>NC_083626.1:4100200-4786866 GCF_963584025.1 Labrus mixtus | reverse complement strand
TGAGGACAAAGGAGGTGGGAGGATGACAGATTTTTGAGTCAAAGGGAGGAAGAGTGAGATCAGGAAAGACAAGAAGCACAGAAGAGGGAAAGAATTGGGGAAGGAGAGCGTGTGTTGAGATAAGTTTGGTTTTTTGAGTAAGTGTGGTACAGATGAGTAATGGAGTAAGAATACATTAAAAAGGGAGGGAAGAAAGATGAAAGTGGACGAAAGAGAACGAGAAAGATGGATCGGAAGAGCAAGCAGCCATGAGGGAGAGGAGACTATGAGGAGAGAGAGAGTGTTGGGAGAGATGATGAAATGAGGGAGGAAGGGGAGGCAGAGGAGAGTGAGGGCTGATGAGAATCGAGGGTGATGAGGTAATACTGTGTGCTGTGTTTTGATTGGCCCGGCAGGACAGATCGGGTAACAGGAACTCTGATAGGCATCCTGAGACAGCTGAGAGAGAATACGTTTAAAATTTGTCAGTGTGTATGCACGTGTGTCAGTGTGTGTGTGTGTGTGTGTGTGTGTGTGTGTGTGTGTGTGTGTGTGTGTGTGTGTGTGTGTGCGTACATCTTCTTTGGAGCTTATCGAAGATCTCATGGTTTTATCACATGTGTGTTAAAAATGTGAACAGGCCGTATAAATGACATCTCCAGTGAGGAACAGTAACAGGTTGGCAGATAAATCCAAGGATTTACTCCGTCATGACTCATCAGGGCTGTTATCTCTGCTAGCACGACTCCCTGAGTTTAAAAAGAGACAAAGACAAACATCTGTCTCATAACGGTAATCTAATACTTCTTAATGGCTGAATCAAAAATCTTAAAAATGATTAGGTCAGCGCTTTGGAAGTAAAAAGAAATCAAACATTGCTGCTCTATAAACCAGGCCTGTGTGCAGCTAAATCAACATGCAAACCATGACCAAAAAGAACTTTAATCAAAGTAATCCATTCTCAAATATCTTCATGGCTATTGAAACCCGAGGAAGATGAGAAAAAAAACAACACAGAAACAACTGCAACAGATTTTTCATGAACATGTCTGCAGATTCCCCAGTACAAAAAAAACCCCAACAATAATCAAACCCTGGTAAAGTTTGTGGGAGAGTCTGAACTTTGCACAGCCGTCAACTTCACTGTGCTCTTAGAGAGGCTGCAGCTGTGCAATCCTTCATCTACCACTGTGGAGAGAGAGAGAGAAAGAGGTGGGTTGGTGGGGGTTCTGTGCCTTGCTCAAGGGCACCTCGGCAGTGCTCAGGAAGTGAACTGGCACCTCTCCAGCAAGTTCCAGATTAGGTACCCACCGGGAATTGAAATAGCGACCCACCAGTTCCCAACCCAAGTCCCTACAGACTGAGCTACTGCCGCCCCCCTTGAGGTGGTGTTTACCATAATCATTGTATTGGTTTAACATGCTATTATTCAAGCATATCCTAATAACTAATTCAAGTACTGGACACGGTCATTTTTGTACTTTGTACTGTGAAAATTTGCCCCCTTCTCTGCATGAAACTATACATGTCTGTATGATTAGTTTCTATGATGTGTGCATGATTTTTTTGAAGAGACCTATAATGCTACTAGTGTTAAGCAGTAACACAAATCTCTTAAAGAGCTCTGTGGGGAGGCATAATGAAGAGGGTGAGAGGGAATATGAGACCTGCGAGAGGAGGATGAGGAGAAGGAGGAATGGGAGTGGTGAGAGGAGGAGAAGCGCTGTCAGATGACTTTTTGTGCATGCAGCAGATTCCAGGAATACTTGGCACACTGCAACAATATACACCCCGATCTAATGATACCCTGGGAAGCCTGTCAGGGGTGTAATGAGTCTAATGGGTCTTTATTTGCTTGTAAGTGTGTTTGTTTATGTGTCAGAGCTTGAGAAAACAAAATGTCAAAGATCAATATTTAGCGAAAGAGACTGATGGTTGTCAGCTGAGGTGGGAACTGATCAGGGACTTGTTGATTCTTAATGGTGTGTGTGTGAGCAGCTATAGTGTTCATTTTGTTCCACAGGGGGGGTCTAATATGCTTCAGATGTGTCCTCTATTCTAACTGAGCCAACAGTCACACATACCATAGTGAGTGCCTGCATACATACATGGGTGTATGTGTGTGCAACTTAACATAGCTTATACCCTGCCCAATTTGTACATTAGAGATGTCAGCATGAGATATGGAGGTGAACATGTTTCTCTCTCTTCCACAATCTTTCACCTATGAACCCTCTTTCACCCTCATTTCCAAGCCTGTCATTGCAAATCTATTTCCAACCACTCTGTTGAACATTCTGCCTTTTATCACAAAATGCAGCTGTGCAGTCATGCATTCCTACCACCCTCAGTTTCATCACGCTGGATATTTTCTTTGTATCCTTAATCAAAAGTTTGATTACATTGCGTCGGACCATGGGTGATGAAAGACGGGTGCAAGCTCTCAGTTCAAACAAAAATATGCAAATAAGCAAATGTTCTTTAAACAGCAGCAGGAAATGAAACCGCACAGTTCACATGTCGGACTTTCAGATTTGACTGACACCAAGGCATTCTTCGTCCTTACTTAGCCGAACACTGACAATGCAAACAAACTTCAGAATAGATTATTTCAAACATGTCTTTGAAGTGGCTCACACTGCATCATGCACTAGCTGAGGTTTGACACGTACAGTGAAACCAGATGCTCATTCGCGTGTCGCTTTGGTTTGGCATGGCTGCTGTTTGTCAGAGCGGGTGTTGGCTGGCAGTCTGTAGGGAAACAAAACACATTGGAGACAGATGTAAGTTTCCCTATGGATGCTGTAAGGACGTTATTAGATACACAGGGCCTTAATCACAGATTGTACAAAGAATGGAACTTGTCACTGTCACACCACCCAGGTTTGTCAATGGGTTTTTGAAGCATTGAGTTCTGCATTTGGAACCATCGGCATCCTCTGGAGTTCAAAAATTAAGCCAAGACACCATGGAAGTCCTATTAAGACCCATATTCAAATACTGACAATATCGACATTTTTACAGCAAAAATAAACGTGTTTACAGTATGTCACTTGGAGTCTGTCAAAAAAAAAAGAACTTGGTCTGAAGCGCCTCAGCTTTGTTTCCTTGTCTGTTGCTATTTTGACCAAAGTTTGACAGAGTTTGAATTTCCAATATGGCAACCGTCATGATTGGGTTTCATAAGTCCTCTGAAACCAATGGATGACGTCAACTGAAGTTCAAGTCGGGTTTTCTTTGTTGTTATATCAATCATTTACAAGTACACAGTGAGATGAAATGTTGTTCTTTTAGGACTGTGATGCTACGTAAGACATTTGAAAATCAGAAACATATGGTTAAATATGACAAGAGAAACTGTGATGAGACACTAAGACTACGTCCATGACATATACAGTCTATGATATTGATATCACTCTGTTTTTTGGGGCCAGAAGTAACCAGCTTTAGAACAGAGGGTAGAGTAAGAGAGTTAGTCCCTGAAATATCAAAGCTATACAGTCCAAGCAATAGTTTGCTAAATCATTGAGCTGACAAATGAGTCAACTATCCACATTATTTTCCAAATAAGAGCTGATAATGAGTCAAAAGGCAAAACACAAACAGAGCCTGGATGTTGACTCTTCTTAAAGTGGACATGCCAGTAAGTATACTTCATTTCAGAGGTGGGAACAGTTGAACAAAAATGAACTCTGTTAACCTTTAATCTGTCAATAAAGACATTGACTTTGATATCAGTTAGTTCCTTTAATATTTGACTGAAGTTCAAATGAAGCTAACGTTAGTTGGTATTATCAACAACATCAAGAACATCCTCTTGTAGTTCTGATTATCATATGTGAAATTAACATCCACTTTTAATATTGATTTGAAAATAATGAACGCATATAATTAAAATTTAATGGATGTGCCTAACTGCTCTTAAAGATATTAAGACATTTATGTAACAGGTGAGTTGTAATAATACATCCTTGCACAATTTCCATACCCAAAGACATAAGCTATAAAGACTAAAAGAAACCATTTATTTTACAGTTGTGTAATTTTGCTGCAAAGTTGGGCATTTCAATATAAGGGAACGACTCACTTTGGGAGACAGCCTCGAGTGGCCACTGGAGGAACTGCAACTTTTGGTTTTCTCTGCTGGCTTCATTTCTCAGGTTGGATCAGGTGCTTTGATTCTTGATCCAAGAAAACAGATGGATAAAAAGAGAGACAAGAGAGAAATATCTAGTAGCAAAGTGGGTGAGACAGGAAGACAGATGGACAGGAATGTGAGAAGAAACTAAAGACACCTTCAGAAGTGTCTTCAAGAGAGGAAAAATAACATTGAGGAAGTTAAAGATGGATGGACTGAAGAGGCAGAGCCTGTTGAAAAGTGGAGGGATGTTAAATTGATAGATGTAAGAGAAGTGAAGATAGATAGAGAGCAGGAGAGCGAGAGAGGTTGGTGAGAGGTGAGACAGTGGTGTGGTTTTCACAGTGAGGCGATGAGCTGCCGGAGTGATAACAAGCTGCAGATGGAAGCTGTTAACTCACCTTTCCCCTCTGTTCCTGTAAGAGTGTGCGTATGTGTGTAACGTTGTTATTTCGGTTTGACATTTTTGTTGTAACGCTGGAGTGATTTGTGTATACTTCCGTGTGATTTACGAGATACAAAGGTAGAGACGTCAGGAATCTGCCTTCAAGCCTGAGTGTGTTTGTGAGTTTTTGTATGCAGCATGAAGGGGTGAAACAAGGTACACAAGGCAAACAGAGCTGGAGCTTGACGTAGCTAATTGCTCTATTTCAAGGATGAAAGTTCAGGAAACTGGATCTTTGACAATGTATTCCTCAGTATAGAATATTTATCAAAGCACTTGTCAAGAGTGCACTGAAACACACCCTCAACTGCCAAGCAAATTCTGAAACAGATGAGATGATGTTATTGTACGTGTAGCATCTAATTATCGTTCAGAAACACAGGCCTTTTTTCTGGAATACTCCAGATTCTTTGCTCTCTCAGGAGATTTTTCTAACTTCAAACAGGATATGTACGTGCCTTACACTAACCTGTGGAAGCACTGTGCTTTCTAAGACAATACCAGGATGGGAATTACTGCCTATTGTTTCACCACTAAGGCTGACTGAAATATATAATGGATCATAATGAAACTCTGTATGGACCCTCATGGCCCCCAGAAAATGACTTTTCAACCAAACACAAGGTGAACATTTGTGGTAATCAATGAAATGTCTTTAATGCATAGCCATGTAATTTAGTACAAATTGCAATGCAATGCCAATACTGCAGTACCTCAAGTGTACACTTGAGGCTGGCTGCAAAATCCTAGAAGTCCCTTTAACACTTGTATAAAAAAAAGCCAGTTTTGACATCAGAAGTAAACATATTTACAGCCTGGTTCAAAAAGCGAATTTGGACAGAATATCTCATGTCTTCATCAGCTCACACTCTTTGGGAGTGGAACTTCTTTTAAAATTTGTTTATAACAGTTTACCATCGCTGTGCTTCAAAACCACACTTCAGAAACAAATGGGTGACATCACTGAGACTGGATTCATGTTTTATACAGCGTATAGGAGGCTTCAAATATTCACGGAACCCTCAGCATCATTGTGTTAACCTATGTTACCGTGTAGCTTTTCAATTAGAACCATGATCAGGTCTGTTTTTCACATTTGTCCACTAATTTATTGTGAACTGCGTTTGGCTTTATACTTGATGAAACTACCATTAGCCTCCATATGCGTTTGTTATTTCTACTTTACAAAATAGGATTTAGCATAAACGTTAGCTTCTGGAAGAATCAGTCCATTAACATGAGAAAGCAGTATATTTAGGACATCGATGTTACTCATTTTTTTTCAATTAAAATGGTATCCTTCTTTGATTTTTAAGGTAGACATACAATCCTGAAATGAAAAAAACAAAGTATGAAATGCACCAGTGGTGACGTACAGGAATTGAATCTGGGAAAATGCTGTTACATGGAAAGCATCCTAACTAATCGGAAACACAGAGTTTTGAAAAAACAAAACTTTTCAGGGGATGGGTGGGATCTTATTATTTAGGATTAGAAACACCTAGTTCAACCTTACGTTGTATTTGTATTGAAATTCCATACATCTGTCAGTCCTCATCTCCTGCAATCTTTCATGTCCAAACATAGAGGTGTGCCGTGAACATTAGATCCCACTGTAACACTGTATCAGGAACAGTTCTCAGCACACACCTCGGCTTATTCTTCCTCACCCCCTCTGCAGCTGGAGGTCATCTCTGGTTTCAGAGCTATGTGGAAAAGGTTGAACTTGTGGAGACGGACGGTCAACATCTGACAGCTTGTTGAGCTGCCTGCATGTTCTGCTGATAAACTGTGTCAGGAAAGTGACAGGTTCTATTAGACCTTCCTCCTGAAATATCAACTCGTCTGTGCAGCCGAGTGCGAAGTTAACTTTTAAAACACAAAATAAAGAATAAACCCGAATAGAACTAACAAGTAAAACACTATATTGTTATACTGTATAACGATGCATATAGCACAGATCTTTAACATCTAATGTACACCAGCTCTGCAGCTCATCCTCTCCTCCTCCGCTTCTCATCATATTTTTCTGCTTACAGAAGTCATTCCCAATAAACCCATCATCCATCACTGCTCTCTCTGTCTGTCTTGTGGTTTACTCTGCCTGTCTCTCACTCTGCTCATTATTTTCTGACTTTTACCAGCTGCTAAAAGCCACAAAGCATCCCCCCTCTCCTCCTCCAAACTTTATCTTTCTTTCTCTGACTTCCTCAAACTCCTTACTCTACTTCCCCAAACTCCTTACTCTACTTCCCCGATATCTTGCCCATTGTGTGTCTTCTCATTATTCTCTTGCCAGATGCTGTAAAGTTGAACATCAACTTTTATTACAAAAATTCTCCTTGCAGAGGATTTTTCATGGCAACATTTGACAGGCCTCTCCCTGCTAATACTCTGCTGCTAAGTTTAGCAGCAGCGTAAATCAGAACTCTGCTGGTTTTGCATGAATCCGTACATGAAATAACTTTTAGGCACAGCTCTACTGTAGAGCTGGAAGGTATGGGTGTGTGCGTGGAAGCTTGTGGTTGCAGAAACTGAGACTCCGACTAAAAACAGATCAACGGCGTGTTTGTCTGGAAGGCCCCAGTGATGGACAAGGTGACGCTGATTCACTGGGCCCCTGAGCTTCACTCTGTCAATACCCTCGCTGAGTGACTGACTGAGGCTTCTCTCTCACTGTGTGTGTGTGTGTGTGTGTGTGTGTGTGTGTGTGTGTGTGTGTGCAGGTCGGTGTGTATGCCGATCCTCTAGGGAAAAAGAGTGAGAGGAATAATGAGTGTGACAGACAAGTGATGAGAGGGTAGACGGAAAGCCGATTAAGCCGAAAAACTTCTCCACTGGGAGTTTGGCATACCAAGGACGTCTTCTCACACATACATATTTCTCTCCTCATCTCATTACAGAGAGAGAGAGAGAGAGGTGATACAGTAAGAGAGCCTGGTAAGAAAATGGGAGAGTTAGGAGAGGCAGATAGAATACGTTTTGGAGTGATAAAGTGGAAGATTTAAATGCTCTTGGAGGCTGAGAAGGCTTAGAAAGTGAGATTGCTGTTGTTGTTTTTCTGGTCCATGTTGAATATGTATACACTCGAGTGTGCGTGAGACACCCTGTGTCAAGCTGAACTTAAATTCAACCCATTTGGTGCCACTCCTGTAGAGTAGTTGCATCAACCTTTTGACTTTGAAGTTTCTGCCAGATCAGAGACCGTAGCCAGATGCAGACTGCTGTGTTCATCCTGCTCCCTCACTGCTGTTTGCTGACTACAAGTGTGTAGGCTATCATCTGATCGTGCTCTCATCAGACTGTGCAATTCAGAACTTTAACTTTCAGTAAGAATTAGCCCGTTGTCGAATCTCTCTTGACAAACGATTGCATGACTAATTAATTTGAAGAAGAATAAATAAAGTAAAATACCCTTTTGGTTTCAATATGACCAAACCATCCTTTAAAAATTGAAAAAAACAAAAAAGGGGCGCTGATGGCCTTGTGGTTAGGTCACTCTCAACGTACGAAAGTATTGACCTCCAAGCCGTGTTGCCCAGGGTTCAAGTTTGACCAGCAGCTCCTTTCCTGCATGTCTTCCCCACTCTCTCTTTCCAGATTTCAACTCTTTATTATCTTATCTGAATAAAGGCAAAGGCCAAACATAAATCTTAAAAGAATTGAAACAACTGAAAAAGTAACTAACATCAGAACAGTCTGAAAGAAGGAATGCAATCTCTTTGAGTGGGACTGGCACATCGACACAGACCACAGCCAGTAGTGGTGGTATTACATTATCTGTTTTGGTAGAATGTAGGTAGTACACAGATTTAAAGACAACTAAAGTTTTTCCTTCCTTGACTCTGGACTCTGATACAGGGTAGAAGACCTCTGTCAATGGGTCAGCTCCTCGTAAAACCTTCTGAAAGACGAACACTGAACAGTCTTTTTTAGGTTGGTGTGTTGTGTTTTCAGTATTTCATTCTGTGGCTCCTGCATTGATTACTCTGTGCACAAGCTAAACTGCAGTGATTTGTCTAACAGCGTAGAAAGTGATTTGACATGATTATTGATATGGACTGACTAAGCATCCTCCCCTCTAACTTATTCTCTTACTCATAGTATCTCCTTATCCTTCCATCTAATTTCTTCACATGACTCTTCTCAGGTTTAAATGCCATCTCTAATCTGTTTCTCTCCTCTCCCTGCAGACCTCCTGTCCACCAACAGGTCGTCCATCTTCAGCGGTCATCATGGCCAGCTCACACTCACCGCCGTCTTCCTGGATGAGTACCGCGACCGCCTCTTCGTAGGAGGGAAAGACGTCCTCTACTCTCTCCTGCTGGGACCCACCAGCAGCGAGTCCAAAGAGGTGAGATTTTTTCCCAGTGTGAGTTCAAGTGTTGAAATGTATTGTGCTCTGCCCTGAAGATAGATTCTTTCTAATAAAAAAGAAAGGTAGTCACTGAACAGAACAACATTCATCATTCTGTTTTGATTTAGGTTGCAGTGACTCTGCGAGGAGTTTCAATGTGTGCAAGATGATGTAAATCTGGTAAAGATAGCCTTAAGATGTAGTATTTTTCCAGACTTCCCTTCATGCAGAACATCTGTTGAAGCACTCTGCATCATAAATCATCCATAAACATGGTGACTCAAACCTGAACAGCAAGTTTTTATATATATATATCTGAGCGATCACATCATTAATGTAACAATGACAGAAGCAGGTATGAAAATATGAAGCTAAAAAAGTCTTCATTAGCCGTATAGAAGATCAGGATTGTTGGTGAATTTATGATTTTTCATCCCCCAATTCTGTTTGTTTGCCCTTCTTGCTTAAGTGCTTTAAACTTTGGGCTGTACAGCCAATCATCTAAATTTATGTCTCGCTTCTTTTGCCGAAACACGTCCATGATCTCCTGCCCTTCCTGTGGAGGAACACCTGTAAAAGTTCAGCTAGTCATAAATCAAACCATATCTTTCCATCTACGTCACCTTTAATCCGCACTGTAACTTGTCATTGAGGCTTGTCAAACACAGAGGATGTGCTGTGACTGTTTTTTTTTGGTCACAGCATGAATTATGATCCAGAAGATAGATTTATTTAGTTTCCTGCAGAATGTTAGTTTGGTCTTGTTGACCTCTGTGTTAAAATGTGTGTAGAGATGAATACGGCAGTACCTCAGTGTGTAGGGACTTGGGTTGGGAACTGGACAGTTGCCGGTTCAAGTCCCGGTGTGGACCAAAGTATTGAATTTGCTCTTGGGTCACGTGTCCTCCTAGCGTTTTTTCCAGGCAGGAAAACGCTGGCTGTGCGCTCGGGAGTCTTTGCATGGAGCGTTTGTGCGCTGAGAAGAAATGCGCTGCACGTCAGTCCTGTCTCTATGACAACAGTCTGTTGACAGCGGTCGCTGTATGACCGACACTGCTCTGTTTCTTTTAACTGAATGCTTAATATTTGAGATAGTTAATTTCCCGATCGGACCTAGGAGGATGTGGGTACAAGATCTGTAGGCGGCAAAACTACAGGGAATATCATACATTTGGAAAAGAGCGCTGATGGCGTCAACACTGCCTTTCTGAAAAGTTGAAAGATTTTCAACTTGAGCGCTCGGTTGGCCTCACAAAAAATGCAGAGCGCCTGGAAGAAAAGACGCTGGGTGCTGTGCTTTTCTGCAAGTGGCCGCTTTCTGCTGAGAACCCTCATTGAAAACAACTGAAAAAAGACACTGGTGCTCAGAAAAAAACGCTAGGTGGACACGGGGCCTAGTTTGTGCATGTGTTTGATTCAGGATTTATGTGTGTGAGAAGCATTCCTCTCAAAAACAGAGTGTAATCCGCCCCGAGTACAAACAAGTAAGCTCATGTTTAACCCCTTATCAAAAACAAAGAATTTTATGAACCAAGCTTGGAAAACGAGCAGAAACAAAAACTTAAAGCTTTGTTTTCTTATAATCTGTAAGAATTATTGGATCTTTGGTTTTACATATTAACTGATTAACATACAGTTTGTTTGTTTTGGGAAGAATCACAAAGTCTTATTTCAGAATGATGCAGTGATTCTGCAAAGCCAGACACAGTTTACTAACAGTTATGGGGGAAAAAACTACTTTTTCATATGGGAATGAAATCTAAATGTATGTAGTTCATTCAGAGCTACAGTAGACAAAGATATACGCTGTGCAGTGATTTGTGGAGATATTTTGCTTGGGGTTTCATTCTAAGGTTTTTCAGACAGTTTATTGGAAGGCTTTGACTGCAGGGAAATGAGGTGTTAGTGAATTAAAAATTAATTTATTCCTTCTCCATATGTAACTGTGGAAGAACAGTTCAGGGAAAATAAGCTGAATATATTTTACTCCTCAATGTTATCCATTGTTATAAACCTACCCCTGTAGGTTTCTGTTTATCACAGAACAAATATAAAAACCTGTCAGCTAGCTTAACACAGCAGTGTGTGTGTGTGTGTGTGTGTGTGTGTGTGTGTGTGTGTGTGTGTGTGTGTGTGTGTGTGTGTGTGTGTGTGTGTGTGTGTCTATGCTCCTATATGGGTCAAACTGAATGGGCGTTCAGAGAATTGATGAACACGCAGAGCCAGTTGTCGCCCACCTCATCCACCTCTTTGCTTCCTCTCTCAGCCTCCTCTCTCTGCTCTCCATCTCAGGATGATGATAACACATGAAGCTTGCTGACACTGTTGGTTGCTTAAGGCTGTTTGGCGCTTAACACCCATGCTCCTGTCAGAGCCAGCCGATGTGAATTCTATCAGTGATGCCAGTTCAATCAAACAAAGGTTTGCAACACGGCACACGTCTGCCAATGACTCCATAAGCCAGTGTTGAAAGGAAAGCAAGAGAAGGAATTTAAACTGTTTCTGCTTCCAAACAATAGATTATCACTCCAAGAAAACATGTTGCTATGACAAGCGGCATCTGTGCGGAAACCTTGAGGGCCCCAAATATTCAGGCAAGGGTTGATAGCCTAGCTTAGCATCTGTAGGAGAAAACCACGTTGGCTCAATTTAAGCAAAAAAGTCAACAAACACCCTGTATGGAACATAAGTGTTACTTTACATTTTTATATAAGGCTAAGGCTAACAATGTTGTTCTCCATTTGTTTCACATTTCGCATTACTTCTGATTATACGTTTCGCCATTTGTAAAGATTGGAAAGACATTTCAATGTTCAGAACCAGAGTGAAGTTGTAATCCTCTGTGAAATCCTTCCCACCAGCTGGTAGTTTTATAACTCCAACTCTGCCCACCGATACTTACAATATACTCTATGGCATCACAGAAATAGTGTTTCACCCTTTTCCACGATAAATCTCACTGACAGAGGGGTAAATCTGGAAAATGAATAAATGTACTTCTAAGCATACAACATAAGAAGGCAATAAATCAGTGTATCCAAAGTGTTTCCTCGCCAAACTGGATCTAGTTTTCACTGAATCAGTGATAATTAACTGGAACAACTAAAACAAATACTGCTAAGGTTAATGTAAATGTTCCATGTATAGGAGTCAGTCTGACTTTATCATGGCAACATTGAGAGGGGTGGTGGTGTTGTCTTTATAAAAGTGACAGGACATTGGATAGAGTCTGGAACGACTGCCACAGGTCAGATTCAAACCTGCTCTGAGGACTGTAGCCTCTGCACATCACAAGTGAACTAACCACTAGCCCACCGCGACCCTCCAAAGCTCATAAATAATGTGCTCAAACTGCATGACCCAACTGTTGGGCAGGTCAAATGTTCATGTTAAATCAGGACGGAGCATTTTAATTGACCAAAAACAAAAATTCCACAGATGCAGGTTGAAGTCAGATCTAATGTGTATTTCAGTTGTTTCATAATAGGTCAAATACACACATGGGCAAAAAATGCTGTCAATCTCCCTCTCTCACACACAAACTCAGTTTCAACGGTAAACACACACTTACTAGCAGCTAAAACATAAAGAATATTCCCTGAAAGCTGGAAGTCTGCAGATGTTTCCTGCCAACATTTCATTTCTTTCATGATAGGACGAGGAAGACAGAAACCGGCATACCTCCTGCTGCTTTGCATGTGTGTGCAGTTGTATAACCAAAATTTCAAACATGCCAGAAAATCATGCGATTAGTCGGGAGCAGCTAATCAGACCGTGATTGGCCGTTTGTGTCTCAGTGTCAATAGCATGACTTATGACGTGCGATTGGCTGAAGATTTGCCTGACTGTAATCAGTCGTACGACTCAAAAATCGGGTGGAAATGAGTTTGAAATTGTACAGCGTGTGCCTGGTTGTACAAACGCATTATGTATCTTATGCGGCTTTGATTCCTTGGTGTTATTGAGACAGATTCCAGCCCAGCTTACTTAGCCCCGTTTTATTCTAGAGTATCCCTTTGAACTCAGAATGATAAAAGGTAAAAAGAGGCTGTGTTGAAGTTTACACCATCTTCCCCGGATTTGATGTTTTATCCTCTTTAGTTTTAAAAATCTTAGAGTGCAAAGGTTCTTACAATGTGTAAGTCTAACATTTCAACCAGGCAACTCTAGACATGCTGCATCCTGATTAGGTCAGAAATAAACTCAGCACATCCCATGATTCCATCCTCCTGCTTCTGCCAAAATTCTACTTTGGCTCAGCAACACTGAGCTGACAGGAAGACAAATAGTTTTGTGCAGATATTTACAACTGAGCTCACCAAGACTGAAACAGGGTCCACATACATCAGCATGTAGCCACAAGAAGTTGCTGCATCTGGTGTTTTTATGTCGTAGAAATCATACTGCTCTTCACTTTCTACGTTTCAAGATAAATATTATGATGATATAATAACCAGAAACTTTAATGGTAAGAAAATGTTGACCAAAGTAATGAGTTTATCTGTTATTTTTTAGTGAGACGACATTGTAAAGAATAAGTCCTTTTGAAGATATTTCCAGTGGTTGTTTAGACTTTTTACTCCAGTTAAAGGAAGAATGTGCAACATTTGACACATAAATAAAGCAGAAATCAAGTATATCCTCTGTAAATGTCTCTCTGAGTCATGACTGTCTTCAATGAGTGAGAAGCGTGAGTCCTGC
This sequence comes from Labrus mixtus, assembly GCF_963584025.1. Classification (NCBI taxonomy): domain Eukaryota; kingdom Metazoa; phylum Chordata; class Actinopteri; order Labriformes; family Labridae; genus Labrus; species Labrus mixtus. The sequence goes on along the minus strand of NC_083626.1, from coordinate 4,773,246 downwards.
CAGCTGTGTTGTTGTCGGAGCCGTGTTAACATCATGTTTACATAGACAGCACGGCCAGACATGGAAGACTAACATAGCCTACTTATTGGGATGTCACGTATGTGTGTTTAGATCACTTTCATTCTTTGTCAATTTATGTGCAAGCAATGAGTTAACCAAAGTGTGCTAACATTAGCCTGCTAACACAACACTTCAGGCCACAGGCGATTGAAGCTCGAGCCAAGAACAATTTTGTCCACCGCTTGCTCTTAATGGTGCTTTATTATGGTGCATTCTCATTAATTCATTTCATTCGTGCAAAGAATATCTAGGTGTCGCTATTGGTTTGTTTTGGTTTCATGCTGGTGCTCAAGGGTGACATCTACTGGACCAAGAAGTTCCACATTCTTCCTTTAATGCAAACTGAACTATTTTTACTATACTGAAGGTTTTGTAATCTTTTGCAGATTGTTTAGCATCTGGCACCACAAAAAGACTTGACTTGACTACTTAAGCATTTTTTTGTATAAATGGACCGTATTGAAGATGCTGTTTGGTCTTATGGGCGATGAGAAACTTTGACTAATTTCCTTTTGAAGTGTAAAGCACAGCCTGTTTTCAGGACCATCAATTATTCCAGCTCTTCACAGATAATTTTTTGTAGTTGACAGTTTTGCCAAATCTGAAACGATCAAAGATAGAAGAAATGTGAACTACATCTGAGATTAGATAAAGAATTAACGAGTACTCTGAAGCAGCAGAGTCAAAGTTGATGAAGTGTCAAGAAACAATCAGACAGAGGAAGGAACATCGATGACAGATGGAGGTCAGCCATATTTCCTAAAGCGTGCAGAAAGAGACTTTTTGGACCATGGATGAAACATTGCAGTACATTGACTCAGAACAATGCCAGCTAGGTTGTCGGCTGGGCCTGATTTCACAGTATATCATTATCAGTCAGGCACGCTATCAGGCTGCTAGAGGTCAGAGTGTGTGTATGCCAGGCTTTTCCAAAGGCATGCTTTCATATCAGTCCAGCCTCATGCCAAAGAAAATGATGGAGCCAAGCTTTAGACCGATCCTAATTTCTACATTCACTTTTTTGATGTATGAAAATAATGTTTGAGTCTGATGATTTCTCACTATTGCAAGCCAGCTTTTAGTCAAAAACAGGCTGGGTGTCAAACACACCCTCCAATCAAATGGTTTGGATGTGAGCTAGTTTAGTCAATCCAAAGGTGGTAATGGAGTCCATTTTATGCAGGGAGCGCTCTTCATTTTTCAATGGAACTGGCATCTGGTCTCTTGGGCTTGATGCCAGGCAATCAGTTGAGAAATAGTCTGGTATGTTAACCACTGCAACAATAAGACATTTCTTTAAGATATATTTTTGAATTAAATAACAAAGTAACAACAAGCCAAGTTATTAAGCTGCTTGCTTCACATATGTGGCACAGATAAGCTTCTTATCTAACTCATGGAATGAAATAGAACAAGATTATTTTGACAAATCTTTAAAATGTCTCTAACAATGGTTGTGGAGGCATTGCATACATATTTTTTAATAGAGGACAATCACGGTATAAGCAGGTTGATAATGCTCAATGAGAGTCTGTACAGTAAACTTAAAATGAAAATCAGAAAATCAGGGCCGATACTGAAACCAATGTTTGTCTCCCACAATACCACTATTTTCTCTCATTTGACAATGAAAACTAGTCTAAAAAACTAGTTTGTTTAACAGGTGACTTCATCTGCCAAATAAAAACTTCTTAGTAAGGTTTACTAGATGTCAGCATTAAGTTGATTAGGCACAATAAATAAACATCCGCTACCGACATCAGTTCATGACACATTATTTGCAGGATGTGCCGATTTCTGTCAACAGGGCCAAAATTACAGTAAGCTAAAAATAATTGTATACACACAACATCAAGTTTATTAATTTGATGCCTATCCGATCTGATATTTGAATTTTTTCCTCACAAAAACTAGCATTCACTCATTTAGAAAGAAGCATTTACAAGATTTAAGATCTTATAATCCATCCATCTTTAACATATTACAGTGTTTCCAGGCTCTCCAATGTCACATCTTTTCTTCATACAGCCATGAGAGAGAATTCAGACGCATTGTTTCTTTGTGAAACCGTGTCAGCTGACCATGCTTGATGTGATTTGTCGGTTTTCACGAGAGAGAAGATAAAAATCTGTCTTGAACTTTTTTATGGCTGAAATGAAACCCAGGATGTTGCGAGCATAAGAAAAAAAACGTGCTTCAGCTTTTCAGCTAAAGAGTCAGAAGAAACCACTTATCTTGTCAACTAGATTTTCATTCTTTCAATAACTTTATCTCTTCCCTTTTATATTCTTAAAACCTGATAGCTACTACGGTGGTCCATGACTAACTCATATACACACACAATGAACTTGATGAGACATTAGTAATGCAAGTCAGACCCGTTGGTTTTCCTCTCTGGTTTCCATTCTCCCAGTTAGCCAAAACAAAGCCAGTTTCATATTGGACCAGACAAAGACCTATTGTCTCCCTTAAGAGGCAGTCTTAAACACGTCATAGTCATTGAGTCTTTCCACTTCTGCAGAAGTTTGATTTCATTTTCTGAAACCAGTGTGAAAATGTCCCATTGTTTGAGGTCCAAACTCTATTTAATGCTTATCTGGATGTTGCCTCGGAGAACGAGAGTGAGGTGAGACTCTGGGACTTTTCTCTCTTGCAATTTTGGATCTAAACTGTGAGAAACGTGTTAAAAAAGAGATTTCCATCTTTTCATATCCCCTCTTTTTTTAAGCTGCAGATGGCCATGTTGGGATACTCTACGGGATTCCCTGAGCAAAGCTTTTCTGCTTGTGTTAAGCCAAATGTGCAATTTTATTTCAAAGCCAAAAAACCCAGAACATGGACACTGAAGGACACTCAGCGATGAGTCTCAGGAGTCTATTTGAGCACAAATTGACCAGTAAGTAAGAAGAGTGTTGCCCAGAAAATAGTCAAACTGAACTGGACGTGCACAGCAGTTATTCTAGGAGCATATGGTCAATCACATTTTTGAAAAGTTATATATTTGTGCAGTCAATCGATCTCTAATGGTGGTCTGAGTGAGAATTTTGATGTGGTATGGAAGAAGTTTGGAGCAACAGTCGCAGACAGAAGTAGCAAAACCATGGAGCCTGTTTTTCTGGCCTTTGGGGTGCTCATGGTGTGTTTGTTCTCTTAACCCTAACCCTAAATTAAGTTCATCCAAGTTCTGAAAAATAAATAAGTTGGATCACTTGCTGAAAGTGGCTTTTGCTGATTGCTGTGGTTTAATTAGTAAATAGCTGTCTCCTCCTGAGATATAGAGCCTCATCCAACCACCACTGGGTTGGAAAGAATTTGTTTCATGGGTTGTAAGCTTTTGAAAAATCTCATTTAAACCAATGTCCGGGGACTCGAGGGAAGCCAAAGAGCTTTTTCATGATGAAAATGTATAACCCGGGAAGTGGTTCCAAATAAAAATGGTGAAATTTAAGTCAATGGGTTTCACTGGATAATGTTTCTGCTCTGCTGTTGATGTGTTTCTTTAGATGTATTTTTCAATGCTCTAAGCACCACAACTGAAATTCCTTTAACCATCATTGTTTTCTTGCGGAGGCATCGAGAGTTGTTATTTCAAAATGTGTTTAAACTATTGGCTTGGCTAGAAACCACCAAAGGTAAATAAGAAAATATATTTGTTTCTTATTGTGGTTGAACTGAATCTTTTGTATAATTTGAATGAGTGGAATGATAAATGTGACTGTCATGGCTCAATCAAGGCCTCAGCTCTGTAAGCCAAATGTTGACTCCTAAAGTCATTGGCTTGTGATTCAGTAGCTATTGTTTCATCGTATGGAGAGGATCTGATTTGCTCAATTTGGCATAATAAAGATACATTTGCAAGTAAAATACTGCCTGTGTAGATTGAACAAAGCAATTACATCTTGCAATATGGCAAAATAATGTGGTTGTTTGCATTTCCTCCAAGTTATGAGGTCATTAATCATCACAATCTTTTTCTTGTTTTCTTGTTTCGCCTCCTTCGTAGATCTACTGGCCCCCGTTACCTGGCAACAGAGAGGACTGCATTCAAACGGGTAAAGATCCCCAGGTAAGATATTAACAGTTTAATATTCCTGTTAACAAATTTCCACTCAAATTTTTTTAATTCCAATCAGGTTAATCATCTCACCTTTAATAAGAAAGTCGGAATACATGCAAACATCTCAGACCCATTGTAGCCTCAAAGTATATATTCAAATGTTTATTTGCTTTGCTTTCATGCCCCTTGCTTGTTATATGAAGTTCTTTGCAAAGTGTCTCCAGTATGTCCATGCCTTGCTGCTGTAGCCATTCTGATCTGTTTCTTGTTTTCACTTTGTAACCAGCTCTAGCGCCAATTTCCTATCTGTTGCTGATTTCTGAATTTTCCTATTCCTGTTTCCATGAACATGAACTGGTATAATACACCAGTGTCAAAACTGAACCCATTGGACTCTGCCATGATAAAGAGCTGCTTGACAGCCCCTGTACAGAAAAAGCATTCAAGGGCCTTCATTGAAGAGCACAGAAACAGCTTTCAGCGTGGCACTTGTCCTGCAAAACCCTGGTTAGAGAAGTTTATGTAAATGAACTTTGGCCTGACTTATATCACGCTACCACATCTGTCTTTGTGGTTGTTGAATATCTTAAGATTTTAGCCAATTTAACTGAGATAAAATGTGTAATCCCAGAACTACAAGCACACCTTTTTTTTAAGCAGTTCCTAAATGGCACATGTTTTGATGGGGAGTGTATGTGCCTCTAGCCATGTAACAAGCTAAGCTAAAAAACCGCTGATGCTTTTTTTTTGCTTACTTTTCAGTTTCTTATCCTACAGCAAAGTGTGCTCAAAGCTCCCCCTAAAGATTTAGTAAACTGTATAATGTACATGATGCTACTGATGTCTATGACAAGCAGTCAAAATTGTCAAATTATGAGGACATCCTTAACAGACAGACAAACAGAAAAGTGCAACTATGTGCAGAGAAAGAGACCGCTTTCTGAAAAACACAGTAGTTCTGGTCATAAGGAGTACTTAAAATCCAGAGGCAGGAGAATATTTAATTAAGGAAAAATAGACTGAGGTAGGGAGGACAGGGTTGGAAGGAGGAAAAGGGAGGGAATACCAGGAAAGGAGAAAAACAGTGAAGGGTAGACAGTGTTCATCTTATTTTGACCCTGTTTACAAGTAAAGAAACGAGGGAAAGAAATGCCAAAGCAAGCAATAATTTCATAATAAAGTTTACGTTTCAAAACCTGCATACACTAATGAAACAGCGCCCAAAAGGACGTGTCAGCACCTTTAGCTGTTTACCTCCTCATAAGCTGACTCAGCTTTTCTTTGTAGCCTGAAGGAGGATAAAAAAAGAAACACTTCCCCGCTGATGAAAGAGGAGGAAAAGAGAGGAAGAGGAAGATTATAAGAGCATCAAGAACAGGAGCGACACGACCTGTCAAAGTAAAGCCACTGTCTGCAGGATAGAGGATGTAGCCAAGCTTGTGGCAACAATGCAAATCTGCTGGACGCTTCACAACTTTAAAAGCAGAATCTGCATGCAAAGCCCCTTTGGCTACTCCTCATTGCTTGTAAAACAGTCTGTGTTGAATGCACTTTAAACAAAATCCAGTTGCGGAACACATCAGTTATCGCCTTACAACTATTTTCTTTGTTAACATATTTGCATTCAAATACAGTTGCTCAACTCCAATTCCTTTCCTGCGCCTCAAGTTGTAGTGGGAACATAAACAGTGACAGGAGCACAAGAGAAGCTGTCATGAACCCTGACATCCTCTGTCTGTTGTTATGAAGACATCCACTTAAACCCAGAAATAATGACTGCTGCCCCGAGATGTTAGGTTGTCATTGAACGACAGCTGATTGGTTTCAAGATAAAGACCCAATCTACCCGGTGGACGGTGAAGTTTTCAACATTTGTGGTCCTGAGATAAACTACTGACTTTGGTCCCTTAGGTTTTTCCTCCTGCGCAATCATGAGATTGACTTCAGTGGTTTAGGACAAAACATTTCTCAACAACCTTTGAATGGGTTCTCATGAAATATAACCCAAACATTCACATCCCATTTATAATGTGTTACAATAACTTTTGTGTACCCTGACGTGACAAATCCAAAATCCTCAGCTTTACAACCACTACTGTGCTTAGTGCCAATTAACAAATGTTAGCATGCTAACAAGCCGCTCCAAATACATTCTCAAAGAGCAACTCGCTAGACTCTAGATTCCCAATTTGTTTTAAGTTAGAAAAACAAAAGCTAACATGGGAGTATGGATGGAAAATAGAAGATGGGAAAGGGGAAGGAAGCAGGCAAGCAAAAAAGAAGTGCGAAAGAAAATAAGGAATCAATTAAGAAAAGGAGGAAGAGATGTTGTCTTTTTTTCTTTGATGTACCAAGGCATTGTTAATTGGGGTCCCAGTTGTAGGAGAAGCTCTCTGTGGCTTCAGCGGTGCTCAGAATACATAAACTGGAACTAATTACTGGTTCACACAAGCACACACAAAGAAGACACTGTTGTAAAAGATGTACAAGTCGACTACTGTGATTACTTTATTTTATTTTTTTTAAAAGACACGTAGCCTCATCCATCTGGATTGGGTTAGAGAATGTGTGTGTGTGTGTGTTTGAAGTGGCAGGTGTGCCTTGGGTGTCTTATATCACTTTTATTAGGTGTTTCCTCTGCATGCTGCTTACATGGCTCACACAACACTTGGTGTGTGTGTGCATGTGTGTGTGTGCTACCGTACTGTCTTTACAGTAGAGGAGACCTGTGACACAGCATTATTAGACAGGTCTTAAAACAATATGTTTCTCTACCTTAGCTGGGTCAAAGGAGTCATAAAAACCATGTGTGCGAGATAGTGTGAGTGACAAATTGAGGTGTTTGTCTGCTTATGTTCAGCCACACAGACAACTTCTGCATTCCTGCACGTCTCTTTATGTTTCTGAGGGTTTTTTTTGGGTGTCAGTTTAGATGGATTACTGCATTTACAAAGCAAGACGCACACACACACACACACACACACACACACACACACACAATCAAACACAAAGCATGACAATCCCACATGCAGACACGTTCCATCTCACATGTTTGCCTTCTAAGTCTGGTAAACACAACTGAGTTTGACAAAAAGTGGTAGAGGTTGAGAGGTGAAAGGCCATCCCGGAGGTTTTTGGACTTTTGAGTTTGTGTTTGTGTTTGAGTGTGTGTGTTGGATGGTGGGGAAAAAATACATATACAATTGGAAAAAAAAGTTTTTCAGGGTGAGCTGTAAGTAGGAACGCAAAGAGCCAAATTTTAACTCAGACTTTATCCAAAGTTTCTCCTACCAGCACCCTAGAATTTTTTAGACAGAAAGTCCGAGTGAGCTGCAGGATATAATCAGGAGAATTGACCTCGAGCGAGTGGGATCAGCTGGTGATGTTTAATTCCTGCAATCGGTGCACGACCACTGATACTGCACAGAGATTGCAGCACGGCCGTTGTGATCTCTGTGCACGAAATAAAACTTCCACAGGGATATTCTCCTGCTGTGAGGTGAACCTGTAAACAACCAGATCTGGAGGATTTCTGCGACAGTCCTCCTGAAATTCTCTTAAAAATGTATGTGTTCAGTAAATTCTCAAGCTGCATTACCGTCAACAATGTGTACCCAACTTGACATTTAAGGGAATGTTTGTCATGTTTTACGTGGGTGTTCAATCAGTGTCGATGGTAAATGTTGCTGATTAAAGTAATACATTCTTCAATGAATGCTAAATTGAAATAGAAAGCTGATATTTGCAAAGGAAATCATGCAGTAGTGTCTGCATGTACCAATATTTATAACATGCAACTGCAGCATCTTGCCAGCTTCTTTGCATTCTTCTGCAATAAACTATGGTTTAAAGAGATTATGCATGATATCTGAGCAAGCCAAAACACTGTGCAAAGTATCCTTCTGCAATTACGTCTTCAACACTTTTTTATTTTGCATTTGTATCTGTAAATGAGCTTCTCTAGAATGCTTTTAAAGGCAGAGACAGAAGCTGATATAGCCTTGTGTCCTAATAGTCTACAAACTCTGTAAAATGACTGTGCAAGTGGAAGAACAAAATATTTTGCAGCTGCTCCGTGCTATGCCCCAGAGGCATGGAGAAAAGCAACAGTGCAGGTGTGTTAAACACAAAGTAACTCTTTTGGTTGAAGGTAAAAAGTAGTTGAATTTATCTTTTAAGTGTGATACATCATGAAGATGGCTACAGGTTTGTTTATCTGTTAAATGAAAGCTTCTGTCTCCAAAGCCTTCTCCTAACAAGTGTCTTCCACTTTAAACATGTTTTTTACTGATAGCTCTTCCTCCCAGAGTCCCAACCTCATGGCCTTCACCATCATTAATAACCGCTCAGACAAATAAATAACAGGCTGAGGGGAGGCACTCAGTGACTTCAGCCAAGCATGTAGTGTCTTGCTCTTGCTGTTAACACATTCTTCTTCTTCATTTATCTTCTACCAACGTCTGGATTGATTATTTAATTACCAATTACTTCAACTCTAATAGGCAAAACTTGTAACATATTCTGCATATGTCGAGCACAAAATCCCTTTCCAAGTGTAGAACAGCTTTCAGAAATGATGAGGTAGGAATTTCAAGTGTGCTGATTATTCTGGTTTGAGAAAATGAGTTGCATATTCTGTATGCAGGTTTTATCCGTCTGATTGATTTGTGTGATGAGTTCTGCGCTTTGTTCCGATGTGTCAAGCTCGGTAATATCAGTAAGCCTCCCTGATGGTTTGGCTGGAACAGTAAAGCTGTCATAAGTTCCTCGTTGTTTGAATCTAGTCTTCAAACAACGAAGATTTTCTCTCTGAGTATAAGAAACTCTGGGAAAAAATTGGGAAGATTAGTGTTTCAGTGCACTGTTGTTCTTCTGGCCAATAAAGGCTTAAGTTCAACTTGTCTTCATTATAAACCTTCTTTAGTGTTTGGTAAAAGCATTTGAGGGATCAATGCAAGAAATGTGTGTGCATATCAATCGATCTCTAAAGATCAAAGAAAGATCTCAGAAATATATCTGCAAATTTATCTACATTTCTTTCTCCCTAATATCGGTATCAGCCACAAAAACCCCATATCAGTCGGGCCGTAGTTGAATATAAGGAAAAAGTCTTCATACTCTCTTCTTGTTTCTTTTAACTAAGCAGGTTGTGTTGCCAAGTCTTAATAGAGTAGTTCTGTTTGCTTAAACCTTTGCACAAGCAAAGAAGAAGAATAATGAAAGTTTAATCTGGTCACAGTTAGAAGTCTGTCCTGTGATCGACTGGAGACCAGTCCCGACTGTACCTCGCTTCTCGCCCAATGACAGCTGGGATCGGCTCCAGCCCCCCCTCCGTGACTCCAGCCCTCCTGTGACCCCGAACGGGACAAGTAGTATAGATAATGGACAGATGGATGGATTAGAAGTCTGAGCATTGCATCTCTCCTTCATTTACAAACATCACAGTATAGCAGAACAAATTCACAACATCCACCGTCTATTTAAAGATGGATATCAAACCAAGTCAAACATGTTCTTTGCTGTTTAATTCTCCTCATTGCCTTAAGCATTAGTCCAACATGTTCTTGATCAAAGCCTTTAAGCTTTGGAGACTCTTTAGTCGGAAAGTATTCTCTACTGTTTACACTACAGTAATAGTGCATGTGGGATCCAGATTTGAACACAACAGAAGCTCCTCTTTATGGCTCTTTGTATTTAACAGTAACGAGAAAAAGATGCTGCAGAGACAAAGTTGGGTCTGTTTCTTCCCGTCCTTTTTGCCTTTTTTTTTTTTTTTTTTTTTTTTTTTTTTGCCAAAATGACGGTAAACCTCAGTTGCAGCCCTGAGCCTGCCAGGAAGCCAAGTAGGTGGCTGTGGTTTTCTATCATAAAAGGATTATTTGATTTGCTACATCGGGGACTAGTTAATAGATATTTGGAAAAATCATCTCATGCACGCTGGCGAGAGCTTCTTTTCAGAACTGAATGTTTTCGCCGCTGACTGGAAATCAATCAAGAAAACTAGCTTCCTTTGAGGATCAAACGGCTACTGAGACCAAAGACTCGGAGAAGCCGGTGCATCGCAGCAGTCCGTCTTTGAACTGCTTCTTGATGTTTGTGTGTGTCTGCGATTGTGTTTGTGTATGAGGTCCTGTTCGCTGGACTTCTGTACTGGTGCATATTTATGTGTATGTGTTGGTCCTCATTTCCTGTTAGCATTACTGAATCTGACTTCTTTCCATTGAACATTGGCTGTTTATACTGGAAACTACTCTCCATGTCCAAACTAGCCGCTCCCTGCCCGGGTCATTCGTCACAGAACATGTTTGGCAGCTGGATCCCTCTTTGCTGTTAGCTCTGAGTTAGCTCTACATGGATGTTAAAAAAGGGAATTTAAATCAAACAATATTTTCAAAGCAGTAGCACATTGCTTGCCCAGACTTCCTCCATGCCTTTCATACACTAGAACACTTTAATACGTCTGACACCCTCTCACATCTGAAGACAATGTGTCAGCAACTCAAAGGGTTTGGTTACAGACCAAGATTTAGCAAAGACTGGGGATCTTGCAGAGTTACTAACTACCAGACTACAACTGGATTCCTTTTGAGCTTATTTCCCATCATGCACCTGGTAGAAATTTACATCTACCACATGAAAGCAGAAAACCGAAAAGGAGGAGAAACTGGTGGAGTTATTTAGAGACCAATGATGGCCTCTTTGACATGTCTCCCCCTTTGTACCAAGATAGAGTGGAGAAGGAAGAAATGTTGAAAGAAATTGCTGTGAACCCCGAAATGGAGAGAATAATGATTGAGTCCATAGTTAGAACCAGGTTTGTCATCAGATTCTAGAGGACTGAAGCTAGCTAGCTACAGCATATCTAACCAGGGTTTTGAGGGCTGCAGCAGTTTCTGTCCTCTAACTTTGTACAAAGAGGAGGACATGTCAAAGAGGCATTCTTGCTCCCTCTACAACTCCACCAGTTTCTCCTCCTTTTCCACAGTCCAGAAGAACCACATGTTCCTTGCCTCCTGACCATGTTTACTTCTTTGCAGCTTCTTGTTTGGTGCTGGTGGGACCGCTCCTGTATGGCTGACCATAGTCACGTCATTGAACAACACAAATTGCAAAAGACAACACTACAGATCTGCAACAATATAAAATGTGTTTGATTTGATCAAAACGCCAAGACGAGGAAAAGACTGCCTCAAACGGCTTGGATGAAATTTTATGATCGATGTCCATCCTGCAAAGTCATACCTAAGGTATAAAGAAAACATTTACAAGCAGCAGCAGCACTGTTAGCCAAAACTTAATATCATCCTCTGGGTCGCTCAACCAATGAAATGATTTTTTCAACATTAAGCTAATGCCAATGTCACAAACACTTGGCATACAGGGAAGAACCGATCCTCCAAATTTAAACCAAAATATACACCAAAAAATACACCAGTACACTCAGCCATTCATCGATGATACATTTAGCTCAAACCACTTTATATCCCAGAAAACAACTTCCTTGTTCTTGACCGGACCGTATGTTTTTGTAGCAAATTCAAACATGAATAAATCATTGTCAAATTATGACGCTGTGGTATACTTACTGTTAACAAATAAAACTGATTAAAATGATTTGTAGTCTGTGGTATTGTCATCACCTCTATTTCATAACCACATTTTCCAGTAAAGCCTATTCCTTCTGACATTTGCCTTCCCTCCCCATCCCTGGAGTCACCTTCTCTGGTCCTTCATCCAAAGTTTTTCTCTTTAAATGTATTAAAAAGTAGTCTGATGATTTTCTATCCAAGTCCAATGTTGCAAAAACTTTAATTTAATTCACTGGACTGGGTGTCTTCCTTTACCTCTTGTGGGGGAAGTGACTTGTATGTTATTGTTTAAAACCTTAACTTTGAATTGAACTAATAATTATTATATCATAACATGTATCTTCATATGGGAATACCTTTCTTTTCTGTAGTATGCTTCAATATCACCACGCTTCATGGGGAACCAGTCTTGATATTTCAGAATGTAAAGACTCTGAGACTCTCCCAGAGGTTTTGGCAATGTTCTTGTATGTATATGTTAATAATACACACAAAAAAGTTTGACACATGACTTTTAAAACCCCAAAGACACAGAACAGAGGTTTCTGTGGGCAGCCTCAAAGTTTGAAATGTGTGAATGGGCACTTTGTTGCAGCTGGGGAAAGAGTATTCGTGGTTTATCATCAACCCCTTGATAATAAAAGGTTAATTAATGAACATTGAGATCTTTTGTTTCCAAAAAATAGCCTTGACCCTGGCTTATTTATGCAGGGAATACATTTCTCAATTTCCAATCCTGGCTAGATGTTGAGACTACTCCCTGAGCTCTCCCTGTGAGACGAAACCAGATTTAGTAAGCAAACCACTCCATGTTCTGTTTGACACCACTCCCTTTATTGACACTTAATCTCCAAAAGACCACACAGATATGTTCAACTCCAGATCCTCGGGTGGGAGAGCAGAGACATATTTCTTATTTTCAACATGTCATTCCACACTTTGCTCTCCTTGGCCACACGGATGTGTAAGACGACTCCCCGAGTAGTAGAATGGAAACACAGGAGAGACAGATTTCTATTTGTTAAAAAGCTGACTTGGTATCTTTTCCTCATATATCTTTCTGAAGAAAAAGTGTTAAGTGCAGCCTTTAAAGTTGTCCCTTCAGTAGACCATTTCAGCCAATTAGAGATATATTTAACCTTCAGTTTTAGCATGGATGGATGGATAATTCGGGGGAAATACTGTCACATTATTCGTATGATTTCCCCTTTTCTGTAACAGAAATGTTCTGCGTTGTTGTTACCTCGGTGCCCTATTATTTGTGGGCTTAATATAAACTTTTTTTTATATAAATGAGTTTCTGTTGAATTAATTACTGGCCTAGATGTGTTTGGGTAGAGCAGAATGTGATGATGTAAACTATGTCTCGCTCTGCAGTGACATGGTTTACATCAGATCTGCAGCGCCGCTGAGCACTCGAGGAAATGATCAACAAAGTATAAGTGAGTGAGAGTGAAACTTTAAAGAGGATGCAGGCCATACACAGACATGTCAGATTTGCTTAGTAACACACTACACATGCAATATAAAAACTAAAAGGAGACCTAAACACGTGCACATTAATGCATCGTAATCAGAGAGTACTTAAACAGAAACATTCATAAACACACTTCAATCACATTCAGTTCATTTTAAACTCACATCAAGCGTCCACATCTCTGAAGCAGCCCCCGGACACTCATTGTGCAGATATGACTTTGACCTTTTCTAACTTGAGGGAGTGACACCTGGCCGATCCCTTCCTTCTTCACTGACACCCTCTGTGTCAGCTGCTGTTGCAGACAGGAAGAAGGAAGTATTCGTGCCCTTTGTTTCCTCTGGTTCTCATTTGAGTACAGAAACTTCTTGATACTCGTTTCCTTAGTCACCATTTCCTTTTGTTCTTGCTCCGATGTGTGTCTGACCTTTTCACATTGTCTACTTCAGTTTTTTTCCCCCAATCTTTGTCTCAAGTTTTTTCTGATCAGTTTATAGAATAATAAAGTTTTAGTGCTGTTAAAAAGTCAGACTGAACTTTTTTTTAAAGTTAAATTTATTCCCAGTATCTCCATTTCCCCTTACATTTTATATGAATACGATCCCTAACATTTAAGCTCTCTGGCATTTTCTTATGTTTTACACATCTTGACAAAGTTCTCTTGACCTGGTGGTGATGAAACTTGTTTTACAACATCTTGGCCTCTCCGGCCGAAGTCCGTAAATAAGAGATATGAGTCCTGAGTTATCAAATTTCATCGTATAAAACTCTTTTCTGGCCCTTATCACAAACATGTGGGATCAATAAGCATTGTTAAGAAATCGTTTTGGTTTCTCCTCAATACCCTGGAAATCAACTTGTCTACATTTGGATGACACTGTTGCACTGTGAGATTTGATTTATTCAAGGGCCCTTCACTCCCTGGTGTGAGTCTGTCTGTATGTGGTGTGTGTATATGTGTGTGTAACGTTCTTGCTGGATCTGGGTAGAATTCCCTTTTTTAAGTGAAATGGAAAGTTGTACATGGTTCATTATCTACAGGGTCAAACAGGAAAAGTTCACCCTGCCGTTATGCAACACAAGCCACAACTCATCTCACTTTTTGTAAAATACGAGGTTTGAATCTGTGTATCTGTGTTTTACAGACGGAGTGTGCCAACTTTGTTCGACTCCTGCAGCCCTACAACCGCACCCACCTCCTGGCCTGTGGGACCGGTGCATTCCAGCCCATGTGTGCCTTCATCTATGTGGGACACAGAGGAGAGGTAAGCCCTGGTTCAGTAAGAGAGGGTGTATTTTTTTGTGTGTGGGTTATAGGATGGTTTGTGGAGGGGAACTGTGGGGGCCTAAAGCATATCATCTGAGGGGAAACGTCTCAGCACATCACTCACACACAAAAAAACACACATATACCCACAGGCAGACAAACACATAACTCATTTATGTTTGTAACCACATGCCATAAATAACAGTTAGTTGGTTTTTACAGAAAGCTCTGTGATATACAGCTGTCACAGTTGTGTAAGGCCCACATTTTTCTAAATGCCTACTGAACTTCTGCTGCACTCCGTTTTTAATTTCCTAAAGGAAATGTTTGGAATCAATCAATGATATTGAATTTTAATGAGCTGTGAAGCAATTACAAAGGCTGCTCAGTTTTAAGTGCTTTGGAGTGGACTTTTCCGACTACAGGGGTTGGAAATGACAAAAACCTTTCCACAGTGATATTTTTTCTATTAAGAATTTGTAAGAAAAAAGGGGGCGCAGATGGCCTGGCGGTTAGTTTGCGCCCACTTTGGAAGGCTGTGGTCCTCCAGGCAGGCGGCCCCTGGTTCTGTTCTGGCCTATTGCTCCTTTCCCGCATGTCATTACCTTTGCAAATAAAATGCTAATACGCTATCAAACACATACATGGTATAGAGCAACAATGACACTCATTTGTAGTCATGCATCTAATAAGAAAAAGTCAAAAAATCATTCTCATTTTATCTTTGGTTTGGCCTCCTCTGAAGAGCTTGTTTCTTATTTTGTCTTAATCCTTTGATGTTGGGTATTTAGAGTGTACTGTTACTAAGTTATATTTGCATTTCTTAATGAGCAGACTTCAGGGTCTGTAAGAGGATTGGTAAAAGCCAGGAGACTCGACAACAAAGCAAACATACAGACAAGAAAAAACAAACTATTATCTAAAAAAGTAAATCCAACAATGGATAAGTATAAAAAAAGATGAAAAAAGAAAGAAAGAAATTGTCACCCATTACTTGGGTATAATGACATGTCTATAAGAAAGTCACTTTGTCCATATAAATATAAAGTGTGATACATTTGAGATGATAAGGAATCAATGGCTGTCCCCTTAGGAGTCCTGTGGAGGAAACCAGACTAATGAAACAAATATGGTTGATGCCAAGATTTTTTCTTGTTGTATAACCTAGCTCAGACTGGCCTTTCTCTGTGCTCACATCCCCGGGGTTTGGAGGTTAAGCCTCAGCAGGCAGCTCTGCCGTGAGTCTTTCTGTAGGGCTACTCAGCCGCAGCGTCGGGCTCATATGCATCTTTTCAAACACACTGGCTGACTCTCTGCACAGACACTCAGCGTGGTGAGACCCTCTGCAGAGCCTCACACTTGGAGCCATTTGAAAGACACAAATCAATGAATGGAGCTATTAAGGCAAGCTGTAGCTGGCTGTTTCACGGCAGTCCTCCAAATGGCAGCCCAGTGTGCTGCCATGCCGGGCCCAGCAGGAGGGGGTCACACTGGGCATGAGGGAGAGGAAAGCTGGATGTTGGTAAAAAAGTCAAGAAAGGGGAAATGAGACAGCGGGATGGGAGAGTGCCAACCCTTTCAGGGAAAGAGTGTGTGGTTGGTGAAGAGTGTGTGTATGTAAAATGCAGAAGTACATAGCTACAGTAAAATTTTCTTGTGGGTTTAGGGGCCTGTCACTGTGTGTGTTCTCTTGGTGCCATTTTCCGACTCACCCTCAATCTGTCATCCTCAGTGTGGTTTTTGGACTCCGGTGTTTTATGGCACATCATAAAAAAACAGTGCATGTCTTCCTCTGCTCATGCTGAATAACTTTGAGCCCTGTAAGTAAGTTGTATCCTTGAATGGTGGCACTGGGCAACAACTTTTTAGAAAGTAGGTCCCTTGTTTGAGCTCTGCTGGGAACACAGGAGTTGCTGTCCAAGAAAAATTTGCTAAAGCAATTTAGCTAATCAATGGCTGGCAACCAATCAAGCCTTATATGATTTTGTGTTGTAACACATTAAATGCAGAGTTACTTGAATGCCAACCAGTGCAGCTCCAGAAATGTCATGCATGTACATTTATGCACAGTAAGTAATGGAATTTTGGTCATTGGCCATTTCAGGGTGTGAGTTTTACACCCCTGTGCCTTCAATATGAATTCTTCGGAGGGGTAATGGGGTGACAAAGTGATCCCTTCTCTGTGCCGCCTTTGGAGGTAGTAACAGAATCGTTTCAGGGGTGAGACAGGATCAGTGGAACCAGCAGGAGAGCACATTGCTGTGTGTGTGTGTGCATGTCTGACTGTGTGTATTTGGAGTTCCCGCTGCACTAGATTCCCTAGCAATGTGAATTCACAGACCGGGATGCCATGATTACACCATTGCAGAATCAATATGAATGTCTTCTCTTGCTGACTGCAGTGCTGTGGGAGTCAAAGATGCCAATACCAAAATGAAAACAAAAAAGTTTGATTTAAAGGAACTTTAAGAGAAAATTAAGCAAAACAATAAAGACAAATAATAAATAATTTACAAATTATTACACACATGGATTAAATAATACATTTTTTAAAAATAAATCTGGCAACCAAGAAGTAAATTGTAACTAAATGTATCCAAAAAATTATACTTAAAATGTTAGCACCTTCATAAACTTCAACAAACATTGCTGCATTTGTTTTAATTACCCAAGGTTATGTGTGTATGTGCTAAAACTGTGTGCATGCCCAGGTGTGCATGAAATCACTCCCAGGCTGAACAGCCACATGTGTGATTAAAGCACTTTAGCTTTCCTGACCGATGTTAGGATACTATAGATATCCTTCTGCATGTGTGTGTCTGTATTTAAGTGTGTGTGTGTGTGTGTGTGTGTGTGTGTGTGTGTGTGTGTGTGTGTGTGTGTGTGTGTGTCCCACCATCACTCAGACTACAACCTGCGTCTTTTCAGCTCCTTACCGTCCGTCTGGATGAAAGACGCCACAGGGAGCCTGTCCATTTATTTAACCAATCATTAACTGGTGGAGAACAAACACTCGTCTGTTTGTCTGACCTCTCCAGAGCACTGAGGCCGCGATCCCTTGGACGGGACTCTGGGTGGGATGACCTTTGACCTTGTGGGTGTTTCATCTCAGTTTGAGGCAGACATACACAAACTTTTTCTGTCTCTCTTATTCCACCTTTCTCTCGCTTGGTCACAATCTTGTTTTGACATATTTTCCATTCATTTTATGCCTGACTTTATACAAGAAATGCAAAGTAGGATTATCACGATACCAGATTACAAGTTACCAATATTTGTAGATGTCTTATTTTCGATTCCAAAAGAAGCTGCCAGAATAATGCACAACAATTGCACAAATACGTTGGCAATGATTTCGGCAATTCAGACAGTGCTCTCTCTTTCGCTCATGGCAGCTTGTGGTTAAAATGAGTGAAGATATGAAGTATTTGAAAGCTTCAGTACTTTTGGATACTAGATCCTATATCATTATTGGGGAGGGGAAAAAATCTGATACCGATATATCGGCTGATATCTTTCTTTGCTGTTGGATACTATCAATCATTAAAATAATGGAGATTGGATCGTTTTAAAAGATAAAGTATCGGAAAGTAAAACATCAGAGGTTTGTGAATTAGACTCATTTATACGTCCGCTGTGTTGAAGTGAAGAATAGGCTCCCTCAAACTTTATTAATATTTGATAAACTATGATTGTCCATGAGTCCAACAATATTTCATGATTTTGTCCAAAGACAGAAACAAACAAAACCATTCAGATTTATATTATAGTACAGCAATCCATTCAAACTCCACAGTTCAAGACAGCCAAAAGTCTCTTGAAGTGGTTGTGAAATAAAATTCTATTTCATTGAACCTAAATTGCGTCATACTCAGTGCAATATGTCGCCGTTTCTTCACTGAGTGTGTCGCCTTTTTTCATTAACTGTGTCAGAAGCGCTTTTTTTGGGGGGGGGGTTAAACTATCTTTAGATTAATTCTCTGCACATGTTCCTGATTCAAAAGCTAATAATTGTGACTTTGTTTTTCTGCCTCACTCCCGCTCTCACCCACACACACACACACACACACACACACACACACACACACACACACACACACACACACACACACACACACAAACTGAGACCCCATGGTGAGTGACACGGCTGCTCGAAGAGTGTCATAGATGTGAAAATAAACCACCATATTTCAGTGATGACACACAGAGGGCACGATCCCACACACACACACAGAGACACGAATACACACACACACACACACACACACACACCATTAAACAAAACCAATAACACAAACGTGTACACATAAATAAGAGGAGAAACAGACAGTAACACACACAAACACGATGAAAGACATGCACTTTCAAATGTAAATATATGGAAGCAAGTGTGTATTAAGACAAACATACACACACAAACACACAGCCACAGGCATTACAGAAAGGAAGTTAAGAGCCAAAGGACAAAAGACCCAGGACCCAGGGCTTCATAGCCTGAGTAGACCGCTCAGTCTGAGCTGAAATGAGACTGTTTGGTTCAGTTCAGTTCAGTTCAGTTCAGTTCAGTGGTCAGTAAAGGCTTTCCAGTTCATGACACCAGCAGCTCCTGCTCTTACCCTATTGTTACTATGTGCTGCTCCTCATTTTGAGCAAACTCAACAGCTGCCCTAGAACTAGTGAACATAACCAAAGTTATGAAACAACCTATTATTTGAAAGATGAAAGATGAAAAATTAAAGAAACTTCAAGGCCCCTTTGATTCTTTCTTCTAGCCTTTAAGCTAAGCTGAAACCAGTTACTTACATTTTTAAAGTGTAGCCTACTTTTGTGCAACTTGAAAGTTTAACCGTGTCTGACAACACATACTAACGAACTGCCTATTACATACTCAAAAACTATACTGCATAATTCATACTAACCCAGCTGTTAGTATGCCGTAAGCAACATACTAAACTGCAGGTCACATGATGTACTTCCAGTCAAGCTACATTGGATAAGCTAGCATCAAGCTAACAAGACCATCAAACGATATACATCTGTTCATTACTAATACAGCTACACAGTCATTTAAGTATTATTCAAACAACATTTAAAGCATATTAAAGTTCAGTTACTTTTATTCGTATGCTGCTAGTATGCTAGCTGGTGAGCTCTGCCATTGAATAGTCTATGAGGAATGTATCGTGCATTCATTGTTTTCCCGTGTCATTCTTTCAGTTCTTCTTTCAAGTTCTGGCTGATCTAGTGTACTTCCAGGCATTTCTAGCAATCAAAAATATTGCATACTATGATTCCAGATCATATTACATACTCAATTGGACAATAATATATGGATAATATGAAAGTTTGCTGTTTGGGTCATGACCTATGTCTTTTGTTTGACTTGGCGTGAAATAAATTCTGGGATATGTTGGGCCTTTGTGGGTAGCATTTGTTGGCCGCATTTAAAAGAGCCTCTGATATCGTAAAGCATTTGACACACCACTGTGACGCAGTCTTTCCCTTCCTTTTGAAGGATGCAGAGCCTAAATTGAGATTGCTACAAAGGAGGAATTTGCCCTATCCTGTAATCCTTTTCAAAGTAAAAGCATACTTTCACTTCACAGCTTCTCTGTTCTTGCTGAATCCCTCACTTCCTCTCACCATGATGGCAGAATTCCATCATGGGACACTTTTCAATCCATTTGGGAAAAATGCTTTTCAGCAGGGTCAATAGTGCAGCATTAATGTGGACTAAAAGATTGAAACCATAATAAAAAATAATTGCTTATAAATCACCCAGTTATTTTCCCATGTATGTTGTCTTTGGATCGAAGCCCTTCAAACTGGAGATGAATGGAGCCTTCTATTTTATTGCTTCTGACTTTTTTTAATGTAATTTTTGCTCATTTCCAGCCCATTTAGTATTTTATATCTGTAATCATAACCATAACTCCTCATCAGCTCGTGTCCTGTCTCACCCTTTTTCTCTATACTCTACACAAAAAGAAAAGAAAAAAACAAGATTAAATGAGAGGGAACTTCCAATCCTTTAATTGAAGTGACACTTGAGTGTTGACAGATGGAGCCCAGTCATTGATTTTACTGAACAGGGAGGACTGGCCCAGTCCACTGGTATTCCAAAGAAGTGTGTTTGTTTGCCAAGATGACTTTAAAGATCCTCGAAGCAGATTCAAACTATAATATTTCACACTAGAACATTATTTAAACCAGATAATGAGATAAAGACTGGCTACACACAAGACGATTTTTGAATCATAACCGATTTTAAGAACGTGGGAGACCACAAACATAGGGACGATTTCAACTGATTTTAGCATTCTAATCCTTTGAACTCGCACAGTAGACGATCCGGCCTGACTGCAAGACCACACACCTATCCTTTGAGGTAACGGATACACAGTGGTGATTCCACAGAGAGGAGATCAATCAAGACTCCAGAAGAGAAACTAATATGGAGAACGATTGGCGTCATCTGATACATGAGACATAAAGGCACCCATGTTGTCATAATTCCACAAGCGTCTTTTAAATATTCCACTTGGCTTGTGTCACAGTTGTGCGTCTATGTTTGCAAGCTGTAAAAGTATGCAACATCCGATTGGTGATGCCTTCCAGTCTATTGGCTCTCATTGGTAATTGCGGGTACTCCAGAGGTAGCCCGATCTGGAATTGTGTATATAAAAGATGGTTGATGGACACCACACACTTAAATATTATTTGGACAAATAATCAGTTGCAAAAAGACCCGACAACACCTTGGCCTTGGGGGGTGGTGGGGTTGGGGGTTCAACTGTGAAAACTAAAGCAATAATGGCCCTTTGAGGATTAAAGAAAAAACCTGCAACCCTTGACAGATGTTTCAAATTGTCAAATTTAAAAAGAGAAGCCTTTGTTCATTATTGCAGAACTTTCTGCACTGTGGGACCTGGATGTCTCCCTTTTTCAACCTGATTTACTGCATCTCCTGCATGCACAATGTCTCTTATCATAGCAAGTGCAATCTGTTATATAAAGTGAGTTCTTCAATGGCTTGGCATTATTCTTACATTTTGTGGTTTTCTTCGGCATTTAGATGAAGTAAAAGAAACTCTTGCTAATTTGCAGCCATTGCATTGTCAATGAATGTAAAAAAAACCCAAAAAATACCAAGTCCCCTGTGTCCAGAAAATACAAAAAAGATCAAGTCCTTTAATACTCAAAACATACAACAATCTGTTCCAACAATATTGAAACAGCATGAGGTGGCTGTTGGACAATGGCTTTTATCCTGTATGACTTAATATTGTTTAAAATGGTAAGTCCAGAAAGAAAACCCAAGGATCTCTTTGGTTCAAAGGAACTTTTACTATAACATGCATTACTGCTGGTATTTGGTTTTTTTTTGTCTAGAACTTTTGGTAAGGACTGTTCCTTTAAAAATACACTGTATGTTTGCTGAGAAGTTGCCACTGTTTCGAAATATGACAAAAATAGCTTATTGGTAAATCATTCATTAGAGTCAAGTTTGTTTGGCAGGTATGTGAACACAAATATGGAATTTGTAGTCACTTGTCTCAATGGTTTTGTAGTTGGGGTCCTGATGTGTTTGGCTTGGCACTGCTGAGAACAAAGTGGCCTGAATATCTCCCTCTGTCTCTGTATCCAAAGCACTTGTGTGTATTTGTCTTGGCAGAGTGACTCTGACAGTCTAATCAGCTGCACCGGCAGCCACACCATTCCTCTGGATCATAATGAGATAACACAGACACACACATGCGCACACACAAACAAACCACAAACCTAAAACTGCACTGTCTCATTTGCACACACACACACACTCACACTTAACCACATACACTTACACACACTGATGGGAAACACAGAAATGCAGTGATGTTTAACTTCAGTATCAAGAGAGCAAAGAGGTGCTGAAAGACAAAACATGACGAATGAGTGAACAAAAAGTGGCGAGAAGAACCTCAGAGAGAGAGAAAGAATAGAAGCAGCGGGGGTGATGCAAGAAAGGAGGGCAAAGGTTCAGTAGGCTACAAAGTGAACTAACACCACATGTGTAAAGGAATATACATACGCTTCAAGAATTACATTTTTTGTTCAGTATCTTTTAGATACAGAGGTGGCAAATGTATGCACTTTATTTTTAAGTTCTGTTAATTACAAGTACCTGTGTGAAAAAAGTCTTGTGATGTGAAAGTACTGATTCAACTTTTTTTAAAGTACAGACTCTGAAATGTAATTACAGTATAGAGGTAAAACAAATACATCAGAAGAGGGGAGAGAGGCGAGAGGGAATCTTCTGGATTGAGATTGTCAATGACATCAGAGCAGATTAAGAGATGCTACACAGTGTTTGCTTTTTGACCTATTACATGCTGCTAGACGTTCAACCTGTTGGTCATGAACATCACATACACACTAGAAGCCTCCACTCCAAAGTAGAAGTGTCCCTCTGATGTCTTTTAAGAGGTTTCATCATGTTAAAAATGACTGTGGTAAACATGAACTATTATTGGCCAGCCGGTTAATCGGTCGGGCTCTAAAAAGAACAGATATATTTAAATTCTACTACAGTATTGTAAGAAAGCAAAAGTACTTCCCACATCTGGATTCAGAGAAAAACGTGTTTGTCTGAAAGCCTTCACATTCTGAAAACCTAATTTGCGAAAGTAACACTCTTCTTCAAATGGTGGATTTCCAATTGTTGCCCAAAGACTTACACATGGTACAACTTAAAAATGTATTAATAAATGATCCTTATGTGCATTGACTCCAGTGAAAATGACTAAACTAATCACACTGTTCTGCAGCACTAAAGGAATGTAGAAGGGGAGAAGATTCGGAGTACATCTTGAATATTTCTCATTGCCTCAAGTTTGATTATTTGTGAGAGTTTGTACAGGAAGTGTGCGTGCTGCTGGGCTGAACATGTTCACTTTGACACCTGTAGAACTCATTCACACGACTTCATGAACATTCAAAATGCAACATATGGATCAAATATGAAATGAACCGTCTCTCCTTATTTCCTGAGGCCGGTTAGATATGCCAGTGTATATTTAATCTTTGCTGTGTTTCTGACAGTAGCAATTTGCTCTGTCCATGTTTCTCAGCACGTATTAGGGTTATTGTACGAGCTAGAATGTGTTGGTGCACGTACAAACCGTCATGTGCGTGGGTGTGTGCATTGTCCAATGTGCTTCTTTCAGTATTTTTATCCTGCTGACTTCAATGTCATCATCTCCCCTGTGATCTGAGTTCAGTGGAAGACTCACCCTCCCTGTAACAATACTCCATTGTCTATGAGAGGAACAGAGAGTCACAGAAATGGGTCACTGTAAGGGCACTTAAATCACTCATACGCAATCAAACACGAGGTCTTCCTGGAGGTCCTGTCGCCCCTTTATTCCCCTTTTATCCTGGAATAATGTTTGGCCTCAGATTGATCACACCCAGGCTGCTCTGGCAGAGACAGACGGGTACTCTGATGTGGCTTGATTTGAAAAAAAAAGGCTAAAACAAAATTCCATTTTGATTGCAGTGACCCTGTTTTGACCTGAAAATGAAATGCACAATCAAAGGATGTGGCCAATGGTTGTCTGGTGAAATGGACTAACCGTTAAATGACAAAGGAATTAAAAAGTATTTTGTCATTTTAAATACCTCCTTTCTTCCTCAATGCTTCACTCAAAAAAAGAAGAAGAAAAAAGAATTTGACTGAAGTCTGATGTCAACTCTAGAGGCACAAGTAAAACTGAAAGTTTTATCAATTCTTTTTCTGCATACGTCTCTTTAAACAAACATAAAAATATAGATCATGTATTTTGGATTCTTCTGATTGTCTTCTGTGAGGGACTCAAGGAGTCTGGGGGGCTGCGTGCCGAGCTGCCAAAAGCTTGTCTTCTCTCTGGCATGTTTTTGGGTAGAGTTCCTTCATTGATTTGTCAAGGTTTTTATCAGGAGCCGTATTAACATGCCGTATGTCTCCTCCCCTGTCCTGAACATAAAACGTACAATGAAACTGTTAAAAAAAACTGAGAAAGATAGTTTTTCTTATTACAAGATCAGTTTGTGTCGTGTACGTTCCTTGTGCTTTGTAGGCTGCAAGCTGAGCTGCTTCCTTAACTTCTTTAAATCCTCATTTGGTGAAGTGATATAGTTTACTTGCACCAAGAAACTTTTCGGCAATAAATGTGCAACTGTCCAGCCAGCAGCCGGTGCTTTAGTTAGTGCTATGAAAAGAAGTCTCACAGATATACTATGAGTCTAATAGGTTCAGGTTGGGGTTGTTGCAGTTCAGGGCATTTCTGAACTGAAAAAAAGGAAGACACATTTGAAGCTTTGAAAAAACAGCCAAATCTGATTAAGCTGATAAAATTGTGATGACAGTACATCATCTATTCAGCAGAAACACATACCATACACCAGCTGCTTCTATGACCAAGTCAAAAAGGTTCCTGAATGTGGTTTATTGACTTGGTAAATGGTAAATGGACTTGAACTTGTATAGCGCTTTTCAAGTCTTCTGTCTACTCAAAGCACTTTTACACCACATGTCACACCTACACATTCACACGCTGATGGCAGAGGCTGCTGTGTAAGTGACCATCAGAAGTAACTCATCCCCTTCATACACATTCATACGTTGCAAAGCAAAGCAATGGGAGCTATTCGGGGTTAAGTGTCTTGCCCAAGGACACATCGGACATGTTGCTTGCTCAGTAACTTTAGGGTCCGTTTTGAATTAGATTAAGGATTTGAAAACTGATTTTCATATCTGCTGTCAAATATTTGTCTTTTAATAAAGTTTGGAATCTAAGTGTATTTTGTATTTGATAACTAAATGTCTTTTGTTATCCTGCTGATTATACTCAATATACAGCTGATCTCTCAGGCTTGATCGTGCGCTGGGAACTAAATGGAAAATTTGTCTGAAGTCTGGCAAACTGCATTGATCCAGCATTTCCTCGTTTTCAGACAGTTCTCAGACAGATGCAGAGTTCAGTAGAAGGACAAATAAATATGAAACACAGGCTGAGACTGGAACCAGTTCCTGTCCCCCTTTTTGTATGTGAACAATGGGACAGAAAAGAAGAAGAATGGCTTTTATTTCTTGAAATCAAACCTGTTATTAAAGGTCTGGGTTGGTTCACTCTGTGCCCATACTTGGAAACATTTTCTTGAACAAAGTAATTAATCTCAGGTGCTCCAGGGAGCTTACTGTGTTTCCAAAGCAGACAGTAAAAAGGGTTTTCCACATGGAAGGATTGATGAACATAATGTTGTCTGGCTTAAAGTCTGTAGTCTGAAGCATGTTGAGCATTGAGGACATTACACGTTGAGTTGATACATGTTGTCTTACAAACTGTGTTCATGCTTTTTGTCTTTTCACAGCACGTGTTCACAATGGACCCTACCAACGTGGAGAACGGACGAGGGAAGGTTCCACATGACCCCAGCCTACCCTTTGCAAGCACCTTCAGTGGTATGTCCCATGTTGTGTTGACTGTATTTCTCAAAAATAGTTTATTGGAAACAGAGATGAAGCGCTGGTATTAATATTGTTACAGTGGATGCTAAATGATCACCACGTCGATGGTTCACTTCTGGCTGGAGATCTTTGCTGCACGTCATACCTCTCTCTGCCCTCTTTTTCCTGTATTACTCCTCTCTGCAAACTGTCACACTAAAGGCAGAAATCCCTCAACAATCACTACAAACAGAGAGGTTATAAGATCCAAAGAGGTTGGTGTTGTATCTCTTTGCACAACCTCTTTGACAAATAGAACTGCTTTGACAAAGCTGTCACATTAGCACTTGTCTTTGATGTCGCTTAGTATCCTTTATCTGCCACGTCCAACTATATAAAATGACAAAGTCAGAGAGTGTGTTTGTTGCCCCTTTCACCTCTCTACATAGATCTCTGCCATATTATTATTGTATGTATCCCAAATTGATAATAAGAGTAGCCAATGGGGAAACTTTTTTTGGCACACAGAGACACACACACACGCCTGCACACACAGACTTTTGCTGACTGGCTTATAAAGTTCTGGGTGTTTTCCTTTGAATGTCATAAGTTATTTAGTTTGTGATATAATGCTGAACTGTAGCAGTGACAGATTATCCTGTAAGCCACTGAGGGTGAAAGTGTGTGTATGTGTGTGTGTTTGTCTGTCTATCCCACCTTGCTCATTCTGCAGCTGGGTGTTTTCAGCATCCACATTTTTCCCATAAGGCATCCAATTTGGCAGGAAAATGTTCAGTCCTCAGTATTTTGGACTTCAGCAGGAAACATAGTGAACAACACATACAGAGCTGCAGAGGAACGGCCTGCGGAAAGTCCTTGTAGAGAGATTGAAAATACAAAGATTCTGTACTTGCTGGGAGAGGATGGTGATCACTCCACATGTATACACCCAAAAATAGAAAGCCACTTTTGGAAATAGCTAAATTGAAAAATGCTGACTCAGCAGAAATGTCCGTCTTGAGGTCAGCAGGGTTGGGTAAGATGACCAGAGATCTCCTTTTACTGGAGGATTTCTGGGCTATCTCTGAACATGACTCCTGACCCAATGAGTCAATGGATTTCTCTCCTCAGGGATCAATGTGTTGCAAAAAGAAAATAGTTCTCTTTGACCTTACAGATACTCCCATTATTACTCTAATGGTAATTACACAATCCTTAAAATAACGAAACTATAATGCAAAAAAGAATACCAGTCAAATAAATAGAGCTTGACCCACAAATGAACGCACATAATGAGCAGTTGAGAAAAAGTGATGGCCAGAAAGAAGCCGTAAAAGACGATGAAAGTGACTTACATCAGCTGTCTAAACGATAAAGTTTCCGTCTCTTTCATTTCAAGAGATTCTCCCAAAATACACAAAGCATAATAGACCCTGTCATCAGCAATTACTGAGACTAGGCGTGTCTGTTTGGATTGAATCTCTCTGTGTTTGGATTGGTGTGATCCTTTTATTGCAGCTAAATAAGATATCAATTTATACCCATGAGATCACTCAAGCAGTCTGGTATGGTAATGGTGGTCGTATTTAATACAAAACACCAGGATTAGTCTGTAGCTATCTCACATTATTCTTCATTATCTAACAGCTGGTGGAGTGATTTGGGTTTGGAGCTGTTTCAGAGTTAGCTGAGGCAGTTTTCTCGTCTAAAGATGGATTACTCAGCAGAATGTTTTTCAGGTTATGTACTGGTGGTGCTACAGGAAATATTTCATTTCCATTTGCAGGATTATCAGTTTTCATGGGTTGCAGAAATTCAAAATGAGTCTGTGTTTATGGTCTCAGTCTCAGTGGAGAAGGAACCGAACAGAGTGCGTTTGAGTTTTGGTTTCGGGTTACTCTCAAAGTGTATTCTATGCAGGATTTGTTCGATTTCCTCTTCCCTTCCCTCCCCACTTTTTTTTTTGCCCAAAACCGCAAAATCCTTCTCTGTCACCTTTGATTTCCTCACTGTTCTCCATTACCGTAGATTTTATTTCCCCTAATCTCTTTTCCTTTTTTGCCACCATTCCTTTACATTCTTATGAGCTTTTTACACTTCTTTCCCCCCTGGCCCTTCTCTCTGTCCCATTCGTTTCCTCTGCTACGCCTCTTTTTTAAACTCTCTGACCACCTCTGACCTGTCCTCTGTGTAGGTGGGGAGTTGTATGCAGGACTGACAGCAGACTTCCTGGGCAGAGACTCTGTGATCTTCAGGAGTATGGGAGGTCGCTCCACCATGAGGACAGAGACTGACCAGAAACTCCTCCACGGTAACTCATCCCTGTTTAATTCATCTGTTCCACTCAATGGAGGAATAAGACAAGAAACCATTATCTATATGACCCGTTTGATTTTGTTAACTTATAGTGTTAAAAATCACAGGTTAGAGAAACTTATACATTTAGAATGTCTCAAATGTCTTAAAGCCATGATGAAAAGAGCCATTTAATCAGTGATAGTTAGTTGGTACTTTACATGTGTATTTACAGCTGATCAGATACTTCTGATTTTTCAGGCGATGGTATAATACGTCACATGGGAAAACTGTTTTGTTTTTTAACTTAGTCTGCATTTCTACGTCTTTCTTTGCAGATCCAAAGTTTATTGCTGCTCACCTCATCCCAGACAACGACGACCGAGACAACGACAAAGTGTATTTCTTCTTCACTGAGAAGGCCACGGAGGCGGGGGACAGGGAGGGGGCCATACACACCCGTGTCGGGAGAGTGTGTGCGGTAAGACACTTTCTATGTTTTCATTCAATTTTTGTGTACAATATATAATGATATCGACTTATTGCCGTGTGGGGCAACTTCACAACCTTACATAAAAGTGATTTATGCACAATAAATATGTGAAACTGAGAGCTACACTGCAAAAACTCAAATCTTACAATGTGTTTTTGGCAAAAATATCTCAATACACTGAATATAAGCCCACTTTCACTTGACAAGTCCAGATAAACACCTTACTTCATGAAAGTAAAAGCTAAAATAAGGCCCACATTGCTAGTAATAAGTGATAGAGCTGCCAATGTACATTTTTTTAAATTAGATCTTTATCAAGAAAATTGATAAGTCAAAACAGCAATTTCCACTCATCACAAGCAATTAGGGCCTTGTTTTTTTGTTTTTTTGTCAGGTGAAAGTGGATTATGTTTTGTGTTATAATATCTTTTAAATTATTTAGAAAAACATACTTGGTAAGATTTGAGTTTTTGCAGTGGTAACATCAACTTGCTTTAGCTTTGAGATATCTATCACTGCGTGTCTGGGTTTTTCATTTTAAGTGCTCAAAGCATGAAGATTTATTTTGAAAAAGTTTTCTACCCAGGGAAATCCCTCTTACTAGGGATTATCCAGTTAATTATGAAGCACAGAAAGATAGATATATCATCTATAATCGTGGAATGAGGAGAGAGAACAGATGGTCACGTTAGCTTTACGCTTCGTCCTGGCCAAACACATTTAAAGGAATGAGACATCCACAGGCGTGTTTCAGTTTAGCCGTGATGATCTGGGAAAGTCGGAGAGTACTTCTGGGATTTTTTAATTTTCTGAGGGATCCATTATGAATATTAACTTTTTTTAGTTTCCAGGCCTTTCAGTCTCATGTATTGTTTCAAACTCCCACAGAAAATCCACCAAAAGAGTGTTAAATAAAATCACAGATGAAAAGCAAAGTGTAGCTAAAAAGACAGTAATATAATGGAGGAGCCATTTTCCACATGGTTACATTCATTTGCAGAAAAAGCTTCAGGTTATGTTTTTTTGGAGACTCCTTAACCCTCTCGTGTAAAAGACAAACGTCTTCGGGGGCAATCAATTATCTATGTTTCCCTGAAGGGCCGTGAAGGCATCAAGATAGTCCGAATCTTTTATCCTTCCAAAACACACACAGCTGTCAAATCGTCCAACTGTGATCTCCATCTGCTCTGCACATTCTCTCACATTATTCATGCATTGCTCTGTGCGCTCTGTGCAGCAAATGCAGGTACACATGGTAGAATACCGAGAAAATACACACATTCAAACACAGCTGCAGGATTTCCTCAGAGACTTTGCAACTGTTCCAGAAAAGTTTGCACAGAGTACAAAATCCCACCTAAACCCTCAAATTATAACTTTGTCATACTTCTCAATCTCTTTGCGTTCTCTCCATCTGTCTCCATCTTTCTCTCCCCACAGTAAACTCTTTTTTTCTCCTTTCGGCTCTCATCGCTTTTCCCTGCGGAGCTTCTTGCCAAGAAACAAATTATTACCGCTGATATGCATTACAGTACATACAATACATACACAAAATGTCCCTGCAAAATAACTCCTTATGTCTCTGATGAAAAAGGGACACATAAACACTCATAGATAAACCCTCATCTCTATTTCTGAGTCCCAACACATTTATTCTCTGCAGAACAGAAGGTATTGTGAGCTTACACTTAAAAAGGTTCAAAAGAGTCATATCTTGGTGTAATTGTCTGTGCATGTGTAGCTAACGCACAGTAGCAGCAATTTGGAAAATTTGATTATTTTACATACATAAGGGCCTGACCGATTAATCGTCCAGCCGATGGTATCGGCAGATATTAGCATATCCAGTTCATATTTATTTCAGATTTATTCACCAGTCACAAAGCATTTTATTTGAGTTTCATTGTATGAAACTAGCAGTTCTCTTTGCAGAATGTGCTATATAGATTATAACAAGCATTAAAACCCTCCAGAGTTTCAAGCACTTACATGCGCAGTTACCTTCCAGTTGAATGACCATCTTGTCTTCCTTATACTGGTGTTTGATAACTATTTGTGAGGGATCAACGCAATAAATGTGTACATCTATATATCTGTAAAGATCGAACATAGATTAAGGAAAGGTACCGGCCGATTTATCGATATCTGATCCCCCCCCCTCCCCATATCCATATCGGTCGGGCCCTACCCGAAATGAAACAGTAAGCATTGATGTGTCAGTTTTCATTTTAAGGTATTTACTATAAACATCAAATAGACATAGTACATTTCCATTCCTTTTTTAAACTGTTCACTGATTGTAAAACTCATCTCTGCTTCCTGCTTGTTTCAGTTTTTGTCGTCTTTTTATTTCAATTTCAAATACTCAATCATTCTTTCATTTCTGCAAAACAGACTACACTGCTTCACTTACTCCAAACACCCTTAAAGTTGCTTTAACCTCTGTGTATTTATTTCAGTCCAAATCCAATGTGCTGCAGAACAAAGCCCAAACAATCAAAAGGTGTTTTTTGGAATTGAATCAGCTGTTTTATAGACTCCTTTGTCTTTTCTGCCAGAACGATGTTGGAGGCCAGAGAGCGTTGGTGAACAAATGGAGCACCTTCATCAAAGCCAGGCTGGTGTGCTCTGTACCAGGACCGCACGGCATCGACACACACTTCAACCAACTGGGTGAGATACACACACACACACACACCTTTTTCTTTAAAGGCTTTGATACATGCACACACAGACTTAAGCACACACACTCTTCCTCCTTAGCATTCAGTCGTTCACATGCAAAGTGCACAAAAGCACAAATATGTAGCACACATTCTAAATTAGATTTTGTTTTTTAATATAAATTAGAGGATGTTTTCCTGCTGAGGACGAAGGACGAGAGGAACCCAGATGTGTATGCCATCTTCAGCAGCATAAGGTAAACAATCATTACGCCTCATATAAGTTTACAAGGTATCTATGCATCAATTGCAATTTAAAAAATACTATGTTTCCTTGATTTAAATAATAATTTAAACTTTGTTTTTTAAATATATGATGAATAGAAAGTTACAAAGTCTCTAAGAGCAAATTTGAAATTTTGAGTGACTGACTTACTCCTTATATCAATGTTATGTTTCTTTTAACCATTCTGGATCATAATATTTGACTAATGAAAACTGTCCCGTCTCCTCCACAGTAATGTGTTCCAGGGTTATGCTGTGTGCGTTTATCGTATGGCCGACATCAGAGAAGCCTTCAACGGACCCTTTGCACATAAGGAGGGCCCTGACTACCAATGGGGGGCCTACGAGGGAAGGGTCCCTTATCCAAGACCAGGAGTGGTGAGTCATCTTTCACCAAGTAATCCTAAATCTACAGAAATGTCAAAGTTAACCAACCTTTATTTTATCTTAACCATGAAGTATGGAGTATGACGACACTGTTGATTGGTTTTGTCAGTACAATAAAAAACGTAACAAAGCGGAATGGGTTAGGACACTTTCCATCTTCAACATCTGATGTAACTATGATAACCACAGAGACATCAGTTAACATGGTCAATTTTTGAACCATTACACCTGTATCATCAAAAAACAACTAAAATATCAGCTTTTTGTAATGTCAATATATTTGACTTATCAAGAGGCCGTGATGATAACCGATCTGGAAGTACCTTCATGTAGACTATAGGTCAAGCAGCACTCACAATTAAAGCTCCCGGGTCAGAAGCAGGCATTTTGGCTTGTTATTCTATGATCTCTCTAAAGTACAGAAGGCGGTATGCTCTTGTTCAGGTTGACTGCCATGTAAGAGCGGGGTTTGGATGTTAACGGAAACCAGATATACTCGAGGTTTAAGGTTTAAATAATGTTCTTTCAAATTAACATCCACGTTAAAACTTAATAAAATAAAATATTATAAATGCAAATAATCATTGAATCAACAGACATGTGCCAAGCTCTGAATGGCAGCCTGTGAGTGAATTTATTCTTCTAATGTTCTCAGATGTAAAAATCTGGTGAGTTTCTTTATATGACAAACATAAAAGATAATGTTAATCCAATAAGGTCAATAGCATCTCGTGGTGATGGTGGTGACCTGACAGCTAGTATCCAGCTGAGAAACAGTCATCTACTATCTAGCTGTATTCTTTTTTTCCACAACATTTAAACTTGAATATAAATGGTAAATGGACTTGAGTTTATATAGCACTTTTCTAGTCTTCTGACTACTCAAAGTGCTTTTACACCACCTGTCACACACTGATGGTAGTGATTGCTATGTAATATCATCCATCAGAAGTAACTAATCCCATTCATACACCACCACTGAAGCAGTGAGAGAAATTCTGGGTTAAGTGTCTTGCCCAAGGACACATCGGACATGTTGCTCAGCTGGGGATTGAACCCTCGTCCTTCTGGTTGAGAGGCGATGACTCTACCAACTGAGCCACAGCCGCCTGTGTTTAATGGTTTTATACAGTCCAATGACTTCACAGCATTTTCCCCCGGACATAATGAGATTTTGGAATTCAGTTCTGTACCGAGGCCTACTGTTCAGTGTGCTGAAACAGAAAGGGAAAAAAAAGGCTAATAAGGAAGTGCAGGCAATCACATAAAAAATGAGGTGTGGAAGTTTCCATATCAGTAAAACAAACTACTGTGTGTGATAGTGCAGCTGTGGTGACTGTATACAGCACAGAGCCTCCTCCTGGTTTACATCCCAGCCCTCTGAGGAGACCTGCCATGTTCTCCAAACCGAATCACTGTAATTTAGACATGTTTCACACACACAACCACATGCGCGTAGGCCGCCTACAAACACGCTCTCATGTCCCACATGTAATTCCACCTCATTACAAGAGTGAAGCAGAGCATATGGAGGCAGAAGGAATATGAATAATGTGAGAACGGAGCAGACACCTCTCGTGGTTACACTCTTCTGACTCCTTGATTAACAGGACTTTTTTTTTTTGGGTCTGAACCAGAGAGGAAAATGGAAACAGGGGAAACGATGATGGTGAAGGGAAGGCTGATGAATAGGCACGGGGAGTGAAAACTGGAGGAGAAGTAGAGACGAGTGAAAAGTAAAATATGGATCAAAAGTTATTTGACAACTGATGGCTCGTAGTCCTCGCTGTATGTTTAGCTGAAGTTGAAATATTCATCAGAATCCCTCGCAAAACAGTTTAAAATTAATGATAATGACCTAGATTTTCATTTCTCACTTGCACTACCACACCACTTTAAATCATTTTTTTCATTTTCCTGGATCTTCTAACAGAGTTATGCTTTATACTGGGTAATATCCATTAAGTCTCCTCACTCACCTGTCAAAACTAAACCCCAGATTGAACATTAAAGTTCAGTTTTCCTCTTCCAAAAGGGTTAATTTGAGAGGGATTTAGTGGTTTTATCCTCCCTGGATATTTACCCTGGATTGAAATAGTGCTGCACATTGTTTGAATTTATGTCAGAACACATTCTCTAATTGAGAAAAGGATGATATAGTTGTGTTATTGTAGATTTACTTGAGTGTTAAGAGTAATCTTAGCTGGACTTCAGTGTTCAATTTCATTCAGTTATGAATGTTTTTTTTTTGCTCGTCTCCAAGCTGACATCGTTTTTCATCATTAAAGACTCATGTTTGACACTTTGATACCGAGCCTTAGGCGGCTAGCTCACATGTTTTATCCCTGTTTATCCATACATCATATAAAATATCAAGGTTTTTTCCACTTTCATTACAGCTGCACTGTGTAGTTTTGGTAGAGAAATGTAAATGTAGGAGAAGTCTACTGATTCTGTGGTACATGTTCATAACTCTAAACACAAACTGTCCTCAGAGCAAAATTTGGTCCCTGTAACACTGTTTGAAGATAAAATGCTAGAATTTATGGTGGGGGGCCTGCAACAGTGAAACTGTAACTCTCCTGGTAGTTTTTTAGCTAACAGTGTTCCAGGGACCCATTTCTTTCTTTGAATAACGTTTGTGTATTTAGGCTAGAAAATATAACATAGAATTGTTTCACTTCTCCAACCTTCAAATTTCACTACCAAATCTACACAGTGCACCTTTAATGAAAATACTTTTTTTAATGCATCATCTCAGCGTCTCTTTGTACCACCTGTCTGGGAAGTGTTAGCTGCTTACATAGGTTTCAAACAAATATTGTAGAATGTAAAATGTGTTCTGAATTCAAACAGATCCTAACTAACAAACTGCAAGTACACATCCAGCTATCCATCCATCCATCAGGAAATTCTATAAATCAATAATTGAGATCGAGCAGCCAGAGGATACCAGAGGGAAAACATCTCCATAAAATGTGATCTAGTTTCAAAAACAGAAAGAATAAATAAAGATGCACTGTAGTCTTTTTGTGTAAGTTACAGAGTAGGCAGAGTGGTGTAGCCTGCATAAATACTAAGGTCTGGCAGCTATCATTAGTCCTTATTCATGTGTTGTTTGAGGTCTGATAAACAGTAATTAATCAAAATCAGTGCCTGGTCTCCCTCTCTCTCTCTCCTGGGCCAAATAATCAAGCTGCTCTACTTTACACCCTCCATAGAGGGCTGGAGACTAGTGCTGCATAGCTTGTTTTGTGGTTGCATTTGTTTATGAGGTTTGTGAGTCTCAGACACGTTGCATTGTCTCTGTAGCTGCAGTCTGATCTACTTGAGCATGTTTTTTTAATTACATTCATTTTATACTCCTGCATTTTGCTGATTTTCTGTGTGTTTATGAATGTTTTGTCTCATTAAGCTGCATCATGTTTGTCCTAATGAATATATGTTTTAGCTGTTATTGCACATTAACTCGTCAGATAATAGCTCTGTCAAAAAGGGACAAGGACCTCAACTATCCCAACTTTTACCTGTCGGGGCAGGTGCTTAGTGTCTGCAGCAAAATACAATATTTAGGGCACTTTATTACAGATCAAATGTCTGATGATGATGACATGTACAGACATTGCAGGATTTGATATGCTCACGACAATATATGTTGGCAAGACAATTCTCAATGAGTTTAGACCATGTCAAGATAAATATCTTCTGCAACTCCTCTTTCCTCTTTGTACCGCCCCCTGTAGGGCAGGCTTAAAAAGGCAAGCTTAAAAAAGCTTCAAGTCGCTAATGATGACTCCATGAGGATACGATTAAAAAAAAGAAAAAAACCTTGATGGACTCGTGCAGGTGAACTATTTTGTAATATAGGCGTTAACACTTTCCATGCTCTTATGAGAAACTTGATGTACAAATGTATCTGCAGATTGGAAGATTCTCAGAACTCCATTATAATGCTGATGAGGAATCCAAGTCATAGTTCTGTGCGATATCAGTCATCCCTTTGGAGACACTGGTACAGCTGTCTTTTACGATATTGGTAGTGTTTTGTCTGTTTGTTTTTTACATTGTGTTTTTATCCTGTTTGTTTAAATCTGGTTTCAAATAGATTGCTGAGTCTGCCAATAAACATGATGATGATGCTATCAAGGATCTGCGTCGCATTTGAGCAGACTGAGAGACATTGCAGGATTATAATGCACGTGTTACTAATTATCAATAATTATACAGTAAACAAATGTACATTTTTTTGGGGGGGGAGAACGTCAAGTCAGCAGAATTTGCTGGATTTGCTTAAACATTCCTCACCTTCTGGAGTGAATTATAATTATTGACATTTGGTAAACCATACTCACAGGAATGTTCCATTAGACATCCATAGCTTTGCATTTAGAGTCAGCACATTTCAGATCCCACTGTGAAATTGAAGCCAGACCATTCAAGGGCTATTGTATGGATCAGTTTCTGTTGTGATAAGCAAAGTAACAATATTTATACCATATGAGTGTACAATCTGGAAGAGCAATATCAGGCATTGGGATTTGCCAGATTGGGATGACTAAGTGCTCTCTTAGGAATGTGTACTGAACTTGATGTCAATACCATCCTCCTCAACCACAACTTACAATCTTTGGAAAAGTTTCAGCTTCATGGCTTTTACATGTGCTTTCATTTTAGTCAGTTTACAGTAACTTTTTCAATGATAACCCTACCGTCACAAAATGATCAGATTCCCCATTTGTATACTTCTTATGCTTCAAGGTTATCGAGTTGTGATATTTTGCTCTTTGGTCTCAGTTCTTGTTGAGTGAAATTGTAACTCCCCAAAGAGTAGCTGATCTAATTTTGGAGCTCTTTGCTCAGTGGCTGCCGGATCAATGTTCTCAAGGGTGGGCACAATTTCTCACAGATGGACCGGAATATATCTTAGTTGGTCAGCTTGATGCCAATGCATACTGGAATATGCCTTTAGCTGGCTAACTGAATTAGCATCACTGTAATTTTAAAGGTGGAGTCAGTAGCACTTTTCATAGTAGCTTGTAAACACAATATCAAACTGGATCGCATCTCCTGGGCTCATCAGCCCCAGAAGTGCACACTCACTGCAGGGCATGTTGTTCTCCTTGTGGGGAGTGGTTGGGCGACCCCCTAGCACCCTCTACTGATCAACATCAACCGTCTTTGGTACTGCCAAAGGACACATTAAATCAACCCTAACATTACCCTTTTTGGAGTGCATATTGTTTATATTGACATAATAGCACCATAATGGAGCAATTTCATCTCAGATGGGAGCTCCGTCAAAACAAAGTCCCTCTCTCCAGTGCTGCAATCAGTTATCTTTGGTGCACAAAACTGGAAGCTACATCCTGATACATGGAGAGTCTTTTGTTACAGACAACACATGGAGTGGCAGTTTTCAAAACATGTTTTTAACTTGCATCCACTGGAGGAAAAAGCCTATCACTCATAGCGGTTTTCCCCGCCAGATGGGACAACAGAGTTGATTACTTCTGAATAGCACAACTGGAATTTTTTCCATTGTTTACCCATTATGGCATTAAATGTGTGAAACAGACTAAGATAAGACTTCAAACAAGTAGCTCTGCATGACAAAGACATTGGCTTCTTTGCAAAGATCTGCTGATCTGAATCATGAGTAAACCCAAATGTCACATTTTGCGTTAATCTTTTTATTGGACGTGTGTATGGGTCTATTTGGACAGTGTTCAATCTTTTAAATGATTTGAGTCTCTTGGCCAAGAATAGGCACATTCATTTTCTCAGTGACTCGATTGGAGGATTTTCAACAGCAGCAAACCCAACGCCTTTAGAGCCGTTTTCAAACTTTATAACTGCAGTTTGAAACATTAATCCAGCATTTTAAGGTCCAATAAAACTGCTAATGAGGCTTTTTGAGAAGACTTTAGGAAAATGCTTTAAAAAAGCTAAGCTTCAGTGGGGTAGAATGGTCAGTTGAAAGGGAGATGGTCAAATGTTACTCTTCTCTTTGTTTTGGATCTGTTTGTCTACCTGTGCTTTCCTGTCCCTGTTGTCTTTTCTAAATTAATTCCATAGTAATAATCCTAAGAAATCTTACACTACCTTTATTCATCCACATCTTTCTTATCCATTTTGTCTCCAGTGCCCGAGTAAAATCACCAACCAGCCAGGCAGAGAGTTTGGCAGCACAAAGGACTTCCCAGATTCTGTGCTGCAGTTTGCACGCAACCACCCGTTGATGTGGCGGCCGGTGTATCCAGCCCTGCGCCAGCCTGTGCTCGTAAAGGCCAACATTCCTTACAAGCTGAAACAAATTGTGGTGGACCGAGTCGAGGCAGAGGACGGGCAATATGATGTCATGTTCATTGGCACAGGCATGTGATCCATTCCTTTCAAAATGCACTCACTTGTAATGTCTACATTTTCAAATGGGATTCTTAATTCAAACATTTAATTATGCATAGATGGGAGCAAAAATTGGATATGCTGTTGATGTTTTGTTTACTCTCAGTAACTTTGTCACTTACAGTATGTGTCTACACCTCTTTCAGATACTGGTACTGTTTTAAAGGTCATAGCCCTGCACAGTGGAAACAGTCTGGAGACAGAGGAAGTCACATTGGAGGAGCTACAAGTCTTTAAAGTAGGTTTGACTCCATTGGGTGTTTCAATATTCACTTTTTTGTTATCCTCAGCTTCCTTCTCAATCTATTTGAGGCTGTGCCAAAAGAAGCTGCCATTCACCATTGAAGAATCCAGTTATTTCTCATGAATCCTTTGTTGTCCAGCAGAAATTTCTAAAAAAGCCATGCTCATAGAAAACTGAATCAAACATTATCAAAAACCTGAGGTAAATTATTGTCATTGTTGCAGGTGCCAACCCCCATTACATCCATGGACATTTCAGTGAAAAGGGTAAGTTGTTATAGATATTATTACTTATTTAAGTGCATACTTTTGTGAACTTATTCCAACTCCAGTCTTCCTCATCACTAACTCCCTTTGTATCATCACATCAACCAGCAAGCCCTGTATGTGGGCTCTCCAGCAGGGGTGGCGCAGGTGAAGCTGCATCGCTGTGAGACTTATGGGAAAGCCTGTGCTGAGTGCTGCTTGGCCAGAGACCCCTACTGCGCCTGGGATGGATCATTGTGTGCACAATTTATTCCCAACAGCAAACGGCGATTCCGCAGACAGGACATCAGGCATGGAAACCCTGTGCTGCAGTGTATGGATGAGAATCTGAGTGGTACGTTTGATTATGTTATTCAGACATTTTCTTCCTGCTTTCTCGGTTCATTATGCAGGACAATTTAAATGCAAGGTCGATTAACTTCTGGAGATAAAGCACCTGGCCAACTGCCTGCTTAACTGTTAGCATATGTAAAACAACAAATTGTCATTTGAGCACCTTTATTTTTGTATTAATGTAATAGAAGTTAACATGTAAGCATGTAAATGCTTTTCAGGCTAGCATTTCCCCTGCGTCCAATCTTTGTTCTAAGCTAAGCTAAGTGCTGCTGGCTGTATTTGCATACATACAAAAAATACTTGCATGTGGCACTCCTTATCAGGAAGGGTTCATGATGTTTCTTTGCTTCCACCCATTAGAATTACAAAGGGGGAATTATGACAGGCTAAAATCCCTAAATTGGTTGGCTTGCAAACAGCAAACCAACAGATGTCGCCGCAATGTAAGTGGGCAAGCGCACTGGTTCAGATATAACTGATTCTACATTACTTAAAAAGCTTCTGAACTTTTCTGATAACCTCTAAGACCAGAAACGAGAATAAATATTGGAGATGACTTTTAAAAATTTGAGAGTGATCAGAAAGCAGAAAAGTTCTTGGACCGATGCAGAGCTGGCTAAACACTGAAGCTTCAGTTTCCGTCACATGGTAAACTGCGTGCGGATCAACTTTAGGGAGGAGAGGGCGGTGGGAGACAGCTCTCTCCAATGTTTTGAATTTGGACTGCAGTACCCTTTTTAAATGCTACGTGTCAGAGTTACATATTGCTCCTTTAATGTCATATTCTAAACTTCCTTGTAAAAGCAAAGTTTATTTTCCCCATGTCAGATAAGCATTTTTTTCTTGTAACATCTGGACAAGGGTGGTGCTTTCCTTACACTCTCTAAACTGTTTAGCTGTGGACAGCGAAACTCAGTCCACTGAGGCCCTGCTCTTGTATAAACTGTTCATGAGTCTCACACCTCTTTAGTACAGGGACGATGCTGTTGGATATGTTCCAACATTATGAAAACTGCTGTGTGTTTGTGTCAGTGTCTGTCTTCATACCTCTTCTATCTCAGGATGAAAGCATGTTAACATGAAAAGTCAGATGTATACATGTCAATTCATCCAAACAGTTTGAAACAGATGTTGAATGGTAATAGACGGGGATTACAAATTAACTTCTCCAAAACACATATCTGTTTTAAACATTTCACATTTAATGCTTGTAGAACACGACATTGTACTTGTTTCACTCCAGAACTTTATCCTTGTTGGATTATGTGAGACATATGTGTTTAGGGGCAATGATGTGAGAAACTAATACTGAGACATGTACATGTTATTTCCAGATCACAATATTTTTCTTATCCTTAACAGTGTGTAAGTGAGAGAGGAAAAGAAGAACTGAGAGGCTGAAATATGAGCTCAAACTATCAGCTATCACTCATCATATAAAAAACAAGCACAAACAAATAAGTACTAAGATAAATCATACTCAGAGAATGGACAAAGAGGACCTGGAGGAAAGTAAAAAGACGGATATAAGGAGATTAGTGAGGATGTAAAAGTGCAGGTAGAAAAAACTTGTGCATGTGTTGGATTCGTGTTTGCTCACCTGAGAGCGGGTATAATGCTGAGGTGATGAAATATGCCTGCCTAAAGGCCTTTGGAAAAGCTCTCGCTTTACAAGCTTTCTTTGTGCCAAGGTGTCGAATTCCCAGAGGCATGTTATCATTCCTTAGATTGAAATATCATCCTTAGTTAAGATGTTGAGCTGTTGTGAAAGACTCATTCTGAATGTAAACTCAGAAGACTAATGAACTGTTGCAGCTTTCTAAGGTTTGCGGTTTTTCTTTGTGTACAGACGGTAGCATATTTTGGATTTAAGACATTGAAGAATTATTTTAATGTTTTGAGGAATTTGCTTTCTTGCAGAGGGTTAAAATTGATCTTAAGTGTGTATGTTAAATTTGGTTGGCCAGCAGCCAGTTAGCAGAGCCGCGCATAAATACTGCAAACAGAAGTAAAGAAGGTCTTTCTTCGGTTGCAAGACAGACCTTGTTCGCCAAACAAAAACTATAAGTCCAAATAATTCATGCAGGTCACAGGGAGCAACAGTACAAAAACTCAATTTTTCTCGATTAATTTCTTAAAATGAGATACATACCTCA
Source organism: Labrus mixtus (assembly GCF_963584025.1). Classification (NCBI taxonomy): domain Eukaryota; kingdom Metazoa; phylum Chordata; class Actinopteri; order Labriformes; family Labridae; genus Labrus; species Labrus mixtus. Next base: position 4,731,799 of record NC_083626.1, on the reverse strand, counting down.
GAAACTGAAGTTCAGTCAGACAACTCATGTTTGCACTGGATTGAAATATTTATTGCAGCTGCAGAACAAGGTTTGTTTGGCATCTAGGCTCCAACTTCATCAGTGCATGACATTAAGAAATTTGAAGAGTGAAGGATAATATCTTAAACCCGCCAGGCTCTATGGATGGATGCTGAGATGGTAGTGGGGCTGATCATGAGTGCAGTACTGGTGAAGGTCAGAGCTGGCAATGAAAGAGCAAAGGGGGAGACCGGAAATCTTGCAGCTTAAATAGACCGGGAATTGGAAGGAGGTGATGTTATCAAGTGATTGTGGAAAACAACGCATTGTCAAGTGTGAAATCAGTGCAGCTCGAGTTGTATGCCTGAACTAGCTCGCAGGCATAGCCTCATCAAATACAGCTTGCTTCATTGGCAGCTATTCTAACTCATTACAAGCAATTCAGGCCTTATTATTTGCTTGTGATATCTTGAAAAAAGATATTTACACAGACTTGTTAAGTGGATGTGGTTTATGTTAAGTGTAATGAGACATTTCTGACTGGAAATTAGGCAAATATGAGTTTCAACCCCTTTTTCAGACCCTAACCTAAGCTAAACTATGTGACCATCTTACTCCCAGCATAGATTGCATTAATGGAGTTTTTCAAATGTCACAACTATTTATCAATGTACATAACTGTTTACTTAAATCAATCAGTTCTTATATCAGACATTTGCCTTGACTGGCTTTTCTAAACATGAGTTGCACATTTTCACTAAAAGCATTAGTTGGGAATAAGATTGTACGTCTGATTTTTAGAGGCATGTTTAGTTTATACTCTTCGTCCATACATCCATCGGTGTTATGATAAAAATTGGTTTAGGATGTCAATTGCCATGTGCAAAACGTACACAATGAAGCAGTCAAGGGCAATGAAACTCTTAATTCTCAGCCCCTCTGTCATTGATACTCAAATATGGTACCAATGTACAAAAGAAACATCAGGTGGATATTCAAGGAATCTAACACATAGTAGACATTAAGTACTTTACTTTACACTGGTTTGCCTTCTGATGCTCTTCATTTTTAAAATTTTTTTTTTTTACAATTTTTCGATTGTTTCCTTTTTATAACCAGAAGACCTTGATGTGGCAGAAGACAGGGTGGTGTATGGGACTGAGAACAACAGCACCTTCCTGGAGTGTGTTCCTCGCTCTCCACAAGCTACTGTTACCTGGCTAGTCCAACGTGACAACCTCAAGGAAGAGGTAAGATGATATGTCAACCTCAATCAGTAGAAAAAGATTGAAATCCTGACTTATCCTGAAGTATGTATGAAGTGAGGAAGCTGGAGAAACTTTAGGGGTAACATTGGGGGAGAAGGAAAACATAGAACAAACGGTGGCCAGAGTAACTACCTCTAAAAGTGAGATTTGTGTGTGAATTCTGCACGTGGCTGACACATTTGACAGCCATTTGGCATATGGCTGAAATTAAGCAGTTACATTTCAAAGGAAAAAGCACAGATGCTTGTTCTCTTGGATAAACAGGGAATTCTTTGCAAACCTTGACCACATGCCACTGAAGGCCTTAAGTGTCACTTGATGTCTGATGGTTACTCTGACTTAAAAGTGGTGTTGCAAAGCACTTAGAAAATTACATTGCTGTGTTTTCCCACACCCACAGTAATCGTTCATTTGTTTGAGGGTATGTTTCTCCAAGCTTAGCTAAAAGCCCCGGCCAGCCGTGCGAGTATTAAGGCATTACCACCCCTCTCCATTTCCTTGCAAATAAACATTTGGCTGCCAATCCAGCTGACAAGTCGGTTGTGTTTGTGTTGGCATGAAAGGATAGCTGGACAAGCAGGGGGGTTGGAATCTGAAGAAAGGGAGGGATCAGGAGGTATATAGAGAATAGAGGTGCAACTGAATAAAGAAGAAACTTGGTTAAGGTAGGAAGTTAAAGTATGAAAGAGAGAAGGTAAAAGCTAACAGTGACTGGATTTCATGGTACATTCTTGCTGTTGCATTTCAGGCTGAGAAAACAGTATAAAGAGCCATTTTCTCCCACTTTCCTTTCTCACACAATGAAGTGGATTACATGCTCTGTGCCCAATTTCTCCCTGATTCCTTTTTAAAGTGTGTTTGGATCAGCCAAAGATTGTTTAAATCTTTGCTGCTTAGCAGGTTTTAAGATATAACTGTCTAGATTTTATTCTTTCAACATTGTAAAAATAATCAGTCCACATTGAGACCAAGTAGCAAGTTTTTTACAGACATATTCAAGTCCATTCTATCCAGCATTTCACACTTATTGTTTGCTTTATTTAGGTGAAGCTGGATGATCGAGTCATGTCTACTGAGCAGGGCCTCCTGTTCCGTCGTCTGTTCCGCCAGGACGAAGGTGTGTACATCTGTCGCTCTGGAGAGCATGGCTTCACTCAGACCCTGGCCCGCCTCACCCTTGAAGTCCTCCAGGGGGAGACTGTGGATGAGCTCATGGCACGTGACAACATGGCCGGCCTGTCCGACTCGTTCAAAGACCGCTCAACAGGAAGCTACAGGGCCTGGATGCCTTGTGCTGCATACAGCAGGGGCTCATCTAACCAAATGGGCCAGTCGCGTACGTGGTTCAAGGATATCATGCAGCTGATCGGGCCGTCTAACCTGCCGCATGTGGAGGAGTACTGCGAGAGGATGTGGTGCAACGACAAGCTGAGGAGGAAGCACAAGGGCATGCTGGAGAAGTACCGCCAGGCACAGGAGAGCGCCAGAAAGGCTCGTAGCAAGAGCTCTGGAGAACGGAACCGGACGCCAAGGGATCTCAGTGTATGGGAGGAGTAATGGATGGAGAGCGAAAAGGGGAATTCAAAATGCAAATAGAAAGGGACAAAGATTACATAACAGGACAAGATTAACTGGGCTGTAAAAAGGGTCAAGACCAGCAATAAGTCCCAATGGTCAGAACTTTCTGATTTGTGTTTGAGAGAATAAGATGAGAAAACTGTCTGCTCTTGCCATTGACCTAAACAGAAAGGATTTTATAAAATCAGTATGTGTATAGATGAGGTTCTGGGTTGGTTCTGGATATATGGCCCTAAAAGACATAAGAGTTCAGTTGTCTGAATAGACTCCACAGAAATTGACTGCTACTGAACTGAACTGGTTGTTGCCATTGTTATCAAGCTAACGGAAAGGAGACAAGAGACAATCTAATAAATACACTCTGAGGATGCTTGTTTGCTCTTCCCTTCTCACACATACGCTCTTGTATACATTGAAAAACCTAGAAGTGACAGATACTACTCTTATTTTATCAAGTCATTTAAAACCTTCAAATCTTAACCCTCAATGGTGTATACGTGCATGCTGGTGGACTGACTTTACCGACAGCCTCATTAGGTGTTTTTGGACCAGGGGAACTATTTCATAGTTCGAAGAACAGTCAGAAAAACCTTTTCCATTCCCTCGCTGTCAACACAACAGATCTGGATATGATTGAAGTTCTTTGAATGCTGTTTATTGAGCATGTTTTGATTAAGGTATGTAGACTCCCCACTCAAGAGGTAGCCTAAGAACTTAAAGTTTTGGAAATTGGTGAATCTAAATTTGCATTTCCAGCTCCATTATTTTCATGAAACCCACAAATTGGAACGAACACACCTCAGTCTATCTACCATGCCTTTTAGTGGCAGAAGTCTGCAAACAGACAAAGCCTCTGGATGTATGTTTTTTTCTCCCTGCCAACCTCACCACTTGGCAGTTAATTTTAATGAACTGTTTGTTCCCCTAAAACTCAATAGGTGTTTTCCGAGTTGGCTTTTGGGGCTATAAAAAGAGGAGCATCAAATATTTGACATTATTTGCATCTGTGAGTATTGCAAAGTGCAAATTTGACACACATGGACATATAAACTTACTCTCCATTTATTTTTTACTTTACCACAGTTCTAGGGACTTTTTGAAGTGAAACTATCCACATGAGAGTTTCCTGAGAACTAAACACCATGGGGACTTTTTTCTGTCTGCATTCGCACCACCATTGTACCTACTTTGAAGCAAGAAGCAATACGATTCCTCTTAACGGGGATCTAGGAACTAAAATTATTCATAGTTCCTGCGGAGGGGAATCATGAAAAGAGGGGGGAGGGTTCCAACAGCTCCTAGAACTATTTAAAAGTTCCTGCGGTGCAAAAAACGGCTAATGTTTTTAAAAAATATATTTATTGCTCAATGTCCCTAACTTTTCTCTGCACTTGGCTTTCTGCGATATAATATTCATATTTTAGCTCAACACAAGACATAACTGACCTTACAGTACTCAGAAAATGTAGTTAAATATATTTAAGAGGCACATGTTGATAACAAACACCAGCTCACTTTAGGCACTTGCTGTATCAGATCTTGCCATTGCTCATGGACAATGGGGAATTTAGGTTTTTGCAAACTGTTGCATTGACCCAACTCTCACACACACATCATACTAAACATATAAGCTTAACTAGCTCAACTGGAAGCTACCATGAGACGACTGTTGATGGTTCAACAGATTAAAGGCTCATTGCTTTATTTTAACTTGTGAGAGTTGAACTTTCCATTGAAATCCAGCTAGAGATCAAAATGGCTTATTGTCATGCTTTTGGATACATACCGTTACACCTCATGGAATGTACCTAATGGCCACAGTCAAGCTCCAATTTACTACACTGTTGATCTCTAGGTGTCTAAACTCCATGAAAACCATGTATGTGATCTAATTTTCATATGACTGTTCACTACATTACATGAATTACACCCAAACACGTCACCTTAAAGTTTTTGTTTACTTATAAGCTAATAGTAGAAAATCATATTAATGGAAAAATGACATAACCTGACCTCACAGTTGTAATGTCGCCTCTCACATGAAATATCCACTGAACTCGTTTGTGCTTTAGCTTTGGGAGACAATTGGCCCTATAGGGGATTCTAACAATAGATGGAACAGTGAAGGGGTCAGCTGTACTTTCTACTCTTGTGCTTTCTGCTTTGTAAACACTGGTTTTAAGACGGTTCATGGTTTGAAAACATGATAATCCACATTGTTATTGTCTTCAGTTGTGTTGTTAAAATAGAACTTTAGGGGTTAAAAAGGTAAAAAAAATGATTTCGCCTTCAGGAGTGGAGAGGAGAACGAAGAGTTGAAATGATTAAGAGTTCAGGAGACGGAGCAGATAAAGAAAAGACGTGTCTCAAATACAGAGGAAGTCAGTGAAGAGCAATGAAAGGAGAGAACAAACAATCTTCAGTTTCCATTAAAGGCTGTATGTTGATGGTAGAAGCATCTTTTGGAGCTTCAGTGATACAGGATGAAATGTTCAAATCAATCAACCTGCAAAATAAAGACATTACAAAACATTTTTGTAAAGACCATTTTTAGGGCTGTCAGCATAAACCTGTTAATCACAATGCATCGTGGGTGAGCCACCGCAGCGTCTCCCTGTTGTCACAGTAACTGAAAAGAACAACACCACTGCGCCTTTAAAAGGCTCCTTTCACTTTAGAAAAACTCCTGGACGGTGAAGTGGACCACTCCACCTTGTGATATCAAACATTTCACCTTTTCATTGTTCCCTTTAGCTGTTTCCATTTACTTTTCAATCCGTGATGACTTCCTTTTTCCTTGGTAAAGTTAATGTCGAAACCTTTGCTCTATCGGAAGTTCATTATTTTCTTTCAAAATAAAAGCAGGTTTATATCTAAATTAGCTTAAGACAGTACGGAAAAAAACACAACTCTTTTAGAATGCAAATTAATGGAATTTTAAACATGCAATTTAAAATGTGAATAATATATCAAACTTCTGTGATTAATTAAAAAATTATCATTTGAAAGCACAACTTTTTAAAATGATATTTTTTTAAATTAAGATAAGCTTTCAACTGTATCACTGTAACCACAAATGGATGCATTATGGAAGTCTAGTGTTTCACATTGCTAGTTAAAATTTGCCTGATTCAAAACCCAGCATGCATTCAGTTTTGATGGAAACCTTGAACTAAGATTATAAAAAATGCTGGTTCCAAAGTGGTCACGGCATCAGCTTCCACTTACAAACAAAACTTCAACACAAAAGTTAAGTATCATTCATTTTGAGTCAGTTATTCGGTTAGAAACTAAATGATCTGCTCATAAGTAGCCTCTTGTTGCCAAAGAACTGAGGGCCTCCATCTCCGCTTTGGCAGCCATGTGATATTTAAATTATACAAATTATAATAATCCTTCCTTGTATAAAAGTGGCTTATTTATTTTGGGAGAACTCATCTTTAAAACGAGCCAGGAAGTTGCTCAAACACCAGTGAACTTTCGGTAACCGTGGTGGTTTGACTTAATGGACAAATGAAAAGAGAGGAGTGAAGATTGGGACTAGGAGTAGACAGATTTTTTTCTAAAGGTACTAAAAGCATCTGGTGAAGTCTGTATTTGCAACTAATAATGTCTTTTAAATGCATTTTCTGCCAACTTATCAAAGTTAATATTACAAATGGTGACATATTTATTACCAGTTTGTACAGGACACGTTTTTACTCCAGCTAACTCTATTTTCTTAGTTTGAGGATTTTGAGACTAGCTCTTAGATTGCACTTGTGTTTTGTTTTTCTTAATATTGCTTCTGATGTGTAACTAACTAAACTTACAGAAAATTACTAAATAAAGGGGGTATGCATCAAAGAGTCTGATAGTTTGCAGGGAAGAAAACAGTGTAAACTCATGAAAATAAACTCAACAGTGGATCGTCAGTTTTATGTTTTAGTCTGGTTTGATTTCATAAAGTTTATCAAGTGGATAAAATAAAAGTGAATTTATGTCTTTAAAAACTGTTGTATATTCTTTTTGTTGTGATTGTAAAGTTGGTGTTTTTGAAGTTTCAATTTTCTTGCAACTGTCATCAGTGGTACTCAACTGGTGGGTTGGGACCTAAATGTGGGTCGCAGACATGTCTTCAGTGGATCGGGAATCTGTGCCCGGAGAAAATAGTGGAGTCAAAAACTTTATGGAGATCTTTTAAAAGATGCTTGTTTTATTCTGTATTTTTGTTCTATCATGTTTCGGACCGTCATGGTCCAAAAATCCACTTTTTTTTAGTAAAATAAATCTGAATGGTTGAAAAATATCTGAAATTTTGGTTGTGATTCATCATGTGGAGTGGTGGTGGGTCCAGAGGCTACCGGTTGAGAACCACTGATCTAAGAAGGAACCAGCAAACTAAATACTGACAGGATTGGAGTCTTAAGCACACAATACTTCAGGGTGATTTTTTATTTGTGCATTTTCAAATATGGAATTTTTAAGTAGCTGACCAGAATTTGCATTACTGCTTATTAGTGTGTAACTCCTGCATGTTTAAAACCAACATTGTAAAGCCTACGATTGCATTTCAGTTTCAAAGTGTGTCGTGGTGTTGCATCTTCCATTCACATTTTTACTCCTGAACTGTCCTCGTTCAGTGCTGTTGGTCAATGCTTTTTGAATTTTATCTAAAACACGTGTTGAATTTAAAGACTGCATACTTCTTTAATGTAGTATTTAACAGCATTTATAACATTTGATGGATTTTATCGTTCAACAAAGACTCAAGACAGTCGTCAATGTATATTGTTTTAACTTTTGTTAAACTACACCGGGTGATTTCTCTGATTAGCTGCTCCTCCTGATTGGAACAACACTAATCAACTAAATGTGTGCGCATGAGGTGATCTGCACAGCTACTCTGCTCCAGGCAAACCAGAGGTTCAGTCAGTAACAGACACTGGAAGAAGAAACTGCATTAAAAACACACGATGTGATTACGATTAAGGCATCCATGAACTTTGGAAGTCAGCCGTCCAACAAGCACACACGAGCTGTCGAAGCATTTTTAACATGAAATGTTCAACAAGCAGGGTTTTAGCAGAAAATAAGATCAGACTGAAAATGAAGCCAACAGGACTCTCTAAATGAGGGTTTCGCTTTGGGCAATGGTGTAAGGATCATAGAATTGAAAATGTAACAGTAAGTGGCTGTTCTTTGTGCTGTGACATTGTGCAGGTTGTGGGGTCTCTGACAGAGCCTCATTTAAACATGTATTTGTGATTTATTTAAGTGTCTTTCTACAATGCATGCCTCATTCTTGTAAGCTATTTAACAGCAATAAAAGTGGATTTTCTGATGTAAGAACGGTGACTCCTGACTAAGTATTTCAGTTCATTTTCTGCAGGGAAGGGAATTATTTTTTGTTTTTGCAAGTCAAAACTTCACAGGCTTCTTTAGTGTCAATTTTGTCAAACAGTACGTAATGGACAAACAGACAAGTTGAAAAAAAAAGTTTCTCTCAGAACTAGGGGGAAACCTGCAGCTCTGTAAAAAATGAATTAAAATAGAAAATACAAATACAGATATAGTAAGACAGTGAGATAATGTGCAAAAATATGTGCATTCAAAACAACAACTGACTTTAAATACAAATAATACACCTACTTGAAGAAAAAGTGTACTATTTTAAAGTCCTTTGTGTTTTAAAGTGAGTGAGTCTTTGTTGCTGATGATGGAAGGACAGTACAAGTTATAAAGGGACATTATTGTTCAGTGTCCGGTGCTGATTTTGTTTTCCTGTTTAGGCGGTCAGTGAGGGAGAGACAGCGAGAAACTGGGAGAGAGAGGACAGAGCCAGAGAGACAGAGAGAGCGAGAGCAAGAGAGAGAGAGAGCTGTCATGATGGGTGGTGAAGGTTTAAAGTCCAGAGTTGTGGGGGGCAGGGGGGAGAGTTGGAGGAGAGAGGAGAGGGTTCCGCTGAAGCAACAAATACAGTATTGATGAACAACAGTTCAGTGAAATGTCGCACATTTATGAGCCAAAGCTTTAACTGCACTAGAACCAAAGATGTGCTCCATTTACTACTGAATCAACAACATGCAGTCTGCACACCTGCAACAGAGCTGTTTGGCCTGTACTGTGAGTGTGAAACTAATTTTTTCTTCCGTTCCATGCCAAAAAATTCCCAAAACAAACATTTAAACTTACCATGGCTTTGAAGGTGTTTCCAATGTTAAGATACTGGTTGCCTTGATGCTATTCTAGGTTTTGCCTTGAAGGCCGCCATACTTTGGGTATAAGATGTTCCAGGGCAAAAGTTCTGTTTTTTTTTTTCATATAGCATGAGTGTGTATGATTAGCGATTTAATTATCTAGTGTTGGTCCATTACATTACCCAGTTACTGGGTCTGGTCATCCGTGTGATTGGAGGGTAATTGGGCTGTAACATCTGTGAAACTGTGCAGTAACACTGACTGCTTGTTGTTTCTGCAAACAGACCATCTCATTAAAACCAATCCAGCAACTGATCCCACTAAAGGACTTCACGCCCGGACAAGCAACCGTCTTCTATATAAATAGAATTTAAAGATGATCTTAGTTTGGAAGGAAAAAGCCTCCAGAAACATTTTACATGAAGTAAATTACTGTAAAAAAAAAATAATTGACATTCACATGAATTCATCCACTTTGAATTTTGTTGTTGACTAATCTAACACTAAATGTCTGTCAATCACACCTTGACTACATTAAAAGACAAACCATGCAGAGAGACTTATCATGAAAATGATGGCCTGACTGATTTGGTAGTTTTTGGGGCAGATACTGATTACATTTTTTGTGTGCCTGTTTTACAGTTAAATGTACATGTTGATGGCTGTCTGGTTGCTGCCTGTCAACTTTACCTGCTGCTTATTAGGCACACCTGCTAATCCAGCTCATCTGCAGTATTCTAACCCACCCACCTACTCATGAGGTGCAAAAGCTTTATCTCAAATTCAGTAGTAGCTACGCTTAGACCGTTTTACTCTCAAGCCTTTTCTCGTTTCTGCAACCTCAGTCAAAAGCTTGTTTTTTTCTGTGCTACTTTATTTGTGTCATCATTTATTCATTTTACATCCCAGCAAAACACATCGAGGGAAAACCTTCCTTTCCAAATCGGTTGAGGTACAAATAGTTGAGCATACATTAATAAAACAAAGAAAGTCCAAGTGTGGTTCTATATGTCAAGGTACTTTGTGGGAACAATGAGTTGTTTCAGAGTCATCTATTTTAAGACTAGAATAGGAGAGAGAGTGGGGAGTGACTCTAACCTGGGCCACTTGCTTCGAGGACTGTAGCCTCCATATACAGGACGCGCAACCACTTGGCCAAATGGCAACCTGTGTACAATGTTAATGTTTAAATGTTTAATGTTAGTGGAGCGTACCATACACAAATACAAAGTTGCATGTATCATTTTTTTAACATGCAAAAGCAGCTGGAGAACTGCACTCAGCAGCTGTGCCACCATCTGTTCATTTAAAACAGCAAACGCCAAAAATACAGGGACCTGTAGCTTGTGTGTGTGTGTGTGTGTGTGTGTGTGTGTGTGTGTGTGTGTGTGTGTGTGTGTCACTTCATTAGGTAGGAGCAGGCCTCAGTTTAAACAGATGTCATGGGGCATGCTGCTCAGATTTCAATATGACGCACACACTCCCTTTTTGGTGCAGATTCTTTTTTTTTTCCAATCTTCAATCTCAAAAAGCATCATCTTCAGTCAATCAGTTTTCATCAATATTGTGCCAAATCATAACAAATGTTGTTTCAGGATTTTTTTCAAAGTAGGTTTGGAACGTGTTATTTATAATAAATGATGCACAGCAACTGAACATTATTCCACCATGAGGAGGCCCTCTGCAACAGTGAAATGGAAAAACTTGCTTTAAAAAGGCAGAAACCTCAAGCTGGACCAGACGTACTTGTGAACAGCCATCTGCCGCTGCAAAGGTTCTGAAAGTGGGATAAAGGAAGGACTTAATAACTAAAGAACCCACCTAGTATCACATTTCTTTTCAGAGAATATATTCAGTTAATAGACTTTGGGTTGTGCTGAAGTTAACAAAATATGTCGTCCTATGTTCTCCAATTCCAGGATTTGATTCACTCCAAAATGTTACGACCATATCACTAAAACCTTCTTCAAAAATGCGTCACATATTGTGGTCAGACTCGTTCAGCAATAAAGAAACACATCTCACGCTTCAATGCCGACTGCACACATACAATGTTCATGAGGAATGAAATACTTCAACTGCCACAGCCAACAAGTCTCCAGCTGGCAGTCATAAGTACAGAATTATACCACAATCCTCAACTCTGTAAAATGTTTTATATACATAGACAAATGCTTGTGTCCTGCCACAGACGCTTTAAAAAACTGACATATGCACACGATTACTTCTGACTGAGTCACAGCCTACAGACACTAAGGCTCTATGGTTTAAATACTTTTACTTTCACTTGTTTTTTCTAATGCTTTGTGTACAAACTTTATCTACTTTAGCTTAACTTCAGCATTGTAAGATAAAAGACGTACTGTACTTATAAATCTTAAGACCACAGGGCAGTGTAAATCAATCAGAGGTGGTTTACATTCAGTAATGTAAACCACCTCTGATGGATTACATTGACGTTGCCTCAGAGGCTGATTGTAGCCCCAGTTTGGGTTCAGAGCGGGGGTTTCCTGTCCACATCTTGAGGATTTTTTATTTATTTTTTAAATCATTTATTACCTTTAAGTATGAAGGGAAAAAAGACAAAACATTCCAGCCATTTGGAAGTTTTTTGTTTGTTTGAATCACTTGTTCGGGCTTTACAATGTTGAATCTTTTGTTTCCTGAAACATGTGGGAAATCTCCTGACACTGCTGTGCAGTAGATGTGCCATTAGATTTATAAATATATATTTATATATTCTTTTTTTAAGCAATGCTTTCTGGGTTTGTATGTACATTTCTTGGTCTTTGATACGAAATCCAACTTTTTTATTTTAAAGTTTAAACTCCCAATATTGTTGCATGTGTTAGGAATGTGACATGTAACAAAACCACCAGTATAGTTAATTATTTACTATATTTGTTTGAGATTTTGAAGTAGGGCTTAACCAACATGGGATTTTTGGGGCCGATACGGATATCAGTATTAGGAAGAGAAAAAAATCTGATACTGATAAATCGGCCGATATCTTTCTTGGATCTATGTTCTATCTTTAGAGATAGATATAGGTATACACATTTATTGCTTTTATCCCTTAAATACAGGTATTAAACCATGTGGAAAATATATTATATAAGAGTGATCATGCTTGTAGTAATCCATACAGCACACACTGCTGGTGACAGCCAGACAGAAAACTGCAAGTCTAAAACAATGAAACTCAGATGAAATGCTATTTGACTAGTGAATAAATCTAGCAATGTCGGTGTATATCTGCGACAAAATTAGCCAATATCAATTAGTCAATTGATACGCTAATATCGGTCTTTCTCAAATTACAAGAGGGAATTGGAAAATAAATTCCTCTGCCTCCTACAGATTGTGGTCATCACCTTTTACAGATTACACTGTCATCTGGATATATTGATGGCCACAAAGCTTCCATCTGCACTTCAATGCAGAACTTTCTTCTGGATTTCATGAAGGATTTAGTCTTCCTAAAGTTAGAGACTTGGATAAAGTTCAAATAAAAGGATGTGTACTCAGTATGTTGTAAAATCTTCAATACTTTTGTATACAGTACCATATGTTTTAAAATGATACAATCTCATTTAAGTTAATTAATTATAGCATTAAAAAGTACTGAAGATTACAAAGAAACTTTAGATAGCCAGTCATACTTTAAACCAAATGCTACCACAAAGATAGAGAGCTGTCTGAAATGCACAGATACTCCTGATATGTTTCTGAAACGTATTTGTGTAATTAAGTCTGTGTGCAGACGTTTTTGAAAATTAAAAAACAAGAAATAACCCAATGGGTGCCTCAGTATTATGGAAGTCTGTGTAAGTTGCTGTTGAATTGAAACATGTATTAATATGGTTAAGATGTTTTTTTGGGCCTTTTTTGCCATTACTGGATAAGACAGCCGAAGAGAGACAGGAAATGTTGGCAGGACAGAGCGGGGGAATGACATGCAGCAAAGGGCCGAGGACGCTGCGACTATATCCTCTGTACATGAGGCACGTGACATAACCACTAGGCTATATCCAGCAACCCAGAATTTAAGTTATCATCACAACAATTGCTTTTCTTTGGAACATCAAGGATTCAGTAGTCACTTTTTGCAAATTAATTTATAACCTGGTACAAAGCACCAAGCCCACTTGGGGTTTGTGGATGTGCACACAGTTTTTATAACTTCCTTACAGAGGAAGATTGATTACAAATACAGCGTGGGATTGTCTCCACACTAAATGCAAAATACTAACAGACTTTTTCCTGTCAGACTTCTTTCTGTGGTTGAGTTTGTTTGTAATTCCACATTTGTAATTTGTTGGAATATTAAAGAAAGAACGATCAGACTGTGTTTGGGCCATACATCCAGGCTGACGCTTTAGTGTTTAAGCTTCAAGTGCTATAGCTCAGTCCTCTTGTGGCTGTCTAAACTGTAAGAAACCATGTGGAAACCCACTGGAACAGTTTACAGTGCAAATGTAAACACAGCCAAAGACCCAAGACCCTCATTTATAGGTTTAATGGTCTTAAATGAGTCCATTTGGATCAATATAATAGATGTATTGGCTCTATCTGAATGAATTAAATTACTTTAATGATGCATTATTAATTTTTAAGAAGTATGTGGGACCTTTTCCAACAGCAAGCCTGTATCTGATGAGCAAAGTCGTTTATGGAACTACTCAACAATAACAGTGGGTAAATCTACTGTTTAACCTGTTTGATTTTCACTGAGAGGAATTTGTTCCTAAAGCTTGACGTTCCCAGGGTAATAAACATCCTTTGTGAGTTGTAAAAGTGACAAAACATGCAATTCCAAATGTTGCATGCGAACATTAACACAGTGGTGGTAAACCCTTCTGCGCCCCCCTGTTCCCCCTTTGCTAAGACCAAAACTATGTTGTGTTCCTTTTGGTGGTGCGTTCCCAAGATGCATAAACCTAAAATTATGTGTCCCGGTGTCATTTTAAATTTATTCAAATAGGTTTATATCTCAAGTTGTGGAACAAAGTAGCTTTACAACATCTGATTTAAGTTTATTACAGCACCTCACAGCAGTGATTTTACCTCAGAGGCAGTTTTTCCCAGTCGTCCTGTTGGGCTCACTGGGTCTACTCTATGTCTGCTTGACTACAAACAAGCTTCCTCTTGTTCAGCTCTTTTTTGTTCTGGTTGTGATCACACCCACTGGAGCAGTCTGTTGAACTCATTGATCCTGATTGGAGAATTTAGGTTTTCTTTTAAAGTCTGTGTGCTGGAAAGACTCACACTCATACTGACTGACTGCAGACCCTGCCCTGTAGAGTTAGAGTTTCCACTGCATGCGTTTAATTATCTCACATGAACCCCGAATTTAACTGAATACCAGTTGGATGTTTAGTTTTGCCTACTAGCTTTGGCTCTTAAATCTTTCAACCTTCACACCTTATTACTTTCAATCTAAACACCTTTCTGTTACTAGAGGTAAAAAACAGTTTGTAGAGTTTATGTCAATGCTTTAAAAATGGACTATAACATATGATTCAATTCAATTCATCCCAACCTCAATGTAATATATATTTGCACATTACCCTAACGGACCAATATGTAAGATATTTACTGAATTAAATCATAAAATGACCTTACTCTATCAACAGACATGAAGGAAAGATGTTTGTTGAAGTGCTGCAGCCAGTATGTCCTTGTATGTTCTGATTTTGTTTTGACCAGAGAATTGAGGCGGTTTTAAAGCACCCCACAACATCCATTTTGGCAACCCCTCGGTTTTCCAGGTAAACAGCAAACCAACAGGTGTTGCAGTGATAGAAGCCGGTGAGTAAACTGGTTCAGATATAACTGATTCTAATTGACCCAAAAAGCCCCACAGCCACAAAACTATAATGATGGAGATGCTTTTTTGTTAGAATGCATAAAGGTAGGTGTCAACACTGACACTGATCTAGCCTAACACTGAAGCTTCAATGTCCGCAACATTTCAACCCACATGTGCATTGACACTAGGGAGGAGGGAGCAGAGAGATGTCAATGTTTTGAAATTGGACTGCAGTACTCATTTGAAACGCTAGGTGTCTCAGTTACATATTGCTCCTTTAAGTACAATTTTTGCTACTCTTAATAAAGAAATCATTTTTTTTTAATGAAGCAGCTGCTCATAGAAACGTCACATATTTTCATTGATTCTGAAATGCAAAACAAAATTCACATTGACACTAATGCCGTTTTCTGAAAGTTTGGTTCAAATAACCCAACATTGCCATTTCACATACAGATAACAGTGTTTCCCCTAGGTTTACAGCGTTGGTGGGGAGGGGGGGGGGGGGGGGGGGGGGGGGGGGGGGGGGGGGGATGATGATGAGTTATCACCAAATCCTTATATTTTACTGATAGAAATAGAAATGAAACAGTGGTGAAAGGTTTCAGCCGTGAAGTCTGAATCCGTCTACCATTGGCCCACACGTTTCATTTTCACCTTGGTCGTTTTCTACATGCCAGCACTTCTCCCTCCCTTATCTCTCCAATCTATCCCCTGCTTTAACTTTAAGTCAGAATGGCTAAACAACAAAAGAACAGCTAAAGGGTATAATGGAAAAGTGAGAGGAGATTCTGACTTGAGAAAACATATAAGGGATGATGCGTTCGAAGAAGGGAAATTGGAGGAAAGGGTGGTAAATGTTGAATAGGGATGTGAAGTGAAGAAAAAAGAGAAGTTTGGAGTTCAATATAAGTTAAGGACCAACTGGAGTTACAGAGAAAAACTAAAGGCGGGGAGTTTGTTCATTAATTTATTACATTCAGTCCCACTCATCCCCCGGGAGAAAGAACTGAGCTTATTAATGGTATGCAAAAACGTGTTGGGAGTCTGAGCTTGGGCTTGGGATATTATATATTCCAGTCTCAATAAAACAGCTCATTAATCAATAGAAAGACATTGTCATTACGGCACAATCTCAAAGGACACGCAGCGAGTGCACAAGCTGAAATGTATGACCCACTTTAAACAGACTGTGCATTATTTATCTTTTTATATCAGTACCAGCATCATTTATCACTCAGTGACCCTTTGATGCTCCTCAAAACCACAGAGACCGCACTTCCCTTCATGTTCTGTTTTTTTTTGTTGTTGCTTAAAAAACATTTGCGACACAAAGCACAGTCAGAGGAATTCCCCCACACATTAAAACTGAGTTTATTTCAAAGGGTTTGGAGACTAATCCTGCATTAAGAGTTGGCTTTGCTTTTTAAATGAACAGATGTTAAATGGGATTTCTTCAAATAGTACTGGATTATCAGTTTATTTAGATGAGATCATTTTTGTTTACCAGTTAGTCAAAAATGAAATCATTTCTCGTAAGTAGAAGTTGAAACAGAAACCGTCTCTGTTCCATGGACACTAAAAGCTCTCTAACATGTAGGGAAATAGGTAGATTGGGGTTCACTTTGACATGTCTGCAGAAGCTGGGATCAGAACTCCATTTTTCTAATCAGTGTCGACCAGTTTTACCTCTGAATCTGCTGCCCTGAAACTCACTATGAAACTCTAGTTTCATGAAATGCAACACAAAGTTTTAATTGATCTCAACGTCTCGACCAGAGGTCGTCCTCTGGTGATCAGTTTTTACATTCTCCATTGTTCAAAAATGATCACCTGAAGAAGACCTCAAATCAAAATGTAAACGTTTTATGGCATTTAAGCAAGTGTGTGGGCGTATCTTCTTCCTCAGTCTGCTGATTGTGCACTGCCCTGCTCCTACATGATGTGCATATAAATACCTCCTTTTTCTTCAGTATTGCATAAGCCGCCATTTCTGCATGTGAGCCAATGAGTGTTTTATTCATTCTGAGCTCCATCAGCAAGTATTTGTATTTATATTGGAACATAATACTCAATGTTTTGTATACTCAGACACAAATGTAAATACAGTGCAATGTTAAAACTAATAAATAATTGACCTTTTGGTGATATAGCCATTTGACAATCTAAGCATGAATAGGGACATTGAAGGAAATCAAATCTGACCAGTTCTGTTTATTAAAACCAAGAAAACAAATGTTCAAGAGTTTGTTTAGAACAGGTGCTGCACAGTAAACTCACTGCTTCCAACATTCTTGAGTATGGCTCATCCAAACAACTTCACCCTTACACATGACCCTCAAATCCCAAGCTAGGCTCGACCACACCACAGCCTCCAGCTGTGTTATGGATGTTCTTCTTTTCAAAACTCAAAATGACAAAAATAAGTCCCAATGCCTACATGGTATGTAAAAAGATATGATAAACATGACTCTGCAGTTCCTTTGCCCGTCTCCAGTGGCTCCCTGTGGCTTTCCCCCCAAAAAAGGATAGAAAATATTTTTTGACTTTTTATTTTAATTAATAATTGTTGTTTCAAAGTGGGAAGAGAAAAAGAGAGCCATTTCTGCACTGCTGCGTAATGCAGAGCAGAGCAAAGGTACTTTGAAACAGAATCATATTTTTAAGGTTCAAATATGTTTTGGGACTCCAGAAGGTTTTTCTGGGGGGAGCTGCGGGCAAAAATGACTCTTTTGATAGAAAAGGTTGCCGACACCTGGGTAAGGTGTTCCTCTGCCTCAAAGCAATAACTCCTGACCAGTGAACAGCACCAAACTTGATATCCAGCAATTTGACATCGAGTCTTTTACAACGAGGTTAGTAGAGGACAATAGACTGTATTTTTCTCTCCTCTTGTTTACCTAACCCCGACCATCATTTATATAGCGGTGATTCACAACTGACGTCAGCTCAGCACTTGGGTCTACCGTGCAGACGGGTCTACCGTGCAGACAACAACAGCACTTGCTGTTGCTGAGTCGTCATCTCAATCAGGATGCGGCTTGTCATCAGGAACTGCTCTGAACCCGTTATTTCCTGTCATTAGTGCAATCCCTTTCAACGTATACAAGAAGAGCCTTAAGCAGATGTTTATGTCAAAGCAAAGGATAGCATGTGTTTTCATTACTGGACGAGTCATTCTTTTACGCAACAAGGATATAATAGAGGAAGAAACAAAGAGGTTCTGTTTTTGATCCAAAGCTGAATAAACAACTATTAAGAGGAAGAGCAGCTGATTATTTAAAGACAACAATACGCAATTCAATGTACAATGCTGACATGATGAGAGCTGGGAAGTCAGGTAAATAACTCACATACCTGTGGCTGAGTATGTCACATCACCACACACACACACACACACACACACACGTATGATCACATCCTGTTTTTTCATCCTGTTTATGAACAGAGCTAAAAACAAATCTCTGTATTTTACCAGATGCATTGACTGTGTCAGAGGTAATGACCTGCCTAAGGCCATTGTGTGTTTGTGTATGTGTGTGTGTGTGTGTGTGTGTGTGTGTGTGTGTGTGTGTGTGTGTGTGTGTGTGTGTGTGTGTGTGTGTGTGTGTGTGTTCTGCGACAGCTGTACTGGGTTACAGAGCAGGCACCTCTGGAACTAGCCACCTGAGACTGAACCTTTTCATACACACTTACATATATAGCTAAGGTTGTAAAAATGTCAATGTATCTCGCCCTCTCTCTCTCTTACAATTCACTGAAGCTTTATTATATTTTGATCATAAACATGTTGCAACCAGCCATACATATGTACAGTACACACACACAGAGCTTTAAACTGGTGTATTGATTTACAATCCAATACAGTGGAGGGGTAGTGTGCATGTGTGTGTGAGTGTGTTATGGGAAGTATTCTTACTAAAACACAGCAGTCACTTCCTTCCTGAAGGTGTGGTTTAACCTTGACCAGCAGGAAGTCATGCCTCCTGCCTGAACACACTAATGGAGGTATTGTTAACTGTACAGCATCCTACCGTTTGTGTCATGGTATTCTTCTACAAGCTTATACAATCTTGATTTTTGTCTCATTATAATCATATTTTTCATCCACAAGCTGCATTTTGTATATTTCCACCATTTTTATTTTTGGAAACAAAATATTGACATCATATCTATTTTAATGACCAAAGCGAATAAAATAATTTGAAGAACAGCCATCCGTCTTACTGCTCTGCTCTGATATATTTGTTTCTGCTTGTATGAAGTATAAAAGTTAATACTATGGGTGCATCGATGCATCAGTTGAAAATCAGTATTAGCTGATAGTGGCACTGTTGACAAACATCAGCCTGATATCAGTAAGTGTATCTGTTGCATCGCATCAATGTAATGCTGACAACTTTTACTTAACTGCTGATGCAGAGATGAGCTTTTTCATTGGGCAGAAGAAGTCATCTGTTGGACAAACAGATTTGTTCTCATGGTCAAACGTGAAAGAAAGTGACGACAGTGCAAGTCTTACATTGGAAAATATCATCAACATGGAGTTTCTAAGATATCTTTCAGTGGCATTTCATTCTGGATGAACCGATGCATTGGTAAAAGGTAGGTATCGGCTGATTTTTGTGTTGTGTCATCAACTTAATGCTGGCATCTAGTACACCTAACTATTGATTCAGAGAAGAGGTTTTTTATTGGGCAGATGAAGTCACCTGTTGAACAAAACTCAAACTTGTTTTCATTTTCAAACATGAGAGAGTGACATTGTGGGCGTCATACACCAAAAGGAGTCATGATTGTCTCTATCTATAATCATCTCTAGTTAAAACATCTCAGATGATTTTATTAACTTTTTGGAAGAATCAGTTTGAACTCTAATTGATGAGGGGAAAAAGAAGAACTTGCCAGACATGCACTTTTTTTGGCATTTTCCAATCCTAAAGCATTCAGTTGCCAACTTTTTTACCATGTAGGTGGCAGAAAACTCTCTGTGGAGTCATTTTTGAAACAGTATAGGGGCTCATTTTGGAGGTGCCTAACAATGACCTCCAGTCATCCAGTTTGTCACTTAGGTATGAGCCATGAACTCCTCACTCTATTCCAGCCTTTCCATGTAAAGAGGTGATTGAATGAGGTGTGATCCAGGGACACAGCAGCCCCCTTCACTCGCACAGATGATCAAATAACCTGATTTTGCTCAGGGGACATTTCACATTGGCAGAACACGTACATTATAAGTCCACATACCCTTTAAACAGAGCTCAATAACAGCCTGGTATCCAGACTGCCTGCTCACACAGTATGTGTTGGCACCTGACATAACAGAGACAGCGAGGCGCTGGCATTGGAGCAGCCAATCATGACATTATTTGTGTCTTTTGTAGAACAACACTCTTAAAAACTCCTAATGGAATGATTTGGCTGGTGTAGGTGGTATAATTGGAGATAATTCAGGGTATGTTTATGTCTGAGTAGGATAAACTATTCCATGCAGCTGGCCGACTTCAAGTCAAATAAACCTTCAATAATCCTTTCTGTTCACGTTTTGTTCATGCAATCTATTTGTCAAAGTTCGTTCTGTGACTTAATGTTGTATTTCTTTCTTTCATTTCATTCTTTTGATACTTTCCTTCCTCCTGTTCTCTTCTGTTTTCTCACTTGTGTCTAATCCATTTGTTCTGTTGAGGGACAATTTGCTATAGGGGGGTGTCAAGGTGCTAGGCCTCCATCTCTGTTAATCCAGCTGTAGTCAGGCGTGTGTGTGTGAATGACTAACTATGGTTGGTTAGTGGGAACCCCGTCTCCTTTGTGTCAACAGGCTCCCTTACTTGCTAAGGCTAATCACCGAGGTAATTACTGTTAAGTAGGCTCATAAATCATTAGAGCTGTCACTCTGTTCATTGCCTGGTAGCTGGTGTGTGTGTGTGTGTGTGTGTGCATATGCTTTAGGCAAGACAGGGTTAATCTTTTTTCAATTACGGTTAAAAAGGGGAGTTTTCCGTTGCATAGTTTTAGAGTCTTCAACCATGTCACTGCTTACAGACTGCAGTTATACTGTATATAGTGATCTAGCAAAGGGACTAATATTGCTGTGAATTCATGAGAGGCACGGCGTACGAGCACACAGCAGGAACTCCACACACACACACACACACACACACACACACACACACACACACACACACACACACACACACACACGCAGGCATGCACACACACACGCAGGCATGCACACACACAGCGCTGTTCCACCTTGCCAGCTCCAACATTAAATATTGCCAGCTCATTTTCCCCCATTACACCTCTGTCCCGAACTCCGGTGGCAAATCATGATTTAGCAACTGTCATCTGTACATGAGGCGTGACAGGGACGCATGTATTCAGCCTTCGAGTGGCAGTCTGTTGTGCCAACTGTTGGTTCTTACAGACACACAACACAATGTGTAGCTACAAGCCGGCCAGGCAAACCAAAAACAACTTCCTCCAGTTGTTTAATAGTCACATTGGATACGCAGACACAGATTTGAAAGCAAAAAAGTGATTATAATCCCCCCATTTATTCTAAAACATTCAACATACTCTTCAGCTGAAACAGTAAAAACATTTATAGAAATGAAGTCAGTGACATGGTGGCAGATGTATGTTCTAATTTGATCATTGAAACTGATTTACATACAATATGTTCATTGTATCAGAGATACACACTCAGGGATACAGTGTCTGGTTTAAAACCAACATTAAAAATGGTATGTATGTAGGAGTTAAGTGTTTATCAGTGCTGTAGATGCAGTTGAAGCCTGCAGCAGCTTCGACTTTAAAATGTATTCATAATGGAATCAGTGGATGAGACAAAAAAACTAAATAACAATACCTTTTCACTCCAAAAATGCAGAGGGATGATAAAAAAAAGAACCTCTGTAGACTGTAGTTGACCCGTTGCATCATGCTACATTCAGAAAACACTTCAAGATACCATTTATGGAAGTTTACCACATGCACGATTTCTTAATGTGTGCTACGTTATCTGCATACTCATCTACTTCACTGATCTGTATCTCGGTGTATCACCACCATCTACACATCAAGCTGTTGCAAAGGCAGTGAAAATGAGGAATGGTTGATAGTAAACTTGGATGTTAACCATGTAAGAAAAACAAGTCACAAACCAAGATAAGGGGGTTGAGAGTAGTCGCACCAGGTAACCACTTTTCTCAAATACACTTCTTGTCACTTGGCCAGCGAAAAACAAAGCTGTGTCTTATAAAAATCATTGATGGCATAAGTACAGGTCAAAATGGCATGCTCAAAGCTAAATTCTATTATGAGTTCACTGAGAACTTTGGCATTCAGTGGGTTCCATACATGTCTATGTTTAACTTTGTATTGAGTTGCATGGGAATGCCTTTAAAAAGCTTTCTTTATTCGGGTTTACTGGTGCGACAAATTGAATGTAAACATGTCAGTGTATATGGGCTTTAGTGAAGTGTGTGTGTGTGTGTGTGTGTGTGTGTGTGTGTGTGTGTGTGTGTGTGTGTGTATGTTGTCACTGGTATCATGTTTCATATTGAAGGCCACTGTGTGCCAAGTAACATTTACCCAATAATGAAAAGCCAATATTTAAGGTCATATGTTTCCTTTACAAAGAGATACACCTGCATCACACACACATGAATGCACAGACAAATGAACCCATATAACAGCACAGGGAGGAAGATGCATACATACAGTATATACAACTTTAGGAGTACATCCGTGTGTAAGAATACAGGACAATCAAAATAGCTTAACTGCTCACTCTACAGGACATTTGGTCATGCACAACAAATGTCCAAATGAGCTACGATCTGATGACAATATGTCACTCCTGTTGTACATCAATTGTTTGTCTGAGCATAACTTCACGGGACAGGTTTCAAATCTTTGTAGGCCAAAAAGAAGAAATTCAAATTCAAAAACTCAGACATGAAACTCTTGGACATGAAAATTGTGCCAAAGCGTCTGACCTGCAGCATAAGTCAGTTTTAACTCAGTTTGGTTCATATAGCAACAGGTCACGACATAAATTGTGTCGTTGA
The DNA here is from genome assembly GCF_963584025.1 of Labrus mixtus. NCBI lineage: Eukaryota > Metazoa > Chordata > Actinopteri > Labriformes > Labridae > Labrus > Labrus mixtus. Next base: position 4,708,887 of record NC_083626.1, on the reverse strand, counting down.
ACATCTGGGGCAAGTTTTCTCAAATAACAATTGGTCCTCCTAAAGTAAGAAGTAAAAAAAAACAAGCACACATGTGATGGCGATTGGTACCCAGTAAAATCAGCGTACGGAAATGAGCCCTCAATCAGGACCCCACGGACCCTTACAGGCCCATTTTAACACACGCACACACACATACAAAAAAAAATGAAGGCCATTGAAAACACTGGGGAACTAATGGGTTGCCAGTTTGAGTAATATGGACCCAATTTAATTTTGTGTTTATGACTGCTGACCACATGCTACATTTGAGTGTGTGTGTGTATGCGTGTACTCCATGTGCATGTATGCCAGTGACTACTTTGACATACGTGAAGGTTTTCCATGTGTTGAGGAATGCAAGTGGCCTCACTTATTTGTGTGTGTGTTCTGTGTTGCATGGTCCTGTGTGTATCTGTGTTCCCAGCGCTGACAGGCAGCTCATGATGATATTAGTATGAGGAATGTGGGTCTTAATGTCAAAGATGGAGACACTGATATACTTGGGGAACCGAAGGGGTAGGAGGGTGGTGCTGAGTGGGAGGGCATGAATAGGACCGCATAAATATAGATTTTCTGTCTATGCCATTGTGTTGTAGGGAGGTACTTGGATTTCTTTTATTTTTTAAACACTATTGATTTTATTCATGGTCCAGTCATTTCTTTTTTTTTACATTCACTGTGTGTAACTTAAAGAGAAGGCAAAATAAACTGCTGCCTCTGATGCCACGGGTGATCCAGTTGATATTGTTGGCCAAACCAGATGTGTGTGGTGTTAATGCATTTGACAAACTATATGAGTTTTTTCTCTAATGAGAAGCAGTTTGATTGAATGTTTTTTTTTTTTATATAAGTTGAAGGCAGGTGGAGCTGTTGGTGACACTGGAAAGGCTGAAGGCTGTATTAGAAGGTGTTGCACGTATTTAAATTTAATGATTGCTTTATTTAATCTGATTCTGTTGCAAACATGTGCACACTTGTTCCAATATAAAAAAATTAAATAAAAACAGTCAATAGGACAGCTTAAAGCAACAAAATGCCAGTGGCAGAGCCAGAGATGTTTTTACAGGTGCTATGGGGGTTCTCATCTTTTAAGTAAAGTTTCTCTCAAACAGAGGATTTTCAATCAACGTGCTTCCAACACCACGGACACACCAATGTGCGCAATGACGCACAATCACACAAGCAAGCGTGCATAAGCACCGGTATGTCCAGCGACATTTGAAAGGTCTTTCCATGTTACACAAAAAGTGGAATATTCAGCTGAAGGCAACAGGCCTGCCCACATGCACAGTTCTGAGTGTAACATTACACACGACTGAGCCAGTGACATGACCAGCACACACGCAGCATCACATTTCATTTTACGCACACTTCACCCTCACTGAGATCAAAAGGAACACAGCCGCCAGTTACCAACATGTCAACAGAAAAAGTAACATGATTTCACTCCATATTGATTGCATACGTGAGCAAGGCAAAGACAGAAAAAGCCACTCCTACCTTTTGATGTCTTCATGATGAAGTAATCCATCTGTTGTCATGGGTCAGGATGAAGGCATCCTGTCGAGGGCCCGTGGTCTTTACGTGTTGATCTCCAGCAGTGCCAGTTTACAGGTCCACCAGTCTCCTCTGCTGCTCCTCAGAAAGGTTCATTGTTAAAACTGTTCGTGGACCTTCAGAGGGATTACTGCCACATATCATCGGTAATGCCAGGATCCACAGCAAAAGACACGTACAGGTCCCCTTCCTCGTCCCAATCCTCCAGCCTCCAGTGGCGTTTCTAAATGTTTATCAGCCTAATTAACATCACCTGTACGAGCCTTACTAAGTTCATCATCACTCTGTTTACAGTTTGTGATTAGAGTACATGGACGTTTAAGGATTACAAAATGATTTATTTCAAAACACTGAGGCCTACCTAGGGAACTTTTGAAAAGTTGCGCTCAGAGTTCAATGCCTGCTGCGCCATTGGCAGAATTCAATCACCATGTTTTGGCTTTTGATTTTTAATCTAAAAAACCTGGTTCAACCTTCAACTTGGTTAAATGCATTGGATTTAAGCACATGCATGTTGAATACACTGAAAGTTATTTGCGTGCAATTGTGTGTGTGTGCCCAGAGATGGTAAAAAACTCAGCATCTGGCCCCTGTAGAAGTAACAACTTACTGTGGGTGTATTTGTTTAACTCTGCTTTAAGCTTTTTCACCTCCAAGTAGGTGTAGGCCTATTTCCTAATATGTAAGTTTTACGGTTTTTATTTAAAATGTTCCACTTTTGACATTAAATCCTACAATACTTTAAAATTCAAAATCTCACTAACAGTTTTCCAACATCTCACACGCTTCATTTGAACTGTAAGTTTTACTGAAATACTGTTAGGCATATTCATGTTAAAGTAAAACATTTATTTGGGACTTTCTCATGTATAACAGACTGTATTATAAAGCATGGCTTCCACCTAGTGGTTGAAGCACAGATGACATCATTTAAAATCCCCAACCAGAATAAACTAGTTGAAAACATCACCATGGTGGTCATTGTTTTTGACTCAGATTCATGACCAACTTTATCCTTTTCTAAACATTTGTCTTGATTCTGAGCATACCACTGATAATGAGCATATCACTGACTAAGAATTTAGAATTTCAGTATCACTTCAAAATTATCTGAATCCTTGCGATATAGAAGAAGAGATCCAGACTTTAATTTTTAAGTAACTGCATATTTTTATTGTGTTAATCAAAAACAATCTGACATGACATTTCACAAAGACCTCTGGGAGAATTACAGTGCACCATGTTAACTTTGGCCTTCCACCTTGAACTTTCACTGACCGCTCTCCACACACACACACACGCCACTGCTCCTTTGCCATTATATACAAAGCTCTGCTTTCCCCCAAAACTCACACACAACCACAAGCACACACATCATTCTCACTTACACACACACACACACAATCCTCTCATTGGAGCTATCATACAGGGGTGCGTCACATGGCATGGGATACAACAGGAGTGTTGATTGGAGGGCTGTGTGAACCACAAACTCTAATTGGACACTGTGTTCAGAAGAAGTTTTCCCATTGGCTGTAATGTCCGGACAACGTTGAGGATGAGTCTTTTTCAGCAGAACAATGAACAATACAGACGTAAATCTACATTTATAAGAAAAATAAAAATCCACCACAACAACATATCAGCTTATCTTTGCACATAAATACATAGGAATAATAATAATAATAATAATATTCAACATTGTGCTTTCTTTCTCTCGCTCTTTCTCACCACCGCACCATTGTCAAACGCGTTAGCCACTAACATCGGTCATGCAATTTCAAAAGAGCACAAAACAACAGCTGGTTTAAGAGGGAGACTCAGGCGATTTTGACATCACTACCAATGTAAAAAGAAAATCTGTAAGTTAAGTACATAACTATTAAGTTAAATCTATATAAAGTGGATTAACTCAATACATATGTGGCCTCAGTTCAGATCAGAGCACATAGACTTACATTTAAACTCGTTTTTATTTGAATCTTTTGGCGGGAAATCCTGGATGCTGAGTCAAAACGCAGAGTGTCCCTTTTGCAGGTGTTATTCAGTCAGTTCAGTTCACTTAAAGAGTTAATTACATCTCTAGAAAAAGGTATATAAATAACAACAACAATGATTCCATACATCTAATATCCACTCAGACCTAGTTTGTGCCGCCTCTTCTTCTCAGGGCCAAAACTTGCAGAGTGAAAATTCAGTCCACTTCAATCCATGATACTCCTGATAAATATGATGCAGACACAAATAAGACCATCATAAAAATCATATTGACATTTCATGAACGCACTTTTTTTTTTATCTTACAATGCTGGTTGCTTTCTGTCATGTGGAATAGACTATGATATAATGAAGCATCGTACCACAGGTAGGGCTCTTCATCTGAGCCTGTACACACAATAGACACTAGGGGGCAGGCTTCACACACATCATGTTAGCACAGACGACCCACAAACAAGGTTTCTTTTACAGATAATACACAGAGAGAGAGAGAGATCACACCAAAGACAGAGAAGGAAGACATAGTCGCACTAAATGTCCGTTAGGCAGAGATGACATCGTTAAGCAGCAAAAGGTCAATGATATCAATGACTGCAACAATACGCTAAGAAGTGAATCCAACAGTGTGTGAAGTCAGATGAAAGTGTGTTGGTTCTTTTGTTACTGATTGTTTTTTCATTTGGACAGAGAGGTGCATTGTGGGAAGCAGCTTTTTTGTGCATCGTACCATTGTGAATGAGGCATCAGTGACTCGCTCTTCTCATATTATTTGCATATATTTACTAATCACAAACATATGCATGGACAGTGTAAAAGCTCAAGGAGTACAAGTCCCATTTAGAATACAAAAGAGAAATCTAAAAAAAACCTCATAAATATCATGCTGTACTGTAGCACAGCGACATGTGTTGTCATACCAGACACTCCCAATCTGTCCCCTTCTTTTTCATTGTTTAAATGCTTCCCATTCAAACCACCATGTCAACCCTTCTCCTTAACACTTATGCATGATACATCGAATTTAGCCAAAAATAAAACCAATAAATGGGAATTCTAGGGTGATGTTTTTGAATATAAAAAACTTCTCTAATAGGTTTGCTGTTTGTGTTTGTTGTGATACATCAAATGTTAAACTTGTTTAGATGTAAACCGGGTCATATTTGGGCCTTTTTGCTTTTAGAGATTGACTTCTTTGTACTCCAGCTTGGTCTGTGAAGTGTAAACATCTCATCCGTCTGTCACATCATGGAATGCCAGTAGTCCTGATCCCCCTCCTCATTCTTTAGTGGTTTGGACCAGTTAAGAAATATAATCATATCTGCTCAGATACAACCACGACTGTATTGTGTTTTTTTTTGTCTTTTGCTGCAACAATGTGCCTAAGGAAACCCACTAAGAAACCCTACTATATAATATAACCAGTTCTGCAACATGCTGGTCTTGTTTCACAGGCTTCCCCACACTGCTGGGATCTCCACCTCCTCCATCACTGAAATGTGTTAAATGCTCAGATGAACTATGTGAAATGTGACTGGAAATATTTGCAGGCAGAGCACTACAGGAAGTTAAATAATTCATCCTGTTAGTTCAAAAGAAATGGTTTTCAAAATGGTTTCTGTGCATGCTCGTGCAATTGCCCGTGTGTAGTAAGCCGTGTTTCCCGTCAGAGACCATTATATTCCAGTATATGCCAGTCGGCACGTTTCTCCATTCCTCCCCGTCATGTGCAGCACTCAGTTCCATCAGTGGTGTCCATTGGTATGACATCTTCAGGTCATGAGGAAAGTTCAACCAAAAAAAAAACTCTGGGGCCGTTTCAAGTGGTGTAGTCCAGAAGTCAGGTGTTCATACTGTGAGCCACTATCTTCATAAAATGTGACAATCACATGATACCTAAGAAAAGATGTGGCAATCTCTTTGCTGTGAACACACCGTCCATATACAGTCAGTGGCATAGGGAACGTCAGGCGTGTGTAAGTTCATTCCCACACCTCAAGTAATTGTTTGTACACTCGACTACTCTAGTGGAACAGTGTAAAGGGATCGTGCAGAATCAAGTTGGGCAGTAGGCAGCACATGCAGGGGCTGGCCAGTGGGACGAGGACTCAGGGATTAGGGTACCATATAGTGGAAGCATCCATTGATAAATATACACAATAGAGGAGGTGCCGTGTATGTGTGTGTCTGTACGTGTTTTTATGTGCGTGGGTGTATCTGTATGTGTGAACACCTCCACAAGTTCTTAAGTCTTTTACTTTCTTTCACTCTCCTCTTTTCATCTTGTATCAGTCAATCTTTTCTCCCTCCATCTCGTTCTCCATGTTGTTACTCCCCTGCGCTACGAGGCGCCCGAGGGTTTGGTTTACCATCGTGGGTCCGGCGGTTTCTCCCCTTCCTTATCTCCTGCAGATGCTTCCACTTCTTGTTAGCTGGGCGGACAGCAGGGCCCAAAGGTGGGACTTCCTTCCCTTGAGCAGGAAAGCTCTTATCCAGTTGGCCAGCCTCGGCGTTCTTGCGTGCCCAAACTTGCTCACAAATCTGGTCGACGGTGCTGAGGTTAGGATGGTCCACCAACTGCATGAAGTCCCTGTACCAAAGCTTCTGATTGGTCATTGGGGGCCCACCTCCGCTGCGGGGGTCTAACCGGACAGGGGCATCTGAGGGTAGATTGGAGGCTGAAGAGGATGTCGAAGGTACAACTTCCAAGGTGATACCCAGCAAGGTTTGGGTGAAGCCATGTTCCATGGCGTGGCACTGGTAGATGCCGATATCTCTCTTCAGGACGCGTCGAATCAGAAGTCCCCTGTCTGTCTGGAGGATACGGTCGTCTAGACGCACCTGGTAAACAAAAGACAGTTTCACTGAAATGTTGAGAGCCGTTTTCATGTGTACAGCTTTGATTTTGTCACATTATTCAAGAGTGTCTTAAAATCATTTTGACAAATCAGCTTTAGTCTCAGACTTTGGTTCTAAGTCTGATTTTGATAAATGGAAGAGGTTAGAGAATGGAAGCTAATTTATGACTTTTGCATATTCTCTGTTGGCTTAGTTTGACCAGAAACAGGTACTGAAGCTCATTTTTATTTCCCCTGACTTCTTGATGATGATTATTAATGGAAGTGTTATGGAGGATTATAATTCAAATGACCTTATTTAGCTAAATAAATTCCTGGTCAGAGCTTAGTAGAATTCTCTCCATCACTCTCACCTCTTCCCTTGGATTCTGTGGATGTTTCTGGAAGGTCCAGGTCACTCTGGCCTGAAGGGATTTTGGGATACACTCCAAGAAAGAGCTGCTTCCCTCAACTCCATACAGCTTCTTCTCTGCAGCACGATACTTGTGGTGGTCTGAAGGGGGCAGCAGAGACAAGGACATTATGGGTCTACTGTCGCTCAGGACATCTGCTCAAAACTTACAATCCAGGCAAGACAAAAACAGACAAAAAAGAAAAGACAGGGCAAGACAGGACAGGTCAGAACAATGCAGGAAGGTCAGGAGGGGAAACAGCTTAAAGTGTTCAGACCTTTCCTTTCCTGACTTGCCTCGTCCAAAGTGTAAAAAGTGACTCCAAAAACCACAGCTCCCTGTTTTCGTGATCTATGAATACCAAATAACCAATGGAAATTACTTGTGATGCCAAGGTGTGATGCAATTACATCTGATCACAATATCCTTGTAATACATTAGAGTCAGCACCATCACTTGTCACCACTTATTATTAATGGCTGCCAGTGTGTGAGGATGCCAATGGGAAAATTCACACAATAATACAAAGCACCATTTGGAACAGTTGTTCATATTTGTCAGAACTGATGTGGTCATATGATAGATGTGTAAATTCTAACAAGGGCTCTTATTGTCCAGATCTTTGACATGTATGTTGCCAATATGAGTGATGACAAAAGTTATGCATCTGGGGTGTTAACCTTGGCAGGAAGTATTGGTTCATTTTCTTGTATTTGTACAAGTTTTATAAAAACAAGAAAGCATAAAGTCCATGCTTAGGTCAGAATAAAACTGAAGTCTTCAAGAGCCGCAACACAAATCATTGGAGAACCCAGAGAGTATAAACTACCAAACTGTCCCCTGCAGAGTGCTATGAGGCAAAGTCCATCTCATCAGCGGGAATTATCCTGGTCTTCATTATTTTTACACAACCCAGCTTGGATGCCACATGATGTGATCATATTACCCAGGAGCTCTTTGAGTATGAGCGATTATCCACTTCAATTATGTGGCAGAAAGACAGATAGCAACAGAATGAGGGTATTGTGGTCTGGGGAGGGGGGGTAGCAGAGGTTACCCAGAAGTGAAGGGTGGAAGGATTTGGGATTTTTTTTTTTTTTGGCACAGAGACAGCGAGATGTCAGACGCCAAGAGCCTCTGAATTGGAGCAGGATCAGAGTGAAGCTTTGTTCTTATTTATTGAAAATACCTCTGTTGTGGGGGGGGGGGGGGGGGGGGGGGGGTAGCTTACAAAAGTGGTCATCCCTACATGAGCTTTCATTGGTTCATTTTGAGAAAGTTTTTAAATAATACCTCCAGAGCACAGGGTGTTGGGGTCTCCATTCCTCACATCCTGTCGACGGAAACGTCTGAAAAAATTGTTAACAGGAAGTTAAAAAATTTTCCACCCGGATTTTAGCAGTTTGATACTTGCAAATAGTGTATTTGTTTTTTTTAGTATTTCTAACTGTAATGAACTCTAATTGAGTTTGGATTACGTGCTTGTGTCACAGACCTCTTGGTGTTTGGCAGATAGCGGGTACAGGACGTTCCATCCCAGGCGCAGTATGGGTCCCTGGCCAGGCAGCACTCAGCACAGGCCTTTCCATACACACTGCAGCGGTGAAGAGGGACCTGAGCAATCCCCGTGTTTGAGCCCAGATATAGTTGTTGCTGTGGGGACACAGAGGAGAAACAAACTCTAAAGCATTGTTTCCCAATCTATTGTCTGGGTCTGGCCCCACAGGAGAGGCGCCAAAAGAATTAGATATGCACATATTAACTAGTATAATGATGAATGAACACACTTACTGGAAAGTTTATTCAAAGGTTTAATGTGCAACATTTTACACATAAGTACTGTATAGCAGAAATCCAGTATATCTCTCTCTGAGTCATGACTGTCTACAATGAGTGAGAAGCCCGAGTCCCGCTGTCTGTGATGTTGTCTGAGCCGTATACATCGTGTTTACACTGACGGGACAGCAGGCTGTTTGAGTGAGGGACTAGAGAAAAGAAGAATAACATACTGTACTCGCTGCTTATTTGAATGTCACGCAAGTGTTTTTAGATCACGCTCATTCTGTGTAAATTGACATGAAACGTGAAGCTACGAGCTAACTAAAGAGCGCTACCATTAGCCTGCTAACACAACAATGCAGCTCGAGACAAGGACAACTCTGCTTGCGCTTAGTGCTTAATTATGGTGCGTCCCAATTTGATGACTCCTTTGTGCAAACGTGAGGGCATAGGGGTTGAGGTGTGTTGCTGTAGGAGAGCTAGTGATGTGTAGTTCGTGAACGATTCGTTCAAAACGAACGAATCATCTGGGTGAACGAACTGAACTGAATCACTTACTGAAAAGAGTCGTTAATTTCTCAACTTCAGTTGCGCTCTCCTCTCTCCCGTCTCATGTCTCTCTCTCTAGACCGTAAGAGTCACTCAAAGCCCGCCCTCCTCTCCTCAGTCAGTACAGTGTGTGTGTGTGTGTGTGTGTGTGTGACTGCGGCTGGTGACTCGCAGTCTCGCTCGTTCACGTTCAGTCAGTGTTTCGTTCACTGAACGAACTGAGAGGAAGAGAGTGACTCGGAGGCGGAGCTCTCGTTCAGTTCGTTCAGTGAAGGAACTGAACAAGAGCTCCGACGTGAATCACTGACTGACTGAGAGGAAGAGCGTAGCTCTCGTTCAGTGAACGAACTGAACGTGTACTGAATGTACTGAACAGAATGGTCGGGGAAAATAAATGTGATTGTTTTATGTTTTAGCAGCTTTCAGTTTGCAAACTGTAACTTTATCCAACTAAATTCTCAGCTCATTGGTTTATTATTCACCACCGGCTGTTCTCAGTACGATCGCGAGCAGAACTAAACGTTCGGCCGTGTTTCAGCTTATTAAATTCTGATTCACAGACAGCTGCGGAGAAGTACTGAACGATTCAGTGAACGAATCTTTTGAACGAATCACTTTACTGAACTGATTCTACTGATTCAGTACACTGAAAAGAACTGCTTTTCCCATCACTAAGGAGAGCTGAGGATTCAGTGTGGAGGAGGTGTGGTCAAACAGCAGTTTGTTTTGGTTTCATGCTGGTTCTCAAAGAAGACATCTACTGGATCAAAAAGTCGCACAGTCTTCCTTTAAAGTTCTATCGATTAAAGTGTGAAAAATACTTGTTTCCTGACCCAAAGATATCAGGCTCATTAGTTAGCCAAACTCGTAACTCAGATTATAATGCAAACATCTAGATTTTTTTTTTTTTTTTTTCCTTCAGCAATGTATTACTTTTTCATGTGGGTCCTGGGGGAGCTCAGCAAAGGTTGGGAACCACTGCCCTTAAGGGCCGTTTTAGAATTGTCATCATCCTAAATATCCTGGGAGCAGTGGTAAGGGTCATCACCCTCTGGCCCTGACCTAACTTACCTTGTAGCTAAGTTTAACTCCTACACCAACACAAATACATACAGTAGCAAATACTCTGTAGCCTGACCTCACCATGTCTACATTGTGTTTGTTGAGCTGCCTCAGCTGGTCCCACTGGATACATCCATTGTACTTTGCGAGTTGTGGTATTACAGTGATACTGACTGCCAACCCTACTTATCCCTACTTAAGCTCATCTGGTCTTACAAAAAGTTACAAGTTCCAAAATTGCACCCTCCTCCAATTTACTGCATCTTTAAATGTGTTCTTGAATGCTCACCTTACAAAGACAAATTATGCTCTTTAACCCAACACCAAAGCCCACAGTCCTTCACCTTTACTCCTTCCATCAACTATAACTGTTTATATATAGAGGCTTTTCTCCTCAAAGGAACTGTTAGCTCCACAGTATACATAACACATTGTCTTTCAGACCACAACACAAGATCTGGCATTTGAATATTTGTAGCTATCGCCTGAGTGACCATAAGCTGTTTTTTTTTAATCTGCTCTCCCTTAGCTTCCTTACATCACGCCTGCTGCCTGACTTGTTCACCCTTAAAAAGTCCTGTACCCAAAGTTGCATCTTTTCCCACTTTATTGAGCTTGCTGACAACACTACACTAATTAGTCACTGATAGACACTACAGCACTTAGTCAAAAGGAGTAAATGGTCTTTGGACACAGGTTTATCCCTGCATTAATCTATTCTGCCTTGCCCCCTTGATCAACCTCAATTCATCTTTTATAAACTTTTGAACTTATCCACTGAGGGATTGTTCCTACACTGCAGCCTCTTTTTGCCTCTGATTCTGGTCTACAACCAGTTTCCTCCTGTCAACTTCTGTTGATGTCCTCCTCTTAGACTGTTCTATTCTTAGTCCCCTGCCCTACACCTGCCCTTCAATATTTCTGTATAGTGCTGCCTCAGCTTGTAAAAAAAAAGTGCTTTTCTTTGGTTCAAAATCCAGCCTGCTGGGACTGTTGGCAGTGTACCATTCTGCCTTGGGACAGCCTGGGCATTATTGGATATATTATTTTGCTGATGAACATGCAGATCAATTTGATTTAGGATCCTGAGGAACACCACTTTTTTTTTTTTCCCATCAGATTTGAAGTATAAAAACATACCCGTTTTGATGAGATTTGCATGTCGACGATAGATGAAGCATCCTGGAGAGCGGAGAAAGGAAAGCAATGAGTCATGTGTTCTCAGTTAAAATACAGTCAGTACACAATATTTATTTTAAGAAATTAGCTTCATCTGAGTTAACTTACTTTGAAGACCTCCAGCTCCTCCAGAAGAAGTTCTTCCATGTTGTTCCAGCTCTCCTTAGGAACATTGATCACTTTCAGAACTGTCCCTTTGTCTGTAAAAGAAAAAAGAGAGAACGAGAGGGAGTTATTTTTTGTATTTCTTTACATCATTTCCTACTTTAAATACATATGTAAGTAACTTCCAAAAGGTACAAACTGACAATAGGTACGTCACCTGTGCCGATAAACATGACATCATATTGTCCATCTGCAGCGTTGACTCTGTCCACAGCAATCTGGGTGAAGCTGTAGTCAACGTTGGTTCTAACAAAGATAGGCCGTCTGCTCATAGGGTAGACAGGGTTATACATCAGAGGGTGGTGACGCGCAAACTGGATCACATCGTCCGGGAAACCCTTTGTGGACTCAAAACTGCCAAAGGTCTTGCTGGGACACTGATGTAAAGCGAAACAGAAACATTGAAATCAGTCTACAGCATTGAGTCACTTATTAATACAAACATTAAAACAAATCACAGCATTCAATTAAGTAAATGAAGCACAGAAATGAGTCTTGTAAATGGCTGTTGATGACCTAAACATTTATAGGATCAATTTTAGTTATTTATAAGGACAGTTTTGATTCCATTGAAGAAAATAAATTGCTTTACTTTTCGAAGAGATGCAAAATGGTGCAAATAAACTTGAAACATAATTTAAACTAAAGACAAATTGATATGCAAATAACAATTTGTAAATATATAAACATGCATATTTCACATTTAAAGAGGAAATTCTAAGTTTGAAGGGTTGCTAAATGCTCATGCTTTTGGATGTGTAATTATGCATATTTTACTTTACAAGAGGATTTAGACAAAAACCAGCAATTCAGAGTTCTTAGTTCTGAACTACTACAAGGGATCTTTTGTAGCTTTGGTGCACAAAAGCAACTGTGTGCACTTAGAAACTCAATCATAAGCCAAACAACATTTGATGAGCATTGGTTTTGTGACGGATCTGCCCATTGCTGGTATTACATTTTCACTGGTGAGACCAAAGTCCAGCAGGAGACAGTGAAGTGTTTATGGTGCGATGGATCACAGGGATATGAGAGATTTTCTCCTGATCAGAGTCAAGCTTCACACTTGGTTTAAAATTCTTGTCTTGGACTTTCATTCTCAGATACTCAGATGTTATTAATAAATGCTGTAGCACCAAGCAGTTCTTTGAACTCATTTAAAGTGTATACAGTAGATAGAACCAGAGAAAGACTCTTGATCTTGTTCATGCATTTTAAACACTGACTCTGCTTTCTAGTCAGTTTTGCATAATTCACTTTAAGCTGGGTCATTTTCAGTAATTTGATTAGTTCCGCTGATTTTTACGACTACAGTGAGGTGATGATGGCGTGAGCGAGGGTTTACTGTAGGCCAAATACAATTACCATTCTGCAGAAATACAATGGGGATTGTTCTGCTGTGGCAGTAACAGCTGAAGCTCTGCATAACAAATTCTGCTGACGCTACGCTTGTGTGCTTAGCAGAGAGCAAGCGCTCTGATAAGCACATATTGATTGGGAGGTTTTGTGGAGAGCTTTGGGATTTAATAAGGTCCCACTGCAAGTGTATTAAGTGTCTTTAAGTATTATATCCCATGGTTGCTGGTCAAATTAAACACTGTATGTTCATATGGATAACAATTACACTTTTAACAGTTCAGTTCCCCAATTAGAAATGTTATAAACAAGGCATGAAAACCTTCCAAGACCCTTTCATAAAATGATTTGTATGTACCATAGTTATTAACAGTTTTAAAGTACTGTATAAGTAGAAAAGCTCATAAATTATTAATATTACTGTTTTGCATTTAGGAAGTTAAGTTTACTTACTTAAAAACCAATAACAAAAATAACTATGAATAGTGGTTTCATTGTATATAATTATCAAATAACATAGTGACCCGTGAGTCATTAACTCATGGCCAAAATATACATTAAAGCTCCTGATTAGGTTTTCTATCTGATTTTCAAATCGAATGAAATTAAATCTGATACCTCTATATGTCCAAAAACAGCAAACCAGACCATAAGAAACAAGATGTATTGTTTTTAAATAGTTATTTTTGTCCCTGCCATAGGGGGCTCCAAAAACAACACAAAAAAAGGTCCTCGCAGGAGCTTTAAGGTGGAAATAATATGAACTGCTTCATTCATTTCATCTAAGTTTTAAGCTTATCAAAGTTTTTAGATTCAAACACTGAGTTTTCAAAGCTGTAGTTGTCATAAAAATAGAGTGCACAGTAACTTTAGAATGTAAATGAGTAATAAACTTAGTATCTCACTACTTCAAATAACAATGACCTCAACATTTTTTCCACAGAACATTTCTTTTGTAACTATTTAACAGAGGTAGAGACACTAGACACTCAATGGACGTGACCTGACATACCATTCCTGGGCGGGGATAGGGGACTTTTCCCTGGAAGGGGACCCACTGATAGTTGGGCCCCTCTTTGTGTGCAAACGGCCCCAGGAAGGCCCTCCGGATGTCATTCATGGAGTAGAGACACACAGCTGAGCCTTTAAATACACTGCTGCTGGGGGACAGGGGGGAACCTGGGTTAGCAACATCAAAACACACATACTCACGCACACACAGAATGAACAAACTCTGACCTGGAAGTGGAGAAGACAGTGTACACCAGGGGGTTCTTTCTGTCCCTGGTCTGCAGCAGGAACACATCGCCTGAGGTTGGACACACACGCACAAACGCACACGCACACAGGTCAGGTTGTGGTAGTCCAGCGGTCAAAGGTTGAGAGAAAGATAAGCAAAGCCCTATGGTCCTGTTTTAGGACTTTAAAGAGACATTTCACTAATACCTGAGGGTCATGACTTGGTGGACAATCCTATTTAAATAATTTTACAAGCCTTGCTCAGAGATTTAGTCCCTTTAAAACACTTTTTTAAAGCAATTTTTTGGTTGATGCATTTCCACACTCATGTCTATCTGCATGTAAAATACCAAGTGTGGAAAAGTAATGCGGCCTTGGGGTTCAGTCGAATCATTTCAACTGTTCAAATACACACATTTTAAAAGGTAGTTATTTCTGTTGATTTGTCCCAAAGTTTGGTCAGAAAGGAGTCATTGTTCATGTGAGGGAATGTGAGGGACAGATTTAGCCTGAGGTTGGTTTTGGATCTGGACAGATTTTTCCACCCAGTTCACCTTCCCCTGCTTCATCATATTACAGCCTGAAGATATGGTCACCGAGATCAACCAAAACCATCTTGAGAGTTGAACCTGTTGCAGCTGCTGTGGAAGCCACATGACCGTAGGGCTGTTTTTTTTCACTTTATGAGGTGTGACTCTGTCATGTGTTTCTCACTTTACTCGGAAACCGAGGAAACATTGAATTATGAGAAGAAAGCACAAAGCCTTGGCATTGTGCCTAGTCATGTTCCCATGATTGGCCCACATCGTTTTATGTATTTTTGCAAGTGTATAGAAGTTTGTATTAGTTAACAAAGAAAGTAGTTATGGGTGGAACTCTTGATCGGGTAGCAGACTATTGGAACCATCCAAGTGCAGAGTGAAACATTGTCTTCTTTTTCAAAGAATATTTCCACTTCCCAGAATCGTGTGTCTTGTATCTTGAGACAACTTTTGTCATGAGTTAGCGCTGTACAAATAAAGATTTATTGATTGAGATTGAATCCAAGCTTTAGAAATATACACTCACTTCTGGACCGTGTCCAGAAAACACTTCACTACCTTTCGTATAAGATGACTCACAAGAAAAAGGTCTGCTACTCTCTCTGAACCCACAGGGAAAAACACTGGCTTCAGATCAGGCCAGAATCTATTTGCAATTAATCTCTCACTCATGCTTTCTCCAGGCCTGCAGGAATGTGAGGCTGAATGGTAATCTACAACTGAGGTCAGAAATCCTGGTTGATTTATTATGCTTCTTTGACTTTTTCTCCCTTTGCAACTAAAGAATGTGCTTCTGGGTAAAGACCCAATGGACGGGGTGCTGGTGGCGCAGGGTTGGTGCACCTGTGGCTCCTTTCCCGCATGTCATTCCCTACTCTCTCTCCCTGATTTCCGACTCTATTCACTGTCCTGTCTCTCCATTAAAGGCTAAAATCTTAAAAAAAATAAAATAAATAAATAAATCCAATGGACGAGGCAAGGTCAGAAAATTAGCCAAAATTTCAGCTCTTTGTTTTGCTCGTTCTAACTTTTGAATAACAGAATTACTTCTAATGCTTCCTATCAGGGGTCAAAAATCATCTTCCCTTAAAACCTTCAAACACAGTGTCATAGCTTTTCTTTGAAATTAAGACCCTTTCTCAGTGTCAAACTTCAGTCATATGACATCATACTTCAGCCTGATATAAAAGTTGTCATAATTGAGTAAATGATTGAACTTACGCAGCTCGTCAAAGTATGTGTCGCTGCCATCAGCTCCTGGTACCGAGCAGATCAGACGGGTCTTTAGGAATGTCGTCCACTTGTTCACCAGACTCCTCTGACCGCCCAGGTCATTCTGATTCAAAACCATAGAATCAGGAGTCATTTACAGGATAACACATCGTACATTTGAATATTTTAAGTGTTTAAGAATCATAGACTGTAAATAATAGTGGACAAAGCCTCAGTGACGTAAACCACTGGTCACTGCAGGGGAGCTTTGGAAGCCTGTGGGTGGAGGTCACCATGCTGGAAAAGCTCAAACTAACTTTCAGTCAACCTAACACCAGGCTAAAAGAGCTGGAGTCGAGGAGGGTCACAGTTACACTGTGCCTGCCTGTCAGTCAGGTCAGCAAAACACCTAATTATGAATAACCCTTATCCTTCATAAAATCTAAATGGATGTGTTATAAAGCATTCAACCCCAGTACAGTGTGTGCCAATAAAGACATGAGGTCATCAGACCAATTTTGTTTTTTGAACCAGGCAGTAAACATTTCTGCGGTAAAAACTGCATGTTTGAATGGATGTTTATGTAACTTCTGGGGCTTTTACAGCCAGCCTCTAGTGGACACTCAATGAACTGCAGGTGTTTACACTTCCGCATTGGGTTCATTTTGCAACACCAGAGGTTGCTGCTTGGTAAGAATGCAACAGCTACTGTAGTTCAAGCTACTTTAAAAACATTTGATTTGGAAAATAGGATATGATCTTTTTTTTTGTCAAATAGCCATTGTGAGTTGACCTGATCCAGCCTTTTTTTGTATCACCCAGTTGATTTAAAATACTGGACTAGATGATGAAAGAATCTCTTACTCTGCAGAGTTGTCCGATACGGGAGTAGGTAGACTTTCCCAGACCCTGGGCCTCAACCGCCGTCTCCCGGAAGAAGAAAAATACCTTGTCATCGTCTGGGTTCTCGCTCTCCGGCACCCAAAAGGAACCAACAAACTTCGGTTCTGTAGGACACAAAGAAGAACCCAACAAGATTAATGTTGGCCATGATATATACAAGATAACTTATTGAATAGATGCCTAAGCCAGACAGACCGTTGAGCCAGCGTGAGTCATGCTGTTCTGTGCGAATGGAGGGCCGTTTCCCCAGGCTTCTAAAGATGGTGAAGTCCCGTCCCATCAGATCTGTGGCAACACCTGCGTATAGCTCATCACCTAGGAGACAGAATAGATCAATAAGTCACTGATTGGTAATGTGACCATGTGACCAACTGGTGGCCAGAAAAATATAATCATGCAATTACAGTAAGAGGTGGCATTCAGGTTATTTTGGAATGGGCCACATTGAATCAGGAATGATAAAAGTCTCCTCTGGACGACAAAGTAAAACCTTATAGGTTTTGGACAATCATGTGAATATGTTTGAGTTTAGTTACCGACGAGTACAGATGCAGCATTGTGGCGAGGATCATACGGACTCTTTCCTTTCCCGTCCTCTACCTTAGAGGGGTCAATCCTGAACACATGGTCCTGATGGAGAGAGAGGAAAAGAATTGAAGGTGAAAGAAGGTCACTTTTTTCTTGAATTCTTCCCCCTGAAAACAGCATTCTTATGCTAAGGTATTGATCTCCAATACATTAAAACCCTTTAGTTTATCTCAGATCTTCTTCTTTTTTTAACTTCTATCAACCAGATAAAGATTGAGTTTTAAAGGGCCTGACAGTATTTTTAGATAACTTTTTATCCCAAACAAAGGGCGTATTGATTGAATTCTGTCTGTTTGCACCATGACTTGTAATCGATTATTATATGAAACTGATTCGCTGAAAATAAGTTGAGTTTGAGCTACTTAAAGTATATCTGCAGCCTCAAGCCTGCTCGAATACTTTTTTAGACGAGATCTCATGATGTTTACAAAAAGTAAAAATAGAAATGTTACACTGTCGTTCTGCAGTGTTTGTGCATTCATGTTGGGTTTGCTTTGTGTAATTCCTCACCTCCATCCTGTGTCCAACCTCTACAAATGCACATGTAGGGTGGAAGGCCCCGGTCCCACAGGCGTACAGGTGTGTGCGGTTAAAGTGATGCACAATCTTCACATAGTTCACACAATCCGACTGAAAGAGAGAAACACAGATCCAAAGAGTCAGTATGGATAGTAGATGTAAGCACGTTCTTTGGGAAAACAATCTTCATTGGTTTGCATTGTTTTTGTCCCCACACAAGTTGAGGTCAACGTTTTTCATCACATCATACTGAAAGACAATTTAAATCCTTGTATATATTTTTTTAAGCCTTTAAGGTACACATCAATAATACAGATTTCAGGATATAGGTGGTATTCCCCCTCATATTCCTAGAAAGAATACCACCGATGGGACCTCATTCAGCTGCAGCCAAGCTTAAAAGTGGAAAAACGTGATGGAGTGATACTACTCACACGAGAAACACACACACACCTACACACAAACACACACATAGCGGATCCCAGATCAACCAAAGCTTGGACTCTGTTTCTCTTTTGGTTTAGAGATGTGCATTCCTCACATAGCTCCTCTCTCCTGTCCTGCTTGTGACAACACCGTCCTGTCCTGAGCACCTCCTCCAGCACTCTGTTGTTACAGCGTTTTATCCGTTATATGTGACTACAAAGACCAAACTGACCATGGAAACCTCTAAATGAACACAACCCCGGCATGGGAAACCTTACTGCTTCATTATGTAATGGTCAAAAGGTATTAAGATCAGATTAGATATCAGGTTTAGTCAAGTAAGTGAGCTTAAGGATGCTACTGTTAACACGTTTTTACTTGATTCCCTGTGTGTCTCTTCAGCTGTCTAGTAGCTACAGCATTAAGTGTGCTGTGATGGGACTGGCATGGACCTTCCCATTTACTGCTCAACAAAAAGCCATGTGATAGTACATCAATAAATGTAAAACTTCTTAAAAAACAGGAGTTTAACCAAGGGGGGGGGGGGGGGGGGGGAGTCCTCTTTCCAACATGCCCCTCTCCATATCATTGTATTCTCTCTTTTACCTTGATTTTCTTTTCACATCAATAACTTTCAGTGCCTCATCCATTTCTCTCTCCTCCTTTCTTGTCTCCTCTACACTGCAGGTTATTGACCCACAGTCACATCTGTTCATCTGAGAGTCAGGTTACAGTAAGCTGGATCTCAGGAGACCTCTGGTGAAATCATTTACTGTACACTATAGACTGGATGGTGGAAAAATAATTCTATTAGGACCTTTTAAAACCAGGGTTTGAGGCAAATGTCCTGTTTCCCACTGCCACAACATGTGATGAAAACATGAACACAGAGATGATCGTGATTATAAATATCAACCAGTGATCTTCAGCTCAAGAATTGCGTAATGGACCAATTGGATGCCTGGAATTACCTGTGATGTCATTTTTAAATTTTCCCAAAAATTTCAATTGAATTAGATTTTTCTTGCTATACACTCATCTCTAATCACAAACAAGCCCTCACATTTAATCTAACTGTCCCTCCCTTTCTTTCTTGTCTACTTTCCCCCCACACAGGCCATCTGTCTGTCGATCAGGTTACACAGCACGTTTGACCCTCTGGGGCCTCTGTAGAAGGGCTTTCCAAAGACCGGAATCTGACCGTCTGCTGCAGAATGTGATAATAAAAAATTACCATGTGTACAAAGTGTGATCGCATTCCTCCTTATTTAATTGGTTAATTTTCCAGTTTCTATTTTCACCACCTCATCTTAAGTACATTTGAGCCTAAATGAAATCGCACAGCACTTCATTTGGCATCAATCGTGCAATTTTGTCCTAAATGGAGGAGCTGTTGAAGCTTCTTCTAAGCTGTTCAGATGTGTTCTCTTTTTACGCCAAAATGTGTACCTTACAACTCCTTTTGGGAGTTTCAGCTGCTTTTGAAACAGACTGAAAATTAATGTTGACTCCTTTAAGTGACCTAGAAAAGCGATTGAGACCATCAGCAGCAAAATCAATGATTTCTATAAAGTTATTTTTAATGCTCATTACCACTGCATATCCTTCCTTAATTTCTTATTTAATCAAACCTTATTTTCATCCATCTGTTTTATCTCTCAGTTTCAACCAAGGGTGACAGACAGGCCTGGTTGTGAAATAAGTGTCAGAAGTGGAATTGTGCCTCATTAGGCCTGACACACACCACACACACACATGCACGCACACACAAACACGCACACACACTTTCACACACTCACACTTAAGAACAAAGGGCAGAATTTTAAGCCTTTGAAAACCACCAGGGGTTTGGCGTTGGAGTTGTTGGTGTGTGAATACATACGAGTTGGTGTGTGTGTGTGTTAGTGTGTGTGTGTTTGTGTGTGTGTGTGTGTGTGTGTGTATGTCAGAGGGCAGGGGAAGGTGAGGGAGTCAGCAGAGCGGCAGTAGGGCCAAAAGAAAGAAAAACAGGCGGAAGAAGAAAAAAGGTAAAGACGCCCAAAGAATCTTGAAAGGATCGGAAAGGAAGGAGGAAGACGAAGGAGATGAATTATGCCAGCAATCACAGTTCTCTGTGTGTGTGTGTGTGTGTGTGTTGTGTGTGTTGTGTATGTGGGTGGGTATTAGAGGGTTCACTGGCCAACCTTTGACCCGCCACTGACTCATTAGCTGAAACAGTGAGCAAAACGCAGGCTGTGACCTCACTGCGGCCTGAGCTTCAGCTCTTTCCTCCATGTCTTCTAAAGCTGCATTGTTCCACAGTGGATGTCTTTTTCCCCCCTTTCTCTAGTTATTCTTTCTTTTCTAGAAATGATTAACCAGTTCTGCCTATTTATCATTTAAGCCATTGTCTATCCTTCTGCTATTTATCTGAATCTCTGTCCACCTCCATAGAATAATGCATTTGCACTTTGAATTGCCTTGTTGTTGAAATGTGCTATATAAATAAATTTGCCTTGCCATTGACTAATGAATATATAAAAAGTGTGGGATTTCCATTTAGCTCTTTTATTATAGTAAAGATAACCCCCCTTTCCCCCAAAAAACAGCCAATTGAATACATTTTTCCACAATATTTGTCATAAGTGATGATGACTTTGTATGTTAAAAGTCTAGTCATGCAGTGCCATTAATGCATATTTTCCTTTATAATATTAAAACTTCTTTATTTTCACAAATCTGCAGGAACTTCAGACTAACTCCCTTAATCTTTCTTCATATCAAGCACCAATATTTCTATGCCAATCCTACAAATAGTGTTCACTATTGAATGCATTTTTGTAAAATTAGAGCTAGAAACGGAGCTTATAATATACGGATTATATTGTTTTGATGTTTTGATTCTGTCCTCAGGCAGTTATCTTGTTCCTTGTGCAAATGTTAATAAAGTTAATGGCAGAGAGCTGGAGCCTGAACACACAGAGCGATGGCGCACATTAGACGACCATTAGATACACTACACAGCACAGTGTAATACCCCAGGAATGCCTGTGATCACTTCTGCTGAACAGGACAATGTAGCAGCATTGACATTTGTCTGACATATTTCTTGTGATGGACTTTGACCTTTTACAGACACAAAAATGAAACAGAACAAAGTCATCGAGACGGATAAGGATTTATTTTTCTCCATTTCTTGGCATGAAATGCTCTATTAGTTTCAGTTACTGTTGTGTGGGATTTTATGGGAATCCCCACACACTGATGATGTAAACCAAACTACACAGTCATTCTACAAAGTGAAAGAATGAGTGTTCTGGCTTGTTTTTTGGCAGTATGACACCCTACTCAAGGACACTTTAAAGGCTTTAAATGTGATTTTTTGATCCACCAGATGTCGCCCTTGAGCACCAGCATGAAACCAAAACAACTCACGGTGCATTGTTGTGTAAAGATAAAGTTATTATTATGCTTGTATCTTCACACTGCATGTAAATTTACCCGAAATGACCGTGTACTAGACATGCTTAGGTGACATTCAATGAAGCAGTGAGTACAGTATGTTATTCTTCCTTTCTCTAGTCCCTCAATTAAACAATTTTTATACACGAGGGGATGAGTCGGCCGGCCGTCCCGGCGATGTAAACAAAGAAGAAGAAAGCTCTGAAAACATCACAGACAGTGGGACTCGGGTGTTACACCCACTGTAGACAATCATGACTCACAGAGTTATTTTCAGAGGATATACTTGATTTATATTATATTTAAGTGTGAAAAATCGCATATTAAGCCTTTAAGTAAGAATACCTCTGATAAATAATGGGTTTTATCCACCCAAATGACCAATTTTGCAAATCTAGTCTACGTTGCATTGACAATGGCAATGCTGGTTGGATGTTTGGTACAGAAATTCTGGCCCAAAGGTTGGTTCTAATGATATTTAGAGCAGGCAGTCGTGTTCCCTGGAGCATAAATAAAGGTCAATCTATGATCCCTTCATTTTTGTGCACCACCATGACATTGACATTCATGGTTGTATGGAAAATTTCCTAAGACTTATTGGATGGGTTACCATTACATTTGTTACAAAAATGTGTGTTTTCTCCAGGGTAAATTGTTACGTGACCTCTTAACTTTCCATCTAACATTTATATAACAAGAGTTGCTGAATAGTTTAGTTTACGACAGAACACCAACAAACTTCAAGTTATATACAGAGTATATTCCTATTGACCTCATCATTATGTTAGCAAGCTATCTCACTAAGAGAAGTTGGTGAACCCAATCAACAAACCTGTTAGATATAAACATGTTAGTATTCTAATCATGAGCCTGTTAGCAAATGTATACTAAGCTCAGCTCAGCACCTAGCATAGGGAATCAGTTGTGTTTTTTCACTAACGAAGACCACACCAAGATATTGATTTAGAATAGGATGGATAATCGGAGGGTGGACAGAGGAAGGGGATGAAGGTATAAAGGTTAGGGTGTCTCAAGTTTCAAATACTCGGTTGGCCTGTCCAACTATTGGTCCACCCTGCAGGTGGAACAAGCAACGCCTGATTTGCTAAACATTCAGGTCTGTTTTCAGAAGCTTAAATGTAAAAAGAATTCTGCGAGGTCATCACATCAACGACTCTCGGTTGTCAAAAAAAGGCTGTGGACTCTAACCGGTGATGCCAACATAATGGTGTAAACACTCAGTCCTTCTCTTCTGTAGTTTTAAATATAGCCACAGTGACGCCACAGTCAAAGTGCTGACTCAGACTGTCTGGGTGGACTGTCAACTGTTTACTGCCACTGCTTGACTCTGTTTATGTTTATGTGCAGAAGTCTGTGTTTGTGTTTCTGTGTTTCTGTGTGCATGTTAGGTGGCTTTCCTTAGGTCAAAAGATGTGTGTGAGAGAGTGATAAAGTGTACACTGACACATGTCCAAACTGGGAAGTGCATAAAAGCCATCAAAGTAAAAACACCATGACAACCAAACAAATTAACTATTTCAACCTGAAATGCTCTTACTTCATTTCTCAGTGTCTATTCCAATGAAACTGAAGCCAAGGAAAACTAAACTTAGCTTTGATAAGAAGGCAAATCATGGAAATCGAAACAGCCTGGCTCTGTCTTCATTCATCAAAAGTAGTTACAAATAACGCTGGGTTTGTAATGGGAAGTAAAGGGTTGGATTGTTTCTTGGGATCTGGGTAGGGTGACTTCCTGTCGTCACGATGAGGTTGCCAGGCAACTAGCTCATAATAATCGTTGATATTTCTTCAGTCTGCATGCAGTTTTATTGTTTAATATTTATTTAAGTAGATTTTGCATTTAATCTACGACTTAAATACTTAGCAGAATGAATTAATAAAAACAAACTTGAATAAAAAGGTATTTGAAATAATAATAAGATGCCTTTGCCCAAACAAAGGACAAGAAATCCCCCATCCCAACCACGAAAAGAGAAAAGGGAAAACAGTAAGGAGCGTCTGCAGAGAGAAAGTTAGGGAAGGCAGAGCTCGAGCAAGAAGCATGTTTAGACTAGAGCTCACCCATGCCAGGTTAGGCTGCTTGCTCTACCTCCCACCCACTCCCCCATCTTAATAAGATAAGAGAGAATGTTAGCAGGAGGACAGGGAAGGCAGAGCCAGGGTGAAAAGCCTGATTACTGTATGCTAGAGCTAACCCTCTTCAGGTTAGGCTGTACAAATCAGAACATTTTTGTAACTTTGGACTTCCACATCACTGTTCAGATTTCAGACCTTATTTAGATTAGTGTTTGGTTTAGAAAAACATCATGCTGAGGAGGGAGGGATCACTGCTGCTGTCTATGGATCTGATCCCTCACTGGCTTACCATCTGAAACACTGAAGACTATGTTTGATGGTGTGTTTGGCCGGAATAGAAACAACCCTGCCAGAGACAGAATCTCTCTAGTGTCTTTTTATGTTGTTTTGTTAAGATATTGTATGTACATTAACATGTGTGCACCTGTGCAGTGCATACAAGTTTTTGCTGGATAACATTACAGTGTAAAAAGTTCATGAAGAAAAACACAACATTTTGAAGATCATTTTTTCTGCATAAGAATAAAGGGAACAGATTTCCACTTTTTACAAAAAGGGCACATTTGTTTCATGAATGGAAACAATTGAGAACATACGATGGATGACTGATGGAGCTGTGAATGACAAAAGAACTCTAGCTATCAAAACAAAAAAAACATATTCAACAGAAGGACGACGAATAGAGAGGGAAGGAGTAATGAAAAGTAGTGGAGGAGAAAGATGTTGACCTCAGAAAAAAACACGTCCCTGTAATTAAGGTCAACGGTGTGAGGTCAGCTCAGTTCCCGGTGTGTAGGGAAGTGTTCACACAGATACTAAAAGTCAAAAGGAATAAGAGGGGAGTGAGTGTTTAACAAAGGATGGAACTAACATCTTAAAGGCCAGAAAGGCAGCTTAAAAATGGGCCAGGGGAAAAAACCCTTCCTCTTATCTCTTGCTCCTTCAATCTCTCACTCCCTCCTTCATCTGGAGCAATTTTACAAATTCCCTCCTCAACTCAACTACTCAACCGTCTCCACTGTTACTCTGTCTGTCAAAAACACACAAAAAACAGGACACATACACACAGAAATCTGAGCACACACTACACACACACACACACACACACACACACACACACACACACACACACACACACACACACACACGCACACACACACACACACACATACACACACACACACGCACACAC
Source organism: Labrus mixtus (assembly GCF_963584025.1). Taxonomy (NCBI): domain Eukaryota; kingdom Metazoa; phylum Chordata; class Actinopteri; order Labriformes; family Labridae; genus Labrus; species Labrus mixtus. The sequence goes on along the minus strand of NC_083626.1, from coordinate 4,683,815 downwards.
ACACACACACACATGCACAGACTGAGACTGGTCAGGTGAAACTGGAGCCTGGAGTTTAGTATGAATGGAGCTCGTTGTCTGTCTGCTACAGCTGTGTAATCACACTGATGAAGGGTTTGTTTAACGTACATACAAAGAGAGACACACACACTTAGGATACTCGAACATATGAACAAATGCACACACACTCACTGTCAGAAGCATTAACATAAATACAGTTACACAAATACTATATAAAGACAGAACTGAGGTATGTCAGAACTCAGTTGGGGGAGCTACTGTTTCACACACACACACACACACACACACACACACACACACACACACACACACACGTAGAGTTTGCTAATTGTGTGTGTGATGTAATCCTGGGTGGTCTATAGGCTGCTCGTGGCCTCTACATGTTGGTCAGTGAAGCTGAGCCGGCTCTGCCCAGACTCCATGCACACACAGGTCATCACATTTAGACACATATAATCACATACAGTGTATTCAATGTATTTCTGGAAACTGAATGTTTCTCTTCTGTAGATCAAAATAGAACATCTTGATTTTTTTTAAACTTTTTTTGGAGGCCAGTAAAAAGAAGTGGCATGGTGGCCTTTGGTTTGGAAGCATTATAGAAGGTCATGAGTTCAATCCTTGCAACACCATATATCAGCTGTATCCCTCCTAAAGTCAATGTAAAGCAATACGAAATATGTTTTTAAGTTTGTTATACAACAGAAGAATTTGGTATTAACCATCAGAGAAAACTTCAGTAATTAAAAAAAGCCAAATAATAAAATAAAGTTTCAGAATTATTCAAAATGAAGACATTATCTCTGTGCGACGATGTTGTTGGTGTGTCTGTTAAAAGTGCCAAAACCACACCCACTTCTGGGAGAAAGACATGCCTTTTTAAACTGTCAAAAACTGCTGTGAGCTGACAATGGAAGGTTAATCTCGCTGCTCTATTGGACCTTCTCATCCTTGAGGAATTTGAGTAAACACACCAAGCTTTTCCTTAAGTTCTGACATCCACGGAAGATGCCCTTGCAGAATGAAGGCACAGCCAGATGCCAAAGCTGCAGACTGTTGTGGGAACTTGTGTAAACTTGCGATCGAGGGGGTGAACCACAGTTTCTAAAGGAATCAGTGCTTTCATAGCATTGTAGCGCTCGTGGTTATGCTAACCAACCCCAGTTTGTTATCGAGCTACCAATTGGCCTCACCCAAAACTGAAACTAAAGTTAGGAAAAATGTACTAATGTTCTAAATTCATAATTTTGTCAAACATAGATCTCAGTCTTTTCACAAGTTTACAACAAGCATTGGATGGCCTGGTGGTTGTGTCGCCTTATCTATGTACGAAGGTTATAGTCCTCATCGCGGCTGCATGTCATCTCCCACTCCCACCTCCCAACATATCCTGTCTCTCTTCAGCTGCCCTGACTAATAAAGGCAAATTGTCCCCCCGCCCAAAACATTTTTTAAAACAATCCTTTTATCAAACATTCACATGTTTAAAGACCAATTTCTGATTTTGCTTTACATGGATTTTAAAAGTCATTACAGAACTAAGTTTTTGTTCATGATTTTGTCTTTTAACCTTCAAAATGTCTTGTGATATATTTTTGTGTCTACTATTGTCATCAGGACATGCCATCAGGCGATCCTCGATAAAGAAAAGTATAGCAAGGAATACACTGCAACCTTATGTAACCTTATTTATGTAAACACCCTGTGGGTTCTTTACTTATTTAACCCTACCTCTGGCTGAACCCTTAATTCCTGAACCTTAAATGACACAAAAAGCTAACTTGTTTTGGCTCCCAATTTTAACTAAAGTTGAACTTGTAAGTAAATTATTGAAGAAAGCACCACTAATAGCAACATTACTTCCTTTTATCCCTTCAAGTTGCTGTCAGAGCGATATTGTAAAATCCTATTTTTAAACATGTGATGTGTCCACTTTGCCAAGAAATCAGGTTTTTCCAGTAGAAATCAAGCTGTGCTAATTAGATTTATCTAATGCCTTAACTGTAAGTGCAAGCCTCTCATTAAAATACCACTTAGGAAATTTGTCTTCGCAAGATGCCACATCAACACACACCGAAGCCCTGATTGTTGAACTGTTGTGGAGAAACCCACAGGCTGGGCAGATCTCAATGTGGTGGGGTTTAAAACAAACACATTGTGAGGAAGTGATCTCACCACAGGGCAGGTCCAAAGTGGGAGTGTTGCACCTTTTTATTACATGTTGATCTGTTTAAACGCAGTGTTTTGTGTCTTGTGACGACTCCCATGGCTGCAGTGGATTAAAAGGTAGCATTGTGTTGTGCTGCGTAGGACTGGAGCGTTACCTCCTCCACGAGGAGCTCCTCATACCCTTTCATTTAACTGTGAGTGTCTGGAGACTCATGAGGAGTGATCTTCAAATGGATTATGTAATTGGTTTTAGGCTTGTCAGCTAATAAGAACACATTGACCTAATTGAAAGGTTTTTTTGTTACTCAACATCTGGACATTTTGATCTGCATTACTTCTTTACAAAAAAGTATTTTAAGCATGAATGGAGCTGTATTTGTTCATTTAGTAAAATGGAAATAAGAGAAGAAAAGGTAAGACAAAGTATAATAACGTGGTAAAATTAGACTTACAGTGATATCCTTTCCAGCCCAGTTGCACTCCTCCCTCCAATCGACAGGAGCAGGCCAGTAGATCTGAAACACAGCATGCAAAGGCACCATTATCCTAAGTCCCAAATCTCAATTTATTCATCCATTCATTGATTCATTTAGCAGCATAAGTCTGGTTGATGCCATTTTTAGACACTTAAAGGTAGAGTGGGTTTGTTGGTTTGACCCCTCCTCCAGGGCTCATCACCACCAGCAGTGCGTGCCAACTGCAGGACTTTATTTGTTAGTTTTCTGCTTGTACTGCAAGCTACCTGAGCGTTTTGCATTTGTTGTAATGGAGAAGCCAATAATTTAGCAAGGTAGCAGTGCAAGCTAACCGATGGTGTTTGGCACTTGCCTGTACAACAGAAAGCAGTCCAGCTCTGCGTCACTCTTCATCCCAAGCTGCATTATTTTTGTGCAAGACTATATATTTTAAGATGCTACTTGCTCTACCTTTAAAAGCAAAAACATGTTGGTCCCTTCTCTATTAGTAATAAGCACTTGAGCAAGAAGCACCTCAAACGAACCCAGAGGTCTGTTTAAATAAAGGTTTTCATCAAACTTCCTCCCAGCCTCATGCATCGTGTCAATCTTCACTTTTCTTCTTTTGCTCCCGCCCCCTCCCATCTGCTTCTTTCTTCTCTTCTCTGTCCTTACATCCTTTTTATTGTAAAAGAGGAGGACCCCAGGACGTTGAAAAACTATGCAGCTATCTGCACACCCAAGTCATAAATCAAACTCGCCCATAATACTTACACCAATGGAGACTTTAGATCTAGCTCACAAAGCATGTCATTTACCCCAATACAGCTGTGAACAGATATTTGCAGGAGGCAGTTGTTGTTGTTGTTGTTGTCTCCAAGTATTTGAGGTTTGTTATTGTCAATGAACGTTTAGTGTGTTATTCTCCAGTTTGGGCATCTGCAAATTCAAACATAAGCGGCCTAAACTAAAAAACCTTCACTTCAAGGTATATGTTTCTGATATCAATCATAATGTTCTTTGGTTGGATGCCTCCTTTTTATCTCCATCCATCTCTTTGATTTTTATACCTTTCCCGATTAATTCCACATTTTTCAATCTTCTCTTCATACATGTGAAAGGCTCACTTTACTGGTCACACATGTGCAAGAAAAAAAGTCAGTCTTTTTTATAAGGGGCATCTTGATACCATGCGTCAACACTTGTGACTATTTTGTTCTTTGTATATTTTGGTCCACATGAAAACTAACTCATAAAGCATGCATGTGTGGCCTGACAGTAATAAATGATTATTTAGAATCAAGACAACGTGACACTAGTTAAAAAAAAAAAAAAAACACTTTCTCATTTTCATCATTTGCCAGAACAATCTCATTGATGTAGTTTAAAAATAACACAAGCAGAGAAATCAAATTCACAAGGTTGCTAATTGAGTAATACTCTCCATTACCGTCATACATCTACCAGAACTAGTCCCCTAAGTCATTACGCTGTGAAATAATTTTTGATTCATCCCATATTGTCTAAAAGGGCTGCAATGTGTTTGAGATTCTCGTAAACTGCGTGTCTTTTTTCAATAACAAATTGAAGAATGTTTGAAACCTCAGCAAAGTCAAGTCTGACTCATTAAGCTTGATCAAAAGACCTTTTATTTTGCTGTGGGACAATAAAAGTTTAATAATATTAACGTGTATTATCTCTGCCAAACAAAAGAGGTTTCATTGTGTTATGTTATGTTTTTTTTAACTGACTTTTTGCCCTTTGGGTTTTTACCAACCTTGTGCTCCTGCTTTGCGATGTTATCCAGTGACAGCGACAGCAGGAAGTTCTTAGCTCCAACGAAGAGACGGCCTCTCTCTTCATCCAGTAGCAGAGCGCTGAAGCAACAGGAACGCTCCAGCTCGAACCGCCGCACTCCGTGGAACTGCTGCAACTCTGAAATCACACAAATATCAGATTATAGACGAGTCACACCTTGATTTCTCTAGTTAAATATTGCTCCAAGTAAGTGTTGGTGCGTTAGTATCTTTGTCGTGATTGGGTGTTTAAGTATACTGCTTATGTGTTGCACATGTTAAACGTTGTATCCTGGTTTTAAGATTGGGTTAAGACATTATCCTGGATTGGAAAAACTGTGAGCTGGAGTGGAAAGAAAACAACATACTATGACAAAAACCTTGTGTCTCAATTTTATACCATTATAGTCACCATTATATTCTGTCCAAAGAAGACATTTTCTATTCTATTTATAGTCCCCTCACAGATTTCACACCGCAGGTGTTTGTTTCCGTTATATCTACATACATATGACACTTTTGAATGAGTCTCTCCAGGATTTCTCAGCTTAGTTTGGCCTCGACTACACGTAGGCGGGTACTTTGAAAACGCAGTTGCTCTCCCTCTATTTTGATGAACAGACACACCTGAATGGACTACGAAGGTCACTGCTGCTTCATACAACACTCCAACTTTCTGAATGAAATGGTCATTGCAGAGGAATTACAAGAACATTTTATTAAATCAATTGTTTTTTGACTTGGCTTGCCCACGTCAACCGTCAGTTGTTTTTTGTGTTTTCATCAGGATGAAGATGTTTTTCAGAACGTGGGTAGACAGAATTATAATTTTTTTTAAACAGAGGAGGAAAACCTCTGTTTTAAAAAAACTTATGGACTAGGCCTTTATGAAACATAAAATGAGCTGTTTGACCTTTCATTGTAGGTTTACAACTAAATCTGTCTTCTTATGTTGGGTTAAAAGCCCTAAATGTGCTCTCTTCCTGTTGCATAACCCCATGCACACTCTCACAAGCCTCTTTAAAATGCAATGAGGTGCCAAAACAGAGAAAGCACTTTGTTCATTGCCATTATATGTGTGCTTATTATTTTTTTAAGGAAGGCTTGAGGAAAACAAGTAACTGACCCAAAAGGGCCTCAGGTCATCTGAGTCTTCAGATCTGAATAAGTCGGTTGGCCACAGGGCCGGATATCATGTGGTTGATAAGGAAGATTACCACTTTATATCAGTATCCACATTTCTGAGCCTTAAATCTAGCGTCTTGTCAACAGGAAGGACAAAATCCTCTGAATGTAACAGCACCATTTGCTGTCAATGGAAAAAAGAAATGGAGTGTCTTTGTAGTTTCCAAACTGGCAAGAACAAATCCTGGGGGAAACGTGCTGAGGAAAATCAAGCTTGTTTTATTTAAGTAAGGCTATAATAGTAACCCAAAGCCATTGGAAAACTGTGTTTTTAAGAAATAAAAGGACTGAAACCTCCCCCGCTGAAGAGCTTTAGAGAGCAAGACCAAGGCACTCTTGGCGCAAACATTACAATGGCTTTATTAGTCTGCTGTTGTTCTAATGACAATTTATAACTTTAAATAAGACTCTGACGCCACCAAACAGCCGCCTGCATGACATCAGGACATTAGGTCTACTACTAATGTTTTATATGTTTGTGCCACTTTCAGTAAATGTGTTATGTGAAAAAGACAGCTATAGTACTTGCTGTATTATAGTATCCATTTCTTCACATGTATCCATTATATAAGTGCCTGACATAAGTAATGGGTTAGTCCACAGCCGCTCTCATTGTACTGTGTGGCTGTATGGAGAAAAAATAAACTGTGCTATTCTTAGATCTTCAGTAGTGGTATAAGAAGTATAAAAATAGCTTTCTTCATCTGAGTGAAGGCTGCAGAAATAGTTGAATTAACATGGCAGAGTTGCTGTAGAAAAAAACATTTAATTTACTTTATCTTGTGTTTCTTAAATGTGTGTGAAGATGGAAGTCTTGTTGACTCACGCAAACCAAATGCACTTCCAAATACAAACAAATAAATAAGCCCTATCTTATTCTGCTAGTGGTCCAGAAAAGTTGAATGTGGCTTCAATCAATACAGCCAATCATCTGTCTACGGCCCTTTATACTAACTCAGACCCATATTTGTCAAGCACAGTTCTCTATTTCTCTTCCTGAAATTGACTTGTCAATGTGTTGGATGTAGTGTGTTGCGTGTTTGATTAAACGGTAAAACCTCATCACCCTAGCTAGTCGGCAACAGAATTACTAGTCGGTTTAACAAATTATTAATATTTTTACCCACAGTGCCCAATGCTCCACTGCAGCGCAGTCACCCGCCACTAGCTGGGGTTGTAGCCATAGACTGGATGTACCTCAAGCTAATGGGTCTACTCTCCCTACCCTACTACCCCAATGTAAACAAGCACAGTGAGGGATAGCATCTCGTCCGTGCAGCGTGGTTTGGCAGTATTAAATGTATGTAGGCTGTGTCAGATATAAACTTGCATAATGACCAAAGTTTAATCACATTTATCACAGACGTGGATGTAAACTTGCAGGGAAGACAAAAGGCCTGCACTGCTAACGTTAGCCACACACAAGTTAAATTCATTTTGCTCAATTTTGGCTGTTTAACCTGATTTTCAATTGCCATTGAACCAACTAGGAAATCAGTCAGCTAGGATCATCACTAGTTGGACGCAGGACAAAATGTTCTTTAGTAACATGTTGATGAACTTGTGTCAGCAAGTAAGAATGTCAGAAACTTTTCAATGTTGACATGTCCATCCATCCATCCAATTATCATCAAAATCATTTTGAATGATACTGTGCTGAGCAAGTTAGCATGTTAGAAGTTGAAATGCAAAAACATTTGAGTTACTGACATGGGGACACTTTACATGTAAAATTTAGCATGCAAGGTTTATGTTTGATGCAGCACTAATGGTTGGTAGTACATTTTATATATTCTTACATAATTCTGTTCCCATGATTATCATGTTCTTTTAAAATGCTCATAAGACTGGAAGAACAACAGAGTGTAGCAGTGCAGCTCAAGTGAGGACACTGTAAGTAAAAAGTTAATATGACTTGAATATCTACAGTAGTGTCCATTTAGTGGCCACCTGCTTGAAAATGATTTCTCCACCCCTATCACAGGCTACATGAGAAATAAAAATGGGTCCACAGTTAACCCATTTATTTGCTGCATTGACTACTGCTGTTTGCATCATCCTGCCTACCTGCAAACTAAATCAAATCAGGTGTTTCAGTGATTCATGAGAATCTCTTTTAGTCCCTCATGTGCCATCTAAAGCTAAGATATTCTGCTCTCTTCCCAACCTGAACCATATGCTTCATGTTACCTTCAGCCTAAATTAAAGAGAGCACATATCTCAGCTGGGCAGACGGCCTTCGGCGAGTATCACGTCCTTGGTGAGTCCTTAGTTCAGGCTGTAATTGCTGGCTTTCAATGATAGAACACGTCCCTGGTTTCTGTGGTTGTGCTGGGCATTGAGCTACCGGCTTCTAACTTACAAAGCTGGATATGAAACACAAAGAGCCGCCGCAGTGTGTTTAAACTGTGTGTGCGCTGTTTGTGTATAGTAACAGCAACCACAAATTAGTGCTGGCTACTGATCAGAAGCAATTACTCTGCAAAGGATGTGGCAGAAACTCACATGACACACACAAAGTGCAAGTGGATGATTTCAGAGAATAAAAAAAAAAATGCATGAAGTCATGAAAAAAGACAAAAACTCACACATGAAAACATACATGAAGAAACCTCAACACACCAGAGAAAAGTGAACCCATTTAACTTTCTTCCACAAAGCTTTTGTTCTTACCTTTGTATGAGAGCTTCATGCGCGGTGAGGAGGATGAAGAGGAGGAGGAGGAAGAAGAAGAAGAGGGAGCGGAGGGTGATGTGGAAGTGCGGGACGTTGTGCTGGAGGAGGCGTGAGCGGCAGCCAGACCCAGCAGGAACAGAGAGCTGCAGGTGACCATCATGGCCGCCATCATCATCATCATGGTCATCATCTTGGCAACACTTTCCTTTCAAAAGCTGATGTAGAAAATTTCCGCTTTCTCAGGCTAACTTAGATTCCACGTAGCAGTTATGCCAAATATTCAGCTTGGACTGGTTTGGGCTCAGCTCAGCTTTGCAAACCCAACACAGATCTTCCCTCTTGTTGTTAGCCTTTGGACGCGTTAGAATCTCCTTTCTGGTTCTTAATTTTCGTTGTAATCTCTGTGTCGTCCTTCTTGGTGCTGAAGAGCTCTGTTTCAGTTTACCTCTTACATCCGAGATGGGACACAAAGCTCACACATGGGCATAGGGACCTAAAAATAGAGACAGAAAGGGAGAGGATTTAGAAAATGGACACTAATTGCATAAGTGCACTTTTGCTAGTGATGCCACTGCACACAAAGGAACCCACACACATGTACACACACACACAGAAACACTGGTGTCTGAGGTATATTTAGTAAGAGTCAGATGGATCCCCCTGCCAGGCTGTGTTAATGCCAGCCTCCATTATAACAACAACACTATAATCTCTTCACATTACAGTAGGACACGAAACTGAGTCCAAAACTCACACACAAACACACACACACACACACACACACACACACACACACACACACACAAATACACAAACACACACACAGACTACAGTGATGAAGTCTGTTTGTGTGTGATAGAGATATGCCCACTGCCAAGCCAAGCACAGTCTCTGTGTGTGTTAGCAGTCCTGCCAACTCAGAGTGGCTTCCCCCTCTCTCTCTCTCTCTCTCTCTCCCTGGCTTGCTCAGGCTGTCTCTCGCCCTCTCCACACTGGCACCGGGATCTCTTCATAGTGAGGACTAATGAGCCGACAGTGACGCTGATGGATGTATGAATGGGTGAGTGCATTGGTGCTCAACAGAAAGTCACTTGTGAGAGAATCCAAACAATACAAAGCTTTTTTTGTAACCAGATTTGGTGTCAAATTGAATTAGAAAGCAGCAGATAAATGAAATTGGAAGTTATTTAGAGCTTCACAAAAGTGAGAAAAACTGAGATTATAGTAGTTTGGTTAAATGAGTGTTTGGGGACTTGCTGTTCACTGAAACAAAAAAAGGGATGTCTATAAAAGTTAGCTTTGCAATTGGGTCAAATTTAAAGTGACAGACGTGTTATTGTTCGGGAGAAGTACCCAATAACTTTGTGCCCGGGTGGCGAGCGTGTTGCCGTAAACCACAGCTAAACCACAGCAGGAGCCGGAATGAGGTCACCGGTTTGTAAGCCTACATCTATATGAGTGCTGTGTAGTAAAGAGTGTGCCTGACACACACACCTCTCTTTCAGGACTTTAGACTCTGCGGTCAGCTGCAACAATAAAGTCTTTCAGTGGAAACAGTCCCCTTTATTACATTACACCTCACAGTTGGCACTCAGTCGATGACAGGCCGCCAGTCTGCTTTTCCTCCTTTCAATCCTTTCTTTTTGTCTTCCTCCTAACGATTACCTCTATCACTGTCCTTTATCCGTCTCTCTGCAGAGAAACAGCTTTTGTGTCTCAGAGGCTCCACTCTGCTGATTACTGTATTGAATCTATCAGACATAAAGTGACAGTTATCGCCTTCTTTAATACTTGAAAGCTTAAAAAAGAAAACAGTGGAAAACATGACCCAACTTCAGCCTTAATATTGTACATGCACAGGCTCAAATATAATCAAAACATTATTCCTGGACCTGATTTTTAGCCTAGATTTGTCCAGCTGTGCAGTACTACTGTAGATGTTTCAGAAATCATGCAGCCATACTTGGGCTGCACCCAGGTTTCATTTCTGAATTTTATAATCACAAGCAAGTGTTCCAACCAAGCGGCAACCGATGGTGTTGAAAAAGTGAAGCCAATGCAGAAGTGCAAAATCCTACAGTTCATCAAGGGTCCATTGAGGCTGGCTCCAAGAGACCCAGAACTCACATACTGTATACACCACATTCAAAAATGCCCATTTATATCCATAGTTAGGCGCGCAGCTGACCTGATTGACAGGCAGGCGCAATGTGACAGTATGTCAGGAGGCTTAAAACCGCCTCATCTCCTGTCGTTAGGTTGACTGAAAGTTAGGCTGAGACGGGATTTCCAGCATGGTGACTGCCACAGATGAGCTTCTGGAGCCCCCTGCAGTAACAGAGGGTTGACATCACTCAGGTTTCGTCCATTAATATTTACGGCCTATGGTTCAAACGTCCTTACAGGTGACTCCTTAGGGTGAAATAGAGAGCTTTTTCTGATAAAAGTGCATATTGTATATCTAGAGTTATGATACATTTTGCACACCAAAAATATCCAAGTAAAGAAACTGACATGTTTGATTGATGTCCTCTGGATTTATTGACTTGAATTAGAGATTGGTAACAGAAACCTCTTGTTCTATTGTCTATGGTCACTGAGGATGAGTGGAGCGAGTTTTTATTTTTTTTACTGTCTCACTGTAATCGTTTCTACTATCTTCAAGCATCGAGCATTTTCAAATAACCCCCCCAAAACCAATTCTGTGTATTTAAATCATTTATTTTAATTCTATTGGTGAGAGCCTATCTGCATCAGTCACTTTCAAGCACAAACTTATATGCATTTTGAAATACTTTGATGAGAGTCTAGATCAAAACTCTCACCGCATACACACATACGTACACACACATGCATACGAACACACACACACACACACACACAGGCTTGTCAAGGCTGTTGGCACTGAGTTTTATGAATAATGGAGCTATTGAGGCGTGGAGACAGGAGAGCTCTCATAAGCTCACAGCTCCCAGGCCACAACACAACAGGACAGAGCCGAACAGGAACATAACCTCCCACATACCCTGCAGTATGTAAACACACTCACACACACATGCACACACACTCATGAATGAACAAAAGCGCACATGCAACTCAGTGTTTCAAATGTGCACAAAGAGTTGTTTTGTAAGGGGGGGGGGATTGTCTGGGATACTTTTACAGTTCTGGTCTGCAGAGTTCAGGTGTGAAGCTGGAAAACTTCAAACTTCTGCCTGCATCAGTAAGTTATTTTGGATATATAATTAATTAAAAATGTGTGTGTTTAAGTGTGTGTGAGTGAGGCAGAGGGCAAGGCAGTGGGAGGGTTTGTGTATGTGCTCAAGGTTTCTGCACTGAGCTGCAAAGATGCTGCAGTATTTCAGGCAGAAGGACGTCAGCACTCTCCTTAGCTGCAGCTCTCTAACAGACACACACACACACACACACACGCACACACGCACACACACACACATTTCACGTCACAGTCCGTGGGAGTGACAGGGGCCGCACTGAAGCCCTTACACTCTTGCCGGCTGCTATAAAAGGAGCGGCAGGTCCTATTGTTCCCTCGGGTCTCCCTGAGCCTTGTGTGAGTGCGTCTCTGAAAGCGTGTGTGTGTCTTCCCAATTATGAGCATAGGAGAGCATTATTGTTCTTTGCACATCCTTGTCTCATGTCAGAGCCCTGAGCATGTGCAGGAGCACATATACTCATCTACAAACCTCTGCTTCTCAGCACTTAGATCTGCTAACACAAACACACACACAAATACACAAACTCCTTGTATGCTCCATAATGCATCTTAATAAAAAAGCCATTGGGCCCGCTGACACTTGCATTCAGTTCAGCTTCAATAGACACAGAGCAGCGGCATGCCAAGAGGGAGTGGATTAAAAATAAAGACAGAGAGGGATATTCTTTAGAGTGTGTGTGTGTGTGTGTGTGTGTGTGTGTGTGTGTGTGTGTGTGTGTGTGTGTGTGTGGTGGTGGGGGGTGAGCCATACTGTCAAAAAACAGCCTAAATAGAGCGGGGTAGACAAAGCGGCCCTCCTCCAGGGTGAGACACGCTGTTCAGAGCGAGGTTAGAGTGCAACCTCATACTTTACAGTACATAATACAAAATTAATGGATATCGGCAGTTTAACCTGTCGCTCTCCACTACCACAGGTTAGAGGGGACATAAAGGGAGGAGGCAACAGAGGGAGGAAACAAGGAGACAAGGATTGAAAGAAAGGGGGATGACAAAAAACTTCAAGAATAGAGCTATGAGTAGGAGAGATAGTTGGAGAGGAAAGGATGCATGACTGAGGGGCAAGGAGGATTAAAAGGCACTTGGGAAAAGAAGGAGGCAGATAAAGGGTTAAATGAGTGAGCGAGAGAGACAGAGAGAGAGAGAAAATGGAGTGAATTATAGATTTAAAAGGGTGGAAATACAAAGAAGAAGAAGAGATGAATAGATAATTAGGCATAGGAGAAAGGGGGGTTAAAAAGAGACATGGAGAACAGACAGATGAACTGGGGAAGAGGCAATGAGAAAAAATGGATGGATAATTATTAGAAGTTTGTAAAAGAGAGATAGCACAGATAAATTGTGGGAAAAGAGGAGAGGGAGGAGAGGAGAACTGAAAAGCCAGAGAAAGGTAGGAGAATAGAAATGGAGGACAAAGATGTAGAAGAGGCGGGGAGAGAAAATTAGGAGGGGACAGAGCAATTTACAGAGGACTTCACCCTCGTCCCACTGAAAAGGGGGAATGCGATGGAGAAGAAAATGAGCGAGGAGAAAGGTGGGGTGGGGGGAGAGAAAGAAGCCAATTGTTTCGCCTGCAGGGAGAAAAGAGTTTCCCTGGCCTGCGACCAACGCGTCTAAGCCTCCCTGCGACGGAGAAATGAAAGGAGGGAGGGATGGATGGAGGAAGAAAGAGGAAGAATGGGTTTGTGAGGAGGTGGGAGGGCTTCTGCTTTACAGAGCAAATGAGTGAAACAGCAGGTTTCTGGTGGCTTTTGAACCAGTTTGTCTGATAGGTGGGAGAGAGGGGGGGGACAAGAGAAGGAGGAGGGAAATGAAGAGGTTATGAAGTGGACATGTAGGAACACAAATATCACATTTATTCAAATTCTTTGAGTTATATTTGATGTTGCACAGTATTTTCCTGTGAAACAAATAGACAAAAAAAATTCAAAAGTACAATCCAGGTGAAAACTATTTACATATCTGCTATTTGCCCTCCTTCTTAAAATCATCCTTGATGCATTTTTTTAATATTTTAAGAGTAGAAGGAAATGTTAGTGAGTGCACCGCATGTATGGAGGTTCGAAACCGACCTGTGGCTCCTTTCCCTCATGTCCCTCCCAACTCTCTCTCTCCCCGATTTCTGACTCTATCCACTGTCCTGTCTCTAAAATAAAGGTAGAAGGAAATAACAAACTAAGACCTAAACCTGTACCTTTCTGTGACTCAAATAATAGACTACGTGTGGTTCCTTTAGTTTTTCATTGTTCTATGCTGCTGTAAACTCATAAAGAGGCTTTCAAAACAATAAGGAATCATGAATGATTTGTTGGAAGAGGAAAGAGAGAGAGAAAGTGATGAAGAGGAGGAGAGAAGGAAAGAGACAGTGTGGATGATGTCATAGATATCAACTCTAAGTTTAAGGCTCCATGTAGCCACACAACAAATAGTTAAAAGATTACATTCTTGTAGAGCTGAGTCATTTTGATAGAATTAAACACATCTGAAATCGATTGTGATTGCAAGTGCAACGTTCTTGCCACTGAGTGTTCTAATTCAGACCATTGCTGCTAAATCAAGTTAATAAATCGTCAAGATTTACTCCACGTGGGGACAATTTGATTTGATCCCAACAAGGTTATCCATTTAGTTCAGGGCTGGTTTAAGGGTTGAGGTTGTAGAGGTAAGATAACAAGTTCAGTGTTAAAAAGATTTTGAGCATAAAACATGTATTGTAATGTTTTTTTGGACTTGATGTGTCTTATAGTCGTCACTGCAGCGCTGTATGAAAGCACACGTGCAGAAAGCATGCAGAAGGTTGGATAAGTTGACGTTTTGATTGAGTTGAGATCAAATTTGCGAGGCTTGCGGCTCTGATTGCTTCATTTCCAGAATAAAAACCACATGAAGGCAGAGAGGCTCCAATGTGCGGAGAGAAGCGAGAGAGGGAGAGCAGGTGCTGCAGGGCAGCGTGGCCGCACGTCAACATGCTGCAGATTTTAACAAACACTTTCTAAAGGAGGCAGAAAGCAGCAAGCATGTAGCAAGGCTTTTAAAAAGACAGCTGTGACGATGCTACTGATTTAAGGAATGCTTTTGCTTTTGCAGAACAGATTCTAAGCAGAGGCTTTTTGTTCTAATCTTAAAATTAAAAGACTCTTCAGGGGAGAAAGAAATCAGCTCAAACTGAAAGGAAACTGTAGGATCACACAGCTCTGAGTTATAGTTATGATATATATGAATCACAAAGTTGTTCATTTGGGAAGTCTGAGTTAAAAATGAAGATGAAAGGGAGGTTGTAAGAGTTAATTACAGGCACACTAGAGGTTAAAAAATCTCAGTCACATGTAGGTTCAAAAAGAATTCAAAAGCAGGCTCTATGTGTAATAAGGCTTAAGAGTACAGTTGCTGGTCTCCCAACAAAGCCAGTAACAGGAGTATCTGGAAGTTTGTACACACATCCCAACCAGAGAAGTGAAGCGGCTATGAGCCAAAAGTGACTCGCAGACTTTATGGGATTTAAGCTGAACAAAGTGAGAGGGAGAAAGCGAGACGATCCGGGGCAGCTCCTGAAAGACACGAGGTGAATGAAGGAGCCGGGGAGGCTACGGCGCTCTGCTGGTCTCTGGGACGCAGCCATCTGGCTCTGCATCATAAATGGAAAGTTTCCCAGATTTGCTTACTCCTGGCTATCATTTGATCAGTTTTTATAGTCTTTTGTCTGACAAAGTTTGATCAGGATTAGTAGAGGAATTTGAAATCTGATGACTAAAACTGCTTGGCTGGATTTTTTGTTCTTGTTGTGGATAACCTTTTTACATTACAGAGAATACATAAACAACACTGTTGGAAAACTGACTTGCTAGAGGCGACGTTAAACCTGTTGTGTGGTGTAACAAACTCCATAATGACACAGTGAAGGAGCCACTAAGGCGAGGTCAGCCTGCTGGTAGCCAGCCATTTGGAGCAGCAGTAAGTCAGGACCTGACAGAGCGGCCTTTGGTCTCCTGACTGGAGCTGCTCCAAGCAGCTCTCTGAGGGAAGACAACTCACTCTGCTCTCCTTAAAGAAGAAACAGAGCAGCTCTCTGAGGGTGAAGCCACATGTCATCAGCATGACTTGAAAAAAGAGGTCTGGTTTTGTAAAGGCTCAGAAATAGCAGCGCTGCACGGGATCGGATCGCAAACTCAGCAGGCCAAGAAATACATGAAATTTAAAGCTGAGTAGCAGTTATTATTTTATACTGTATGCCAACTGTTGGAATATGCACTGGCACAAGTGTGTCACTTATCTGTAAATTAAAAATAACAAACTTTTTTGCCACAAAAAAACTTGAAAATAACTTTAAAACATTTTCCAGATGTAACCCTTATATTCTGTGATCCTGCATAAACTTAACTGGGCCGCAAGTGGAATGAACTCACCTGTCCATCCGTTTCCATGGGGACCAAATTCCGACAGAGTTCAGAACATTCCGGGTCTGGATCAGCGTTCACCTGAGCCAAACATACCTCTGACAGCACTGACTGTTTCCATAGCTAGTGCACTGACTTTTCCTTTTTTAACTCTCATAGTCCCTCCATGTCAATAAAAGGAAAACAAACAAGTCCATATGAGTCAAACCCTTCTGATTATATACCCTGAGTATAGAGAGTGCTAGACACACACACACACCTAAACACACTCAATGGGCATACTTTTGTGCCTGCAGAAGACCCTCTTCTTAGAGTTGTGCATGTCTAAATCAAATGAGAGGACAGAAAAGTTCATCGGGATCATCAGGTGGAAACTTTTGATGCTGTATCTTAAAATTAGTTAGTCCACGAATTTGAAGGTAAAACAATATCAAGTATGAGGCAGATACAGATCTTTACAAATCTGTGAAAAAATCTTGACTAATTCCAGAATTGTGAATGGTGCCTGAAGGGCAGAAAGAGAGCAACAGTAGAGTCCCGCTTTGGTCCAAATAAAAGTCCAGTAAGTCTTCAAAGAAGTCCAAAAAAGCAGCCGGTGCGTGACTTAAAAAGCAGCGCTGTGAGATCTGAGTATTCCCCTGTCTGCAGTCAGCTCCACTGATGAACAGCTACACCACTCCAGCTCCACTTAGAAAAACACACAGCCCTGTGCACACACATAAAAGTCTTCTTAACACACACACGCCAGGAGTTCACACACACATGCAGAGTTTTTTCGCAGGAGCTGAGCGGAGTGGAAGTGCTCAGAGGGAAAGCAGGCAGGAATAATGGACTTAATTCAAGAGGGGAGAGAGAGAGAGAGAGAGAGAGAGAGAGAGAGGGAGGGAGGGAGGGAGAGGGAGGGGTTGAAGGGAGGAGGGAAAGGTGGGAGGTGAGAAGAGGGGAGTGTAAAGGGGCAGGGATGTGCACTGTGTGTGTGTGTGTGTGTGTGTGTGTGTGTGTGTGTGTGTGTGTGTGTGTGTGTGTGTGGGCTACTGTATATCTGCATTATATCTGAATAAAACTTTCTCCTCTCTGCACACCATCAAAAGAATCAGTGACTTTAATCAGCAACATCTGCTGAGACTATTAAAGCTCGATAAGCAGCAGAGACTCCACTCACAATGCAGACCTGTGACTTGGACTCTGGTCAGAACTGAAGATCATTCACAAAGTCATTGAAGTCCGCCCGTCCTCAGAGTAAACACTCATGAAATAAACATATATGTTTTGCTTGACTGTCAATCCAAAACACAGGCCAAAGGTCACACTGTCAGGTGTTTTTGGCTGATTTGAAACATAACCAACCGAATGTCTAATTCAGTGTAAGAATTGTAAAGCCCAAGTCTCACAATACGATTTCTGCTGTGACCCATTTCTGTAAGCCACATCGGAATGTAGAACGATATGATCCAGAATATAATGGCCGAGACGACATGGTAATAAAACAAAATGCCAGAGTCAGCTTTTAAACTCTGCTGCATTTTCAAATCAAGACAGAAGAAATACCCCAATTACTGTAAAAAGTGTGTTTCCAATGTCTCTGTTTACATTTGAGTTTTTTACATGTATATTAGGAGCAATCAGTAACTGACACGTAGAGTTTCACATAGCTACTGCTGTCCAAATTCAAAACATTAAAGAGAGTTGTCTTCCCTGCCCTCTCTCTAAAGTGGATGCCTACACAGGATGCCATGTCTCGGACATGGAAGCTTCAGTGTTTAGCCAGCTCTGCATTGGTCTTGAAACCTTTCTGCGTTCTAACCTCTCTTCATTTTTCAAAAGCATCTCCAATACTTATCCTAGTTTTCTGGTCATGGAGCTTATTAGAAAAATGCAGAGGCTTTTTAGGTCGGGTACAATCAGTTGTATCTGAACCAGTTTGCTTGCCCACTTCCATTGCTGCAACACCTGTTGGTTTGCCTAAATAGTTGGCCTTATATCTGGCAAACCGATGGGCATCCAAAACTGCAGTGTGAGGGTGCCTACCTTCTCTGTTCAAAACACTATACAGACCAATCTGGACCAAAATCTGAACTCATAATTTAGAAGTGAAACATGAGACAGAAGGAATTTGGAGAATCCCCAGACAATGGGACTAAAATTCCCACTAATGGTGGACAAAAACATCAGATCTGTTTCAAGAGAAGAGGAATATATGAGCTAAGTATGAATGCCACATATCAATCATGCTTTCTGCACCTTTTTTAAACCAAACAAGGTATTTTGTTGCCCCAATATTTACATCATCTGCACTTCTTTTCTTGCACAAGACTGCAAAATATTAGCCATCAACAGCTTATCTTGATGTAACCAACACTTACAGTAGTATTGCAATTTCCAGATAGTCTGATTTAATCTTGTACTATATGACTGACGTGGTGTCCCTTTTTGCATTTTTTGCACTTTAAGAATTTCTTGCATAATCTAACACACCTCAAAACAGATATTGTGTATTCTGGCAAAGACTGCAACCAAGATTTTTAAAGGTCCCATCTTGCGCAGTATGACATGTGATAAAGCCAGATCAGCCTCACAGCAGTTACACCCAGGTCCTAAGACTCATTTTCATGACTCATGAAAACTCATGACCTTCCTCAAAAGACTTAAAAACAACTCAGACTTAAAGTATATTGATGTAAGATGACAATAACGGAGCAGTTGGGATTTAAATCACTGCAAATGCAAACAGACAGAGAAAAAGATACAAACAGAGAAAGAGAGATTTTGTAGATATATCAGTGATTGTATGCTGGTGTGGACAGCATGTAAGCTGATAAGCTACTGTAAATACAGTACGAGGGTAATTGGCATACATTGACAACACATGAGGGTTTACATCATCCTTTGTGCATAACAAAGTTGAAGTATGGGTCAGCTATTCATGAGCCTCTGCACATGTGAATGTGTTAAAAGTAAGGAAGGAGTTGGTGGTATGTGTGTTTTATGTGTTATATCAGATTTTAAAAAATCACTACTGTATGTGCCAGGTTGCCATGTCTGGACTTAGAGTGATGTCTTAACTAAAGAGTTTGAGATAGGAAACTCTTGCTCATGTGGCAGTAAAAGCTTGTTTTTATTCTCTAAAAAACAGATTTAAAACAAGAAACAGTCAGCTACAATCTATTCCTTTGATGACAAATTTTCACGAGGGCAAAAAAGTATCAAAGCCTCTATTCAATTAGTCAAACAACTCCTGCAGCTTAGTCTATGCCTCTGTTGTCCAATGATATGCTCACAGGACTGGGTGGTGTGAATGATTTAGCGATACCAGTAGATAGACAACATTAATCTTTTAAAATAATACTGTAGACAAACTTTACACCCCCAACTATCAGAGATCCCACATTGCTTTGCGGACCTTGTTGGCTGTGACAGTGAGGTGAAACCAGAGCTGTACACCAATAGGAAGCCATGTGTAAATGTGCAATATTTCTTCAACCTATTCATAAGCATTCTGATGGATGTTACAACTTCAGTGTTTCCATGGACCCTTTATAAAGTGAAAGTCCCACCAGTCTAATCTGCATCTATATCTACGCCATTGTGAGACCTGTGCAACAAGGATTGATCTTCATACAAGTCATCAATAAGATTGTTACACTGAAAACTAGCAGGCCAGAAAGGACTTTTGCTGTTCTGACTTTTAGCCACAAAGTAAGCACACTACAAGATTTTCCAGTAAAATTTAATTTGGTTGCCTGTTTAGTAGTTGCTGGCAATGTCCAACTTTTCATGAACTTGTTTGAACAACTGAATGTTTCTATCCTTTTGACCCTTGTGACACTCATCAATCCTCAGTTCTGTTTAATGTTTCAAGCAAAAACGTTGTGTTGGCAACAAAGTTTAGCTCTTCTCCTGGAAAAAGCAGAAACTTCACATCTTGGCGTCATGGAGCAGACAGGTGCAGTAAGAATAATTTGACACCAACCAGAAAGAAATTATCAGATCAAGCGTTTCCATGGATATTGACCAAAATGACAAACAGCACATCACTCCTCTCAACCTTTCTGAACCAACCACATAAGACAGGTTTTTCCGACTAAGGTGTTTACTTGAAGCCATTTTATTCCGATCAGGCTATTGATATGACTCTAAGTGGTCCATGGTAACATAGCAGCTATTGACTGGTGACTCTATAATGTTTTTTCCCCCAATGAGACCAATTCTAATCCACAAGATCTACAACACTTGTTCTGCAGTGTTGCCAATAAGCCACCATTACACTCCTTTATACATGTGTTAGTTTATGGTGGGGTTGCCAGGCACGGCACCAATCCTACCACTGGAATGAAGACCAAAGGACAGGGGGCAAGTTGAGAAAAGATGGACACACACACACTACAACAAAAACTGAAACCACTTTCCCCAGTGTAAGGTCCCATATAAAGAGGTCACAGGTCTCACATTGGGGGGTTCTTTGCTGTAATTGTGTGTGTTGTCTCCAAGTTTTCCTGCATTTTAATGCACAATGCAGACTCTCCTTCAGTGCTCTAAACGCTTTCATGCGGATGGACATATGCATAATTAAAGCTATGGCTAAAGTGTATGTATCTGCATATTTTGTGAGTGTTAGTGTGTGTGCTGCTTATTTCAGCCGACTGCCCAACCCCATGCTGACCTGTCTGTCATAAACCAGTCTGATGTCTCTACAGGCTGCAGAGTAAGCGCTGTGATCCTGACAAAGGCTTTTGTCTCAGCTAAAGCCTCTGTGCCTCTGAAACAGAGGAGGGCTCAGTTTCCTAATAGCGTCTTAGTGGATCTTTTGCTTTGTTGGGAGTCAATGAACCAAAAGGATCTGTAGATCTGTTGTGGTGGGACCACAATCAGGCTGGAGTCTCTTAGTCCGGAGTTGCCCCCCTATGGTCCCCTGGTCTCTTTAATATTAAATGTGGGTTTTCTAATAACAGATACAGAACAGAAGAAAGAAGATAGAAGTGGATGAGTGTTGAAAATATAATGATATAACCGGTCGTATCATAAGTGAGCTATGTACTGTGTATTGAATTATTTTGAATCGTCTCAACAGCTGTGTATTACGTTTATGTAAAAATATGAGAGGGTAACATCCTAATGCAGCCTTATTTACAGCTTTTTTTGTATTTATTTCATATAACATTTTTGAAGCCAATGTAATGTAAGCTGGAATATTTTAAATTTTATGAAGGATACGAGCTATGCATAATTAGGGGCTTGACATCCAACAGCATGCAGACGCGTTGTAACGGTTTGTCAGGATGCTTAAGGCTCCGGCTCTTTGACTGTCGATAAGTTGACCCAAAGTCTGATGGAGTCAGCATTTCCGATATGGCAACCGCCATTGATAGGCCTCCAAAACAGCCCTTCAGAACCCAATGAGTGATGTCACTCAGGCTTCGTCCATTGTTTATTTACAGTCAATGGTTTTACAGTATCATTAGAGAAGGACACATCAGTTTGTAGTTTTTTCACAGGAAGGCCTTTACTAAGACTCGATCCTGCAGATTTGCTTAAGACATACGTATTTATGTCAAACTTGCATCGTTTGGTCAAACACATATAATCATTGGTACAATAACTCTTAACCTAAACCTGGGTTTGTGCTCACTGCTGTCAGGAAGTGATTCAGCTATTACTGTTTTCTGTCATGTGGTTTCTGTTGTGTAATCAGACGTAATGCCCTCATGACCAAACTAATACTGTACTACTATTTAAGGCAACACTACTTATGCGAGTACTTTTGTGATGATGTCATTCAGTTTCCCTCACATACTTTTAGTTTTTATACCTGAACTTTTTCATGAAGGATCCTTTTTTTCAACTCTTACTTTGTTCCGAAAAAAGAGATATTCCCAAAATGCTAAGAAATTGTGAATTGTAACCCTGTAAATAAAAACACATGTACACTGTATAGGGCACATTAACAATCTAAAAGCAAGACAAATTCAGACATCAGCTTTTCTCAGTGCATGTTTAAGTTGACAAGTAGTTGTTTTTTTGTATGGGTGAAAGAAATAGAACAAAAGACGTTGAGTCTCATAATATGATTAACTTAGAGCTGTGTGTTATGTAATGCTTAGCACGTATAATTCACAACTTCATCATCCAAAACAGACTTTCCCTCTTTATTACATCAGTCCTGCAGGAAGATGGCTGTTCACTTCATTACATAAACATGCTTCTATAGCTCTTACATATTCCAGAGCAATACAACTATTTCTATCCAGAGAAACTGTAACAATTTGCTCAGCAGCAACAGCAATGCTAACCTGAGCTAAATGAGTAGCTGCCAAGAAGCTCAGCTACTTTCTCTTAAAACAGAAATATACAGTTAGACTGGAAGTGAAAAGGATGGATCCTTGTACTGAGGGCCAGAACCAAGAAAAGATCCTTCAAGTATTTAAAATCTGGCAGTCAAATGCATGTGAGGGCATATTGTACTAATATTAATGTAGCAATTAATCCTGTTTGAAGGCAGCCTCTAACAGCCGCCCTGCCTCAATGCAGTGAGGTCATGCT
Source organism: Labrus mixtus (assembly GCF_963584025.1). Taxonomy (NCBI): domain Eukaryota; kingdom Metazoa; phylum Chordata; class Actinopteri; order Labriformes; family Labridae; genus Labrus; species Labrus mixtus. Next base: position 4,661,350 of record NC_083626.1, on the reverse strand, counting down.
TCATTGAAGTTAATGACACAATATTGTCTTTTCAAACTGAACCTATTATCACAAGTGCTGTGGGTGTGGATTGTTATATTTGGAAGTTAACGTCTGAGCTGAATATTGGGATTCAAGCAGTATTTTTAAAGATTTTGACCTGTTCTCTGGTACGGTATGTGGTTGAGAAATTCAGAAGTTTCCAGCTCGACTTCCGACTGTTTCATTTTGAAGGCACTTTTGTTGCTTGGTCCAACTTCACGGGCCACCTCTTTCTCAGGAAATACTTGTGGCCTCCATTGGATGAAAGATGAGGGCCTCTTTGTACTTCTACCTCTTTAAAAGAAAATTGGCTACAGATAATTCACTGTTGTGTCTTCCAGTCCTCTTTCCCTTGAAACATATCAACAGAACTGGTTAACAGATGGTTGAGTTGGTTGAAATGTTCTTGACTTTTGATGTCAGCCTGGAAAAACTGGGAAACCATAACTGTAGAGGTGCCCTCTCATACAGAGGACGTCTTGAAGCACCCATTCTGGAGACAGAACAGTACTTTTCTGGATGCCAAACGCCTTCATCTGATACCTGTTATATCTGGGATAAACTAGCTTTCTATATTCACTACTTTCAGGATTTTAAGTAGAATTTGTTCCACTGTATTATCTCCTCAACTTGTTTTAAAATGTTGCAGAATAACTGTGTTTAATATTCACAGGCACATAGTATTATTGCAACATTGTGATGTTGTTTGGTTTTAAAATCATGTTCAGCAGATGCAGTCAGGACGTTTCTTCAAAAGCAAGCGAGGAACACTTGATTTAAAAGGCATGTATTAACAGCAGGTCAACCATAGCAGTCAAATTAGAATGCCATTGAGGTTATGTGGCAACTGCCAATGTTACAAGTATTGCATTATGAGCATTTGCTCAACAGATGCAGAAACAATTGTGTATAGATGTCATGCCTGTAAAATTAGCAGCATGAAATACCACAGAGACAATTACTAACTTCCCTTTTTGACTTGTGTTACACACTGTTCCAACATCAAACAAATACCAATACTAAGGGGATCATTAGCATCATTTCAAATATGTATGCACAGCTGCTAACTATGTTTGTGTGCATGTATGTTTGTTCTGCTAATGTGAATCTGTCTTGTAAAAGGATCTACAGTAGAGGTATTAGATATGCTTTGGAGTGTTATATAGACCAGTGGAAGCGTCTATTGTGTTCCTGTGTAGCATACTGTATGGTCAAAGAACAGACTTTGTAAAATATCGGTGCAGTCTCAGTGACGTCACCCATTAGTTTCTGAGATGGTGGCCCCCATATTGAAATGTTATCTCAACCTAACATTTGGTCAGCCTAAAAACAAGCAAAGAGATGAATCTGAGGAGGGCCTTAAAGAGCCATAACGTGCCCACCTGTCAGCCATGCCTCTAACTGTGCATAACATTATAATTTGCTTTTTAATATGAGTGTATATGGGACTGCTGGGGCTTTTGCAGCCAGTTTCAAGTGGACATTCGAGGAACTGCAGGTATTTTCACTTCCACATTGGCTTAATTTTTCAACACTGGAGGTTGCTACTTTGGTTAACGTCTGTTTGGTTAGGTTATGGCATAAAAAAAAAAAAAAAATGGTTATGGTTGGTGAAAACATCCTGTGCTGTTTGGTGCACTTTTTTATCCTGAGAGCCATTCCTCAGCTCGCTGTCTTTTAACTACGGCAGTAAAAGCAGGTTCTCAGAGCATCCACCATTGCATGCAGATAGGTTTACATCACATTGAGTTTGTTTAAACAATGAACTTTTTTTTTTTGGTTGAAAAAAAGGGGACAAGGCTGAGAAAAGACAGAAAGGAGGGAAAAGAAAGAGAAGACAACAACTAGTCTGCTAGTCTTTGCCTGAAGTCTCTGCATTCAGGCTCAGGCAGCTATCTATATCCAGCTGTATGTGTCCTGACTGGTCGTCTATGACCCGGTCCCCTGACCTCTTGACACCACAGGATTAGAGGGGCCCCTGTAGAGTGACAGGGACCGAAAAGAGACAGGGAGTGTTACAGTTAGAGAGGGAGAGGTCTTGCCTGGGAACCCTGGGGGCACAGAAACCTGTAATCCTCCCTGTTTCACTTTGATGTGATCACACCCAACTGAAAGGACGGAGGATGAAGGGTGGGGAGGGGTGGTTTGTCGTGTCAGGAGGGCAGTATGTGTGGGTGGGGGTACTGACGGTGGTGCCAGGAGGCTCAGAGGTGGGACACACACTCTCACAGGCACGCAGTCACACACCATCTGGCTCGGAGGGTCAGCAGGTGGATAAGACCACCTTTAACTATAAGCATGGCTTTAGTGACACTTTTTCACACACACCTAGGAGCAGGTTCTGAAGGTCACTGAGTGGATTACAGCACCTTGCATGACCAAAGCTTTGTCTGTTTGCGACATGCAACAAGCAGTGTTTCTCGGTGGAATGCACATTGCTGCACCAGTTCCCACCACTATTATATCTAGCTGGCTGATCACACGATAAGTCCCATTCTAAGAGATGCAGTGGAAACAGAGTGATCAAGTCAGTTAATCAGGAAAGAGTGTATCAACTAGTGACCTAACTTACTCATGGAAAACATTTTTTTATGAATTTTTTTTGAATGTCTCATTTCATTATTATGAAGTATGGGATCAGAGAGTTGGAGTAGACAGGCAGAGGCTGGTTTTGTAGACAGACTGGGCCCTGTAATTCTGAACTCCACTTTAATCAAACCTGGGCTGTTGGTACTCTGCTGCTTGTTCTGAGGAAACTCAGCACAGATCACAGTGAGGACCGATGAAAGACAAAAAACAGGGAAATCACCTACTAAAAGACAGAAGCTTTCAACATCGGCCCCCACACAGACAGAGCACTCAAATTCAGGTTTAAAAGGCCCACACATGCATCAGTGCCAGCATGTCACTCAACAAGTACAGCTCTTATCTTTTATACTCCAAATATTTGAACTTATTCCCTGAACATTTTTGTTAATATTTGTAATTTATGCCACAGTGATAATAAAGTATTGAGTCATTGCAAACAAACTGTAAGCTATTGAGCATTCCAACTATTCTAAATGCTGGAATAGTCACACTTGTATTTCATTTCAGAAAGTTTAATCTGTCTTCCTATGTGACTATTTCAGTTGTGTTCAGCAAAGTCCATTACATGCAGTATCTGTGACGCTCTCTCTAGTACCACCTGTTTTCGGCATGTTGAGTTTGCAATCCTGCCAGCTAAGGGTACGCTAGAGCAGGGCCGGATCTTGGCATAGGCCATATAGGCGGTCGCCTAGAGCGCCACATGCTGGAGGAGCGCCGCTGCAGGGGCACTGATGCATGGGCCCACAGCCTGCAACCAGTTTGTCTTGAGCCGTTCTGCCAACCTCCACTGGTGACTGTTTGTCTTTAATTGAGGAGTATTCTCCATCAGACCAGCACTCTACCAGGTTCATTAAGTTAACAGTATTCAACTGTTTTTATTTTAATGACCTAATGAGGGAGAAAGCTGTTAAAAAAGTGGCACCGTCAGCCTGGTCTGCGTCACTATGTATCCCAGCACGATGGTGGTGGCTGCACTTGCAGTTATGACCGTGCATGTTTTAGCATTGTATAATGGTAAATTGGTTCCACTGTTATATAGGACGCAGCCAAATTCTTGTACGTTACTTTTCAAATAATGCTTGTTTTTGTATGAACAATGGCTAGCTATGTTGCTAACAAAGGCTGCTCATGTTTCAGACCACCTATTTAGTCTTGAGATCAGACTGTACATGGTGGTAGAATACAGACTTTCAGTTGGAAACACTTTCTTATGGCTGACAGGATAGTCAGTGAATTCTCATTTCAGCACTTACTTTTATTATTAAACGAGACGTGGAGGTTATAAACCTGCTACTATTGTATGTTCTGACTCCATTATTTCTTACATAAGTGTACTGCTGTATTGGATACAACATAAAAAGAGGGTGTTGTGGATTAAAAGATCAGAAATGTGTAATATAACCCGACATATCTACTAACTCTTTTGATTTCAAAATCCAAACTGTCATCAAAACGTTTGGATTTGGGCCAACATTTTTTCTATTGAAAAGCAGGCAGATAAGGCACGGGGTGAAACTAATGACATAGACACACACACACACACACACACACACACACACACACACACACACACACACACACACACTCTACACATTCACTGCAGTGCTGCTGTGCTGCCTCATTAAGGCTTGAGACATGGTAGCAGTGAGAAGACCCAACGAAATGATTTCTGATCCTGATGGGCACTGATCCAAGCAGACAGGCTGCTCTCAGCACCATGACGGATTAATAATATGCACACACACTCGCCTAGGAGCACACACTTCCCATGGGGTTGCTGAGACACTGCATTGTGCAGTTGTTAGTGTGTAAGTGTGCATACACACCCGCAGGGGAAATCTCAGACAAGCTCAGCAATGGGCAGATTTCATGAGTACATGAGTGCTTCTGATACACACAGGTGACACTCCTTGTCGCAATATGTAACATGAACACACACACACACACACACTCAAATTGTCTGACACTACTCCTGTTGCTGCTCAAAATGTATTATTGGAACTAGATCTCAAACTTACACCAGTGTAGAAATTTGTGGATTCAGTGTTTATTTCTTATCTTAGAGGCTAAGCTGCTCTGGAGGAAAAATTAATCCTGCTGATGATTCGGAGAACGAGCTGTTGAATGAAGCTCAATGAAGAAGACAAGAATGGTGGAATTTTTCTGCCAAATTAAACAATAAAAACCCTTACTTAGCTTTGCTCTGAACACATGTTCATTATTCTGCTTCACCTTCACATATGTGAGTCCTTTTTGACATTATGGAACACTAGAAACAGGTCAGTTACCTCAAGTTTGAACCGTAGAGTGTAACTCCTGAGACAATGTCTGTGTTTGTACAATTTTCAAATTGTGTGTTTGTAAAAAAACTGTTTTTGGGCTGGGGTGAACAGAAGTGACCATATATGGATAAGAGAAACCTGTTGTTGCCCTTGTATCTTGATTGGGAGGTAGCTAAGATGGGAAGTAGTCAATCAAAACCACTCTTTGGCGCCGGTGGCCTAGTTGTTGGTACGCTACCCCATGTTCAGAGGCTATAGTCTCCCCGATTGCTGACTCTATGCACTGTTCGTCTATCGAATAAAGGCATAAAAACCACCAAAATAAAATAAAAACCTTAAATGTACTGTCTATTTTCTTTAAATGGGATCATAAAAAGCCCCAAAACAGATTTATTTTTAAAAAAGGAACCACCCTATACTGTAGCATACCATGTGTACGAGCTGCTCCACACCAATTGCCCCAAGAGGGATTAATAAAGTTGTTTGAATTGAATTGAATTGAATTAAATTGAATTGAATTAAATTGAATTGCTTTATCAAAATGTACAAAATGAACATTAGAGTTCAAAGGAAGCAAATTATGGAACAGCTTTTCACTCTCAGTCAGAGAATGTCCAAGCTTTGCCACTTTTTCGGATCATCTGAAGTTGTGGCTCAGAACAAACCAGTTGTGTGACCATGTCTAACCATCCTCTGTTACATACATACACACTTATATGTCATTTACCCCAGTGCAATACTGCGTACATAAATACTTCTATGTATGCTAACCCTGTGCAATAGTATATGTCTATGGTGTCTGTGTATGCAAACTCAGTGCAACAGAGCCATGTGCAATCACAGCAGCACTTTAAAGTTGCAGGCTCTAGGGCAAATGTGCAATTTACAACAGTTCCTCTTAATTATATGCAATACTCCAGCACTGTGACACTTTAATACTGCGACACTTTACCTCCCTTAGCAGCACCTTAAGCACTTTATGCACTTTAAGCACTTTTAACTCTGATGGTCACTCTCTACTGGTTCATTCTGAACAATATCAAACAGCCACTCTTTATACTGGTATATTTATGTGTCTCTGTTAACTAATGTAGAGTATATGTTGTTTTGCCAATACTTGTTGTATTTGTTATGCTTGTCATCGTGGTTTTATTTACATGTTTACCTGTTTACCACCAACCTGCCAAGGGACTACAGATATGGCCTATTGCTATAATCTTGCATCGTTACATGTTTGTGTTCATTAATGTGCAATGTCCCTACAGTAAATAAATAAATAAATAAAATAAATAAATTCTAACTATATAGGATATGGTTTTAAATCAACTAAGAAGTATATGAATTTTAATACATATTTGTGCTAGAAGCACACCCAGAAAATGTAGGTTTAAAGCACTTACTCAGGCCTGTCCATTCAGGCTTCTTGCATAATGTCAAAACATAACATGAGAGTCTTTCTGGGTCTCTCCTTTGGTCTAAACAGGTGAATAGATAACAAGTTGGCAAAAATGTATTTTAAATAGACACATACATGTTAAACAAACACTGAGACAAGCTATTAAGTCTCAGTGACCTTCCAATACTTTGCCACAAAGACGAGGCCATTTTTGATTCTCTCAGTGGTTCTAAATTCTTCCATAATTTTAAACCACTAATCAGGCTGTCAAGATGGCAAAGTTTGCAATCTCGTTAAAAATGAGAAACAGCCTGGAAAAGTCGACTCCTCAAAGTTGAGACTTTTTCATGTTTTTGTTATCTCAGTTTTAAAATGTGTCAAAACAAAACATCAGAGATTTATCACCGCGGTGAGAAGAAATGAGGGCCTATTTTGGACCACTTGTGCACAACACGCTATCAACAGAACCTATAAGTACAGACCGTGTCACTTAAAATCACTTTCCCAAAGTGAGGCATGCAAAATATGCAGCTGCTCACTCCTCTCTGCCAGACATCTAGAGCAACAAAAAAAAACACACACACACACACACACACACACACACACACACACACACACACACACACACACACACACCATCAGACGATCATCAAACAGTCTGTGATCATAACCACTGCAGCAGATTACACAAGTGGTTGAAGTACTTTCAGCTTTGCCATAATTGTGATTTCACTTTTAAATGTATGCTGCCAAACAGCTGCTTGTACAAAAACACTTATTCTTGCTCACACACATTTTTCTGAAGGGTACTAAGAGATGTCTGCGTCTGGTGGGCCAAAAATCCCCAACATCAACCAGTATTTGAAGACAGTTAAATGAAGGAAGAAAGAGGGGATGAATGCATGAATTACCACCTGAGGTGCTTCCTGGTAGCAATTTTAAGATCATCATCTTTTCGGGCTCATCTCCATATTTATCTCTGGCGAGAGCAAGATACAGAAAACTGCCATGCTGAAGGTTAGACTTTCCATTGAGGCCACCCATAAAGCACCTGTTCTATCTTCTAATGCAGAGGATGATGATTAAGGTTTGGAACAGGAATCACGTAAAACTGAAAATGATTAGATGACAAGACTGGGCATAAAAAACATTTAGTTCCTACCAATCAGCACCCTACAGTGCTGAAAAATGACGCCAATGCAGATGTGCAAATAAACTGCAGCTCCCTGTGTGTCCATTTCAGGCTGGCTGCAAAATCCCTGGAAGTTACTTCAACACCCATGTCAAAATTCCCATTTTTGCAGCAGAAATAAACATATTAACAGCCGGGTTTTGGGGTCACCTGTAGCCTCGTGATTAGTGCCCACGCCCAATGTATGGACGCTGAAGTCCTTGACAGTGGGTGGCCCGAGTTTGAATCCGACCTGTGACTCCTTTGTCAATCACCACTCTCTCTCTCTCTCTCTCTCTCTCTCTCTCTCTCCCTGATTTCTGATTCTGTCCACTGTCCTGTCTTTAAATGAAGGCATAGCTCATGTCTTTATTGGGACGCACTGTGAACACAAATACAGGGGGTGAATTTCTTAAACTCAAAAACTCAAAACTCAACTGTTTTCGTCTATTATTAGAGGAATGCAAAATGAGGGTGTGGCTGATCTGACTGATAGGTTGTGAACCATCATTGGGCTAAAAAACTCTGCTTCAGAAACCATTGTGTACAATACTGAGACCAAGTCCATGTTTTAAACAGTCTATGACTTCTACCCTCTTCTTGAACTTTTTCTTTTCATTTGTGGCAAAACATTTTCCCCTTTGTTGTTCCAAATCAGATCACCACTTTGTTCCTGGCCCTTAGCCTTGTCCCTGTGCGGTCTGCAGGGCTACCGCATGGTAAGCACTGACATGTGCCGTCTCTATGATACATGGGCTGTCTTTCATCATAACACTTAATCACAGACCAACAATTGTGCAGGTCCTCCAACCAAACTATAAGAGTCTCCAATAAGAATAACATAATCCCTCAACAGCTTCCTTACAACAATCACAAGCAACTGTGTTTGTTTAAACACATAACTAAGCTGGAGGTAACACGAATGGAACACACCAGGGGTCTCCGTCACACCTCTGGTGGCTTATAACTCCAAAGACAACATACAATTCAATTTCAGTTTACGTCATTCATGGTAAGTTAATGCCAATAAAAAGCTATTTAGATCAATTTTGTATATTGATCCAGATTGTAAAGACAAATATTTCTGCTGTTAAAAAAGGCACTTTTGAATTGGTGTGTATGTGACATCCTGTGCTACTGCAGCCACCCTCAAGTGGACACTCAAGGAACTGCAGTTTTTTTTTAACACTTCTGCATTGGCTTCAAGTTGTATTGTCCCAAAGTTAGCTTAAAGCTAAAATGTGCATTCCCTTGGCAGGTCACAGTAATGAAATGGTTTTGAATCTTGTCAACAAAGTATAAGCCATTATATGTACTTTCAAATAACTAAACCAGCCGTTTCCTCATAACATATCGCCTTCAAACACAGCAGACTGAGTGCAGAAACAATTTTATGCAGATGATACAGCTTTTTATATTTCAGCAAAATGTAAGACAAGGGTAAGAAAATGCAGTGAAGGATATGAAAAGCAATTTAACCCATGCCAAGAAAAAACTTGAAACTTAAGTAATCTCTGACAATTTGGAACAGTTGTAAATACTGTATCTAGGGTCAGGTGCACAGGTATTTCTGTTCATATAATTGGTGTGTTGGATCCCTACCCACAGCACGAACAGGGTCACTGGGTGTAATATTCAGAACATGGGTATTTGTAAAGAGGAAAATGGTTGTCACTGTATGAAGCTCCAGAGTCCTTACTCACTTATATAATTATGGAAGGGACTTTTTCCTCAACACTTTTGAAGTGTATCATATGATCTTGGGAGGCGGCAAAGCTGCGTTCAAGAACAAGACTTCTGAAATCTGGACACCGGAACACATCAGCAGATTATTGCAAACACTTTGTCTTGTTGTTGTTTTTTATGTATTTAGTTTTAATATCCCCACCTAGATATGGTTAATAATATGCTGTATCAACATTTCCCTGGCAGATTCTACAACATGTTAAAATATTTACTAAACTTCTGCTTACCTGCAGAATCCTAAAGACCCACTGCTTACATAAAAAATAAGATTTACAGGAAGTCACAATGCCAATTTGGCCCTTAAAGCAGGAAAGTTGAGCATGCTTAGGATTTTATGCCTCTAAAATTTAAAGACCTTGTACAAATCCTGACTGGAGAACAAAGGCTTTCTACCAGCAGCACTCAGCTAAATCACAACACAATTCAAGAATAATTGAGACCTCATTCATTCCAGACACAAAGCCGGGCAAATGAGTCTGTTGGACTATCTCCCACCAGACGCACATACACCATCAGTTGATGACACAGGGAGGGATTTTTATGTTGCCAGGGAAACATGGGAAATCACCTCACAGTTAGCGTGGAGCAAACAGCTGTTATTAACATAGCCCAAAGATCACAAAGAACAAACACATTTAGTTGCATTAAAAAATCTCTAAATATCTCACTAAAACATAATCTGGAATCCATATTTTCTTGGAAAAACAAGGAGTTTCATTTTCATCTGGTGCCAGCCTATAAGCTAAAGACAGAAAAACCTGTTCCGCTTTAGACAAGCACTTCAAACTCAAGATGTCCAATCACAGCTGGCTGACAGGAGGCATTATCAAGGCAAAGCACAGCAATCTGTAGCTTCTCTATACAAAGGTTACAATATGAATATGTGTCCCTGAATTAGTCTTTAATCCTTCCCACTCCTCCCCTCCAATAATTAAAACCCTAAAACATGTGTGGAGTTTTTACTCTTTAATTGCTGCCCCATTGGAGCTGTGTGTCTCCTATTTTAAGACTTACATTTATGGAAATATTGTGCCGGGACTATTTAAGGCAGAACCTGGTAGTTTATTCTATTTATGGTGCTAAACTGGGTCAAATATACAAGTAAGTCCATGAATATAAACAAACCATTTGAACCTCAGAGTCTCTGTCTACTCTCTCCGTCCGTCCATGCTGTTTGAGGTTACAGGTAGTCGGCCAAGTAAGAGGAAGATTCGGGTTTTTCACAGTAATAGGCCGTCCCCCGGCCAAGCAAACTGTCATTTCCCCTCTGTTTTGGCTCAGCTCTTCTTCTCCTTCCACCCCTTACTTTCCTTCCCCTCCTTCCACTCCTCCCCTCCTCTTGGAGCCAACGTGTCAAGAGGAAAAAAAAACAAAGCTGTTTAAACTTTGAGTAGCATTAAAAGAGCTGGAGGGAGGGAAGAAGGTACAGAGGGAAGGATGAAAGAGAGACTCGGACAAAAAGCTAAGAGGAAAAAAAAAGAAGGGGATGTGTTGCTTTTATACATGATTATAGTCACTTTACTAAAAAAGATCATACAGTATGTGTGTAAGTCAGTGCAGGTAAAATGTTCTTAATCACATTCAAGATGCTAGAAAAACATTTCATTATTGCAATAGGACATTTTTTAAAAGAAGATGGTTTAATTAAGATGAAAAAATTAACACATTCATAACTTTCCACAAACTCAAACGTGACAGCAACAACCAATCCTGCCTGATCTTCTGAATGATCTTGTTTTAAACTTAAAGTCTATCAGCATGTGGTTAAGTTTATTTTCACATGTGTTTGTAACATAAAGGCATCTCCCATCAGATCCCTAAAAAAATATGAGAAGCCTTCCATATCATAAAGCAACATCTTGGAATATTTATGACAAAGGAATAGAAATCGAGGGAGAAAAAAAATGAGTCCAGAGGGGAGAAATTAAACGGAGACAGGCAAGATATTCAGGAGCAAGTTCTGAAACAAGACCAGTACATCCAACGAACAGGACACGTTGAACCTGGATGACAGTAAACACACACTTCATTCACTGACAGGATGGATCAAAGTAATTATAAACATCAGCCTTGTTTTACACACCAGCACACTGCTCTCTTTGCTTTTAGCTAATAAAAATTATTAAATAGTCAGCCTCCATTACTTATTATTATAAGTATTATAAGCATTATTGTGCTCAGTTTGCTCCCTTAAGATTAAACATGTGGAACCTGTCATTGTCTCCAAGAACTTGTTGCATTCAGAAGCTGCTGCAAAACATTATGCAGAACAAATTTGATTAAATTTTGATTTTTTCCGTCCTTTAGTTTATTTGGTGTAGAAAACAAAATCAAGGACATATGTACGTGTGCTGATAGAATTGAAAAATGAAAAAGAACATCCCTTGAAGATCTAATGTGATAGTAACGTGTCCTTGTTACCTGAGGTGCAGCTTGTCAACAGACAGGCAAACTGCTTGGGGCCCAAGGCTAAAAACGCACTCAATGTTGTGGTAATGCTTAGCTTTGCCTGCATTATTTCTGTCCATCCATTTTCCTTCAGTGACTTTCCCGTTTGACAGTGGAAGCCACTGAGGGAAAGGGGTTGAGGGGTTGCTCTTGATTTTTTGCCTAGGGTCCCAACAGACTCAAGAATCCCCACAACCTGTTAGCATAGACTGTACAAAACAAGTGATCTTGGCCACTGTTGCGGTAGCCAGAAGTTTGACCATCGAGGTATCGATGGTGACATACTTCAACATTGGTCTGCCGATCTGGGTAGTGATCTCTCTTTACAGATTCTGCATAGAAATGCAAAATCAAGAGGTGGGGGACCAGATTTTGTTGTGGGATGCGTTCCAGGTTCTGTCTGTAGTGCCAGTATCATATTAGAGGGGAGAGCAAAAGGGGTCATCTACTGTAAAAATAATTTAGCTTTACTGACAGCAGATGACAGACGACAATCCGCACTAAGACGTTGTCTCTTAAGACCACCTCCATTCTTGTTTGTCAAGTTGATTGTTGGCTGTAAACAAAGACAAAAGGAAGTCATTGGCAGAAGTCCTTTGTCACTAACGACTAGCTACATCAGAAGCCCTGAAAGTTGCCTATTGGAGGCATATCATCACATGATAGCCGATGGGTTCTGAGTGGCTGTGGTACTGACTTGTCAATCAAAAGCTAGCCTGGTCTTTAAACAAACTTTAAATGTATTGTCTATTATCTTTAAATAGGACCGTCCTTTACAAAATGCTCATCCTGATGAATTAAAGAACACTTGGAACAAGAGGGTCCCCCTGCTGGTCATCCAAAAGAGCTGCAGGATTAAATCACATTCGTATTGGTTTCACTTTTGAATCCAGAGGCTACGTTGACTTATACAGTCTGTTCGTTAAACTGGATAATAATCAGCACCTCTTGTTAACAGTTTTTCAACAAGGAACCGTTTCAACGAGTGTCAACGAAAAACCTTTGAACTGCAGTAGTCGTTTTGTTGAAAAGTTATCATGCTGTAGTTTAATTCCCCCCCTAATTTGTGAGGTAATTCAGGGATGCATCAGTCATCCCTCCCTCAGATGGACACCTGGTTTCAACCACAGACTGTGATTAATCTTACGCCTTCCAGCAGTGCTGATATGTCTCATGCAGCAGATAAATATGCACGTGGTGCCTCTCTGTGTGTAAATGAAACCACAAGGCCATTAACGCCAAGACGCAGTTTGGCTAACGTGACTACTCCCGAACACATTAAATATGTTGCCTGCAGCCTCCTTTCTGTGAACGCAGCACACCCGCTCCAGTAAAGTAAAGGACAACAGTTTCATACGTACTCACATATGTTATTCATTTCATATGAATTTCCATGTTGGCTGAACAATCTTTGATATCTCATCCAAAATGAGGCAAACAATCTGACTGAAATAACGTGAGATGGAGAAGATGACGTGGTAAATATATCCATGGATTTAAAGGTTCCAGTTTTAGACTTTTGATGATATTTTTGGAAAAGGGCCTTTAGGGTTAATTCATAAAGTTTGTTTTTAGGTACAGGTAATGTACTGAATTTGTCGAAAGGAACTTTACTGTCGATGTATCACATTGAAAAAAGTAGTCCCCAAAAAGTTTAGCAGCATTTAAGGTCAAGACTTGGTTTTGGTTATTTTGTACCTCATTCTCACAAAGAAGAACATGAATGTTTGTTTGGGTATATAAATAATTGTATGAGCAGTAATATGTGGAAACCTGAAGAGCTTTAAAATCCCAGCAGTCATGGGTCACCTTCAAAAGGCGTTGAAAAGGAATTCTAGATTCTTATTTTTTTACGCAAATAAGTAAAGCTTTATTGGGAGAAAACCATTGATTTCAGAAGTTGGAAATTCCCAGATTCTACTCAGATACATCACCTGGAACCTCCCTTTGAGTTATAACTCTGACTCGGAACTTCAGTAACCCAAGCTCAAAATCCAAGATGGCTGCTCCGTGCATCAACAGTCAAGTATAAGCTGTATATTCTAGTGTTTATGAGCAACTTAGTCTTGTTTTTGTGTAATTAAAATAATTTCATGGATATTATCATTGAAGTTAAATCTGTTGCTGTCTGTTGTTGTTGGTTTTACGTGCAATCTATCACGTAGTGTGTTTTTATCGCTTGGTATTAGCTAACACAACAAAAGTACTCCTGGAGGCGTCCATGTTGCTTTTCTGACTTGTTACCAACTTGTAACTGGAATGTGGTTAACTCCAGTGTGAGGTCATTCCCAGCTCTGACATCCAGCCCCCGAGGTAAATGGAAGGCACCATTATTTCACAACAATTCTTACAACAGATTTGTGAAATTTCATCAAAGTCAACAAACTATCAGCTTAAAGGTTGATATGTTGAATTTATAGACAAACTGTTTCCAATAGACACAGCCAGAAATGATCTTTGCACCCATTCGGAGTCATGTTTCTGATCATTGTGACCAATACTGACTTTAGTTTTTGTTGTGTTTTTGGTCTTTTACCACAGTAAGTCAGAAAGTTTCATACTCTTCAGCTGCTAAACTCATTTGTGTATAAAACTTCTCAAGGCTGTTGGTTACATCCCCAAATCAAGTTGTGACATCACAAGTTGAGCAAAATTTGAAACGGAGCATTTTTCTCTGTGTTGTAAGACTTATGCAGACTACAAACAAAGGACTGGATGGGTTTGTGTCACATTTTGTGGGTCTGTAGACACTCAAGTTACCCAAATATAAGTTCAAAAACACTGTCAAAGTGGATTTTTCATAATATGTCCCCTTTAAATCAATTTTAAAGATCCTGCATTGCATCTCAGTGTGGTTATGTTGTCATGAGCGCCATGTTTAAAAGGTCATGCTTTAATATGAATATGAGTTGAATAAAATATTATTAAATATTTGTAATTTTTCCACTTACTTTCCAATGTTAAAAGTGAAAAACTAAATATAATTCAAACATGAAATCTTCTGCTCTGGACCAAAATCTAATACTGAATCCAATACGAGTGAACATTGATTCTAGCACGAGTAATTTTTGATCCACTTATGGAAGAGCGTAGGGTCCAACCACTTGTGCATCGAAGTGAAGGTACTATAGTTTCTTCTTAGTCTGGCAACTAAGAAGCAACTAAGAAGCAGAGAAAAAAAGTATATGTGTTAAACAAATTTCCCTATGTGTGTGTGTGTGTGTGTGTGTGTGTGTGTGTGTGTGTGTGCGCGCGCGCGTGCGTGCGTGTGTGTACACAGAGTATAAAACCAAACTGAGGTCTCCGTGACTCGTCTCCTACATCTGTTGATCATTTGTGGGATTCTCCCTCAGATACTTTTCTCTCCGTCCTGCTTTCTGTTTCACTACTTATTCCCTCTGGCATATCGACTTGCCCATTTATCACACTGAAATCAAACTTATAAGTGATGTGAAGTGATTTAAATACAATCTATTCTCTTTCCTGCTTTTGAGTCTATTGTCTCTCCTTTGGCCAAAACCTCAATTTGTTGTGAAGAATTTCAGGAAGGATTTGAACCAAAGTAATCAGAATCAACTAAACCAAAGAAAACATTTCATGCAGGTTTCTTGGAATTTTTTGTCAGAATACCATTTCAAAGCCATCTGACGTAGGTAAGCATGCAAGAAATTGAAATGTGAAGCCCATGATTATTTTTTAATTTCCCATGTTGGGCTTCTTCACGTGATAAATAATTGGCGGGAGCTTGAATGTGGTAGTTTTCAATTTTCCACACAAGCTTCGGGTGGATATCATGATATTCGAGTCACAGCTCTGCTCCCACAAATCTCATTCTACCATAAAATGAATGTGTGCATGTGTGTGTCAGCAGCTCTCATTATCGCACACACAAACAACCTAGAGGTTCCAGATGACCAGCGGTGTGTGTGTATGCATACTGTATCTGTGTGTGTGTGTTGCATGCAACCTCATATAACCCGAGCATGGGCTGGACTCAGAGTGTATAAGGATATTGAAAGAACATTGCCTGTGGTTTACCAAAGTTTGGCCGCAGCACTTGAAAGATAAATTGTGATTTTTAAACACAGAAATAACGAGCCCACATGCTGCAGAAGTTCTTCCTTTTGCTGCAAACTTTTCATGTAATACAAAGTTGTGCCGTTTGCTTTTCTTTCTAGCTCAAATCTTTGTTTTAATCAAGATGTTCACTGTTTTGGATATTCATTTCCTCTTGCTTTTGGATGTATAGGGGTTTTGGTCTGTCAGCAGAAACAAGTGGTTTAGCTGGTTGAACAATCTATAAGCAGCAAAAAAAAAGGTTGGCATGTCAGTGTGTAAATAGCTAATATTCCCAATTCTTTCTTGCACGTCATGGGTGTATCTGTTGCAAAATCAACACCAAATGGGGATTTCTAATTCAAGACAGATGCATGATGGGAGCTGTTGCGGATGCCACCACAGTGGACTTGTGTGTCAGAACTCCTTGTCTTGTGTTTGTTAAATAGGTGGGGCCTTTTAACATTGTAAATATGTGGTCAGGACTTCATTGTGCACTGGTTAGAGGAAAAAGTGAGCGAGCAAAGTTGTGAATATGTTTTAAACTGGTCACATCAACCACACACACACACACACACACACACACGCACACACATGTGCAGAGACTGGCAGTGGTCCACAGCCACAGGAGGATGATGCCATTCAGGCGAGCTCTGGCAGGAACCGCCTTCCTTCTCTTGTTCGTCTTCCTGATCTTTTTCAAATCTCCCAAAATCAGCTCAATCTTTTCCTCCTCTGTCTCGATTTTTCCTTCCTTCCTCTCGCTTTCTTTTTTTCCTCATCTTCCTCCTTCTCTGTGTGATGAACACACTTTCCATCCTTGATGAGTTTTTCATTTATTTTCCACCAAAAATGATAATAAAATAAAGCAAAATGAAATCGGCCTGTTTTAAACTAACAGTGAAAGCAGCCCATAGCCATTGCGGTTTATTATTTTTGTCTTTCTTATTGCCATGGATTTCCCCCTTCTGCAGCCTTCAGCCAACACATCCAGTCAAACCCTCAGATGGGAAAAACATCAGAAGCTGTAATATCTGCTCACACTGAATACTAGTTAGTTTGACTGTGACCTCTGTTTAAAGCTGGAAAAATAAACCACACCTGCAACCGGACACACCATGGAAAGATCTCACAGGACTGACGCTTAAATATATATTTGTGATTCTGGGACTTTGTTTTACTTAAGCTGTAGTTTGTTTTAAAGAGACCTCGTAAATCCAGTCATACTCAGACAATAAGTCAAGGACGGAACATGTAGAATTCAAACTATGTTTTTTTCAACTCTTGACCTCTTACACATGTCCGACACAGCAGGAGATTGTCCAAGTTGGAAATATTTTACACATCGACATACCCTGACTCGCAGACCTTTATCTACGGGGGTGGCAGGGAAAAGTCAACTTTAAGTCAACGTGCATGGATTTTTGAAATTTGTGTTAACAAACGCAACCCACTTGAACAATGTCTGGAAATCTTCACAGGTGCAGTGCATGTGTAAAAGGGGTTTTAGTCTGAGTGAAAAAAAACTGTTCGCTTTCACACATGCAGCTGACCTGGAGTTCAGAAGTGTGAAAGCACAAAAAAAACTCACAAAGCTGACACACATTAGGCTATTAGACGCTCCATCCTCGCATAGCACCCTATACAGCACCCTAAATATTTAACATTTAGATAACCAGAGTCAAATGTCTCCTACTGTGTGATACCTGAACATGTCTTATTATTTTTTAATCATGCAACAATACGTTTTCCACATCTAATTGTGCAGACCAACACAGTATGTTATGACAAAAGTGTAAATCTGCCAATTGAGGAAATATATTGTATTTTTTCTGGACTAATACTTGATATTAGCCATGCCTCATTTGCCACCCTGCACCTGGAAAGTGTTTGGACTGCACAGAGGACAGGTGACTGCTTCAATGGAGTACATGCCTTTGTATTTAAAACATCTCCTAAAGGGCAGTATTATTAGTATTTCTTTGGGGATACTGAGAGCTGTCTTCCTTTTTTATTTTCAAGTCAGCTTCTATAGCCATGTTTGCTTACTGTACTGCTTTTGGTATTAATAACATCCAACACAGCCAAACCTGCGTCTTAAAAACAAAGGAGAAAAGTTAAAGTTAGTCCCAATAACCTGCATTGACAAGTTTTTGTAAATCCAGCTTTTTTAATACTACCTGTTTGAAAACATGACCTGTTGCTTGAAGCTAAAACATGTTTTAATGATTGGGGAGCAACTGGTCTATTACGTCTTTTTGTACAAACTGTTCAAGTCGAACTTTCTAAAATCTCTGACAGTCCACTGAGCTCCGTCTACTTGACCGGACTGAGGTACTACTTGGAGGTTTACAGCTAGCTACTCTATGTAAGATAGTTCATTTAAGGTTCATTTGAAGTCTTCATTTATGTGTAGATATTTGGGATGTTCATGAAAACATTTGAGTACCAGGAGAGTGGCAGTTCAGAGCCATGCTACCTGACCGTATGTAACAATTGTTTCTTTCTGTCAATAAAACTGAAGATTTCTTTGTTTTTCTATCATTTGAAGTCATCCCTGGTCTGTAGAAGCTGTTGGGTGACATAATGAGATTACCACGAATACTCAACAGAAAGTGTTTCAGCAAGAAACACTGTAGGCCAGACGCAGCTTATTAGGTTATACAGTATATATATATACATAAGCATTGTAGACAGAGAGGGAAGAGGACAATGATGAAGAGCTGGCAGAGAAGACAGACAAGGGACGGAAAGTTAGACCAGAAGTGGAGTAAGAGAAGAGAGAGAGGTAAGATATATAGGTAAAGCCAAGGAAAGAATAACACTGACTGCTCATAAATCATTTCATTAAACCTTTTTCTTCCCTCCTGACGACACTTCTCACTCCTCTGCCATGCTGCTGCTCTTTGGCTGCCAAATACCAGAGTCCCACTTGGAACGTCACATAATTACATCAGTTACAATAACGGCCTGTGACATTTTACTCTTTATCGTAAATGTCTGGATTCCTACTTTAGTACTGACTGGTATGAACGATCTAACATGAGGGTTTTTACCCGTCAAGTCTCAGGTTATATCTGTGGATATCACAAAGGAGAGGCTCTTACTTTGTCACTCTGTCAAGGACAACAACATTTCAAACTGTAGTAGCATGCTAATCAGGAGTTTACTGCTATCTGGTAGGTTTTAGGGATAAACAATTCAAAGGAAGCAACAAGTTTGTGATACAAGACAAAGAAGCAGTGTAGGTTTACGTGCAGAGATGTGAACCTTGCTTTAACAAAAGAAAGAAAGCAACCACATCACAATTGTAAATAAGAGACAGTATCTTTTTACTCGTATCAAAGACGTTAAAATAAAAATAAAACGAGGCACAAGTTTCTCATAGATGGACAATTAGCACACACATTTCTTCTATGTGTTTGACCATAATCTAACCAGGCTTATGACCCAGTTTCTCCTTTTGTTCCTATAGACGACATAAAGCCATGGAGTGTTTATTATACACACTCAGTGCCATCACAGAGAGGAGAAACCCAAACATGACCTGGAGTGGCTGAACTGCTCTGGTTACCACTTCAAGTAGAGACAGCACAGACACATACAACCACACACATGAATAAGAGCAGAAACAAACCCTTTTCTTTTTCTTTTTCTTTTACGGCTCCACAGTAGTAGTTTTATAAAAATGTCACAAACAAAAAACCTACATCTGTTTGTGTGACTTCGGCTTGCAAGTAGTAAACATTTGTAGTTGTCCTATCATGTTTTAAAAGCCTGTAATGAATATTTTTTATGCATTTGTTTTTTCATATTAAAGTTCATAATAATAATAGGCCTATTTCATAGGCAGACACTTTTTAAAACAGAGGTTTTCCTCCTCAGTTTAAAAAAAATAATCCGGTCTACACACGCTAAATTCTCAAAAACGATGTCCTTGACATGGGGACATTTTCTCTTTATTCCTCTGCAAAGACTATTTCATTTACAAAGTTGTCCATTCTGGCACCTCTGCTTATCCACATAGTGGGTGAGAAAATGTGTAAGCATGTAAAAAGTTCAGTTAGCAACGTGAACACCAGCACTAGTTTGGTAACGTCTGCCATTGCACTTGTGAAAGTGACAGCGTCACACAATGACGTCAAACGAAGAACAAACCTGCACACAGTGTGACACTACAAGCCAAAACTCAATTTTCCCCGTCTACACATGAACACCTTAAACTGAGTTTCTTAAAATCTTCAACCTAGAAGAAGTTTTCCAAAAGGTGCATTTTCAGTGACATGAAATTAGGTTTGCGTGTGTATGAAAGGCCAAAACACACAGAAAAAGCTACATATTCAAAAATACCCACCTACATCAATCAATCAAACTTTATTTATTTATAGATCACCTTTCAGAAAAAATGTAATTGCATTTCAAAGTGCTTTACAAGAGTGCAGAAAAGTTATTGATGAAAAAGTAGTTTATAAAATCATACGAGACTAATGCACACCAATAAGAATTAAAAAATATATATATTAAAATGAAAAAATAAAATATGACACATGAAAGCAATAAGATATTCAAATTAATACATAGGACAAGAATATTTAAAATTGTAGTAGGATAAAAAAGACAATACCATAATTTTAAGATTTGATATAAAGCACTATATAAAAGCCAGACTGAATAAATGAGTTTTAAGACTGCGTTTAAAAATCTCAATATTCTGGGCTCCTCTCAGACCCTCAGGAAGGTTGTTCCACAGTCTCGGAGCATAACAGCTAAAAGCAGCATCGCCAAAGGTTTTTGTCCTGCTCTGTGGAACAACTAAAAGAGAGGAACTGGAGGATCTGAGGGGCCGTACTGGTTCATAAACTAAAATCATATCTGATAGGTAGTCTGGTGCAAGGCCATGTAATGCTTTATAAACTAATAAAATAATTTTAAAATCAACACGAAAACTAACAGGCAGCCAGTGTAAAGATTTTAAAACAGGTGTGATGTGTGCTCTCCTTCTGGTCTTTGTCAGTACTCGTGCGGCGGAGTTTTGTTGTGGCTGTAGCCGATTGGTTGTGTTTTTATGAAGACCAGAAAGTTACAATAGTCCAGCCTGCTAGTGATAAAAGCGTGCATCAGTCTCTCTGTTTGGCTCAGAGAGAGAAACATGTGTACTCGTGTCTTAGAGAGAGAAACATGTGTACTCGTGTCTTAGAGCTGACTCAACCCTATCACCACAACATGCTTAACCACAACAACTTATCTTCCTGGTGATGTTAACTCAAACCTACATAGATAACAGTGTGTAAACATCTTATCACCTACAATCCACTTTGACTTTACAAAGTGATCTTTTGCATCATTATAATATAATCATGACTGCTAGAAGATATAATCATTATTATTATTATGATCACAACTGTTAACTGTCAATTATACCTGTATACTTTACTGTACCGCAAAAAGCACACATACTTTCACCATTATTATTATGGCACATTATAGTCTAGACCTGCTCTTTTTGTAAAGTGCCATGAGATAACTAATTTTGAATATTAGTCCTATATAAACAAAAACTGATTGATTGACTGACTGATGAGTCACTGTGTCCCATACTTTATTACAACACTACCTAAAAGCCACTTCATCATGATGTGTTTAATTTGTAATTGAACAATCTCAGCTCAGATCACTGAGGATGGAAATTCCTGTATTTGTTACACTTGCTCTAACAGGAGCAGATAACGTATTAGCATCATAAGCTCCTGGAGAGAAAGACCAACAACAGCCCAAGGAAAACAAGGTTTTATGACTTAATTTAACACATAATTTCACAACACTTAGCATATAAATACAAGAACACTAAGGCCTCAGTATCTAGTTCCTGGGCAGACAACTGGAGCAGTGCAGTAGGACTGGTATCCACACTGCCCCCCTCATGCACCCCGTCTAATTAATTAACACAGTTAAAGAGTTCATAGTTAACGAGTTCAGCCTGAACACTGACGCTAATTGGCCATGTCAAAATGCGTCCCATGCTAATTGTCTCTTTGATTGGGGCTTCACAGAGTTAATTAGCCAATTAACCACTTCCCTCTGCCAGTTGGGTCTCACTGTGGCTTATGTTTCTGATTTGGGCTGGATCAGAAACTTGTGAGGAAAGATAAAAAACTATCCCACTGTATGTCTGCCAGAGAAAAGATAGATTAGGGATTCAGCTAAATCTGAAACACCAGGAACACAAAAACTGCATATTTTTTTACACAATTTCTGAAGAACGTAGAGCTTTGAGAGAGCTGGGTTAAGAATTTAAAGAAGAGAGAGAGAGAGAGAGAGAGAGTGATGGGAAAGGAAAGGAACTGGTTAAAAAGAAGGGTCATTCAGGTCAGCAGCTTCAATTCTCACACCAGCACCAAACCTCTGAGAGGAAAACATAAAAATATTTCCATTTGTTCTCACGTTTCCTGTAAACATTATCAAGATTCCTTATTGAAACCAAATGGGACAGCTCGAGGCTAACGTAGCACAACTGTCCCTTTGGTCCACATGAGGAATTCAAACAATGAGAGCAAGCCTTTGTAAGCAAACTGAAGGTCAACTGGTGGATACTTGTGGCCACAAGTGTCACAATGTAGAAACACTTTGTAAAATGTGTGTGAGCCCTTTCACGCTGAACACACCCCAGGGAAGAATCCATTTGATAAACTGAATATTTCTGCACAATATCCAAAAATAAATTAAAGCACAAAATCTGAGAATGAACACTGACATCACCAGTTGTATGAAGAGGGAAAAATAAATAAATACAAAGCATTGGTTTGTATTTTGAGCTGCATAGAGTTTAAAAGTGACCACCCACTTTTTCAGCAATTCTGCTTCCAGAAATAAATTTCCACATTCAAATTCTCCACTGACATTTCAGAAAAACCTTATCATTATATTTTTAATCTTGGAACCAAGCCAACCAGCATCCCGAATACTCTATTCAATATTTGGTGCAAAAAAAAACTATTGGAAAACTGAGAAAAAGGCAAAGGTACAAGACTGTGTACATACATTTTCCCAAGAGTGAAGGTACTACGCATGCCACAATCCATTGCAATTCCAATGCAATAGCTCATACAATAATGTAGTGCACTTCTTTCTGAATGTACACAGACCATTTGTCTACATTTATCTTAGTGTTTATTTTGTTCATAACAATGTTGTAATATATTCTAGTTTGTTGAACTTCACAGGACTACAGTGATAGCAGCCATCAGCTGACTTTTGCGTAAACATTTCCATGGTAACAGCTGGCTCCACCAATCAGAGAAGTCGCTGTTATAATCCGGGATTGTGAGTAGTGTAGTTCTTTTCCTTGAGATAGCGAATAAGCCATGTTTTGTTTTTTAAACCAGCATGATATGCAAACTTGTGTCTTCGACAGGAGCAGAAATCATAATTTCTCACTCAAGTAGCTTGTGGTAAATCTGCCTTGGATGGTTATGACATTATAGCTAATAATCATCCGCTATGAAGACAATGAATGGGATTTTTACTCCTGGAATCAAATTGTTGAGCTCAATGCCTCAGATTCCCCTGACTTTGTCGAACAATATAAAAAAGATCATATGAATTATCTCAAGATTTAAACCCAATTAATAATGAATCCATATTGTATTTAAACTTTAATCTAAATGAATGTGTGGGACTTGTGGGGTTTTTGCCAGTATACTGTCAAATAATCCTTCATTTTGAAAGGATTATGGATTATGATGAAATAAGGTAGTCTCTTTATTGTCTGCCTTCTCAGTCATCGGTCTCTCTTTAAGTGTAAGTGGAGTCATCTACTGTCAAAAAAACATCAAGGACAAAATCACAGCCCTATATCCACTACTGCATAAAATGTAATTACTTCAGCAAGGATCAACAGATTTGGATTTTGGTTACTTTAAGAGGATGACAGATGGGGTTGGTTACAAATCCAAGGCAGCTTTAGCTCACTATATTTCCCAAAGTGACACCATGTCTTAAGTATTGTAGTCTTCTGAGAAGTTACGCTATGTGAGATCTGACCCGGGAGGGTGATAAATTAGAGGCGAGTACACGACTGTCATTGCTTTCACTTAATTCACTTTCCAGGCAGAAAAAGGACGCAGTGTGTGCTTGGTAATGTGCAACGTTAAGCCTGTAGGAAAAAAAGTTATGTAACCCAATATGTATATGATATGTGTAGTCACAAGCCTAGATGGTGCAGATAACAATCCTGGAAAGGGAATAAGTTAATATGCATGTATTCTGCACTTTTTTCAGTTTCCCCATGACCAGCTGTTCTACTTACACAATCTACTTAATAAAACATGTTTTCTCTTTAGCTATAGAGCCGGCTTCCAGTGGAAGTACAATCCCATTTGCCATTTTTTTTTCATTTGGGGGGGCGGCTTTGTGGCCTATTGATTGGAGAGGTATAGAGAAAGAAAAGTAAGATGAGGGTTGAGAGAGTGTGGGATGATATGCACAGAACAGGATTTGAAATCAAACCTGCATCCAGTATGTTAGCCACTGCACTGAGCTGAACCAGCATCCTGAAACTCCATCTCTGCCCCCCCATCTTTTCTTCAGAAAGAATCTGCCTCTCCAGATTTACATCCAGTCATGTTACTGAGCTTTTTCCAGTTAATCTTATTAATGAAATATTATTATTTTTAGCATTTGACAACTTTTCTAATTTTGTATTTTCACTGTCCTAATTTTTTTTTGAAAAGCGTTGCTTGAATTAATTCAAAATGGGCATATATACCTTATACTCAAATAATGATTTTTCTCAGCCTCAACATTTGATGTGTTGTCTTCATGCTATTATCAATCAACTAAGGGGTTTCTATTATCCAAATGATCACATTCTGTTTGTATTTATATTTGATACACTGTCCTAACACTTTGGAAATGAGGCTGTACTGTAAGTAGGAGTATTTAAATGTAAAACCTTTACCTGTAAGTGGCTTCAGCATTACTGTAGCTCATCATCCTTCTGAGAAGAACTAGCACATAATCCAGGATTTGAGACCACTTAGGAAGATGACAGATGGGATTGGTAACAAATCCCCTTATCCTCAGCTCAATTCATTTCCATAAGTGTCAACAGGCCTGGAGTCTTGTAGCGAGGCTGGTAGCTACAGCAGGGAGAGATTTCACACAGGAGTTTGGTGAACTACACAAAAACATGGAACCCCCCTCCCCCCCGCCATGCCTCAGTGTCGTATACTGGAATATTTCAACGACAGTACAGAATTATTGAAGTCGAGCAATGGAAGAGAGTGTTTGCTGTCAGCAGTATGGGAGCATGTGCTGCAAGATAAAGTCACCTTAGACATTTACTGTTCAGAGATGTCAAACCCCCCCTGCAACACTTTAAATTCATGTGTTGCAAAAACACACACATGGACACACACACACACACACACACACACACCACAGAAAGATGCATATGAACAAACAGTCGCTGAGGAATGTAAGACACACATCAAGAGAGGTAAGACACACAGAGGTAATAAGCTTCACGGTGTGTGATGCTGTCATATTAAGGGAATTCTCACACACACACACACACACACACACACACACACACACACACACACAGGTACGGATTAGAGTATATGAGGTGTCACATGGCCCCTCCTGTGTCAAAGTGAGTAGAGGTAGCACTTATGCTTACTCTACAGTAAAAAAAAAAAGTTCAACAGAGTGAGAAACAGAGAAGCAGATCATGAGACTGACTGACAGTTTAATTGTCCAAAAGAAGAGCGAAGGGAACATGAGAATGAGGGGGGGGGGGGAGAGAAAGAGAGCGGTGTTGTGTACGGGACTTTCATGGGAGAAAGAATGCAGCCAGGAATTCTTTTAATTGTCCAAACGCCGCCTCAGTGCTCAGCCTACTCAGCCGTCGCAGGACCCACACACACACACACACACACACACACACACACACACACACACACACACACACACACACACACACACACACACACACACACACACACACACACACGCACACACACACGCAAACGCACACACACACACACACACACACACACACACACACACACTGTAGATATATAGCAGTCATTCTGTCTGCACAGTGTGCCATCGCCAGCCTCCAAACAATTCCCTCTATTGCTGATTTTACGAGCCAAATTGCACTTTCAGCTCTGGACACTCGTGAAATATTCTTCCATGGACACAACAGCAAGCTCATCAGCCTGAGCGTCTTGCTCAATTGTATTGTTCCTTTAATTGAAACGGAGTCAATCTGTCTAGTTGAGCAAAACACTGTATGAAGTCACTGATGTTCAGTGTTTTTCCTTCAGTTCAGTCTTTTTTTGAACAATTTATATCACTATGAAACAGCTACATGATATAAATGTAAATCAGGGGGTGCTGGTGGGGCAGTGGTTAGTGCACGGGCCCCATGTACAGAAACTGTAGTCCTCCAAGCAGGCAGCCCAGGTTCAAATCCGACCTGTGGCTCCTTTCCTGCAGGTCATTCCCCACTCTCTCTCTCTCTCTCTCTCTCTCTCTCTGATTTCAGACTCTATCCACTGTCCTATCTCTCCAATAAAGGCACAAAAAGCCCAAAAATAAATCTTTAAAAATATATAAATTAATAAATTAATATAAATCAGGGCTGTCAAACGATTCCTTTTTTGATCCATTGTAAAAATGCATGACCACTATACACTTACTAGCAAATTTAACACCATTTAGACACCAATTCAGTTTGCGGTGAAATGCTGTTCACACAGTCCCCCAGTATTGAATCAGTATTGAATCCTTGCAAACGTTTGAATTTGCGTCCTCCTTTTTTTAACTCTACAAACATGATTGTTTTTCCTTTTTTCTTATTTTTCTTTTTTTTTTTCACTGAGACCGGCACTCTTCTTCATCCCTGTCTTTTGCTTTTAGCTGTGTTCCTCATTCCAATCGATGAAGTCATACAGTAGCACTGCACTGCGCTGGCTGTTTACTGTCTCTTTTAACATTTAGCTCTTCCTGTAGTTTATCTTGGCCTCCTTGTCTATTCACAGCTGTCCTCTTCAGAGCTGCCCTTGGGCTATAGGTTTCACTGTGCCCAGGTGTGTGCCTCTGACTTTGCATGTGTCTGAGTGTGTGTGTGTGAGTGTGAGTGTGTGTGTGTGTGTGTGTGCGTGTGTGTGTGTGTGTGTGTGTGTGTGTGTGTGTGTGTGTGTGTGTGTGTGTGTGTGTGTGTGTGTGTGTGTGTGTGTGTGTGTGTGTGTGTGTGTGTGTGCGCGTGTGTTCAATGTATAAAGTTACTGAGGGGCCCCTAAGTACAGCTGTCTCAGATCTGGGTGAATCAATGAAATGCAACACTGGCAGAAAGCTGACAATTTCTGTTGACACACTGTCATTATGGACTGAATGCTTAGCAGAGTGGATATTTAATAATACGTACTTTAAAAAGATACACATTAAACTTGAAAATGCAGTGAAAGCACGCAGTAGTATTCACCTGTTCATCATACTTTAATGGATACTAGACCATTGTACACACACACACACACACATACACAATGACACAATGCAGACACAGAGGCAACAGAGACCTGACATCAGATGTCACCTTGTGATGCCTCTCTCCTTTGTGTCTGTCTATTTTCCATTTTCTGTCACAACCCCCTCTTCCTCTATCCCTCTCGCTTTGTCGCAGAAGTTCGTGTTTCAAAGAGGGGAAATTACCTTTTTTATACACACGACACACAACACCAACAAACCATCAGTCATACCACAGTGCTGCTTTCCCCTCCCTGTCTCCAAACCTCCGCTCCCTTCGATAATGAGAAGAGCTGTGCTGCTGCTGCCTGGCACTGCTCACCAGCAGCAGCAGCCGAGAGGAGGGGCTGAGGATTTGTTTTAAGAGTGCAAAAGAGATGACCTCTACAAAAGGAAGGGCATCCAGAGGAGAAAGTTATATTAAGAGTTCTGGAGTTGGAACAAGCTGCACTTTCCCTCTCATCACTTCTGCCCTCCTCTTTTCTGTTCCTTTCCCTTCTCCTCTCGTCCTTCTATTCTTGCCTCTCCTCACCCCTTCCTCGTCTACTTCTGTCTTGTGTTTCCCTCTCCTCTTACTTGTCCTCGGTGCTTTATTATTTAGCACCTGTCGACCATAGAAAAAGAAAACCTTGTCATGCGAACTGTGTGACGTAGAGAGGCACAAACACACATAGAAGCAGACGTCCTGACAGAACCACACACTCTGAATGCTGACGCACATATTCCTGCATGCACAGTTCTAGATACTGTATACATGAACACATCACACACACATATACACACTCCTGACATTTCTGATGCACATTAGCTAACGTGGAGAGACGGCTGGGCTGAATTACCACTACACCTAATGACTATTTCATGTAAGGATGAGAGGAGGAGCAGGGAGAAGCAGGAGAGACCAGAAACTGAGTACAGAGCTGGATTCAGCAGATTTGACTCTCTCTAGTTTCTTCCCCGTCTCTTTTCTTTCTTTATCTCTTCTTTGGCCAATGTTGTCGCTGGTCTTTGATTTCAATCATCTTTAAGTTGAAATGAAAGGTTGTGACCCAAGTTTAGTTGAATCCGCACATCTAACCGGACTAATGCCTTTGTAGAAAAAGTCAAATTGAGAACCTTGGCCCTGATGGTGCAGTGACGGGGTTGGACTATCAGCAGTGATAATTGGTAGAGTAGCTGGAGCCACAGGAGAATCTGCCCTCTCTGTTTCATCCAAGACAGTGTCTGCTTGAGATTCACAACAGGGAGAGGGAGAATTGATTGGAAGGGACAGGCGACAGAGTCTGGCTCTGGACTACTTCAGTAAACTGACAAACCAACCTGCAAGGCACAGTTGAGGGGAAGTTAATAAGCTAAACCAGGAGGAGACAAAAGAGAAGAGTCTGGGGTCCGTATAGAGCTCTTTCATCTTCAAGACAAGTTCCTCGTTCAAATCTTTAGCCTGGTTGTGAATGGCCCCTGCACCATTCAAAGTCTTCTAGCTGGATGCAGTTGTGTGTGGTGTGGAGGCCCATATGAGTCTAAGGTCAACAGCATATGGACCTCTTTAACGGCAAAGCACCTGCTCCTCTGGGTGCTTTGAGGTCTGTCTAACCTTTTCCTGGATAGACAGACCACACCATGGCTGATGAAGCAGGAGAAAGTACAGTGATGACCTGTTGACAAAGCAGACAATACCCAGTCTACAACAGCCCTTGAGACCCCAACAGCCATGTCACTAATCGGCTGGGAGGAGGCCACCAGGACTTTTGAAACCACTCCTATCACCCCCTCTTGTGGGTAGAACAGTTTGGTCACTTGCAGAAGCTCTGTAATCCAGATCGGCACTATGATTTCAGTCCAATTTAGATTCCAGATTTTTAAGTTGCAAGACTGGTTCTGAGGTCGCATTTTAGCTAGATTCTGCGATGTTTGTTGTACTGTGTCCATGGGTCACACGGCCTGATTGACCTCTCAAATCAATTTGTCAGACTTTTTAGCATGTTTGAAACTTGGGTCATACGACTGAATACTTTCGTACAGTGAGAGCAGAGCTGATTCCCATCATCAGAGCCTTTTTTCCCTTTTATTATGCCTATAAAAACCATCAGACAGCATCTGAAAGCAGCAGGCGTGTCCATTTAATGTGTCTTCCCCTCTTCAATTAAGATATGAACAAGAGAAACCTTGGCAGGAAATAGATGCAGACCTTCAGCTTACAGGGAATATTTGTCATGATTATTAGCTTGTGTTGTTTGGTGATGCTGATGTGTGCGTGTGAGAAAGTGAGTGTTTTTGCCCATGTTTGTCTTAGAGCCATGCATATGAGACTGCTGAAATAAACAAAGATCTGAGTGACAAATGTCAATGCTCCGTCCCGATTTAACTCTTACAGTGTGACCACTCAGGTTATTCCCCGTACAGTGTGAGTTAACATTCCACCACAACATTGAACACTGCTGTTCAACTTCCACACCAGCAGAAGAAGAAGCTTGTCATCAACATCAGACTCCTCCAAACCCCCCACCCCCACCTCCCAGTCATCAGGACAGTCTTTGACTGGTACTACTTTATATGACAGCTGAGTTTCAGAGCCCTTTCATATACAAGTGTGTTAAACATCAACCTTATTGGTCTGCATATGTCTTTGCAACCATCAAAGAAGTGCATTGTTATTTTTCATGTTTAATGAAAATGCAAAACAGGCTTAACTGTCAAAATCCGAATTTACGATTTCAACAACAGACTTGAGGGGTGAACATTTGGTTTACTCATGCTAGGGTATCTTGCTGGAATACAGGAATTTAGATTTTCCAACCATAGTTTTTCCACTGGTGTACTGAAGGGCCTTCAGTAAAACATCACTTTAATCGCTACTTTGCTGTCTTTTTCTTTTCATAAACCAATAAAATGTCAACTGTTTCACAACAACAACAACCATGGCATGTTTTAGAATACAGCTGTTGAATATTGAATCTTGAGCAGAACAGGGTTTTTTTCAAGCTTTTCTTGTCTTTTCTCTGAGTTTGTGGAATTGGGCATAATGATAAACATATTCAAAAGCGATGTATGGTAATTGGATTATAATTTTCACACTAACACCATGCCCTAAAACACTGTGGTTTGGCTCATTGTAACAGGGCAGTGGAAGTCATAGGCATGCATGTATTCATTATTTGCATTTATTCCTACAGCGATTGGCTTCAAATAGTTTGGTGCCAAATGTTTCCGAACAAATAGAAATCTTTCTAGAACTCTGGAGTGTTTTCATGCCTAATGCATCTTAGTGACAGTTTTGCAGCGATAAACTGTCAACCGTCCAAGTCTTTACAGCGTTTCAGAGCTGGTATGGAGGATGGATGACAGGACCTCACATAAAGCTCGCTGGGAGATCATAACACACTGCATGGGATGGAAGCAGCTTTACTTTTACACCACACGGTTCACTGGCTCTCAGAAAGGTCTCTCTTACTGGGCTAATAATTGTGCCTGTCATCATTTTTTTTTCTGTTCAGGAAGTGAGCATCAGTCTGTCAGTGTGTAGTTACACCCTGCTGTTAAAAAAATCCACTGCCACACACAAGCACCGCAGGACTGATGACAGGGTTTGAGGACGTGTGTGAGTGTATGTGTGTGTGTGTGTGTGTGTGTGTGTGTGTGTGTGTGTGTGTGTGTGTGTGTGTGTGTGTGTGAGTCCATATATGTGTGTCTCTACCTCACAATGTGGACAAAAGCTGTTAATCTGTCTCAAAGTGGCATAGAGAGAACTTAGCTCCCACCTGCAGGGGACACAGCCTGGTTCCCATAAAGTGAAGCTGAAATAGTAATGTTGGATGTAGGCTAATTTTTTTTAACTGGAGCAGCGATGCACTTCTCAAAATAGTTACTTTCTACAGAATCGGGAAAAAAAATTGCCAAAGATGCATACACAGGATGCAATGATTCCAACATTGCAAAGTTTCCCTCACATCCCCATTTCTTAATGCAGATTGAAATGGTAAATGTTTATTCTCAAAGTGGTTTTTGCACCAAACAGTCAACCATTCACACTACATTCACACACTGATGGTCGTGTTTTCTAAAGTGACCATCAGCATAAACTCATCCTAATTCACATGCCGCTGACGCAGCAGTTGGAGATGTTTTTCGGGGTTCAGAGTCTTGCCCAGGGACACTTCGCCATGCTTCTGCAGAAGATGGGGATCAAACTCCAAACCTTCTGGTTGGGAGATGATCGACTCTCCCTCTGAGCCACAGCCCCCCCTTAAAGCCTTGTGTTTACCAACTTTTGCTACCGCTGTGCTGTTGTTGTTCTTTTTTTCGTGCCAAAAGGACCAGATTTGGATGAGAGGCTGGCACTGTAGAGAAGTGAGGGGTTGGCACACATGCCAAGTTATCAAAGCTACACAGTATTTGCCCATGGCTAACTTATTAGCATGTGAATGAGTTGCTTAACCACAATGTTTCAACAATGATATTGTGTACGTGGTGTGAGCTGACGAAAGGTGTTAATTATCAGAGTTAGCAGCTAACGTCACGTCACAGACCAGGTTAGTTAAATAACCACTATTCTAATCCCCAGCTTCCTTACTTTACTAATGATTCAATGAAAGCCTTTATAACATTTAAATGCGTGAGTCGTACATTTACTATGAATGAAGAATTTACATGTAAAGAAAACATCGTCTTTCTATAATGGGTTGCATATTTTTTAATTCTGTTGTAGAGGCACTGTAGTACGGAGCCTAATGGGGACTGACTCACTTTGGAGCCAGCCTCAAGTGGCCACTCAAAGAACTGCAGATTTTAGCACTTTATTTTTGCTTCAAGCGAAGAGGTTGCTGTTTGTAGTGAAGTGACCACGTGCCTCCTTTGTTTTTTGAGTGAGAAGCTTGAATAAAACTTCATACATCATAAAATCGTAACATAATATAAAAAAAGCTGTAAATGTTTTAAGAGGGACAAAAAATAATTATTCCTCAACATTTAATTTCCCTCATTCTGACTGTGTTCCTCCGCCCTCCTCATCTCTCATCTACATAATCTGATTCTCCTTTCCTTCTTCTTTCTCCTTCCCTTCATTTCATTCTTTGTACAACTGTCAGCAGTCACAATCCACATGTCAGCAATCAGTCATCTGTATCACATACACGTTCATTTTAATACATTCAGTTTATATATGCTGTATGCAGGGACAGGCTGTACTTTCTTTAATCAACATGAGAATATACATTCTAGGTGGTCATTAAAAGACACACATGCACATGCACACACAAACAGACCCACACACACACAAAACCCATGGCTAATGAGCAGTATATAAGCATATGGGGTCTGGAGCATGAAAGACTCTGCTGTTTGAAGCCCCCTCACCCACACACAAGACACCAGCCAATTCTCTACAGTTTATAATCATTGGTCACATTAAAGATGGTCATCTTTACATTTAATGGTGGATGGTAACTCTTCATTCCTGCCAACAAAAGCAGAGTTGATTTTCTGTAAGACTTCAATGTACTTTTTTAATGGCATTTCTGGCCATTAAAGCGACATAAGGTTTGACAGAGTGAAAGAAAAGTTCATGTGGGAATTGTCTCAGATTGGAATTGAAAAAAAAGAAAATGGTTTTGATGAGCACCATTAGTGTGCCAGGTGCGGTAAACTAACTTCAAGAAGAAAGAAAGTACTGGATCCTTTCTGAAAACAACATTAACATGTAACTTTATCTGCGGTCCTTAAAGTAGATCACAAAGTAAAGTTGTCATGACTCCCTACACTATACTTTCAGTTCTTCCTGCAGAATCACATGAAGTTTCAATGTCAGATTGGATCTATTACTTTCTCCCGCATGTTTTGGATCTACCTTGGGACCTCCTTTTATCTGAACATGTCCACAGTATGTCCACAGTGGTAATCCAGCGGTGTCGTGATGAGATGCTCAATCACCTCAATGGTCTCCTCTCTTTGAGAGGGTTGAGCCCAGAAAAAACTACCACCATAAATGTCTTCTATTCATATAACATCCAAAAAACATAAAGTGTACATTTATATAGGAGCAGAAGAGACATGAATACTGAGCCCATTATGCTTCTGTTGTGCTACATTTAGTGCAAAAGCGTTGGTCCCTTGTACATCATTGTGAGCGTAGAAAAATGAAGAAACCTGCATAAAAAGCTCCAGCCAGCTCTGACTTGTTTTTAAAATAGAAGGTTGCGTTTTCCTTCCTTCTACAAATATGAAAAACAGACCTGAAATCTTTCCACATAGTGTTCTGTAGGTAACAACTCTCAACGTGTCAAATGTCTTTTCCACAAGCCTGGCCGACCCCGAGCCTCCGGCTAAAATACCTTATCTGTCCATCTGAAAATACCATTTTACTAATGGCCGCAGCTACTGCTTCATACCAAACGTGCTTTCATCACTCAAAATCTGTCAGGATGCCCGACTTGTGCTGGGCTGCACTTATGGTGTGTATACTCCCCTTGTGTGTGTGTGTGTGTGTGTGTGTGTGTGTGTGTGTGTGTGTATTTGATGTTTAATTTCATCTGCTGAATTGTGGTTGACTAGTAGAGGTTGACTCCATCTCTTTTTGGTAAAGATATTAACATCTTAAATTATTTTTCTTATCACTGTCGTCTTTTGGAGGCTTTTGACTTACACACACACACACACACTCAAATAAAAATGATATGCAATGGATTTGTGATGCATGCACAGACACACAATACAGACCTTACACATTCTTTCAAGTACAAGAAAGCAATGTAGCACAGTAAGCAGTGCAAAATAAAATCAATACACACCTCTACAGGTGCAACAAAAATAAAAAAATAACAAAAAATACAAGAGGGCGAAATCTTTTCAATTCCCAATCTGGGCACGTTGGAGAGTTTTTTTATTATCTCTTCTGATTCTGAAGTGTGATCCAATCAATAAAAAAATGTCTTTGTTCCCCATCTGTCTGCTTGTTAGTGGCATGAGACTCCGTTCATACACACACGTGTGCAAACACACACACACACACAGAGACACACCCATCAGAGTCCCCAGGTGCAGCTTGTGGAGATGGAGGCTCTCTGAAGGTGAACCCCATGGAGCGCAAAGGCGAGATGCTGCGCTCTGCGAGTGTGTGTATGATGTGTGTATCTGTCCTTTCATGTATTCACTTGTCTCCTATGTCTGCATTCGGGGGCTGGCAGTCATTCTGACAGCAGCTTTAACAATAAATTTAGAGTTTTATTGTCCTGAAAATTGTAGTTGTAATATTAGTAAACAAAAAAATTAACTAAACATGGTGATAGAGTGAGATTGAGAGCGTTGGGAGGGTGGGGCGGGGGGGGGGGGGGGGGGGGGGAATGGAGGGATGTAGCTTTTATCTGGAGGAGGGGAAGCCAAATTAGAAATGTGGCATGATCCCCCCCCTCCTGGGACTGAGTCAATTAGCCTGCCTGGAGGAGCTGCCAGGAGGCTGGGGCTGGGGGATGGTGTCAGTGAAGAGGGTGGTGATGAGGATGGGGGGTACTGGTATATACAGAAGAGGCCAAGGGCGTAAGAGGGGTTTCATGGGAGGGTGGTGGATGTGGAGGGGAAGACTCTCGCTCATAAAGACAGGATTGAACACTTTGCAACATGATGGCCTGCTAGGCATTGGGTGATATAATACTCAGCAGCATAGCAGAAAGGGGGGTGGGGGTGGGGGGGTGGGGGGTAGGGGTGTTAAACCTTCGTACTATAAGTATGTATGATAGCACTTGCAGAATGCATGCATTTACAAGGCAGATCATGACTTCAGCGGCACTATGGGCTTAATTTCATGTCCCCTCCTCCAGTGCACATGTCAAAGAGGCTTGCTAAATAAAAAAAATATGAAAAATGAAGTCAGTTGTCTGTAACGTTAAAGGATTGTCAAGCTTTGTATCATTCAAATTCAACCCTAGAACAACCAAACAAACTAAATGAAGTCGCCACCTTCAGCTCTACTTGAAATCAGGTGACCATTTCTGCTGACTATGATGTTTACCAAGCAGTTCATCAATTACTCAAATGAAGATCAGAGAATTGGTAGTGAAAACAACTGCTGCTAATCCCAATCGATTGATTTGTTGTATGGTTAGTTCTTACAGCCTGCCTCTCATCCTTTCTCTTTTAGTTCATCCCAGTTAAAAAAAATGTTCAGGTCAAAATAATTAAAATCACAACAAAATATTTCCTTTCACTATTTTCGAATCATTTTAATCTTCCTCTTTTCATGTTTGGGACATGAAAACTTTTGGTAGAAAGTGAGACTCACTGGTGGACACAATAAAGAAAGGAGGACAAACTATCTCATGACGGGCTGTTAGAGTAGCCCACAGCAGCAGGACTGCAGAATTTGACAGGAGTAGATGTAAGTTGTAAGTGCTGGCTTATTGCCATTTTAAAGTCAAGATTCTCAGCAATGGAGCTCAAATCTATAATTTCTACAGCAAATCACTTTTGGCAATACAACTAGCCTCATTAAGCGTCTTCAGATGATGATTAGTGAAGAAAATAATTTGGAAAAAACATCAGCGATAACCTTTGAAATACACCCAGGGATTAAAAAAAAGATAGAAAAGCCTGTCTGCTTCTGCTTTAATAACTCTTTTTCTTACTGTGACTGGGAGCAGCTGCTGAACAGCGGTAAGCAGGATTACAGGTGGTGAGAAGAGAGAGAAATCAGGAAGGAGGGAGGGCAGAGAGGGGGGAAAACAAGACGAGAAAGAAAGAATAGGGGGGTACAATAAGGAGAGGTACGGAAAGAAGAAGTAACAGGCCAAGAAGGGAGAAAGACGGGGAGAAAGGGAGGACGAATACAGATGAGCTGAGGTTTGTTCAGGAAGGTGGAAGGATGAGAGGAATATAAAAAAATAAGTAAAGGAAAGAAGGAGGAAACAGTAACAAAGGAATGAAGGAAAAGGCAAAGGTGTTTGCCAGTAAATGTGAATCATTTACCCATTTTAACTTAATTACAGCCATCACAGATTTAAAATAAACATCATCAGTATGATGGATATTCAAGAACCAGTTTTCTGTGTGTCCAGGTCTCCTCAGTGTTCCTCTCATTACAGAAAGCTGCTTCCTGCCAAACTACCTGACAGACAAAGAGGAGATAAAAGGAAACTCAGCCAGTGTGTGCCTGGCCGTGTGTAAGTGCAATGTTCATGATTTTACCAAATGATCTACCAGACAAGTCCCTGTGTGTCTGGTGTCATCATCAATGGCAATAGAGAGTGGCAGGTGTCGTGAGTGACGGGTTAAAAAAGGGGAGAGGAGAGGATGTTGTTCTGCACGCGCTCAGTAGCGTGTCACCAGGCAGGCCTGCGTCTCCTCCTTATCTGACAGGCACACTGCAGAACAGCAAAATCCCCTGCATAAGCCCCTCCAGCGCTCCTCTGGGACAGTGTGTGTGTGTGTGTGTGTGTGTGTGTGTGTGTGTGTGTGTGTGTTGGTGTGTGTGTGTGTGTGTGTGTTGGTGTGTGTGTGTGTGCAGAGAGAAAGAGAAAGAGACAGTTTCTGAAACTATAAGTGTTCTTGTATGTGTGTTATATATTGTGTGTGTGTGTGTGTGTGTGTGTGTGTGTGTGTGTGTGTGTGTGCGTGCGTGCGTGCGTGCATGTGTGTGCGTGTGTGTTTGTGTGTGTGTTCGTGTGTGTGTGTTCGTGTTCGTGTGTGTGTGAGACAGGGACAGCCAGAATCTCGTTATTTTCCTATCTTTTTTTGTAAAGCCTCCTAATTCCACCTCACCTTCAATACTGCATGACCGCCCAAGGTGACAGGACAGCTCCGAGTCCAAACTCACACACACTCACACAGCCACACACATGCACATACACATACACACGTCTACTAAAAAAAAGAATATCGGGAGTGCAATTACAGGTCAGCCCGGCAAAAGACAGGCTGTTCTGCAACAGTGCAGGACAGACCTGAGAATTAAAGGGGGAAAGAAGAACTTAGGAAGGACAGGAGGGGTGTGTGCATGTTTGTGTGTGTATATGTGTGTCGGTGTGTGCGTGTGTATGTGTCAAAGAAGGGGGAGTGGAGGGAAGGAAGTAAAGAGTGGAGCACAAAGAGAGCGTTTGAGAAATCTTCAGGTAGAAGATTGGCCATTGTAAGTCATCATGGGTGCAACATCGTCCTATATAAATATAATGTGTGTTTTACTTCTTTTTTAAAGTCCTGTCATGTAAAATGTCTTCATGCTCTTCTAAACAGAATGTTACGTTTGGGTTTATTAATGCATAATAGTTTTTGGTTTACATCAGCGGTTCCCAACTGGCCCCCCCTTAAGACCCACCACCAACTCCTTAATGACAAATCACGACCACAAATTTCTGATTTTCAACCAATGAGATTAGTTTAATGAATAATAGTGCAGTTTGGACCTCAGATGGTGCAAAACGTAAAAGAAAAGGTTTAAAAGCCCTGCAAAGACGTTTTGTAGTCAAGACCAGACCAGAGTGCTCTGAGACCGAGACAAGACCAAGACATTTAGGGATCGAGACCAAGTCAAGACCAAGACCAAGGCAGGGCAAGACCAAGACCTTAAATATCAATTAAAAATCATTACTTTGTTTGTCCCTCAGTTTGTCCTTAATACCTGAAAGGTTGTGACCGTAAACAAATTACATTACAAATGAATTGAAGTTATTTGTCATTTTAGAAAGGGGCGTTTTCCTTCTTATCACAGTCAGACGTGGAAAAATAGCCTATAAGTGGTGGTCTTCAATAAAAATTGGGAGTCCGTCCTGTCTGAGACAGAGACATGGCCAAGTAAAAATGCTTTCGATTCCGAGACGAGTCTGAGACCTTCAAAAAGTGGTTTTGAGACCAAGACCAATGTTGAGTACTCTACACTACTTTTTGATACTTTGTTGTTCTAGTACACATTCACGACCCACTGAAAACAGTTCCTCGACCAACTTTTGGGTCCCGACCCACCAGTTGCTCTGTAAGGAGCATTCCTTCTTCATGTTTTTCATAAATAATGTTTCCACATAAAACGTAATTTTAAATAATTGGTGACTCTATTATCCAAACATCACTTTCTTCTTGACATTAAATATGAAGTTAAGGATAACTTTTGGTACTTAAACTGATAAAAAAAAAAGAAGAAGAAAAGGATTGAATGTGTCAAAGGATTCAGATTTGTTCGAATGCTTTCAAACCCCAACCCTATCAACAGTCACAGTATCCTTGAAATCCCTGTTGCAGAAGGGTGTGTGTGTGATGATAGCATTTGGTATACACATTATAAATGAGGAGAAGCAGGAGTCTTTTCCAAAATCAAGCAGGGAGTGTGGAACTGTC
Organism: Labrus mixtus; assembly: GCF_963584025.1. Classification (NCBI taxonomy): domain Eukaryota; kingdom Metazoa; phylum Chordata; class Actinopteri; order Labriformes; family Labridae; genus Labrus; species Labrus mixtus. Next base: position 4,622,799 of record NC_083626.1, on the reverse strand, counting down.
ATGTGCCAAAGAAATCAGAACAAATCCTGTCCACTACGTTTTTTTTTATCCCACAAAAACATGTTTCTTCTTTTACAAGGATTTAAAAACTGTTAACAAGGGGTTTGTTTCTGTACAGTTTGTTACTAAAGTTTGTGTCAATTCAGCATTTCACTTTGGTGGAGTATTTGAACTGAAAGACAGAAAACAACAAAGAAAGGGCATCTACTGAATAATTCTATTTTGACCAGCCTTGAAAAAGGCCAAACGAACAACGACCGGATCCCAAACGATGCCCTGGCAGCACAGGTTACCCGTCCATTCACACACACACACACACACACACACACACACACACACACACACACACACACACACACACACACACACACACACACACACACACACACACACACACACAGTCCACTGATAAACTAATAAGATGAGACCAGTTTGTCCTCGCTCTAACCTTTACTTCAATCCTTCAGCATGTTAAAGTGATCAGCTGTTATCTGATGACATGAAGCCATCACCACTCTGCCTCTAAAACATCTGTGCAGTTATATCACACTAACAAACCTCAGGCCTCTGGTTTGGGTCTCAGGTTTAATCTGACGACATCTCACTACTGATCATCACTTCTGCTGAACTCACTCCATCTACACATCCAGTCAGACATCATCACTAAACTATCCATGTAACAAAGAACTGGACGCCACTCCAAGGTTTCAAAATGAAAACAATTCAAAATGTAAACAGCTAACTAGGTATTGTTACAGGCCTTACATATTTTATCCTTGCTGCAGGTTGCATACTGAGCTGAGTTAAAGAGTCGCACATCGGGCAGAGTGGAGCTTTAAAAACAGAGAGGACTTTAAGACATTTCATTCTTGAATCACAATGAATTTAAATGGGCATTTGCTTTCTTGGGGGGATTTTATGCTAAATGTAGGTTATAAGGCATGTATGGCCATTAAGAGCTATGTCCGGGAGTTGTTCTAGACGGCCAGAAATCTGCATGTTAACAGCCATATTGGCTTTCAAAATAAAGTCTAGCGTTAGCTCGGATCAGGACCAAGCAGTAACCTGGAAAAGCTCAGGAGTCTCATTAGATGCCACGTTAAAAAACTCTTTACAGCAGAAAAAAACCTGTTAACAGCCTGGTTCAAAAATAAATGTGGTCTAAATATCTTAATCTTCACTGGTAAAAAACCTTTTTTTGGTGTTAGTCGTCCATTTTAATGATATTTAGACCAAGAGTTTAATCAATTTGAATAATTAGGGGCGTGGCTAAGTTGACTGACAGGTGATTGAGTTGTAGCTGTTGCCCAAGAAGCTAAAGGACCACCCACAAAACATCTTAGCCAGCTGCTAGATTGGTGACCTCCATTATCATCATCAAAAATATTTCTTCAGAAACAAGATTACTGAGAATTTGTCCCCATACAGTCTGTGATCAGGACTTGGAAAGTGGGAAAGCGAGTCAAAAGGTGAAAAAGGTTTATTCTAAGATTTGTATTCGCCTCTCTTGGCATCCTGTTTGCTTTCAAGATTTGACTATGACTCAATTGTGCTTTCTTTTCTTACCAGTACAGACCTCATTCAGTGAAAATTATTCTTTAGTCTGAGCTTTTAAATTTCCCCTTCTTTGCAGACTCTCGTACAGGAAGTCAGAATTCCATCTCATGCATTCTTGAACATGTCCCTACACCTGTCAGAGTCTGGCTTCACTGCTCTTGCACATCCTAAGAAATCTGCCATCCTGATTTATTATTGGTGCATTTTCCCGCCATCCTTTTAAGGCCTCTTCATCTTAAAAGGGTGAGCATGACCATCAGTTAAGGTGTTGTCTTTGCTATCTGAGTAACGTCCATTATCTACCTTTTTTAACAAAGTGATGAATCAGGGAAACCCTCTTCACTGACCTCAGGCTGAACTCTTTTGTTATCCATCCATCCATCCATTACTGGGTTTCTGTTATCTACAAATATCAAATGACACCTCTAAAACTAGAGAGCTATTATATTGCATTGTGTCCTAAATCTCCTACATACTCAATATTCTCACAGATTTCTTATCATGCATGCACTTACCTAAGGGGTTAAGAGGAAATGTGATTATGTAGGAATCACCATCAGCAGCAGAGATTTAGGGTTGAGTAGCATGGCTGTTCACAGGGCACCCATCGATCCCCATAGCTAATAAATTGCCACTTTTAAATGTGTATGACTTTGAAACACAGAAATCAGATTCAGTAAAAATGATCTCTTACGGAAAACTGCAAAAAAAGTCAACTATTATCTCCACTCATTGTCCCGGTGAATGGTCACATGAAAACAATCAAATGTTAAACATTTGTATATACAGTATGTGCTGCAAAAAAAGACATAGACCAAGAGCTGCTTGCACAAATACACACAAGAAAACAAAAGCTTTCCATATAGTATAAGATATGTAGAATAAATCTGCACATGCACACATACACAGACACAAACACACACGCACAAATGAGCACACATTCCATCCTTTATTAGCCGTGACTTCCAAATCAAGGGCAAGCATGTTTCCTTTTTTTTTTTTTTTTTTTAATCGGGACGATCGAAAAAAGAAAACAAAAAATAAATAAATAAAAGAAACTGATGAAACTTTGATGCTAACAGCCTTTTGCTTTCTATTTGAATGAGGGAACCACCTCCGCTCCCGTCTGTCCCCTCCGGCTATATGGGAAAAAGTCAATATTTCAAGAGAGCGCAGAAACTCATTAAATATTTCAAACAAAGGAAAACTGACATTGCTGCCCAGTCTCTCCCTGTTTTACACCCTTATACTTATGGCCTCATCAGTTCTCTGCTGCTTGTCTTCCTGGTCGCTTCACTCCACGCTTCTTTCAGCTAAGACCGAGCTAACACTGACGGTCCGATGGAAGGTATTTATCCCGTGGTCTGCAGACACATCGGTTATTGTGTCATACTTTTCAAAGTCTCTGCCTTGCACATTTGTTACCTACTTTCTGCTGACCTGGTGGTTATTTCAGGCCGAGGGAAGGGTTACGAGGAAGGTTAATGGGTTTTCCTGCCAAGAAAGGGTTGAGATAAGGGTTAATGGGTTTCAAGGTGTGGCAGTGGATCAGTGTGAAGCCACCTTAACCGTAAAGTTACCTCCGTGGTCGATTCATCACAAGGCAATCAGTGGACCCGCCTTGAACCCACAGGAGCTGTTAGGTTAAATAAATGTCCACTTTGCTGCTGTCTGATGTCAAATGATTGAAGACAACACAACCTGTGACTACAGCGTGAAAGCCATTACATGTATGATGTTCTCTACACTGTCTCTGTGTGTCCTGGGAGAAAGAAAAAAAACAAGACACACAGGAAGTAATGCGTTTAAACTTGCATCAGCAGTTTGTTGGAGATACACATGACAAGAGGTGGGAAATTCACATGGGCAACAATCCATCCATGTAAAGTGTGACAGCTAACATCCAAGATGAAAAACTAGCATCACCAAAGAAAACAATACGGGCCATTTACTGTACATGTACGGGTAACAGTTGACGGGGACTCACTCTATGTTCATTTGGAATCCATAACCCATAGTTTATATCATTATGTATTCCTTGTTGTCTCTTTTATATAAATATATTCAAATATTTGAGCTAATGTTTGGTCTTCGGCTGCTACAACAAAATGCACCCAGTGATGTGCAAAGCCACGTAAGGCTATACATGGAAAAACATTGCTAAAGTGTATTGTAAGCACCAGTGCAGATTACATTTTTTTTTTTCATAATTAAAAAATGTTCTCCAGGCTGCCGTTGGCTAAGTGGTTAGTGCACGGCCCCATGTACGGAGGCTATAGTCCTGCAAGCAGGCTTGACATTTTTCACCAGATGGCCCAACTGCAACACTGACTTAGTCAGTCAAGTTTGTGTACACACACAAGGCAACAGAATCTATTTCCCTTTTCTGTCTCTGCTAATTAAATGACCAAGATTGAAGTGTCCAATTTATGCTAATTCCTGTGTATAATTTGTCAGCTTTAAAAAGTAACAAAACAGAGCGGCAACATACAGATCTCCTTAGCTCAATTAATAATGGAGTCAAACAGCTGTATGTCTGAAGATGTATGTCCAGACATCAATGGTATAATAAAAGGAAATGTGCCCCTCTGAAATGTAAAGATAGCTACCAGCTGCCTGAAGAAACACTTACCAAATAGGGACATAGGCAATCATAGTTTAGGGGTGGCCAATCAGATTTCTAAGGTGGTCCACCTTTGGATCTTTCCCCATTGATGTAGCACAACTAAAGGTTGTTTGCTGCATCACCCACAATGCAACCCTGCCAATAATAATTTGGTTCCAAATTTGGTTGTGCTATTTGCAAATTTTTCTTGAGCATAAGCTACACATGAAGAAGGGGAGTGGCTTAAAGAGGTCTGTAAACTCACTGCACTGCCAACATTTTTCAAACTTTTAGCCCAACTGTCTTTGTCCTTTTTGTCAACAAATGTGTTGAATCGGCAAAGTTCTCCTGCTCAGTCCCGAAGTAAACACAGAAGAAAGATGGCCAATATGTAAAATAAAGTGATTAAAATAAAGTGATTAAAATAAAGTGATTAAAAAGAAAAATGGTTCATTTAGGCTTTATGATCAAAATGAGATATAGCTTTCCATTCATAAGAGAAATATGAAAGATATAAGAAAACTGAAAGTGACAATCCTTTCCTGGTGAGATTTAGTTCACTTAAAGGTAAGAAGATGAAAAAACTATAGGCGTCTTTGTATAAGAGCATAATAACTAAAACAATGAAAGATATCCATCATGTCACACCTTGTCTGACCATCCTCTGCACCCAGAGAACACCTCACAGTGAGGCAAATGAAGGGTTAAAGTATAGTTCTATGGTATGGTAATGGAGGGGTTACTGTGCAGGTTGAGGTGGGTTTTGGGTGGAGGGGTTATAAAGACGACTGAGACCTGGGATTACAAGACTGAATAGGTAAGATGACAGACAAAATGCACACCTGCAAGACTGAAAACACATATACACCCACTCACACAAAAAACCACTCAGATGATAACCCGGTATAAAAAAAAGCAGATGCTACAAATAGTATAAAAGAGGACAGATATTTAAAGCTTTATGAAGGCAGACTTATTGTCATAAAAAAGGATGAGGAGGAGAAAAGAGAGGGGGGGGGAGAAAGAATGAGAGCAAAGCAGAGTGGCATGGGATAAGCCTCTGTCATTAGTTGTGGGATTTAAGGAAAAACCTGCAGAAAAGGCAGAAGTAAATGAGATTAGAGAACAAAAGTGGCAGAGTGTGGCAGGATGGAGGGTGGAGGGAGGGGTGGGGGGATGAAGCGCACAATAACTGCAGGTGTAAAGGATCCAAAGACTTCTAATCTTCTATATGTCCGCTGCTTTTCTTTATACATCACTGAATGACGCTCTTTTAAAGTCCTATAATGCTTTTTTTTTTGTTGAAATGCAAAGGCTTCACTTTGATTTGATTTGAAAGCAAAAAAAAAGTAGTCCCATTCCAAAAGCTCTAACATACATGAAGATGTCATTATGTTCTCAAACTGTAATCACCACTTCAGTGTTTTTTATCTGTTCCATCTGACAGAGACTGATCCTCTGCAAAAGCAATAATAAATTCCTCAAAATCCCATCACTTCCACTGGTGCAACGTCAGGAAATGAAACATCCAAGAGACAGACACCCTCCCTCACGCACCTCAACTCTTTCTCCTTTCTTTATTTAGGCCAAGATGAGTCACCGCACTGATCAAAATCCAATGTCCATACATCACAAAGTGTTACCGCTTCCATATTGGGCATTTAAAAAAAAAAAAAGACGTCCACAATAAATCCTGCCCGGCAATTCTGTCACTTAAATGAGCTCAATGATCAACACCAGATATGACACCACTTATTCTGCAGAGTTGATACACTTCAACAGAGCAGCATTAGTCCAACACAAACACCTACACAGGGTTTTCCCACCTCCAGTATTCCTCATATAACTTAAATCTTAACACTTTTTTGGGACAGTTATTAAGACAAACTGAATCAATCAATAAAACAGAAAAAAACATGGCAAAGATCAACATGTACACTTGTAAGAAAAACTACTTTCTACAGGAGTTTCTCAGGAAATTAAGAGCTAAGATAAAATATCTTCAGTAATATGGAAATGGACATAACAGGAAAGACATACAATAATATTAGAGACATGGGATTTAGTGATATAATAAAAGAACCTCACCTTCATCAGCAGCTTCCTCTGCCTCAGCCCCTCCTTACACGTCCCCCTTGGCAGGTGCCATCATGGTCAAATAGTCCACAGGAAAGGGCTGGAAAGGGCTATTCTCTAATTTCTCTCTCCCTCTCTCCTGCTTATACTCCCTCCCTGAATCCTGTTGAGATTTGTATCACCACGAGAAAAAGCAGCATGTGTGTGTATGTGTGTGCGTGTGTGTGCGCACAACTCCAAAGGTCCCGGAATTCCTGAGTCCTGCGCTAAAGAGCGAGCGTGGTTCAGCTCTCTCTCTCTCTCTCACACACTCTGCACTCCTTTTCTTTTTTTTTTTCCTTTCGCTCCCGGCCGGGGCAGAGAGGAGGGGAAGACAGTCAGGGGGTGGGACGGTAGACAGAAGCTGCTTTCAGCAAACTCTTTCTCTATCTCTTCTTCCTCCTCTTTTCTTTCTCTTCCTCTGTCTTTTTCCCCCCCTTGTCTCTTTCTTTTTGCCTAACTTTTACGCTCTGTCTTCTGGCTTGTTCTGTGTGACAGATACTCTTTCAGTGCTCGGCAAGGCGTGAAAGCAAAGCTCTCTCTGTCACACACACACAGAGACACACACACACACCCTCCTCTTTCTCTCAGCGCCACTCCCTCTGCCACACAGTCCAGAGGTAAAGTCACTCCCTCGCTGTGTCACCCCGCTGCAGTGTCTTTCTCTTGTTATGGTTCAACATGCTCTATCCTCAAACACACAGTGCTGTGTGTGGATTTCTGTTTCTGTATGGGTTTTTTTTTTAGTGAGCCAGCAGAATGTTTCGGCTGATCTAGCTGTGATAAGGATCAGGGATAAGAAACTGCACTTTGGACTTGAGTTTAATTTTAGTTTAAAGGTTGTTTATAGCACCAACACTCATTCAGATTTAAACACAGACAAGTGTTTTCAATCTTAACCTCAATTTTATCCTCACTTTGTTCAAAAAAGTCATTATTTATTAAGGTGTTCAAAGTTCAGGTTTCACTCAGTAATCATGCTTGATGTCCTTGACCTAATGTTAAATGTCAAATGTTATGTTGCATTAAGGACTGAAGCAGCACAGAAGCATTAATATCTGTTTAGGAGAAGTTTGTGTAAGTACGAAGAAGTATAAGGGAAACATTCAGGGGAAAATAATCTGAGATCAAAACCATACATTTACAAGAATAAACTCAGAAACTTATAAGAAGAAAGTCATACATTTATGATTTTCTATCAGGAGAGCAGCAGTCGCCTGTAGGAAAAATGAGGAATGTGGAGCGGCTGTGGCTCAGTTGGTAGAGTCGGTTGTCTCTCAACCAGAAGGTCGAGGGTTCAATCCTCAGCTCCAGCATCATGTCTGATGTGTCCTTGGGCAAGACACTTAACCCCAAGTTGCTTTATCAGCAGCATATGAATGTGTATGAATGGGGTTACTTCTGATGGTCACTGGTAAGAATGGGTAAGTGTGACATGTGGTGTAAAAGTGCTTTGAGTAGTCTGAAGACTTGAAAGACACTATACAAACTCAAGTCCATTTACCATTACAAATAAGGAAATACTTTTTGTTTTGGCACATCATCATCACATTGTCATATCAGTATCAGGACCCTGAAAAGATACCGCAACAAACTTGGGTTTTTCTGAAGAAGGAACCACACGACTTGGAGGAAATTGTCTTTTTTGTGGCAGAGGAAATGGATTTGAGGTTCTCCCCTTTTATCATTTTCACGCAGACCGATAGCTGCTCTTCTGATCATTTTAAACACAGAGTAATTTAAACGGCTTTACTCTCATGAATTTACTTTATCCTTGTAAATTCAGGACTTTAATCTCAATATTTATTTTCTTTAATGTTGCCCTTCTACTCCGGCATATTGTTCGATTTCTTCACACTAAAAGTTTAAAAAAAATACCTTGCGAGCCAAAACATCACCTCAAAGCGCTCGGTCGGGTTAAAAGATTTATTTCAGTTTTCAAACATGAATGTTTCTCAGTTCCAAAGGTTTTTTTTCCCAAGAAAGAAGTTCAATATTTCCCCATTCGGCATTAAAAAAGACATCCATCAACATCCTAACTGTTATGGTTTCTGTTCATTTGTCAATGTGATGCTGTGGTCTGTTCACAACTCAAACCTCTTTTCCAGCCAGAAACAAAAGTACTGCCTGATTCTGAAGACACAGGAATCTGCTGTATGAAAAAAAATCATGCAATGTCTGCAATTTGCATCTTCTACATTGTGGTTAAGGTCAAGGACAGACTATGGTTATGACACGTAAATTATGGTTATGGATCGGTGAGGTTTATGCTGCTGTATTATTAAGAAGGCAAACATTCATTTTGTGTCTGTGATGGGACACAAACTCTGGTCTCCAGCTTCAAAGACATCAAATGCTACATGCTTTCCCAACGTTACAAAGCCGGTGTTCTATCGAATAGTGCTACCCATCCAGATGTGCTACCATGACGCTCTGTGCAGTAAAGGGGCTTTTTGTCTATTGAGTAATGCTTCCTCTAAAATCTTAAATAACGTTTTATTATAGAGTATAAAAACATGCTTCTTGTTTCCTTACAGTGAAAATACAGCCAGTAGTGGTGTTTTAAAGTGATGAGTACTATATAGGGGATAGTTGTCCATTGAGACACGCTTCCCCTAAAGGCTTAAATTATACAGTAGAGTACCAAAACATGCCCCCTGTACTCTATATACCTATATGATAATGCATATTGAGTGAGTAGTGAATTCATATAAAGTTGCATTGTTCCAGTAGCATTATTTGATGGTGGATGCAGATAGCCTCTCCTCTCGTTTCGTGCTATGGTTGCATTTTTCAACAAGGCAGCACATCTTGACAGAACACCGGCTCTTTTTTAAACATCAGGATTTGGTTTGAGACTTGAGGTGCTTCGCCAGGATGTCTGGAGGGAGGAATTTATTTTTTGAGGAAGGAGCTCTCTTTGACCATGCTGTTTTATACAACACTGAAGTATATAATTTGAATGTTGGGAAATATTTGTTTCAAAAACCAAAAAGTTGTTGTTTGCTGTCATGAATAATTATGAGTTGAGATGTTCAAATTTAAAGATGTAGTTCATGCAGTGTTGTTCCTACACTGCTAGATTCTTATCTTCTGCTTCTGTCTGTTTGTATCACATATAAAATGCTGACATGGCACACTAGCTAATCAGAAACTACACTAATAATGTAGCATCATGCAAAACATATAAAGCAACACTTTAAGATGAAAAGGTAAGTTAACTTTTTACCCTTTAATCTGTAGAGCTTCTCCCCATTGTCCCGACTGTTCTTGTGTAACTTCCACATACAGTTCTCTGTCACTTCACCCTCTCAAATCTGTGTTTCTTCAGCTGAGTTGAGCGCAGTTAATTTGAACTACAATCAGTCAATGTCATGAATGCACACGTCATTATCCACCAAAGCTGAAGTTAGTCATGTTGCCTTGTTAAGCAGATTCTCTGCTGGTAGTCATTACAATATAATTGGATTTAATCATCAATATTTGTCGAGAGTGGAGATACCCTAAGCAGCAGAATCCCTAATGAGATAAACCCTTCCTTCCTTCCCTTTCCTTTCCTTTCCTGCCTTCCTTTCCTTTCCTTTCCTTTCCATTCCTGTCCTGTCCTGTCCTGTCCCTCCCTCCTTTACTTCCTTCCTTATTCATTAATTTCTTACTTCCTCTGTCTACATGTGTAAGTGATGTTCTTTTGAGTACTTCATTTAAACTCTAAAGGAACCTTAAGGAAAAAAAACAAATAAAAACAGGACAAGAAAGGACTACCTTAATTTTTTAAATCATTGAAAATCTAATTTCCTTGTAGGTAGACCTACTTTAAAGTTGTGTCTGGGTTTATACCACCTGCTTACTATAAATGATTGACTTTTACAACTTCCACACTCCATAGCATTGGTGTAGTGTTTACATAAAGGTAGATACATAAGAGAGACACACAGATAGAGGGAGATAGAGACTCAGACCAAAATAGACCCACTGAGAGTCGAGAAATAAAGGATGAAAAACCGACATCCTTGGGGACACTCACACAAAAACAGGACTGATTTATTGTATGTATGATAACAGCAGGACGTGGCACACTATCAGTGTTACATACAAAAAAAAAAAAACAGACATGTAAACACTGCAGATGGGGACGTTAACAATCACACATGGATATCCAGGCTCAGGCAGGTACACATGTACACCCACACAACACCTGCCAAAGGGGTGTCCATGTAATCATAAAAAACATGCACACAAAAAGGACTCACTGACACAAAACTCACACACACATTTACACACTGTGTGCCGCCTGTCTGGCGTCTAGCTGGCACCATCCAGACGGCCATCTCTAGAGGACGCAGAGGTAGCCAATCACATCTGCTAGTCAGCAGCTTTCATTATCAGACACACACACAAACACACACACACACACACACACACACACTTTCATTATCATACACACATATACACGCACACACATGGTAGGTCCTCTGAGACTGCAGGCTGGAAGAAGTATGTGTATGCGTGTGTGTGTGTGAGTGTGAAGACAAATGGACATCTGATTCTGCTTGTGACATTCTTGTTACCATGACGACTGACGAGTCAAGATATATAATATAATATATATATATAATATAATATAACTTATTTTAAGTTAGAAATAAGGCCATTATAACATTGCTTGTTATAATTAAAACAAAATTCTGGGGTAAGAAGATGTTGCTTGTTATGTGTACTTTAAAAAACGACTTCATACATCCCACTTAAAATCCCCATTAGCAGGTTTTTTTTCACCTATTACAAGCAATTCAGGCTTTAATATTTGCTTTTTAAATCTGAGAAGAGGTCAAAATGCTCCAGCAACACTTGTAGTAAGAATATCAACTTTATTAACAATTTAAACCGACGCGTTTCGGCTTGTGGCCTTCATCAGGGTCACCTTTTTAAATCTTGAAATGTTACTCTGGACCTCACGGGTGAATATTGCTTAAATATAATTTTATATTTTGACTGGTTAGCATGCGCCACATGTACAAATGCTACAGTCCTTTGAAGCGGACGGCCCGGGTTTGAAACCGATCTGTGGCTCTTTTCCCGCATTTCATTGCCCACTCTCTCTCTTCCACCGATTTCGGACTCTAAACTTTCCTGTGTCTATATAAAGGCAAAGTAAGCCAAAAGAAAAAAAACCTTAAAAAAGTTTTTTTTAAAAAAGGCTTTTTCTTAAATGTGCCTGTCCGATAACTATTAGTGGCAGCGTTTACAAGCGAATAAAATTACATTGTAATGTAAGGCATGATGGGTGGGCACAATATCCATGTGCACTGCCGTCATGAAGAAGCGCCAAGCCTTCTTTGGGTATCTTGCTTGATGGACGCTTGTTGCTGGCGACAGTGAGGTTCAATGAAGTGGCTGCGCTGAATGAAGTTGGGGAAAAAGTGTCTCTGTGTTGCCGTGGGATTTGGTGTGGGATTTGTAAATATTGGTTTAGTTTGAAGTTGTCACTGTGATTATTAAACATATTGTTTATGTCTGCTTTGTGGTTTTAAAGGAGAGTCGGGCGGAACAGAGTAGAGTGTAAACTAATGCCACTGTTTTTGGTATTGTGTGTGTGTGTGTGTGTGTATGAATTGACAAATTTATCTTGGGCATGTACTGATGCATTTGTTGCGGGGACTGCATCGCTATTCTCCAGTCAGAAAAGTCCATCTTGCTGCTGTTGGTCTAGTTTGCTTTTGTTGCTCATGAAGAGGCCTCAGTATTAATCTCAGTCTGTTATGTGACAAACTAAAACCTCCTCACAGGAACTTCAAGGTAACGTGTTGATTCAATTCTGTCCAGCTCCAGTCGAGCCTGGCTCCCATCATCATGTGTTTGTTGTTTTTTTAATCTCTCCTTTCCTTTCCGCCTTCCGCTCCTCCTTTCTCTCTTTACCACATGTGCTCTCTTCAGCGCTGTTCTGCGTGAGTGAATGAAGTTTTTCACATAAACTGATATCGGACACCGAACACACAAGCACTGATAAGCCTGTAAAACGCTCGCTGATGTCACGAACCGGACGCAACCGTGTCCAAATGTCACGCCTTGCTGACAACATCAACACTTCAACAACTGATCCGACACATATTTTCCACTGCAACAACAAAAAGAGAGGACACACACACACAAACACACACACACACACACACACACACACACACACACACACACACACACACACACACACACACACACACACACACACACACACACACACACACACCTCTCAACACACGTTGAGTGTTATGAGTACTGGAATCATCGGTTTTATCTGGTGCCTTTTGAAATTTTGTGGCTTATAATTTATTAATCAGTTATTGATTCGATACTCCTGCTGCACCATGCACACACGCTTGCACACGCACACACACACGACTACACACACACACGACTACACGCACACACACACACACAAATACACACACAGAGCCCCATTCCCTCACTTTATCATTCTCCCAGAAAAGGGAGACAGGAGACACTTTTCTCTTTGTGTTTCCCTGTCTCTCTCTCACACACACACACACACACACACACACACACAGACACACACATGCACACACAGACACACACACACACACACACACACACACACACACACACGCACACACAGACACACACACACATGCACACACAGGCACACACACACACACACACACACACACACACACACACACACACACACACACACAGACACACAGACACACACACACACACACACAGACACACACACACACACACACACACACACACACACACACACAGACACACACACACACACACACACACACACACAGACACACACACACACACACACATGCACACACAGGCACACACACACACACACACACACACACACACACACACACACAGACACACACACACACACACACACACACACTTGACCCTGTTGCATCTTTCTTCCGTCAGAGCTAACCTTTACTCAGTGTTCTGTGGTTTTCCTTTCATATCCTTCCCTCCTTATCTAAAATAAACTCCTCCTCTTTAAGTTCTTCCGTCTCTTCATCATCAATTCATTCAACCGCTCCAAACTGCCTTTCATCTAACCAGTCATAACCCCACCCTTCCTTTGTCCCTTCTTCACCGTCCTTTCCTTCGGTCTTTAATCATTCGGTTTCGTATTCTGACTTGTGTCTACTTTATGCTTCTCCTCGCTGAGGTACCTCCGTAATCCCTCTTTCTCTCCCTCCAATTAGTCTTTGTGTCATTTATCCTCTCTTCCATTTATCCCCCTTTGCCAGTCTTATATTTCTCCTTTGATAATTCCACCTGCACCTCATCTACATTTCCTTATTTATTACCTTTTCCTTCACTTTCCCTCCATTTTTTGTCTCTTTATCCTAATGCCCCCCCAAACATCGCCCTCCCTCCCTCCCTCCCTCCATCCTTCCGTCTCCATTCTCTGTTTGTTCAAGGCCTCTTTTAACGAAGCCAGTCTCCTCCCAGGTCTCAACAGGCTATTGTCAATACTGACGTCTGGCCTCACACACACACACACGCACACACACACACACACACACACACACACACACACACACACACACACACACTGAAACTCATGATGTGAGCACAAACACACAAACCCACATACTCATAAACATGCACCCAAAAGTACACATGACTCTCTTTTAAGGTCTCAGCCTCTTCTGTCCTTTGTCCTGTCCTCTAATCGCTCAGTGTAACCTTTAACACTCCCTACACACACACACACACACACACACACACACACACACACACACACACACACACACACACACACACACACACACACACACACACAACGCAAACGCACATGTGAACACCCAAACACACAGACACACACATAAAAGAGTGCCAAGTTCACCAGGTCTTTTCTGAGGTTCTTTTTAGACCGGTATTTAATGTTTAGACTGACAGTAGAGCAGCGTTTACTCTTCAACATACAGTTTGAATGTTGAATTGTTGAAGATTAAAACTGCTAAAAATGTCAATTTATTTGTAGTAAAAGACCGGACTTCTCCTTCAAATTAACAACATGAAGTCAGCTGTGATTAAGATTTAAGTCTGATTGTGGCTGTAAATCACATCCATTACCACATAGTTACACAACATTTGATGAACATGACACTCATTTTAAATGAAATTCTGATCATTCATTATGAGCATAGTGTCAAGGATGCTATGTGTAATGTTGGTGCATCAATAGAAAAGTGTGCAACATTTTGAATGGGCTGGTATTTAACAGACAGGTTGTGTTATCATCCTTAGAAATGATGAAATATTAAAATGGGAACCTCTGAATTTATGTCAAGTGTCGATGTACATATAGACAGGCAGCTTTTTAGGACAAAAGACATGTGACACGTAGTCCTAAGAATATTTGGATGAGAAAAAAAATAGAATTCCTCACAAATATTTCTTTCATCAACCTGATCCAACCTACCGACATATCAATGTATCCTTTAGCTTCTCTTGTTAAAAGTCAAAGCAGTAGTACGTGACAGGACATGAGTCACGACCAAATCTTTTCAGGTCGATTTAATAATGAAGCGGCTCCAAAAGTGCAGCCTGGATCTTTACTTAAGTGTTGTTTCAACATCAATTCATCCCTCTGTTCAAATCTCTCTTACCCTAAACTCATCCTCCCAAAGCAGCACTCCTGCTCATATAAATATTTCACATCCTAAACTTAAAAAGGCCTGTTACTTTACACTTCAAAGACCCCAGTGTAGGCATCACACACACACACGCAAACACACACACACACACACACACACACACACACACACACACACACACACACACACACACACACACACACACACACACACACACACACACACCAAATCAAGCACACATTATAATAAAACACCCTTTTATGGTACATTTACAGTAGTTAGCAGCATTCAAAAACCGCCTTACAAAACATACACACCTACAAATAAGGAAATAAAATACATTTCACATTTGCACACACAAAAGACGGATTAACGCACACACACATTCACACTACACACACTGCTGTGTGTGCACAGCAGGCCCGGGACTGACCAGGGAGAGGTGCAGGCAGATACACACATCTCATTAATGATTTACATCATGAGGATGAGAGGAGCTGATAGATTCTGCTCTCCAAAACACTCCTATAGCTCCCTGCTTGACCAAAACACAGATACTGCAGAAGGTCTCATGTTTATTCATGTGAATCAAAAGAGGCCAGAGTATTAACCCCCCCAAAAAATAACACAACTACCCTTAAACATAACTCATAAAGATTTGAGTGATTAAAGAACTAAACAAGTCCTTTGTGTTTTGACAAAATGGAGGTGTGGATCATTCTGAGAAAGCTGTGATTCAGTAAGATGTGTTCAGTCACTGGGATAGTGAGAAAAATCAAATGAACGGATTATATTTGGGACTGTGGGAAATGAGGGTCATGCTGCACAGGAGGCAAAACAGTCCGGAGAGAATTTATTTTCCCTCTGACCTCTCCTATAATTATATCAAATGATTCAGCACTAAAAGAACATTAGCAGACGCAGGATGAGCCAAAGTCTCCATCGACCATGACATTTTATTTCAGTGACATCAGTGTCTCTTAGTCAGCACTGGTTTTGGTTGGGTTAAAAAGTATTCCTGGAAATTGTTCTTTTCTCACTTTAAACTTCTGCAGGACAATTTGAGAGAGACTTGCTATCAATGAATTGAGTTTTTTTATTAAATGAATATGGATTTCAGAACAGACAGGTCAATATGCGTTGAAATGACTCAGTGTAAGCAGTCAGTCAACAGCCATGCTAGCAGCTCTTTAAGTAAATGCTTAAAATGTGGTGCTCAGCGTCCTTAGTGCAAAAACGTAAAAATATCTCACATTTTGGAACACCACCTTCCTTGTCGAGGACTCTTCACCCTCACAGACTATACAGAAAATCTACAAGGGGCGGGACATCTGATATCAGCTGTGTCAGCAACAATGGCTATTGAGGAACTAATCAGACTCGTCTTTTTGAGGTTAGAATTTCCAGGAAGAGAGCCGCTGCTAATGTCAGGACATTTTCCTTTTACGTTGTTTTTATCCTTTGTTGGTGGTATTTCTTTGAATAAAAGCAAATATTAGGCATACCAAGCTTTTTATATCAGATCTAACAGTACCAGCTAGTGTTGTAGTACTAGAAATCGGAAGGTCTCGGTCTCGTCTCAGCATCAAAAGCATTTTTACTCTTGTGTTGTCTCGGTCTCAGACTGGGCAGACAGATTTTAAAGACCGGTCAAAGCTATTTTTCCAAGTCATTATTGTGATTAGAAGGAAAACGCCTCTTTCTAAATGAACAAATAACTTCAGTTAATTTGTAGATTTGTATCCCCTAGTTACGGCCACAACCTTCCCAGTGTTACAGTCCAAGTGAGTGAAATCCCCCCTGCACGAGTTGATGATTTTTCTGTGATATTTATGGTCTTTGTCCTGTTTCAGTCTCGCCCTGCCTCGGTCTTGGTTTTGACTCGGACTCGATCCCTAAATGTGTCGGTCTTGTCTTGGTCTTGGAGCACTCTGGTCTCGGGTAAGACTTGGTCTGGGTTTGTGTGGTCTTGACAACAACACTAGTACCAGCAGAGGAAAGCAGAAGTTAACTTTGATAACTCAGCAATAATGAGCACCAGTGAAAAGCGCTCTGAAACTAAAGGTTGTGAGTGCTGCCACCGCCAAGTGCCGTCAATAGACACAGGCCCAGTATACTTGTACACAGAATTTGTATAAGGAGATTGTTCGCAACATTTGATGGAAATGTTGAGTAGATATTGAGATATTTCCATTTAAAAGTGAAAGTTTGACTTAATGGGGTTCATCCTGTGGCAGCCATGAATGTATGTCTTCAATTTAATGGCAGTCCATCAGATCATTGTCATGATATTAGAAACAGAGGATAGCCTGGCAATGGGTTTTTATTGCCATCCCTAAAGCCAAGCTACTAGACGGCTGAAAACATACTATCAACACAGTGTGGAAAACAAAAGATCCAAATGCTGTCTAATCTTCTTTGTACCCAACAGGGTTACTGACCTAAATTTCCTTGTGAAGAAGAGACACTATCTTGCCATCAAGGACTCATACTTAAAACACCTCTGCTATCTTTCTAGTGTGTCTCTAAAGCTCTCTGTTATTATCCAAAAAAACTTTCAAGGCCTAATTCAATTCCTCTTCTGGCCAGTAAAGGACTTTCTTCAAGGTCAGTGGGAACCCAGTCCATCTTTCTTTGTACTCTTCTCTCCCATGGGCGGTAAATGTATGCTGAAAAAAGTTCTCCATCATGTGTGTGTGCTAGCGTGTGCTGTGTGTTTAAAGTGTGTGTTTTTGCGTGTTTGCAAACACATCAAGCAGGTGCAGTTTCAGTGCCTAATATCATTCAAGCAGCCGTCTGTCAGAGCCTTTGTAGGCAGATAGAATGAACCAGAACTCAGTGGTGTGTTAGACTCATCAAAGCCTGCCAACGCTGCACCTAAAACCATTTTACTGCTCTGAAGAGCGCACAGCTGGGTTGATTGGAAAACCACCTGACCTCACTGAGCGTGTGTGTGTGTGTGTGTGTGTGTGTGTGTGTGTGTGTGTGTGTGTGTGTGTGTGTGTGTGTGTGTGTGTGTGTATTTGTATGCGTGTGTTAAAGCCCTCAGCGTGAGTGACAGGTGGAAACCGGAAAGTATTGCGTGAGTGTAGACGAGGAAATTATGACTTTTTCTGAAGTGTGAGTTTTGTGGTCGGGCCATGTGCTTGTGTGGGTGATTTTGCGTGATGTGTGTAAGCCTTCGTGCGTGCATGTGTGTGTCACTGTTTTCCTGCAATGTGTGTAATTGCCTGGCTGAGAAACCCTTGACTTCCTGACATTTGAGCCCACAGAATCTCTCTCTCTCTCTCTCTGTCTGTCTCTCTCTCTCCTTCTCTGTCTCTCTCTCTCTCTGAGATAGGGCACAGTGATCCATGACAAAAAGACAAAGGATGTGAGCAATAGAAAAATGAAAGGAGGGAAAGAGAGATAGAGAGAAGGACAATGTGTTCCCTGTGCTTCGCTATGATTCCAAGAGTTCTGGGCGATTCTCCCGGGATTTAGGGTCAATGAAGAACCAAAAACCAAGAGCCACTGATCCAAAGACCAGGACTGAGCGACAATGAAACTTAAGTGAAAAGACACGCTGTTGGGCACATAAAGGTCCAAAGACTTCCAGAGAGATTGTTCAAAAGAGACTGGGGATGTTACAACCATTTCAAGCAAATAGTCAAAAACCGAGGAAAAATGTGGAAAACAATCAGATCCACAAGAAGCCAAAAAAAATACATTCAAAACATTTGCGTTTTGGGTCAGGGTATTGGGCATTATTTATTATGTATGTTACTGGAAAAATACAGAAAAGACATATTTGCACAACCAAGATTAATCTCAGAGGTTTACATCACACGCGCCAGCAGCATCTTATTCGTCATTCTCACTATCTGTGTTGGAACCTCCCATTAAAGGGAGGACAGGAATCCAGGAGTTTCCAAAACTACACATCCCTGCTCTGAACATCCGTCACTCCCTCCATCGCTCACCCCGCAGGGCCCCTCTAATTGGATAAACTGTCTGTCCAAACAGTCAAATCAGGAGCTTCTGTATCTAAACTTTCTCCAGCGCTGGTCCTCATTTCCTCTCTCCTCTCATTTGGATCGCTTATATCCGTCTTCAAGTTTTTTTGTTCGCTTGTCCTTTAACTGCGCTGGCTGGAAAAGCCAGAACGACTTACATTCAGAGAAATGTGCAGCACACTTAGAAACAATGCAAATTAAAAAATCCCCGGGCTGCCCCAACAGACATCTGCTAGGTGTTGTATTTTAAACTCTACTCTCTGATGTCAAACTGTAGGACATTCTCCCATCCAAATTAATCCACTCTGTCGTCTCCATCCCTCTATTCCGTTTAAAATAAACTGTTCCACTGAGCGCCACTACAGACCTGGAGCACTTCTGTTTCAGAATGGATTTGCAGCATTTTCAGTTCGCAAGATATATATTTTTTTGAATCTGTGAGTTTTTGGACTTTGTACCATTTGTGTATTTACAACATGTTTGATGTTAATGCGGTTGTTTTGGCGTTTTTGCAGTTGCATTTGCTTTTTAAATTGCATTGTTTCTGAACATGCTGCATGTTTTTCTTAATGTATAGCGTTTTTCAACCATTGCAGCCTCTTGTGGGCTACTGTATATTACCCCTCATTTCTTACACACTGTCGCTCCCATTGAGCTGTAAGTCTAAAAGCAACAACTGCATACTGTGTTTCAGCAAGTGCATCGAAACAACATATTCATGTAAATTATACTTGGATACATCGTCGGTAAACATATTTTCTTCCTCAGGTCTGTTTTGCGCGTTCGTCTTTACTAGGTCAAACACAGAGTTTATTTTCACCGGGGATTTGGGGGGGAGTATCAGAGAGAACTCCCATGATTCCCCACTAGCCCCAACATCATCTTTTGTTCTTGTAGTATTGATTGAGAGCCCCCTGGCGGCGGAATCTATATATTGTATCTTCAAGTTATCCATTTCATAACAAATGTTATCTGAAGACACTTTTCAAAGTCTTCTGCACTGCCAGCGCAAAAAGCTCCGTCAATGGACAAAGGCTCCAATAGTGACAAAGTGTTATGGCATTAATTGTGGAGAATTTGTTGTCGTAGTTACAGGTTAGGGACAATAAAAAGACACTGAAAGATAAAACTTGAAGAAAATTGCCAAATCCCCAGTATCCATTACCGTTTAATTACCATTAGAGGGGTCTATAGTTCCTATTAGCTGAGAAAAACCCATAATCCCCCCTAGACCCCACCCCCCAAGAGCGAAAAAGACACATTATGATGTACTTAAACAAGACCTGCATGTCTCTCCCCGCCCTAAATGATTTTCACAACGTTGGTTATCTGTGTTTCTTCCACATCTTGTAGACTGGACGGCTCTCTGTGCCCATCGCTGCACACCCTCTTTATCTCCACCACTCCCTCATTAATGCATCCATCACTGTCACTGTGTGTCTTCTTCCTTCTTTCCGTCGTCTTTGTCTTCCTCAGCCCATCTTTCTCCATGTATTCTCTCTTCTCACTGTTCCACTGGGTATGCTGCATTCAAGTTACTATGAGGTTGCGATTTTTTCGCTGGAAAATTCGACTTCAATATCCATTATCACTTCACCCATTTCAGGCAGTTGATTTTTTTTTTTTTATATTATACTTGCCAAGTGAACAGCTGGAAGGGGGCAACACCAGAGACTGTGGTTCTAAAGCTTTTACTAAATCTTCAGCCTTTATTTGACTTTGATTTGTATATGACATTAATCATTTTAAAACCAAATCTTTTCTGCTTTTAAATTGAAGCAAATGATGGAGACATGCAGGATATCAGTAATTGAGGCACATGTTGTTCTTGATTGTTAAAGCAGATGCAGTGAAGACAAAATATGTCTGGTACTTTGTGATACAATGAAAAAGGTAGGAGGATTTTTTTTTTTAAATGTAAGGAATGGAATTTAAGAGATTTATCTGTCAAACTCTTTCCGCTCTCTCTTGGCCATTTCATCCCACACTGCCGTCCATTTGTCATTTCATTTCCTTCTTCGTCACAGGAATGATTACAGAAATCAGTGCCAAATAGGACACTGACCTGTAGGTGCAACATGATACTGAGGACTCTCACAGACACTGCTCTTTCTTAGGAGCTTTGTATACATCCAGGAGATTTAGTTACCAACTCATTTCCTCACCTGAATCACATTTCTGACATCATTTGACCCAGTGGAGTTGCATTAAGAAAATATTCCTCTATGTTCTCATAATGAGTAGAAAGGCTAATTTAGACTGAGAGCAGAACATTCCATTCTGTGCTTAATAGCCTCAATCATTCAGTTACCAAGTAGCTCAGATTATAGCTCTGAAAGCTACTCACCAACAGTGTGTATGAAAATGTGTAAAGCCCTTGGATAAGGTAAACCCTCCTTTTCCTCAGGCTGTCGTTGACTTAAAGCTCCAGACAAAATAGAAACTATGCATACTTTCCCTTACTGAATAATGTAAACACATATGCTTTCAACTAAAGCTTGAGAATTTCCACTTTATAGGCAATCAACTAATTCAGATCTTAATGGTTGGGTACTCTGGAGAACACTTGTTGATATTTGACCTGTCCAAATAAACACCTCCTTCAGTGACCCTTCAAAGCTGAGTCCCTTCAAATTGATGGATGTGCACTGCTAAAAAGTCATACGGCAAAATCTGGACTGTAAGCTTCCTAGACGCCTGCTGCCGATATTACCCTCAATAGGGTTAATACCTTTTCTAATTACAATTTTGAAACTAAATAGTCTTCATGACCAAGGACATGCATGAGGAATAGTAGCTCAGAGGCTTTGGTGCAGTCATTGACTGTATAGGTTACATGGGCATAGTCTCAGTGACGTCATCCATTGGTTTCTGCAGTGCCATTTTGAATCCTAATAATGGTGGTCGCCATATTGAAAAATGCTATCGCAACCTAACTTCTGCCAACCAAGTAACCGGCAAAGAGGTGGAGCTGAGGTGCTAAGCCTTCAGACAACCAGTTACAGCGCCCTCGCTTACAGTCAAATCAGCCATGCCACTAATTATGGATAACGCTTGTCCTTTAACAAATCAAAATTGATGAGTAACAAAAAAATTCACCCGTGTACGGTGTGTGTCAGTAAATACATTTTAAATACTATTCACATCAAAATTGTTGTTTAGCTCCACTTAAAAAACAGACATCTTTATATAGGGTGTGTATGGGACTTCTTGGTCTATGGTCAGCCTCCAGTGGACACTAGAGGAAGTGCAGTTTTTTGCCCTCTGCATGGGCTTCATTTTCAACACTTGAGTTGAGTGTGCACAAACTGTTTTTTTTTGTTTTTTTTTAATTAGTTGGCAAAAGGCATCAAAAACTAAGGATCTTATATAAATTGTGCTGCACTGAATGTGGCCCTTTACTGTATCACTACGTTTATATGAGGGAGTAAATCAACTAAATAGCTGAGAAATACGTTTTATCTAGACAAAAATATATTCTCAATGAAAGTCTGTGTGTGCGCGCCAATGTGTGTATCTGTTTATGTTTGTGTGTGTGTGTGCATCCCCAAATCTTGTCAGGAAGTGAGGCTATCTGTTGCTGTAATATTACTTCCCGTGTGAGGCTATGTCAACCTTTTCAGGGGCCAAGTGTGTGTGTATGTACGCTTACATGTATCTATCCCGCATACCAAAGAGCTGTTATGACACAACGGATAGATAAGCCTGGCGCTTGCAGACCAAATACACTCACACTGCGGCGTGGGAAACACAAGTGTGTGTGTGTATGTGGCTGTATGTGTGTCAGTGTATGTTTGAAAATCCAATGCTTCTTTATTTCCCACTGTCCAAACCAAATTGTTTTTTATGTGTGCCTTATACATCCTCATATACTTCCCAGCCTTTGTGTCTTCATGCTTTGCTTTATTTTACAACTGAAACAGATGTCAATTTATTTCAATACACGCACACAGATATGCTCATGGTTGTGTGAGTGTGTATGTGTGTTTTTCAGTGTTACTGAAGGACACTTAAATGATGATAAGTGGAACGACACAACAGCCCCACACCTTGAAACCTTGAAACCTTGAGAGCAGTCAGACAAAGTGTCTCTCACACTAACAGATACAAACAAGGAAATAGAGCTCTTATTATGGTTCAAAGATAAGGTGATTTTTGGAAATGCAAAACAAATTATCAAATTTTTTAAACCTGAAGGAACGCAATACTGGAGATAATTGACAAAACACAATAAAGTGCACAAATGCGTGCATATACGGTGACACTCTATTTCCATCCAATTCCCCTTTGCTTTATTCACATTTTTTCATACCCCTCCTGCTTCTCCTTCCTCCCCTCCTCTTCCTCTTCTCTGTCCTTGGCTTTTATCAGTCCCTCTGTGCTCCGTCTTTTCTTATATCACTTTCTCCTGCTTGCTCTCTCTCTCTCTCTCTCTCTCTCTCTCTCTCTGTGTGTCCTGTCCTTGGTTCTCGTCCCTCGCTCTCTGTTCTGTCTGTTCCTATTATCATCCATGCCTTTTTTTATATATGCGTCTGCCTTCCCTTACTTTATCTTTACACACAACCCTCCTGCTGTGTACTGATTTATTCCAGGTAAAAAAGGATGTGTGTTTGTAAGTGCGTTTTTGCACATGTGCAGGTCTGTTTCATTTAAAAAGGAGGAGATTGGAAAAAGCAAAACACGCAAGCAAGAGGAGAGAAGAAATTGTCGTGAGCTGTAAGGAGGAAGTATGTTGTATTTTGAAGTTTGAAGACACCTTAAATCCTTCTGCTGGCAAAATGTTTTGAGTGGAATATTTGATTTGAGTGGAAAATAATCTTTCAGTTCGGAGAGTATGGCTTAGGATAAATCCTGGGTGACTGTGAAATACAGTTATGGTGGACAGTGATGTTTTAGTGCCTTTTAATCTTCAATAGACTGCAGAAAGGAATGACTTTATTCTTCGTGCTGCTCAAAGACTGATGGCTGTGAAGGTAACTTTCAAGGTGGAGTGTTTCCTCTCACATTGCTCAAAGATTGAGTTGTGAATGAATATACACAATTTCACAAGACTTTGACCGTATCATTTATTTTTATCAGCGCTTTATAGATCATTTATTTCGATAAAAAAACATGTAGGAAAGGTACATTTTGAGGTTTAAACAAAATATAGAAGACACACGGCAGGATAGAGAACACAATATGGAAAGTTAACAAAGAGAAAGAACAGCATGATTATCATGTGCTTCTCAAAATGGAATACATCCATCCCAGGCTATAAGTCAGTGATGAATACTCATGAGCAGGGATGGGAAAAAAAGATCCCCCAAAACAAAAAACAAAAAGGGGAAAAGAGGGAGCAGCTGGATGGAAGGATTGAGTCTTAGAGCTGGAGGGAGAGGATGAAGGTACATGCTGGATTGGAGGGTGAGGGGATGGAGGCAAAGGTAGGATGAATGGGGTTTTATGGAGGATGGGAGGACTTGAATGTGTGCATAGGGGATAAGAAAGTGACCTAAAGGAGAGGGAGCGGGTGCCAGACGGATCAGATGAGAGATTTGGATGCCAGTCGGATCGGATAGGAGATTGAGACAGAAAAAAGAAATGCAGAGCAGAGAGACAGAGCAGGATAGACGGTTAGATATAGGATACAGGATAGATATCACCATTGTTCGAGACTGTGAACTTGTGCCAGACATGATTAAAGCCTCGGCCAACAAACCCTTAAGCATGGGTAAAACCCTTTGCTGAAGACTGTGCGCTAAAGGGATGAGTGGGCGGGTTAGTAGGATCAAGAGAGAAACAGAGGAAAGATGAGGGTGAGGAGGAGGGAGGGAGGGGTGTAGAGGAGGAGTGATGGGTGAGGAAGACAAGGAGGAAGGTGAGGATCCCCTTAGGAGGCTAAATAGGCTTATGTAAGGGCCCTGCAGAGACAGATGAGAGTCATGGCCATTTACTTCTGTTTAAATGCACACGCACTAAAAACCACAGGACCAGTGACGTGCTGCCCAGTGTCCCAGATATCTCCATGAGTACTGTATGTACACATTTGGACAAAGGCCTGGCTCTGCAGATACAGTAAACACAAGCTGCTGATACAGAGAGACAGTTTTATAGAATATAAATCACTGGCAAGATAGGGCATAACATGCAGATAAACCCCTACATGGATTAACCCCAAACCACAAGATTTACATTCAGGAAAGACTTACTTTGGAAAAAGTTGTTATCAGCTGTGTAGGCTTAAGATAAAAAATGCAAATGTCCGAAAGGGGAAAAGAAGACCACAACAGGCAGAGAAAACTATTTTTTACGTGCATGCAGGTAATCTTATTTACATTTAGAACATTAAATCAACTTCTGGAAGGTTAACAACTTAGAAAAAGCTTTCTGAGAGCGATATTGTTATCAGAGTTGGACAGAGCATGACCAATTTTATTCATGGAAAGTCTTATTTTTTATGTTTATTACTCTTAAGAAGAATGCTCCACAAGCAGCTGAAGTCATTCAAGGTTCTGAGGCAATTTGACTAACAAAAACCAGAACAACCACGTTCAATCTGCAGTGTATATATTTTGGTTTTCATAATGTTTTGATGT
This sequence comes from Labrus mixtus, assembly GCF_963584025.1. Taxonomy (NCBI): domain Eukaryota; kingdom Metazoa; phylum Chordata; class Actinopteri; order Labriformes; family Labridae; genus Labrus; species Labrus mixtus. The sequence goes on along the minus strand of NC_083626.1, from coordinate 4,597,313 downwards.
TTATCTAAACAAAAGATGCTTTAGTTACAAAGTTATAAGGCCAGTATCCTTTATAATCAAGACATCATTTCCTTATCTGTCCTGTGTGTTTTTCTGGATTCTTCGAGTGTTTCTCACCAGTTCACTGAAGGTGTAGGTAAGTAAGGTTAGTTAAGGTGACTTTATCTAAAGCTGTCGGTAGATGTGTTTAACAGTGAGTGAGTCTGCCTGATTTTATACAGACAAACTAGGGTGCGACCGATATAGATTTGGGGCCAATACCAATATGGATATTGGGGAGAGAAAAAATTTGATACCGATATATCGGCCGATATCTTTCTTAAATGAAATCTGTACACATTTATTGTTATCAAACACTTCTATGTTATATGTATATGAAAAGATATATAATGAAGACGAGCTTGTCACTGAACTTAAAAGAAACTGTGCATGTGCATGCATCACTCTCTGGAGAGTGATAACACTTGTAATGTTGTTGTAATCTATATAGCACACTCTGCTGGTGACAGCCAGAAAGCTTTATTACAAGTGTAACACAATGATACTCAAATTAAATACTATTTCACTGTCAATACATTTTGTAATATCGGCGCATATCTTCAATAAAATTAGCCGATAGCGATGGTCACTGGATAAGCTGATATCGGTCGATATTATCGGCTAGTTGATGAATCGGTCGGGCTCTAAAACAAACAGCAAAGGACAAGACATGATGGACAAAGTGACAACAGTGCTTCATTTTTAAAAGGTAACCTGCAGTTAAACAAGAACAAAACAAGCCATCAGTAAACTAGATAGGAATAAAAAACAAAGCATCAATCAATAAAAACATTGTAAAGCAAAATGTGTCATCATTCAGAGAAGATGGAGGAAAACGAGATTAAAAGATGTTAAAAAAATAATAATAGAGAATTTTGTCTGGCATCTTCGGAGTTGTATTGCTATGACTTGTTCATCTCAGTGAAGACTTCTGGGAAAAAAGCTGTTTTGAATTGCTTTGTTCTTTCCAGAGGGATACATCTATAGGGCTACGTCCAGACGGGAGAAGCTGTTCACTATTTAATGGGTGGATGCTCTCTTTTAAAATAGAGCCAGCTCGATCATCTACTACTGTGTGGTGTTCTGGGTTAAGCAATGTGTGAGGTGAAACTACTGTAAAATGGCTATTCCTGTAAAAACAGAAACTCCTGCAAAGAGAAAAAAATCAAAGCAACCACATGTGCAGGTGCAGGCAGTAAAAGAGGGCTTCATGATGGGTCTTGAAAACTGGAATATCCTGTGTCACTGATACAGCAATGCCATCTGAATCCATAGCACAGCATAGACTTTTCTCTGCATACTTTTCTTTTCTCTGAATAAGGATTCAAGCACCAGAAATGTAAACAATATCCAAATTACTTCTATGAATCAGGAGAGCAACGTTTCTGTACGTTTTGCCGGCATATTATTGACTGGACCCGCAAGAATACATGCAGTGACCACCAACAAACAAAAACTCAGAGAGGCAGTGTGCTAGCAAGAGCTCATCACCTCAGAAAAACTCTCCCTCATACTATATTTGACTTCTTCCCATGTGTTTGCATATTTTCCAAACTATCCCTCCACCTCTTCCTTTTTCTTCCATCCAACAAATGTGTCACTGCCTCACTGAGGCGCGAGCATGTCTACAGAGGGTTAGTCCTGTTCAATGACAAGTCAGATGCAAAAAATTAAGTTTGACAGCTGAATGGAAATATGTATGACTTTAATTAAAACCGTTTATTTACTTACCTTGTAGCTGCACCACAAAATATTCAAACAAATGACCGTTGAAGAATATCAAGGGAAAGTTTCCATCACAGAGAGAAAGCAAACACCGACATCTTTTCCAGATCAAAGTTGCTTTTTTCAAACGGGCACACACAGCCACATGAACAGCAGAGCAGCCACAACATCCAAAAAGGCAAAACAGTGAGTGTAAGTGATGTCACTTTTAAGATATCAGAACATGCTTTTTATTAGCTGATAAGATCTAAAGGGGGTCTGTGTGGGACATGTGAAAAGCAAAAGGCTGAAATCATTACATCAGTCTTATTCCCTCACACTTTTTGTTGCTTCTACCCCTCTCTCTCTCTCTCTACTTTCCTCACGCACTCAAAAACACAAACACACATCCTGTATGAACCGTCATGAAAGATGTGTAGATAAATAAGACAGAAGGATAGATCAAGGAGAGAGAGCAACGGACACAATAACTAGAACTTGTGTTGTCGTGTGATGTGCAGCCGTGAGCTCATCCTTTTATTGAACTGACACTGATGTCATCTGGTGAGATACAATAGGGCCGATAATGACAAACTAACACCGCTGACCAGGTAACAAATGACAAAGTAACACTCAAATTACACAGGTGAAGGGGGAAGTCTTCATTTTCAACCTGTAATTTTGGACCATGCAGCCTGTATTTATGAAACATGAAGACTGTTTCCCAAAGCAACAAAACAAGACGGGCTGTTTTCAGTGTCATGAAGAGACGTCACTTACATCTGGTAACTTTTCATGCGGACAGCAGAGATGATCACTGATGAAAAGAGAACAACAAATATCTCAAAAACAATACTCACACGAACGACGCAACAGTGGTCTGAATAAAACATGGACATCGTCTCAGTGACGTCACCAATTTGTTTCTAAACACACATTTTGAAGCTGAAAGGTGGCGGTCACCATATTGGAAATGCTGAAGCACGTTTGCACTCCTCCCCATTTCCCCGCTGGCCTGCACTCGCACTGCTCCAGGACTAACCAGGCTTGAGCTGGTTACCTCGTGTACTAAATGTTGTTATACAACTTGTGCATGGCTAGGTGATTATGAAGAAAAGGACTCATGGTGGAGTCTGCGACAGCACATCCAGGACAACACAGAGAACATGCCTGACTCTGGGATTTTTCTAAAATGGAGGCGAGGATCGATAATAATTCATGTTAACGTTGTATACCCGTGCTTGTGCTCATGATCGAGCAACTGTACCTTGCTGAAAATATCTCTCCCATCTGTGCCAGGACTAAGGAAGTGTACCATGCTTAAGCAAGGAACACTGCACTCATTGAAGTCAAAAGATCTGGACTTTGGGGATCAAACATACTTGGGCACAGTACGGATTGCCTAGTGTAAGCGCACCTGAAGAGGTGGAGTTGAGGAAGTTCCGAGCCTCCTGGTAAACAGCTACAACGCACCCGCCTGTCAGTCAAATCAGCCACGCCCTTAAATATTCAGATTTATGAACTCTTATCCTTGATATAATTATAACTAAAAAAGTTTTACTGATATACAAATCAGCCACTGGCCTTTTGTAAAAGGCTGTTAACATGTTAACTTCAGCTGTTAAAATGGGCATTTCAACATGGGACCTAATGGGGATTTTTTAAGCCAGTCTCATGTGGACACTCAAGGAACTGCAGTTTGTGCACTCCCCCATTGGCATCATTTTTTAACATCGGAGAGTGCCGCTTGTCTGAACCAGTATTTAGTCAGAGCCGCCCACTTCATTCTTGACCCATGAGGCTGTTATTTCTGTTGAGCATCTATGGGAGAACAAAGACTCATTGAAAGAAATGAAATGTCTGTTTTCCCTCTCTCTGAATCTTCATACACGCTTGTATTTTATTCCAGTTTTCATCTCTATAATTCACTCATGGTTCCTCTCGCCCTGCCTGCCGCCTGTTGAGGAACAAGCTGTGTGTGTCCTTCAGCACGTGTGTCATATTATGCGCCCCACATAAAAAAGAAAAGGCAGCTTTTTAATTGGGAAATGAAATTCCAGATGACAGATTTGTAACAGCTTAAAGAGACCGAAAACAATGATTTCCTTTTTAGAGTCTGAAAGGCATGAAAAGCCCAACCAGAGCACCAACACCTCTCACATGTGTGTGCTGGAGCCTTGTGTATTTAATGAGCTCTAACAAAAGCTCAGAGTTCTGGATAATGTCACACCAACATGCACATTCTCCACATGATAAGTAAATCAAGTTAGCATAATCGTTGCTGCAGCTCATCATCAAGGGAGAGCTGCAGGAAGTAAGGAATAGCTGCATGGCTCTTAAGATTCAAAGGCCTGGCCACATATCTTTAGGACCAGGTAAAATATTAAACCCAGAATTAAAGACTCACATGTCAAATGTAACGTGACACCAGAGTCCAGAGTTAAGATCTGCCTCCCTTGTCATTATTAATGATAACTTTATACTTGCTGAGGTTATTGTCAAGGGTAGAGAATTTGGAAACTTAGCTTCACAATAATTCCAAAGAAAAGTAATGTTAGCAGTCTGAAAATGATTTTCTTCTGAAATGTTCTAGTTCACAAGTTGAGACATGTTTGATGACGTTTTCAGAAACAGTGGAGCCCATGAACTTCATTTTTTTGGGTGAGGGTAAGTTATTTTAAATAAGCTATTTTTTTATCGATATCTTATAATATGTTTGGTGGAAATGTTGGCGATACTGCAACCTGTTAAAGCAGTGTAATAACAACCTTTCATGGATCAGGAGAAAAAGCAATCTTTTGCCATCCATGTTGCCTTTGCCCAGCAAAAAAGTTCCCATATGGTTACGCCAACCTTTACCTGTACACGACTTCATGACTTCACAAATTCCATTTGATGACCGCACAAGTCCAGTGTGTTATTCAATCAACCAATCAATCATTATTTGTATAGCGCCAATTCATAACAAACGCTACCTCAAGACGCTTTCCAAAAAAACAGGTAAAAGACCTTAGTCCATGTTCTGTTACAAAAGAAAAATGTGATAGGGGGAGATTGGATAACATGCAGGAAGGATTTCTCCTTTGTGTTCCTCAAGTTCCTGTTGTCCACACTTCCTTGCCGCAGAGGTGGAGGTCGGAGCAGGCCGTGCATGAATGAAGAGGGTGGTGGTTTGACCAATACATCCCGCCATGGAGGGATCTCCCTATTTCTGACTCTTCTCTATTCATACTAACAGACAGGACTTTTTCCTTTGTTCCTCTTTTGAGAACAATATGAAAATTAACAGAATAGAGATTTGTGACAAACTTCTGTCATAAGATAGCGTAGTGAGATACAGATTTAATGCCAACAGGTGCTCTGCTGAATGTTTAGATAAGTGCTCAAATCCCCACAACTTAATCACCAGATTTTTGTGATCAGCTACATTTGAGCAACATTATTCAGTCTTAATATTTACTACATGTCTGCCTTCAATAATAAGTGTTTACCTTCAGCTGTGATGTCTGCAGCTTATTGTCACACCTGCTCTTAACTTAGAAAATCTGACTTTTGGACATGATCTGAGTTCAATTAGTGTTGATAAGCATCTTTCATTCTCTATAAAGACACATTTTTAGACTCACATTTATTTGACTCAAATCCACCATATATAAACGCCCGTTGAATGTCTCTGTTTTCATGACGTTCAGCCTTCTTTTTATAAATCACTTCTTCCTCCCTCTTCGATTCGTCTGCTTCTGTAGTTTTCCTTCAATCTTCATCTCTTCCACTTCACATCCTGTTGTTAGTGTAAAAGGTCTGGGACCTCATATTGTATTAAACTCCCACTGTGACCTTAAGATGATCCTCTCACCCACTCACTCCTATCCTTACATTTACCTTTTATCCTCAACTCCTATTTCTTCAGCGATCCTTTCCTTTTGTTATACGACTTCCCGTTCTTTATCTTTGATTTCACCCTTTTTTTAACCACTTGACATTTCCTGTTGCTTTTTTATTTTCTCTCCCATTATCCAGCATGGTATTTCTTTCTCTTTTTTTCTCTGTTCTTCTTTGATCTGTACTTCTTAATCTCTTCCAGAGGGGATCTGTTCGCAGATTTACTCTGTTGGAGTTCTGGAGATGACCATCCAAAGCCTTTTATCCCATTGCAGCTGGTTCAAAGAACAGAATTTGTTAATTTTTGAAAATACAAATATTCACCAACATTACATTTAGTTTTAATGACAACAGTAAAGCATGGCAGAGAAAACGATACTTGATCAAAACTACAGTTTAATGGTAACTGGAGAAAACAGATTCTGCAGTGAGAAATTTGTCTTGGGTTCTTCACTCGTGTTGCAGCCATAAAAAGACAACAATCAACATCATTCACATCAAACATAAAACCATAAACAGCAGATGTGTGAGTGGCTCGGGTGGAGTATTCAAGTTGTTCTCGGGTGTAGCTCAGCAGTGCTGCCGGCATGATGTCACGACCAGCTGGCATGGGGTGGCATGTTGCGAGCTGAATGGTTATTGCCAAAAGCAGCCGCCTCAATACAAACAGCATTATGCTGACGGACAAGCACCATGTCAGAGTGAAACAGTGAAACACACCCTTTGTTTGGGTGGTTTAAAAGTTGCATTAAACCCTAAATACACGTAGGCGGCAGCACAAGGAAGCCCAGGTCGCAACAGAGCAGCGCCGTCGGTGTTGATACAGCACCCACTGAGGGAACTAACAACCCCACAGAAGAAGAAGACACAATGTCCAAGCACTGGGTAGTTAGCATGTGAATGATTCACCAGTTGAGTGTTCTTTATCTTTAAATAATGTATATCAAATCAAAACTCTTCAAAAACTAAACCAGAAGGTGATGACACCCCCACTGTTGAGCAACAGAGTCTCAGGTGTTTCAGGGACTAGGTCTGATTGCTTTGTTCCACCCTCCTTGTTGAGAGATTGATTGCACCAGGGAGGGAGTCTTTGAAAACCCTTCAGCTCTCACACTCTGTTTGTTGCTCAGAGGACTTGTTCCTTGTTACAGCTTGTCTTCAATATATTGATTTATTTCTAATTTAAGTGCACTTAAATGGAGGACTCCTCCTTAGTTGTAATGTGTGATAATATGAAGCTTGATGATGGTGTTTGTAAACCACTTCCAGCTCAACAGCAGCTACAACTCAATGTAAGGCTGCTGGATTTAGGTAGAAATCATTATCACGATTATTTTGATTGATATCGAGATGAGACGCGATTACTCATCACATGCATTAATGGAACTTAAACAGGCTGAAAACAAGCAATAGTAAAAAATAAATGTGGAGTGTTGAGAGTCCTCCAAGTGGGCGCCACAGGTTCGAATCTGACCTGAGGCTCCTTTCCTGCATGTCATTCCCCCCCCTCTCTCTCTCTCTCCCTGATTTCTAACTCTATCCACTTTCACATCTCTAAATAAAAGCCTAAAAAGACCAAAAATAAACCTTAACAAAAGAACACAGTGTTCTTTTACTCAATTGGAAGCAATTATACCAAATTGTAATAAGATGCTCGCACTTATCCCTGGATTGTTTCTTTCTCTTTTTTTTCCACAATATGAGCAATTCTGCCACGTTTAGCCAGTCCAGTTCTGGATAACTTTCACATTTAGCAACCTTTTCTTGACCTTTCTCCTCCCTGTTTCATCCAACCGGATCTGTCACTTTCCATCAGCTGAGCCTCTTTTGTCTCTGCCAGTATTTTCCGCTCTTCTCTGGAAAATCACTCACTCAGCAGCCTCTGCCACACCCTTGTTTCCCCTCATGTCACTCAGTAATGGAGCAAAAAAATTAATGACGGCATACTGAAGTAGCAGATTTTGTTTTACTAGTATTCATTTGAAGGACTTTTGCTATTATGTTAAACTTGGTGGAATTAGAAATGCACCAAGTTAAATGTGATTTGTAGTTCATATGCAAAACACAACTTTAAACCCACAGTTTAATTTATCTGCAAAAACACAAAACATTAGTGTAATGTATATTGGAACACGTTTTCAAAATGCCACAATTGTAAAATTTGACCAAAACTACTTTAAGATAAGATTTTTTTTTCTTGGATATCTTAACTGGGATGAAAGATTGGAGTCTTGGTTGAGCTGCTGTCCACAGAAACAATTCTATATCTGCAACCAAAAACTACTGAAGCCTGACAGTAACAGCAGCATCCTGCAACAGATTAGGGGGAGAGATATGGTCATCTCACAGGGTCAGGATTTTGACAAGGACATTTAATCAGATTTGCACGCACGTATTGTACATTTGTCAGTGTCATATAGAGAGACAGGACAGTTATGCACATCACCATTTCCTCTCTGACAACAGGTGTGTTCCCTAACTGCATTCAAGCAAGCCTGGGTTTCCACTGCTCAAAAAACCCACTTCTGCCCCACTCGACTGAGACTTCAATACTGTTACTATACTAAACCATACTACTACAACCACAAATGATGAAAAACAATGTTTTCTATACACTACAATTAAATATATCCAAAATATTTTAGGCTGTACATGTTTTAAAAATGGTGGTGTATTCAGTGGTATTACATATATGTAGCTTTTCTTGGATCATTCTTGTTAACCTGTGAGGCTCATTCATGTTTATTATCTTGCTTCTGTCCTTTTACACGTCATTCTTTCAACTTGTTGTTGTTTTTTGAAAAGCAGAGGCAGACATTATACAATGAGGTCGTCCCATGTACAGAGGCAAAAGGCCTCGTTGCAGCAGCTTTGGATTCAAATCCAACCCCTTGCCTTTTTCTGCATGTCATCCTTGACTCAAAGATGATTTGTTTTGCAAGTCTGGACTAAAAAATTAAAAACAAAAGTGGATTTGGTATTACAAAATCTTTTCAACACAATGCTGCAGGTTGAGATGAAATGACAGCTTTTCTGCAGACTTGAGTGCACAGATGCCTGCAGATAGATCAACACATATGATGACTGAATATTTCATACCCATGCAAAATAATTCATGCGTACATCCATGCTGCGTTCAACCTCTGGCAAACCTAACATTCAGATAAAAAAGCTATGTCATGCACCAATCACCCTGTCTAGATTTAGGTCTGTGTGTGTGTGTGTGTGTGTGTGTGTGTGTGTGTACTTTCATGTGTCATCATTTAGTATCCATTGTCCCGCTTCAATGTCTTTGTGTTCCTCTCCTGACTTCTCCTCATATGTCACTCTGCCCCTTTTACGATTTACTTTTTTAGTTTTCCTTTCTTCTATCAGATCATTTGCTCATTACACCTCTCACCTCACTTCTACTCCTCCAGCCTTCACATCAGTCCATCCTCCAGCTGTACTGATTAACGTCCTTGAAAAACTCATTTTCATTTCATTTCTCCGTTCAATTCTGACTGTAACCCGTGAACCCTCACTGATGTACTTTTTTCTATCTTCCTACCTCCTCCACCTCCAAGGCCACGGCTAGATTTGCACTCAATGTAAACCAGACATTAATAAGTTAATATTTCATTAATACACTGAAGACATTAATACATGTTTGACAAGCCAAGCCTTTTATCTTTTAATAAAGTCATATATTTTTAAGGATCAGCTTTCACTTAGGGTTGAAAATAGAAGCACATACCACCTCCGTACCTGCACAAGAAACACTTTGAATATTTAAAGGTGGTGTAATATTCCACTCAGCTACCAGTGTGTAACTCAAAATATACAACATAAACAATTCTTTATCATTTATTCTCATTACCTTGGTTCTAAACAGCTGTTTTAAAGGGGGCAGCATGCAACACATACACAACTGCACTTTTCATTCAGGGTTAACTAGCCATCACATTTTGGAGGCCCCCTGACCACACACAGTGTTGTGTCTAAAGCAGAGAGAGTACTCAATGGCTCGTTGTCTTTGAAAAGAGGCAAGAATCCACTAATGTGTATGTAACATCTATGATGATGTGATTGATGATCACCTGTCTTCAATAATTTTGTCCCTCTGGGGCACCTGTAGCCTAGTGGTTAGTGTGTGAGCTTCATGTACGGAGGCTATAGTCCTCCAAGTGAGCAGCCCAGGTTTGAATCCGACCTGTGGCTCCTTTCCCGCATGTTATTCCCGACTCTCTCTCTCCCTGATTTCTAACTCTATCCACTGTGCTATCTATAAATTAAGGCAGGCATTTTCAGGCTTTTTGCTTTTATTTGATAGGACAGTGGATATAGTAGGAAATGGAGGGAGAGCGTGGGGAATGACGTGCAAGAAAGTAGCCGCAGGTTGGACCTAAACCCAGGCCACCCACTTGGAGGACTATAGCCTCCATACAGTACATGGGACGAAACCTAACCGCTAGGCCATCTTCACACCCAGTCAAGGTGTTATTTTTACACATCCATTTATCAGTTTTTACTTTGTTTTGCAGTTAGTAAAAAAAAATATTTTAGATTCTGCCGCATGAACATGTAGTTTTTTGTTTTTCTATTACAATGGGAAGGTTTAATAATAGAGTCATATTCATTTAGACTTGATTGAATATGTGATGACACCTAAAGTCTAATCAATGTCATCATCTGTTGTCATTGTAAAATCAGCCGTGTTGAACAGACTTATCAGGATAATAGGACCTGACAGAAAAACACAAGTCCCTTAAGATTCTGTGCCCTCATTGGTTTTTAACTGAGGGGATGGTGTGTCAGCTGAAATTAAACTTGTGAATTTTGCATGAAACTTAAAGGTGAAAATAAGGGGCGGGATCAGTACATGCTATGCATAATTTGTAAGGAAAAATAAAAGCATCATTGGCATAATTCACAAAAGCTTTCTTTGTGAATTTCTTCTCTTGGAAGGAACTCAACAAAAAGGCTTTAAGGTGTCTCAGCACCTTTTTAACAGCAGTTTCTCTTCTTGTGAAAGAAGAAAATGGTCCAATCCATCACTGAAGGTTCCTAATTTTTCTGAGGCGACGACAGACATTGTGACCTTAAGCCCCCTCTACTGTAGGCTAAATGCTTCTGAATGACTCTTTGAGTTATCTCCCCACTCAGGCAGCCTCAGAAGTGAAAACATCACATTCCAGGACAGCCAAAAAGCACACCAACTCACCCATTTTTCAAATCGGAAGCAATTTGAAGTATGTGATTTGTCAGGATCTATTGTGGTCTGTGTGGTCCGCTTTCATCCTGCTCCTGTTGTGGAGCTCCTTTGGGGGCGGTCTGACCCCGAGCTTCTGCTTTTACCCCTAAAACCAACACCTACCGCTTATCACCCGAGCTGTTCTTTCTCTCCCGCGGCCGCTTTCACCTCTCCACTCTCTTTATTCAGCTAGCGGTTCTGCTCTGCTTCATTTCCTTTCCAAACAAACAGCGTCCTTTCCCCCCCCTTTTTTTTTTCTTGTCATTCTAGGAGAAAAAAAAACGCTCCTGTGTGTTTGTGTGTGCTAAAGAGCAGTGAACCACAGAGGACTGACAATATGTCAAATTAGTAAAGGCTACACCTGCCGGCAATCACGTGTGTTAGAGGAAAAGAAGACGCAGATAACAAACTAGCTTTACTATAGTATTCTTTTATAGGATTTGTTTTCTTGTTATAAGGTTTCTATAATGAATATATTTTAGATCATCAACAGATCAAGAAGAGAGCTTTTGCGCTAAATAACTACAACTTTGCTTCACATAAACATCTCAGTAGATTATAAAAATCTCCAAGTTATGTTCAGATCCTAGAGGTGTTAGTGTAAATAAGGGGAAATTGAGGAATGGATTGCTTTGGTGTCTGTGATTTAGGTTTTCCTGCTATATTTATAAAAATAATCTTGTCCACAAAACACACTGTTACAGCTGTCATGAGCATGCCAAGTCAAAAACGACGTCCTTGACATGCTAAAATGTTCTCGCCATTCCTCTGCAATGACCATTTCATTTGACAAAGTTGTCCATTCAGGCGCCTCTGCTCATCAACATAGTGGGAGCACTAGTAAGGTTACGTCTGCCATCGCACTAATCTCATAGAAGAAAAGTGGAAGCATTGCACAATGATGTCAAATGGATGAGAAACCAGCGCACAGTGATGTTTTGTGCATTTTCAGAGACCTAAAACACTGTTTGCGTGTGCACAAAAGGCCAAAATGCACAGTTTTCAAAAATACTCACCTACATGTGGTCCAGGCCTTAAAATAATGCAAAGAGCTCTGAGAAAAAAGTGTTTTTGACCAAAGTTTATGCTGCACTCTGCACAGGCAGAAAAAAAATTAATTTCTTTGTTTGCTTGTTTTTTAAGGTGCATTTCCCCGGACTGTGTGACGTTTTTAACAGTGCATTCTCCTCTCACAAATATACGGCTATACTGATTTAATATCCACCTTATGAAATCAAACATTTCACTTCTTCACTGTCCTCTTTAGCTATTTGGATTTACTCTCGAGCCTGTAACAAGTTCCTCTTTTCTGTGGATGAGTTAATGTTGTAACTTTCATTGTACCACAAGTTCCTTATGTTCTTTCAAAGTAAAAGCACGAATCAATCAATCAATCAATCAATCAATCAATCAATCAATCAATCAGTCTTTCTTTCTTTGCATAGCGCCAATTCATAACTAATGTTATCTCAAGACACTTTACAAAAAGAGCAGGTTAAGACATTACTTGTTGTTTGTATCCAGACACAACAAAATAAAAGCATCAAAAATCAATGCAAAATAATGGAATTTCAAATGTGATTAAAAATGCAAATAATCAAGTTTAACTATTGAATTTCAGGATTTCATCACGATTACAATTATTTTATTGTTTTACCGCCTGAATAAAAACTAAACTAAAATGTAGCATTTTGATAAAATGATAGTCAAACCGAACAAACCAGCATTAAAAAGTTATTTAACTAAACGGAAATTGAAATCAAAACTGATTAAAAATCCAAAACTATTATAACTTGCTCTGAAGTGTAAAATATGCAGGCCAAAGGCTTTGAGCAAACCAGAACAACATCAGCACTGCATAACAAACTGCTCCTTTCTATTCATTCACATCAACAGGAGTCAAGGTCTGCCATCTATTACAAAGTATGCACTGACTTTTACATGCAGGTATGTTCGTATATTTTTAAGGAAAATAAAAACTTTGAAGGAATCTGACAATTTCAATGTCATAGCTCTAAATTATATCCTGGCAACCCAAACTTAAACCACACACCACACATGCTCACACTGACTGTGGCATGATGTTTCATGACATGAGTTAAAAAATGGGCCAGACTATTCCAGCAGGGTCAGCACTCTCTCTCTCACTCTCTAACTCGCCCTCACTCACACACCTACAAGGACCAAACGACTTAATGGGAACGGAGTGGACAGGCTCTCTGGTGTAAAAGGGTGTCAGGAAGCACTTTACATCAAGATTCATGTCAAGTTGTTTTTCCTCCTATATTTCTGTCTGACTCATGGTAACTGACTGTGTGCAGCAGCCTGCTGGCATTGTGAGTCGAGCCCATAAAGTAGGTGAGATCAGACATAACTATCAGGGATGAGAATCTCTCCTTTACAAGACAATTCGATACGATTCAGGGACGCGTCATTACAATACAGAACAGCTCGGTGCGATATGCTTCAACAACTTTGACAAATATTATAATAATAATTATAATTACAATTACAAGACTAGTCTCTGTTGAAGGATGATATCGATAGAGAACAATCACTTTCTTTAAAATAGCCTATCTTTTTCATTCATTCATTTGATAATGAATACAGGAAAGACATTATTTGACGGTCTCTCTACTTCCTGCCCTCTCGCGATCATCTCATGATCGCAACTAAATGATTTTATTTTGTTTATCACTATCCTTATTTTGTACACAGTTAAATCATTTATTTCTGGTATAAATTTACAATTCTATAATCTTTCCCATCTTCACTGTGCACTTAACTTACGCCTGTCCAAGATAAAGGCATGGTCATTTCATGGACTGAAGTAAATAAAAGCCCAGGCTATTAATAGAAGTTTTAAGGTTTATGCTAATCACTTCAGGTACAACCAAAGACATGTATAACTTTCAATGGTGGTTTTATTTTAAGAATAAGATTTATTATGATGTTTGGAATCAAATAAGCAACCATTGAATTTCTGCTTCTTCAACTAATTTTCTCTGTGACCATGAAGGCTTCTACATGTCCAACTGTCCCTGTGAAACTGTTCAGATACATCCTCTTACTCGCCCAACTTATTTTCATCATGGAAAGAGCTGAGCTGAGCCACAAGGCTTCATAAACCTTTCACCACTGACAGGACCATAAATCTCACTTTGATGGCGGAGGGTGAACATGATTGATAACAGGGGTGGAGCAGGTATATTCACTTAAAATCTGCAGGAAGAGGAACCCTAAAGGTTCTTGGCTGCTCACAAAGTGGTAATATAACAACGTCAGCCACCTGTTCCTGCAGGGGGCTTCAGAGGCTTATCTGCAGCAGCCGCCATGTTGGAAATCCTGTCTCAGTCTAATTCTAGTCAACCTAATGACAGGCTGAGAGCTGGACCTGAGGCGGGTTTTACTTTTTTGTTCATTAATTGTTATTGAAAGACTGAAAGAGTATAGCACACAACTGAACCAACATTTCAAACTACCATCAAGAAGGACAAAAAGCATTTCATCATCATCACAGACTGCTTTAAGGATGTTGTTGATATGCCTACATGTGAGGTTTGAGCACACGTGAAAGAAGCTGAAAAGTAACAAAAGAGATGTATGACCTGCCACAGACACTTAGCAACGCCGCTTGTTTAAGTAGAGTAAGGATCCATTTACAGTGTATCCAGGCCACATCACGCCAATCATCAAACCAATCTTTAGTGTCACATTTTTCACCATTGTGAAACCAAATAACCCGGAACAAGATCTGAGAACAATGTTTCCTCCAACAGCCTGACTGAGGAGGTGAAGCAGATCCTTTTACACTGTATTCAGGCCACATGCCAATCACTTATGAAATAAGGATACCTTCATAAGAACTCGGAAAACTTTGAATTCACAACCTCTCTTTAAACAGTCTGCTTTGAAATTCGAGGATTTCCTACGCAGCTTGCCTCTGGTCCTGAAAGGTTATAACTTAATGGGGTGAATGTGTAGTTACAAAGAAAGTGAAAACACTGTGACTGAGGATCAAATGGCAGCAAGGCATGTTTGAAAAATGTTCATTATTCATTCATTTTAAATGTCAAAGCAAGTACAAGATGGCATGGTGAAACTTATATCAGCAGCTATTTTTAAGAGATTTGACAAATAAAATCAACTTTAGAATCCATGGCATTCGAACATTTTAAAGTACAGTATTAACACAAAATAAGGAAAATTTTAGGAAATCCAAGCAAAATCTTGTACAAAGACAGCCCCCTTCTTGACATCATGCACAGACTTCTAGGGACAGAAAAAAACTGTTATGTGTAAGAGTGACGGACTATTGCTTCACCTGGACAGGTACGGACCTGCTGAGGGGACAGGAAGAGGAGACGGAGGAGGAAGGACTGAGGTGAGGTTACAAATGAGCTCATCTTGCCAAAGGCGTTGTGGTCGAAACTCACTTCATGTCAACAGGGTGAAAAGAGGAGGGAGAGGTGATGAAGGTGTATTGGGACTGGCTTAAGGACTCCTGACATACACTACCTCAAGATATTTTTTTGATCAAAATTGTCAAGCAATTTTTTTTGCAGTGTATTGACTACATCTGTATGTCTAATGCTTAATAAAAGTGCATTGGTTAAAAAAAAAGAGTTGCCATGTGGTGAACTGACCCGAGGTCCCTGAGGTTAAACTGTCCGGCTGTTTAGTATAGCGAGTGGTTAAAGGTCAAAGGTTAAGGGTTAGAGGTCAGGGAGATGAGCAGAGCAGTAAAGAAACGGATCTGCACAAACCTGCCTCCACAGCCCCAGGGCCTGATGACATGTAGTATTTAAACACACACACACACACACTCTAAAACATATAAATAATATTAATAATAGCAAATAATTTTAATTGTATTTGATGATGGATTTAAATGAACAAACATAAAAGAGGTCATGTGGATATTTGAATTGAGGCCAAACTACTTTTTATTATTTCTGTGTCTAACCTCTCTTCTCTTCATCACACATGCATTGTGCAGGTATGAGGAGTTTATTATATCTCTTGTATTGAGTGATGGTTTTTTCACACATGCACATAACTCTTGAAAATGTTCCCAAAATGTTCAGGGTAAGCTATGTGAACGAAAACGGACACATTTTCTCACCTCGACTTTACCCAGAATTTGTTTCTACCAGCCCGCTTGTAAAACTTCATGGGTCATGGGTGAATAAAGCAGGAAATATTCCTGAAAATTTACCGCGAGAGAGTGAGCGAGGGAATGAATATATCATTTTATATCATGTTAGCAGTTGTGCACTTAGTGAAGATGTTACATAGTCTTTTCTGTGTGCAGGTAAGTTCTCAACATTCATTTGTTGATACAGTGATTAAGTCCAAATACATGAAGGATTGATATTAATTCGTTAAAGCCTTGGACGCAGTTGCTTCGTCCGCTATCTCTGGATCGTCCTCTTTACGTCATGACGTCCTGCTTCCTGAGACCAACCACTTGTTTGAAGGGTAAACAAGCAACTCAGGAAGATCTCACAGGCAGCCTGACCTGACATTTTCAGCAGTGCGTTATGTGAAAAAAGGCTTTACTATACATCTTTTTGTTTTAACATTTTATACCTCCTTCTTACATTTCAATTACGTTTTCTGAAGGTCTGCTTTTTCTCTAGTAGACTGCTGCTAAAAACCCAGCTATGAAACTCTAATCATATCAACCCGTAGGAAGACATCCAGTAAATTTAACATCTGTCCATTTATCCTGAACACTTCCACTAGATCCACTGATTTCAAGGAGGCTCCAGTTTAATGTTTGCATGGAATCAGATCCAACAGGAGCCTGGTAACAGACCAAAAAAAAATGCTTTCGCTCTAATGACCTCCTCACTATAAACAGTCTCTTACGTAGCAAACGGTCAAAGTAGGGTCCTTAAGAAGTCATTACGCATTATAAGAAAATTAAGCATGAAATGAGCTCTAGGTAAAGACCGTTAGATATTTTCAATGTGCTCAGATAATTACTGTGAACTGCATTAAACTATTTTAAAACAGGACTGAGAATGAGCCGGGAACATATTTAGAGTTCCTGCAGGCTACTGTTGCCAGGCTCTGTGTGTGTGTGCCAGAGGAACAGAGCACACCCTCATACTCACTCACACAGACATGTACTCTACACGTTAGTTATGAAAGCCTACTCACATTATTGAAATCCCACTCATAAAATTAACAAGCTGACACGTGCAACATAAACCACAAGCAAGTCATGTAGCAACAAATACCGGCTGAGAGCAACACAAAAAGGGTTTAAGTTTCATTTGAAGAAGGTGTAAGACGCCAAACAAAGCTACAGTGCCTTCCAAGGATCTTTTAAACGCTTAAATGTGAGGATGATAGTGAAGGCCAAGTTCAGCTGCAGTGACTCAGAATGAGGGTATAATTACTAGAAAAGCACCCTGTTAAAACAATAAATGCATTGACCTGCCCGGTAAGCCAGCAGACAGATATGTGCAGAGACAAACTGAAGGAAAAGCACAAACAGGCGAGTTTTAAACATCCATGGTCAAATGTCAAAGGTCACGGTCTCCTCCGACCCAATGGGGCCTGTAAACACTTATCCTGATCCCCATGGCTGAGCAAACAGCAGTGACTGGTGGGACAGCAGAAAACTAACCAGATCGACTGACAGGTCGCCGCGGTTACCGACAGGTGATGACAACGTGACCACGGTAACTGACATGTGTTGATGGGCAGGCTGTTTGGAAATATGTGTGAGGGAGCTGATCCATGCTGAGATGCAGAGAGGAGAGATTAGGTGAATAATGGGGGCTGGGATTAGTCATTTAACCATGATAGCCCTCCGCCTTGATGTTGCAGTGACACATCACTAGAAGCAGAGTATACTCTTCAGACTCTGGGCCATATGTGAAAGATCTAAAGCACACAGTCTGAAGCACAGGCTGCAAAGTGTAAAAGGCTGTGTCTGGATGCCTTTTGCTAGTTAAGTGGCACACAACCTGGGCGCTAACTGAAGCGCACAAGGCAAAGAGGTTGGATTAAGTCTCAAAATGACACACCAAATAAGGAATAATAAGGGATGAAATAAGGAACATGATGCAGGGAAGCTGGGAAGCTGGGCATCCCATTCATACCGTAAAGGTCAAAGCAGTTCAAATGTTCAATCGTCACATCAGCATGTATTTGTTCCAGGACTTTCTTTTAACATGCAACATGTTCTTCAGTTGAGCAAACAGCATCATTTTACAGTGACAAAAAGTATTCTGTCATTCTTTGGAATAAAAATGTTTAATAAATAACTTTCTTTTGACATGTCACATGTTTTTCAGTAGTGTGAAACAGCAATTTCCCATATTCTTTGGAATAAAAGTAGCATCAGCCATGTTTTTAAATAAATAGTGGGGTTTGGTAGCAACAGCGGTTTCTATTGGTCAATGAGAACGTTACGTCATCACTGACACTGCGTAACCACTGCTCCAGGATACAGAAAATAACAGTCAAACTACCTTATCTTTTCTAAACTCATCTTACTTTGACACATCCTGTATGAAGGCATTGCGAGGAGAAAGATTTGGCCAAAGACTACCCTTTTTTAGCTGCATTGTCTTTCAACTTCAGCAATCTCGCCAGAAAGTATGAAACAGAAGGGAGAGAAGGTTCCTGCCTACCACTCTCCCTCGACACTTCTGGTGATTTTCTTTGCTTTAAACGTGGCCATCTTTTTTGCTGTCTTTTCATAAACATTTGACCCTACTAGTTGATGAGAGAAATCTTCAATCACATTGTAGTGAGCACACTTGAGAGTGACCGCAGTGAAGCGGGTCAGTGATGGCTGCCTTTCAACTATGACACATACCAGCCGGCACCTATGAAACGCTGACGGTGCAGTAATTAACAAAATGATCCCACAAGAAGCATTGAAAAAAACACCAGATTCACAAGAAAACTATGAAATCAGGAATTATGTCTTCCTGGATTATTTTATTTACATTTTTTAAGGGAGTATTTTAAGTGGTAGAACGGGCTACTGGAACTTTCAATCAGCTGGCTCAGACTCTTTTAAACAGTTACATGAGCTGATGAGGAGTTATGTATTTTTATACACAAAGAAATCAGAAATAAAATACTAAATTAATTAACCTAATTGGTACCTAAATAGCTTTCTATCTTATCTCATCAAACATTGTAAAGTTCTGAATGAGGAGCCATTTCAAGCCTGCTTAAAAATATGATGCAACACTTCATAACTCTCAGTTGTTTGAGATTGAAAAGGTACACTTACTAAATTAGGTGCACATGCTGACACATCATTACACAATTTACACTCAGGTTAATAATAGGTTTGGTGTATGTATGTGTGTGTGTGTGTGTGTGTGTGTGTGTGTGTGTGTGTGTGTGTGTGTGTGTGTGTGTCTGTGTCTGTGTCTGTGTGTCCTGACTTTATAAGGTGTGGCACACTGAATGATGCTACTCCTTCCACTGAGCACACAAAGCACAAGCTGGCTTACCGCCACGATGTGGTGGAAAAATCACTGCCAACACTTCCCTGGTACTGTAAACACAGCTGCAAACACACACACACACACACACACACACACACAAACACACACAGTATCTTGGCAGAGCAAACACACCTGACAGTGATGACACACAAATCTTGCATACATAACATACATATAGCACCCAAACGGTGCCTTTGTCTAATTATACATCAAAAACAGTTAATCGTCAGTAAAGTGTTATTAGGAATATTCACAACACTTTTGTAGTTATGCCAAAAAAAAAGAGTTTCTTTTACATGCTACATAATTATGTGTTTTATTCCGTGAAGGTTTAATGCACAGTGGGGTTTCAAACTTGAATTTTAAGAATCTGTCTTACTTATCTCCTTGCTCACGTTTTACCAGCTCTATGGTTGACATTCCTCCCTTCCCTCTCCCGGCTCCTTCTCTTACTGCCAAAAGGGAAAGGAGAGAGACGGATCATGCCACACAGAGAAGAAAAGGATTATTTGTTGGTTATAAATCCTTCACGTCTGAACTAATCCCAAGTGTTCAAGTTCTACTAAGCTCTCTTTAAGACCAGGGAATGACAGGAATGGGCATGTGTGTGTGTGTGTGTGTGTGTGTGTGTGTGTGTGTGTATGTGTGTGTGTGTACGTGTACATGTGTGTGTGAAATACTTGATACTTCAGTCCAAGCCCTAATGACGCTCTGCTGGTGGTTTCATACCTCACCTCCCAAAACTGACCAATGGCACACAAGGTCACCTAGCAAGAGTGTGGGCTGATCCAATCAGAGAGAAGTTCAGCAGGGGGGAGCATAAGGTGGCCAGAGGACATGAGGAGGTGAATTAGCTAAACAAAAAAAAAACATTCATAAAACTCTGATGATGGAGCGTAATGGGATTCTGTAGAGCTTAGTGGGAATTGGTACAGAGAATTACTCACACACATACTGTGCTATTATCATGACTTCTTTGTTTAACGGATACACTTATCTCTGGGCTGAATTAGAGGGATTATTCCTTTTTTTTATTACACGCACCATCCTGTTAATACGGGGAAAGTGTTTCCTCTGTAATTAGGTCCAAGTGCCCTTGTTAAGTTTGCCACAATAGCACAGTACAGCAGCCTCAGTTTGAAGCGTTACCGTGAACTTGTACACTCGCTGAGGGGGGGTCCAAGGAAAGGAATTCCCCTGCATTTTGTATTTGCATTATATTTCAGCGGGAATCTCTTGTGGGAAAAGTTTCGGCATTGTTTTCCTACAATGGGTCTGCACTCAATAATGAAACCATCAGGCACTGTTAGAATGTCAAATGTGCAACCAGGGAGGCCTGTAGTCCTGGAAAGCAGCAGTAGCATGTCCATGTCTATACCTCTGGAAAAGAAGAAAAACATGGCTTTCCTTAGCGCTAGATTAATAGTCGTGCAATGACAGACCTCACTTGTGTTTGAACAGCATAAGCAGCATGCTTGTTCATCTAATGCAAATTAATTGCTGGTTGCCAAAAACATTATTATATGGAACGATTTCTCAAGAACAGTTCTGGAGGCTTTGAAAACAGACCAGTCAAACCTCTATCTCTAAAACCATAAATCTTGTTAATCTCTGCAGATCTTTACTGCTGTTGCATAACGGTTCATCTCTGATCTTTCAGTAACTGTTTAAATAACCAGAAGGCAAATTACTTGGCTTGGACGGCTCTTGTGAAAGACTTGAGTAGCCGGACTCGATTTGATTGACTTCTACAAATTATGTGAAGAGTCACGTGCAACTACATGAATATTTTTTCCTGGCTGGCCTTCATCCCCAAACCTGAGTACCTTTAAATCAGTCAAAACAGAAAAACAGGATTTTAAGGTTCCATTTACTCAAAGCAATGCATTATGAGATGAAAAAGCACTGAGATGTATAAACACTCACGAGGTGCAGCAGTGATGAGGATGAGTCTTACTGCCAAAAGATTTGCATGAATCCAGAAAAGGTATTGAATAAATCCCTGCAATACTGTGAAAAAAGACATTACGCCTGCTTCATGACAGCAAGTCCAAAAGACCATGAATGCAGCACCAATTATCAGTTTCATTTAGAGCCAGTGCATTAAAAAATGTATGTTAATGTGAATAAATAAAATATTCTAAAACAATGCAATTACCAAGACATCTTATCCAAGGTGAATACTGAGGATTAAGAAGAGACAGAACAGATCATTCAGTGGGAAAAAAAAAACTAATTAGAAATAATCAGGACACTTTGAATCATGAATCCAGAATAGTTTTTAATCAAAAATAGATTCTGAATCAAATCGTTACCCCAAGAACCAAAATCGAATTGAATCGTGACACACCCAAAGATTCCCAACCCTATTAAACATTGTATTTCATGTATTGTCTGCATTATCATTTAAGCTACCATGTGAGCCACACGTTAAAGCTTGGCATGCCGTGTAATGTGTAACATTAAAAACAAAATAATGACATCAATGAGTGACAATGAGCATGGTTTTAGGCTGTTCTCCAGCCAGAGTGTGGGTGCTCCGAGAAGGGAGGGTGCATGCGGAGAAAAGGGGAAGAAATTGGTTTTCTGGCCTAATAACAGCCGTCTAAGTGCTTTATCTCTCGTCTCATTGTCTCTGAATCCCAAGGACAAACTGTGGCAGACAAACCCGGGTGGTCACAGTCTGTCAGCTAAAGCCTTGTTCAGCCTCTAATGACTTCAGATTCAAGCATCCATCTCTGACCGCTCCAAGAGGACAAAAAAACACACACACACAAACACCTTTAACGGCCTAAACATCCTTCTCCATTTGTAACAACATGCACAGAAATGCCTGTGTGAGCACAAACACGCAAAGTCACCTCGGCCTGGCTAAGTGTGACCATCCATCTCCAGGTGGTTTTCAGTCTAAATGTGTTGAGGCTAGTAGAGCACAACAGAGACGGATACGGACACAGTGCAACAGCTGTTTTGTCTTCCTCTCACATTCCTCTTCTCTCCACCACTTTTTCTTTCTTCACCTCACATTTCTCCTGCATTCATTATCCTGCAGTCGTCCTCCTGCCTTTCTCATCTGTATTGGGGAGGAGAAGAACTTCTGCAGTGTTTTACTGAAATGTGCTTTGATTTTTACAATGAACCGATGCAACCCTAATGAACACTGTTCACATTTTAAATCTTGATATAGTCACTGACTGCACGCTATTTTGGAAATGAATGTAAAAGCTTAATTTTCTATCTTTTCTGGATCACTTCCTCCCTTGACCTACTATTAAAATAACATAAAAAGTTAGTTCTGAAATTTAATTTTCCTGACTAAATGTGAAATTGTCTTCACACAAACTGACACAAATTCAAAGGCCACTGCAGAGACACACACAATGTCTACTTCAGTGTCCCCTGACCATGTTCAGCATTGCTAGCAGCTCTGTACAAGGGATGGAAATAACGGTTGGATGATCATCCATTTGTAACACTGTCAGTACCTGCCTTTTCGTGTGTCAAGCGAGGTCGTTGGAAAAAGTTGCTACTCTCTCTCCAGAGTTGTTAGTGTGAACCTTAATAAAGAACATTTCCCTGGTTTCTCATTCTTCAATGAAAAATTACAATTGAACTTCTTAACAAATCTTGCTGACCGCAAACAGGAACAAGACAATGAAGCAAATCTAACACCTTCCACATGAAAAGGGTGCCCACACAGGAACCCAACACAAACAAGGTGTGTGATTTGTGGTAATTGGAGAAGATAAGGTGGAGCTGAGTGACGGTGGAAAACCTCTTTTCCTGACTTGGCAGGTGCTCATACGAGGAACAAAGCGTTCGTCACTCACAGTAAATAAGTGTGTGTCGGCTTTGTCACCGGACGGTATACAATAATTTTCTATAGAGTTTCCCCCGAACAGGCAGATAAACAGGAACCTAGGAAGGATGCATAAACACACACAAACACACATAAGAAGACACCGCTTTGAGACGGTCATAAACAAAAATTGACATGCTCGCACACAAAACAGAGAGGGCATCAGGTCTTTAATCAAGCCGAGTACATCTGTCAACAACGCTGTGAACACCATGCTTCATCACAACGGAGAGGCCCCTGTGTGTGTCGACAGGACGAATAAAGTGCAACTGCTCCTTAAGATAAAGGGACGTGCACTGTAGCCACCTAGAGTCTGTCTTTACAGGAAGGACTGGAATGTAGTATGTTTGTGATTGGTTCTAGTAGAGTTTGTCAACAAGTGTTTTTTATGCCTTGAAAACCACCTTTTCATAAAGTCAGGAAAGTAAGCTAACTGTTTTACTACGTACACATATACAGTAGTTTGCTGATTTTCACATCAAATGGTGCTTTCACACTTGCACAAAACTCCAGAAACTTCCTGATGTTCCTGATTCATTTTTCATTCTGACTTTACCCAGACTTTCTCCTACCATGCAGCGTCCTAGAAAATTGTCAACGAGAAGTCAGGGTGAGCTAATAGTGAAACGCAGCAGCTAATGCTGCAGGAAAATTTACCACAAGTGAGCAGAGGACGGGGAATTGATGTTTCTAGCCTGCAACCAGCCGGAAGCCAAAGACCAGGTGTTCCCAAACTTCTTAGCTCGCAACCCCCAAAATAAAGGTGCCAGAGACTGGGGGACCCCTGATGTCCCTGGAGATGGTTAAGGCATAATTTTAACATACAGCCACGTCCACACACTTATAGTCATATCTTAACACTGGTAAGACAAGAATACAAGAACCTAAAGACATACAATTCTTTCATACAGTGATTTCCATGTATAGAGGCATTGAGTCCACATTCAAAATGTAATAGACACACAGGTGTTTTCACCTGTATGTCCCCCCCCCTGTGTGACCCCTGTCTTGGTGGCTTGGGACCCCCCAGGCTTCCCGACCCCCACTTTGGGAACCACTGCCAAAGACTGTAGGGCAAGCGACCGGTGCAATGTACATGCATGTAATAAAACTGCTTCATTATATTTTCTGTTCTCCAGTTTGTTCTTCTCTGCTCTTCTGTTGATATTGTGAATGTGTCAAACTACAGGTAGCATTGATACACAGTAAAGGGAAGAGAAGCTGTCTTGACTCCTAAGACATCACCCCTCCCCTTCTTCTGACAGGGACGCTCCCGCTGTGGACGTTGCTTGAATAACCAGACATTTTCTAGATTGCTTTTTGAGCCTTGTATGCCTTTATTAGAGAGATAGGACAATGAATAGTGGGAAATGAAATGTGGCAAAGAAGCCACAGGTCCGATTTGAACCTGGGCTGCCCGCTTTGAGGACTATAGCCTCTGTAAATTGTGGGCACGTGAACTAACCACTAGGCCACCGGCACTCTGATTTTTCAAGAAATTTTTAGGTGTGCATGTAAGAAAAAAGTTGAAGTTTGTATTTGTCTTCTCTGCCTGCATCTGATTTGTGCCAAGAAAAATATGTGTTGTGAGAAGCTGCAACACATAAAATTCATTTAACTGTCATGTTGGTGTAGATATAAGAAAAAGTGTGAGAGAATGTAGAGATGAATGGCTAACTGCAGAGGGGCAAATGAAAAAGCCCAGAACTTAAATAGGAAGGATTCAAACTTCTGCTCGTTACTGAGGTTTTTCCTTCCTTCTTGGCTTTTCTGTCTCTTGGTTCAGATAATGAATGCATCCTAAAGCCAGTGGAAATGAGTAAAAACAAATGGGGAAAGAAAAAACTCATTTCAAATTTTGTAGCCAGAAAAAAACAACATTCAATGTCTAAATAACTGCTGACTAAAATAAGCGCAAAAGTGCTCAGTGCAGTGCTTTTTCCTGTGGTTGGAGCTGCAGTGTTGTAATCAGTATGTGGGTCAACATCCTGATTACAGTCCAGCATGGCATTCCACTTCTGTTGCAGTCAGCTTTGATTAGCATGTGGGTGAGCCTGCAGGGTGTGTGTTAGTGGATCTCTGTGTGCACCTATCAGCTTCTCTCCTCTGTTCACTGCACTGTTGGGAAGAAGAGCGACAAAATACATCTGTTACTGCGTATGGTATAGTGCAACTGACTCTTATAAAAGAGAAAGTCTGGTGCTTTTTTTAAAGTGCAGTGTACTGAAAACTAGTGGAAAGCTACCATCAGCATATTATCAAACTTAAAACCTGGGGCCGTATCTTACACCAGACGCAAAGACATTTGGGGTGCAGCCGAAGTGTCATTGCTTAATATCACCAAACAGTTGACATTTTCACACTCTTTGCCGAGGCTGTGTAAACGGCAAATAAACTTGTGTCCACTTTAGCAGCCAGTGGCTTATTGGTCTATAAATGAGGTATGAGAAGGGCCACGGCCAGTGCATTTTTATCTTGAAGATGCAGAAAGTGGCGTCACCATAGATTAACTTGAACATCGTCCAATCTGGGAACCCGTTGAAAATCATCATCACTATCTTCCTTGTCCCTGTGGTGTTTACCTCTGCAACATAAACGCCATAGATTGTTTGTCCCTAACATCACAGAGTGGCGCCGGTTCATCTGTTGAGTCTCGGTTCAACGGTAGAATGCAATGGCTCACTTCAGCGGTATGAGTCAGAAAAAGAACCAATTTCAATGTGATTTACTTGAAAGTTAGGGGAATTTAGCTTGCCAAAAGAACAGACTCTTGATGCAGATTTGTAAAAGGTTGACTAGTTCACCTGGTGTGAACAGATCATAACTAGTTAACCCTGCTTGTTATTTTTCTTTCCGACTCAGTGGTTTGGTTTTAACTTTAGACACTAACTTTCTTTGTTTGGTTTTCAATTACACGGGGGGGGGGGGGCATGCATTCTATAAATTTAAAAGCCTGTGAAGAGCTCAACCTTGAGCCAATCTGAGCCCACATCCTTTCAAGTGTGTGTTTATGTGAGATCCTACCTGCCTGTGTGTCTATCAGGTGTGTATCAAATTCAGCCTTGGCTCGCAACGCTGATGTTACCTTTTCTGCGGATGTGGGTTGGAGGATTACCTGCATTACCATGACGTGATTCTTATCACCTGCACCAGTTCTCCAACACTCTACATAATCTCCATCACCCACAAGATGAAAGATACTCCGTCTGATACACTTTGACATATTATCTGCATACCACAACAACACCCAGGGGGGAGGTCAAAACTTTCAGAGGGGGTTATATGGTCAGGAAAGTAACATCTTTACCAAATATAGACTAGATTATATTTCATATCTGGATTCATAAAGAAAAATAAACAATGAAAAGACTGTAAATAGATTAGAGCTGGGATAAAAAAAAAATCTATTCACTAAAGTATCCCACATTTTTATGGGACGATTCAAAAAACATTTCATTCCGCTGGGATCGATCATTGTGACGTCATATCCATTTAAAGAAAAACAACTGACGGGAGCTGTTAGCAGCGGAAAGTGCAAAGGAGCAGACAATGCACACCTTGTTTTCACAATAGCTTAGAGTCTTTCAGGTTATCAATAAAGATATTAATACACTCTCAGACTGATCCACATTGGAAACAAAAAAGTTGTATTAATGTGGAAATGTTTCATCTGTGGTTCCACACTGACTGAAAAAATAATGTCTGCGTTCATTTTCATACAACTCTCTCTCTCTCTCTCCTAGGATAGCTTGCTAAATAGCTTCATAGCTCAGGTAATGTTTTCAGTTTTTTAAGTAAAAACGTTCAAACGTTAGCCGCATTGGATAGCAGTTATTGATCTTTCTGTATTCGTTTCATGTAAGTAAATGTGTTTGTAGCAGCATTGATACAATTTAGCCCTGCTAGCCGCTAGCAGTTAGCTAACACGCTACGTAAGTCGCTTTATCTTATTGCAGAGCTGTTCCCAATAACGAGAGAGATAAATCAGCAATGTGTGGGTTATGAAAATGCAACTCAGCATTTTAAGAACGTTCAAAGTGTTTGTTTAGTGTTTATTAAGCCGCACTGGGCGCTAACACCGAAACATCTCAGCCTGTGCTCTCCAGCCAGGTGCTGATTTTGCCAATCATATACTAGTTGGGGCAGGACTCATTGCCCAGGTAACAAAGGAAACAGATGATGTCAGCTGATGATCACATAAAGTGAATTAGTAGGAACAGATGGTCTGGATGTTACAGTGTTTAATAGACGATGAAAAAGAAAAGATTGACTTACATGTGACATAATTTTTTCCTTTACTGCCTGTGACAAGACTATGAGGCACAGCTGAGGTTCACAACTATCATACTCCAGACTTAATCCTGTCACCTTCAGAGAAAGGTCATTGGGAATAAGAAGTTAGTGCATACGGGGGGAAAGTATAGGAAGGATGTTCAAAGGGAGAAACACAATCAAGAGGTGTACGAGAGCAATATCAGCTGAAAGCAATCAAGAGAGAAAGGACATCATGAGAGCACGAGATGAAGAGGCAGTACCAGAGAAACTGTCACATAAATCTGCAGCCTTTTAGATAATAAGCTGAGAGGCAAGTGGAGAAAATGAAGAGGGAAGACTTTTCACTTCGCCTCTCGGTTAATCTGTCTTCACAGAAGTAGCTGCCACCTCCATCAGTCAATCTCATCACAGCTCCAGGCCCCGTGCTCACGCTCCTTCTTTCTGTCAAACCCTTCACCTTCTTTCCTCATCCATCCATCCAAGAGGCCTCCCATCATCCACCTTTGGTCACGTCCACTGGGGTGTGCAGAGAGGCAGGTTCAGGCTTGCCCTCTCACCCCCCCCAGGCCTCAGTCTATAATGGATTACCTTAATCACAGAGGATTTGCTAAATAACACAGTGTATAGTCATTAAGGCTTTTCACTTTTGTCACAAATCCGCAATCACTGGAGGATTGGCGCTCCGCCAGGAAAAAAAAGCTGTCAGGTAGAAAAAGTTCCAGTTCCATGTTGGTATGCAACACTTCTACAGAACATTAGTCGTTTTCATTTGTCCCATGTGACATCTTTCACAAATCCTACCGCTTAATTCAAGATTAACCTTGTGCCTCCTCACGCTCTTTTTTTCTTTGATTAATTATAAGGAAGGATGGTTGATTTCACTACAAACTGGAGACAATTTTATGTGGGATATTTCTCAAAGATGGTACTTGCTTTTCAATAAAGAAATAAATAAAAATATGAGCACTTCAGAATGACACAAATATTGAACATACATCGTCTTAACTGCCTGTGGTCCCTGAAAGTCATGACAGGCTGTTTGATCTGGGACCTAGATGTCTTTATAAGTTGTCAGGCTTATATGCAGGCAATGGCTTTTATGTGCAGATGCTAATAATTCAACTCAAGTAGCACGTCTCTATAAAAACTCTCCATAAAGTCAGATAGACCTTTTTTAAATCATTATTCTAAAAATCACAGCCCAATCACCATAAAAAAAAAAAATGCTTCATCAAAACAAGCCGCCTTCTACCAGTGTTGCAAATATCTGTGAATTTCCAGTTAATGGCAAAACGGGTTGAACTTTGTGTTGTTGTTCTTTTCCTAAATATGAATCAATGACTGAGGAATCTGCTTTCTTTTTCAGAAAGATATGCTCGAACACATCCAAACAAGCTCCCTTAAACAATAACAAACATACAAGCTCACACAACCAGCTCTTTAGTATATGTAGGTAACTCACAGAGAAGTATGCCGGTATCCAAGCAAAGTAACAGAAACAGAAAAACACTCACACAGCTGTGTTTTTAAGCTGCATGCCCCACAGCTTCTCGGCAAGCTCAGCTCCTCCTGGTTCAGTATATTACTAAAACGTTTTTCATATCTCTTCTTATTCAGCCCATAAATATTGTAAGACATTAGATCATTTCGGGGGGAAGGGGTCTAATGAGTGAAGGCATGGCATAAAAAGTTGCTGCAGAAGTTTGAATGTAATGTTAACAATGTATCAGCGTAGCCTGACACTATGATGACAGTTTTATATCAATGCTACATGTTAACGGACCACCAGTTCTGATGGCGCAGCAGTTATGAACATCATAAATGAACCTAATATAAGTATGTAATAATAAGACTCAATCAGATGCTAATTTCCTTGGATTGTTTGCATGACTTTGACTTTTAGGTTGATATGGAGTTTCATTTCATTTCCAGAGGTTATACAGATGTTAGCTGAAGCAATCTAGCCGTGGCTACAAGTATACCCTGCCTCTGTGTGTGTGTGTGTACAAACTGTATGTTTGTGGCACCCCAGCCTCATTGAAACATCACTTTATGAAAGATGAAATATTGTCAACTTGTGTCATTCAGATTCTGCCTCAATTTGCGCCATAGAAGGCAAATTTATTTTGTGTTCAGGGAAAAATATTATTGGTAATATTAGACCACCTCCACCTAAAACAAGCTAGACAATATCCCTAATTTCCCCTTTTCCATTTACAACAGACACATGAAACGTGGTCAAAATGCTGGATGTAGTACAGTGTAGTATATATGAAATATCTGTCACTGTGTGTGGTTTGGGATTGTTATGTAACAAGGATGAAGTCGATCTTTTGGCATCTTGCATTGTCTCCCAGACTTACATCAACTTACAGCAATTATGAAAGGTTTGTAACTTGTGTCGAGACCACAGCCCCCGGACAGACCGAGGCAATGAAAAGAGGGTTAGACCTAGAGCCCATATGCAGAAATGCAGTTCTCTAAGGTCACAGGCAATCTAGTCTTCCCATGTGGGTTTGTGGTAAATCCTCTTACGCCACTTTGGCACTTTACCAAACAGGAAGGTCATAGAGAGGTCTGATAGTACAAGCTCTGGACTTTTTTTTAAGTCCAAGTGCCCTTTAAAGGACAGAAAGAGGAGATTAGATGGGAAATGAATAGATGAACACATTTCTACATAAATGGTAAAACACTTTTGCTGTGCATTGCTACACAGTGTTGTGACACACGTACTCAGTAAGGTTTGAGGTACAGGCTTTTTCCACATCCATTCATCACATGGTCCTGTTGTTGTTCCCAGGACAAACTACATGATCTTTTGTCAAACTAGGTGATTCATAATGCATGTTTAAGGTCAATTTTGTTATATGTTAAACCTCTTCCTGGCATTTATACCTGGGTAGTCCAAATATGTTACTAAAAGGATAAGTCCCTAAAAAAAAATTAGATGTTTCTTATCAGCTAATAACTTTCTTGGCTTCACTTTATTGACACCACTGGGACTGACATGTTCATGTTTTGTTCAGTCTATGGCCTTGATGCACATTTACTTTCATATCATTTGAGCATGATGAATCAGTCTTCTGAGGATTGATTTACAAAGTTTAACTTTTCTATAGTTACTGATGTTGGTAACGTGTTTCTGGCCCTGGGCGCTAAAATTTGCATCCTGGACCTCCATTGACTCCGGTTTTAAGTTGCACATATACGCATTTGCTCCTCTTGTACGCATTTACACATGACCAACCTAAAGTCAACAGCAGAGGGATATGTCCCATGAGCTGACACATGAAGAGCGAGTCATGCAGTGTCACCAATCAGAGCATTTATTTATTAAGGTAGATCAGAGCAACAGACCAGAATAGAAAGAGTCAGCAGTTTTGTTAAGTTTGTCTCCACAGAGTTAAGGAAACACATGCCTGCTAAGTATGAGTGTGTTGTTTGTTAAGTATGTTAACCAAACAAAATCTCGTCCTAATTTAAAAGAACCACAATGCTAATTTTATTAGCCAGGTAAAGGCATTTTCCAGTAGCATATTTGTTAGCATCTAGCTAACCCACTATCCCGGTCCATCAGTGAGAACAATGCCCCAGCCGTCACTGCCTTCAGCTCCAACTTGGCCCTTTCCGCTTTAGAGTATTACCTGTATATGTGAAGTTTTTTTCTCCTGCAGGCTGCAATTTTAAAAAAGCACTAAGCACCCCTATTTGGGCGCTTTTATTTCAAAGTTATTCATGTGCAAAATACAAGAACCGACTGGGCAGGCACAGGCATGGACGGACGTGGATATGGATGTGCTGTAAACCATGTTCGTGTTTGTTAGCAGTAAATCTCTTCACAGCTCACTGAACTGACAGGAAGGGAAGGTGTGATGGATGGAGTGAGGAATAGGAAAGAAGAAGATGGGAGGATAAGGTCACTACACTTACACCAGTTGGGGAAAGACACAGCTGACTAGAGGGCAATAAGTGGAAGCAGGTATTTTGTTAACAGTACGACGGCACATTTGAAAGTACAATTTGTAAATGACAAAAGATGTTGATAAAAACACAACAGAAAACTTGTTGAACAGAAAGGTCATAATGGATGACGTATGATGTGTCTTTGCAGGAGCACGGTCTTAAGACTTTATTGTTATTCCAATTTTATCCCAATTTCCTTTTAATTGTCTGGGAAAAAATATTTTGATCCCAACAAAAATATAGTGTTCACTCCAAATTCAACAAACTTCATCGATAGTCTCATTATAGATAATCTATTTAGTGTCCTAAAACAATCAAATCAGAGCAGACAGGTACAAGTCATAGTGCTCTTAGGAATATCATCTTTTTGTTGTTGCTCAAGGATAAAAATTGGATGTTTCTTATAACTTAGGAACTTTTGTTGGCTATTATCCCATTTCAAAGTTTTCTTTGTCATCAAGGTAATCAAATGATAGATGTCGCTAGATATGGTGCAGAAATTGAAAGCTTAACAAAAAGCTTAGTTGGCACACTGTTGATAAACTTGTAAACGTAATAAAACATATATTCTCAAGAGGCGCAGAGATGGCCAAGCAGGTAGGTCGCCCTCCATACATGTCGCCTTCCATACATGAAGTACGGAGGACTGCTTAGGGGGGCTGAAGTCCGACCTCCTGTGGCTCCTTTCCCGCATGTCATTCCCCACTCTCTCCCGATTCCTACTCCATCCACTGTCCTATCACAAATAAAAAAATACAAGCCAAAAAAATCAATCTACCCAGATCTGCACCTTTTGCCTGCTTATAATTGTATATTAGGAATCACTTTACACAGACATCTAAAACATCAAGTCAAACCAATTAACAGCTTACTTATCTATTTTTTAAAGGTTATGCTTTTTGTGGAAGTAGAGTTCACATGTAGGCAGATATGACAACAAGATTTAAAAGCACATATTTAGCCTACAAATATTGATATATCATATAAAAGAGGCAAACAGGTCATTCAAGATGGACAAAGAGCTTGTTGTATTCATAACAGTGAAAAACTGCATTAATCTGCATTGTATCAGTCGGTGTTCCCCATAACAGCAGACACCCCGAAGGATCTTACACAATAAATGAGACCATCGATCTGTGAGTCAAATGAGCATCAAACATCACCATATGTTCTCTCTGAAGAGCTTAATGGTCAATAAAAAATCCTGTTTCGCTGCATTACATTCATTATGTTCATGTGCTGCAGCTGCTGCTTTCTATTAAAGCACTTGAGTGTTAACTCCATCGTTTGATGATGCTAAGTATATAAATATGATGTCTCCTCTTGTGAGATAAGCCCCTTAGAAATTCAAAATCCATCATTTTGCTCAAATATTTAGTTATGTCATCAATAACTATACAAAAGATGTTACATTTCATGACCTCAGGTTGTTGTTTTATCATGTAGTATTTGTTGGGTATACTTATATGTAAACTTCTTTATTTCTTAACAGACCCTGCAGTCTGTTGAAGGTGGCTGAGCTGTTTAGGGTACGATGAGGTCCATGTGAGTGTTGCCCTTTTCATTAAGGCACAAGTATCTTGTGTTTTTTCAAATGCATATGACTATCAAATCAATATGGCAGATCCATGTGAATATTTCTATGTGTACCTATGCATGTAAGTGTGCCTGTAGAAGATTGTATTCTATATTGATGAAGTGTGTTTGCTGAGCATGAAGACACCTTCAGTCAATCCAAACAACAACAACCACAAAGTTAGAATGTTGATGACACAGGGCCTCCAATGCCAGCTGGCAGGGGCCCATTATTACCTCTACTTCTCTTTCAGTGTGTGTGATCGGTAAGTAGGGCAGTGTGTGGTACCAGTGCTTATGTGACTTTGTTCCACAGCCAGGTATGTAACAAATGCTGGACAGGTTGTCATTGTTCTTAAACTTTAAGCCTTCAGTGGATCATTTTTAATGATTGCATGAACTCCACATTATGTCTCGTGCCACTGTCAGTTCCAAGTTTCCTCTCGACCAACACTAGGCATCTCTGAAATATACTTTGTTTCAGTACTACACTCTGAAATATACTTTGTTTCAGTACTACACTCTGAAATATACTTTGTTTCAGTACTACACTCTGAAATATACTTTGTTTCAGTACTACACTCTGAAATGCAGAAACGAAAATGTTATCAGACTTGACAAAAAAGTTAAATATTTTGACGTATGTAGCACAATAACATGCACTTATTTTGACCACAGCACAAGCTTAATGCAACTTGTAGTCCAATAGAAAGGAGTGTATCATTTTGCTCTCTCTCTCTTTCTGTACAACACACACTCATACACTCACACATACACACATGTTCACAGGTTTCTTTATCCACATGTTCTCTGCCACTCCCATTCAATCCAAGACCTCAATCAGTAAAAGCAATCAACTCAGAGGTCTGACTGACTAAAACCCAAAACTATGCTATTCATCACTTCACAGGTCTAGTCTTTTTTTCCACAAATAGAATATACAAGAATAAACAGCCTTACAGCTCGCACAAAGGCAGACACCACTGTTGACAACATCGGTGCATTTCTTGATCCAGGGTCAAAGCCATTAGTGTGGACCACCCTGCACTCTGGACCACTATGCAACCTATTCTGAAACTTAACCTAACACGGCCATGACACAGAAACGCAAAGACAGAGATCATAGAAAACCTTCTCATCAGGTTTAATTCTACACATACCGGACCCTTTCTTTAAGGCAGTATGATTGGGAATGTAAATAAAAAATATATATATTTCAAGCAAGAACTAAAACATTTGTTAGTATTGAAAAATAAACAGGTTGTCTGTTGTAGCTCTTGAAACTAAAGGTTAAAAGATTTAACTTAGTTTAAATTCTAAAAAACAAAAATATACACTGTCTCTTCACAGTAGGGAGGTTCCTGGTTCGAATCCCCTTCGGACAGGAGCCTTTCTGTGTTGAGTTTGCATGATCTCCCTCTCATAATCAAATATAGTCAACCGAAGTAACCAATGAGAAAAACAATCTAACGAAGTGAATGGAACATTTTCAACTTCCCTTCAGATTTTTAAAGGGGATTAAATTGGGAAAACACTGAAACAGCATGCACGATCAATTATTATTGGCTTAAGTCTTCATATGAGGACAAACCAAAAAAAGTCTGACAAGTCTAAGTCCACATTCTCCAATAACAAGATTAAGACCCTGAGACGTCATCGTCCTCAAGGTGCTAAGCAGCTCACAGTGCAGAAAAACTGACATTGCTATTTTCCAAGAGATGCTGATGTCATCTTTACAGCCAACACCCATTACCCATTTATGCGAATAGCAAATGCACTTGAGCCCAATTGTGAGCCCACGTTGGTCTTCAATGACATGTTGTCATTTGATTGTTTGCCATGGAGATACAGCAGAGAGCTATTGCACCACTGACTGAGAAGACACCTCGTCCAAACTCAGCGGCAAAGTATCATCCTGCCATTTAAGTTGTACATATCAATGAGGCAGTATCAGTATTCATAGTTCCAAATTTATGGGTGGCCCTGGCCCCCACTGGTCTGGATCCGCCCCTGCTTCTTCCATCTTCATAAGAATGTCAGATGTAAAAAAAAAAAAAAACTGACACTTTATTTTACAGGGCCTTCATTGTTAACATGTCTGTTCAGGAGTTTAAATTGTGTTTACAGTAATTAGCTTTGCAGTGTTGATGACAGTGTACTTTACTAACCCAGTGTCTCCATGTTCACTTTCTGTATTCCGCTCAGCAGTGTGTTTTTAGTGTGTGTCCTTAGTTTTTCCTCTGACTCAGCTGTTTGAGTGATGAAGAGATCAAAGTGCGAGAGTTTGACGAACACTGCAGCAAAGTTTCAGCATCTGATGAATAAACATGAGGAGGGACATTTATGCAACACACACAGACACACATCCCCTAAAGAACATCATACAGTACATAACACACTGCTGCTGCTGCTACTGCTACTGTTGCTTCCTGCACCTCAACTTAGGTTCAGAAGGTCAATACAGAAGCATACATGCACACACATACACAAACAATTACACACACACTTATTCACATTTTTTATTAGAGGCCTTATGAAGAAGAGTAAGACCAAAAGAACGTACTGTGTGTGTGTGTGTGTGTGTGTGTGTGTGTGTGTGTGTGTGTGTGTGTGTTTGGTGTTTCATTAAGTGAGACTCAGCCTCAGCTTGTTTATCTTTGTGCAGAGACGGGCAACAGGGTAATCCTGCATCTACGAAAGACACACAAACACAATGTCCTCACACACCGTCAGTGTCTGAAAGAGCCCAGAAATGAAGGTAACACACATACACATGTACAGACACACACTGACAGAAAAACAGAAATGGTCATTCAGATATGAAAGTGCATAGGATAGCAAACACTCATTGATAAGCCACGCCCTCTCTCTCTCTCTCTCTCTCTCTCTCTCTTTCACCAAGCAGCAACCTCCACGGTTAGAAAAATACAAAAAAGCAAATGTGGAAGTGCAAGATCTTGCAGTACGTCAAGGGTCCACTTGAGGCTTCCAGGGGCCCCCAAAGTCACATACACACCCCATTCAAAAATGTACGTTTTAACATAGGAAATTAAAATGTTTACAGCCTGGTACAAAAATATTATATTGGTCTGATGAGTTATTTTCCTCATGGGCACACATTTTATATTTTTATAAAGCTTTGATTTCATGAACGATATGTGGTATCCATAGTTAGGGCGCGTAGCTGACCTGATTGACAGGTGTGCACGATGTAACGGTTTGTCAAGAGGTTTTAAACCCACCTCAGCTCCAGCTCTCCACCTGTCATTAGGTTGACTGAAAGTTAGCCTGAAACAGGATTTCCATTAATATTCCATTAATTAATATTCCAGTCTATGCCTTTGACACCTGACTGATGGATGCAAAACATCCAGTGCTGCTTTTCCTATAGTTTTTATTTCAACCAAACCAGTGTGATTTTGAAATGGTTGAAGGAGCGCATGTTACACTTCACTTTATACACCTAACATGGGGGGGTCTGGATTTCAAACCTCTTTTTCATCTAATTCAAAATTAAGATTTGCATTGCCTTCATTTTGCATATAAAAACGGAGTAGGCATGACAACTGCAGCAAAATTAGAACTATAAAAAAGGTGTTCACATTTTATTTCAAAATGGACATATCAGACAGAAACAGGACATGTAAATGAAAACAGACACGTGCACACACACACACTCACACAGAGTATGAATCAGTGAGCAGTGAAATGATAGGTGTGTCCCGATTGGTTTGACTAATGAAAGAGCATCCCATCCCTTATCAATGAATAATGCAGCACACATATTGCAGAATGCTCCCTCACATAGAATATTCATTTAAATACATGCACACTCTGCATACATGTACAGACAAACACGTGCTGACACAAACTGCTGACATGAACAAAAAAAAGTCTGAGGGTTTAAAAAATGTGCTTATTAAAGGTTTGATGTTGTTAAATCTTGATACATATTACACTGAAGCTGCTGAAATCATGAGTTCTCTTCTCAGTCAGGTTAGCACAGATCAGCTCAAAGACAAACAGTGACACTCAGGAGTTATTTGGGATTTAAATTTGCATAACAAAATAAAGATCCTGGGCTAAAGCATCGAGTTATGAAGGTCAGTCATAGTGGGGTTCGGGGTCCCGAGATACCTTCCCAAACATTTTTACTTGGCCTGTTGAGTGTCCCAGCATGCTTCACAAATATTCATTCGGCAAGAGGTCAATGGTAAGGCTGTTACCTGCTGACAGAAAAAGCCTTCAAGCAGAGCAGAGAGAATACCTGAAATGATTTGTATTAAAAGACAGTAGAGGATTTAAGTATTTGGTCACAAAATTAAGCAGGAGTTTCTACTGCTTCGAAGCTGTACAATCAAATCAGACAAAAAACAATACAGTGGGTAATCTGTACCCAGATTTTCAGGGTTCATGCCAATGTGTTAAATTGTGACTTATTTTTCAACACAGTACAGTACAGGCCATTGGGCCTATAGATCAATCAGTAATGTTGTTCCTCTGCTTGATTAAAAGGTTAGTGAAGGAAAGTTGAGTTTTAAACTGTTTAGAGAAAGTTGTCCATGTGGCACAAAGACTGACAGCAGCATCAGCGGTTCAGGGAGTCCTTTCCCCTGTGAGTGATGGCAAAGACTTTTTTTCTATGGTTACAGGTGTTACCATAGTTGACAGGATCATGTGAGAGCAGTCAAAGCTCATCTGTTGTGAAATGTGACTACTGAGTACATGCATGGATGAGTGATGGTAAGGAGCAGACAACTTTATTAGAAAGATTCAAGTTAAGAAAAGGTCAGAAAACAAGTTTAAACATGATTTAAAGATGACAAGATTTCATCGTTATTGGTAACTTACAGATTTAAAGTATTGGTTCCATTGGTTCAACATTAAAGGAGCAATATGTAACTCTGACACCTAGTGTTTAAAATGGGTACTGCAGTCCAAATTCGAAACATCGGAGAGCGCTGTCTCCCCCTGTCCCCTCCTCCCTAGAGTCGACGTGCACGCAGGTTGCTTTGTCAAGGACACTGAAGCTTCAGTGTTTAGCCAGCTCTGCATCGGTCTTCAAACCTTTCTGCATTTTAACCTCTCTCCATTTTCAAAACCATCTCAAATATTTATCCTAGTTTTACCACGTTTATGGTTGTGGGGCTTATTAGAAAAATGCAGAGGCTTTTTAGGTCGAGGAGGACAAGTATGCTGGCCTGCCTCCATCGCTGCAACACCTGTTGGTTTGCTGTTTGCCTGGCAAACCAAGGGATGTCCGAAACAGCTGTGCCTTAAAATGGCACCTGGTCAAAACATATCCAGACCATTCAGGATGGGAATCTAAACTTAGAAGGAGGACATACTGGTTGCTGCATTGTTGTCAGAGAAACCAGCACTTCAACATAGCATGTTTCCTTAATGTCTGATCAGATAGTAAGGTCATTTAAGGATTTAATTCAGAAGATATTTTATATACATGTAAAATTCAATCATTACAGTGTTTTGACAAAGTTCAATATTTCAAAGTTTATGTAATCCTTTAGCTGCTGAGGGAGTCTCAAAAACTCCAGGAGCCGTGAAAACACTTACAGCTGTTGTTCTGAATTCTTGAAATTCCTGAGACCTGACATTGAAATTTTGGAGATATAAAAGTTAATGGCCTGACTGCAGAATCATGGGAGTTTGGTTCGAGAGCACAATGAAGTCATATTTGTTTTCAGAGGAGCAGACAGCTGGATAGAGACGGGAGAATACAATTCAATTACAGTTATTAAAAGGCCCCCGATAAAGACTTTTTAACATGTCAAGTGGAATTTATACTTTTAAGAAAGACGACATATTGAAAAAGAACAGGAAACAAAATGTGTGGAAGGTTAAATACAAACTCTGTTGGGGTTTTGTGTCATTGCAGCAGATATTTCCTATCCACCAAACAACATCTCTAAGACTTTTTCTTTCAGTCCATTATTCTGAACATACTTGAGACAGAAAAGAAACCAAAAAAACCACACAGTAAGAACCCTCTTTTGCTTTCAGCAGCTTTTAAAAACTCGACAAGGCGTCACATCTGCTGGAAACGTGCATTCTCATGAACATTCTCTAATGACAAATCTGTTTGTTTGAAGCTGCTGTTTATGATGACATGATGCCGGTCTCTGAAGCAGGACTGCTTTACATCACTGTGTGTGTGTGTTACAGCAGTACTAGAAAACATTCTGGACTTTTATAAAGGTTTCTGAAGTTCACGCACGAAGTTCCATGCTTTATGTCTGACAACTGATACAAAAATAAAATAGAAATAACTATTGCATGTGATATGAGTGACATTCAAACATAAACACTGTGCTGTTGTGTGTGCTCACTGCATAAAGAAAATCAATTATTATAATAATAATATATTAATAATAATAAGTGATAAAGGCTCTTTTGGTTGTAACTCAGGTCCACTGATGTGTATGATTAGTTTTTATCTTTGGTATCTTCCCTGTCACAACTTTGGTTTACTGATATTATATACGCCTCACCACTCTCATTTTTTAATATTTTTATTTGTTTGTTGTTATTAGAGATGGGAAGGATCTGATCTGATATCAGTATCTCATCCATTTTTGATGAAACATACACATTGGATATCAGACTCTGATTATCAGAAATTCACATAGCAACAAGTCGTTCACCCTTTCATCATCCATAAACAACAACAAACAACAACAAGGTCCAAAGACATCACTGCAGCATCAGGGTTTGCAGCTGTCTTTGACTTCTAAAGGTGCGAGTTGTTCTCGAGCGTCATGCTAAAGCTTCAACCTTAAACTGGAGCCAAGAAGTGCCCCCCCCCCCCAATCCCCCCATCCCCATATTAAACTGCATGACACTGATACAGAAAGTAGCTTAGGACACAGCATGGGAAAAGGGAGATAGATAAATGTGACAAAAGAATGATGGAGGGGAGAGATAAAAGAGGTTTGTGATGGAGATCAGATGGCTGCAAAAGTTAAGCAATAAAGAAAAAAAGAGAGGGGGTATTCCCATGGACTAATACTCTGGACAAACCAACAAA
This sequence comes from Labrus mixtus, assembly GCF_963584025.1. Lineage (NCBI taxonomy): Eukaryota > Metazoa > Chordata > Actinopteri > Labriformes > Labridae > Labrus > Labrus mixtus. Next base: position 4,557,252 of record NC_083626.1, on the reverse strand, counting down.
ACAAAAAACATTAGGATCTACATGTGGATACAATGTAGTAGTTGTTTCAGGTTAAATATTAGACCAGGTCAATGCAACAACAAGATCCAAAATGGTGGAAAACATGAAGAAAAAAAGTATTAAATCTGGTATTTATTGGGGCCCTGATGGCTAAGCGGTAAGGTCACACCCCATATGTGGAGGCCACAGTCCTCCAAGCAGGCGGCCCGGGTTCAAGTCAGACCTGTGGCCTCTTTGCTCCATGTTACTCCTCACTCTCTCTCCTGATTTCCTACTATGTCCAGTGTCCTACCAAGTAAAGGCAAGAAGCCCTGTATATGCCACAAGGGGGCAGCACCTCCCCTGCTGAGCGGGCTGTTTATTGTCTTTGCTGCGATCTGCATCAGTCTGGCAGAAGCGAGAGAAGAGTGAACAACTACAGTCGACTCAGTGTGTTTTCTTTGTCTTTTACAGACATTCTTTAAGCTGTAAGCAGGCTCCATACCGTACCTGTTACATTTACATCAGCCTTTAACAACCGCAACAACTTGAAAGATACTCCAAAATAAAAGAAGTAAAAGAAAGACACAAGGACAGACAGTGAAATGAGAGAAACAGGTTATCTTTTTCGGAAACTATGGGGGTGCCCATCTTTAGAGTGATGGTGCTCTGAAATAGAGGATTTTCAATGAATGTGCTGCCGACAGCACTGACGCGCAAAACACACAATACGCACACTGACGCACAATCAGCGTGTGTAAACACCTGTCCCGCGACATTTGAAAGGCCTTTCCATGTTAAACAAAAGGGGGAATAATAAGCTGAAGCCAAATGTAGAGGTCGGCCTACATACAAACTTGTGGATGTAAAATTACGCGCAACTGAGCCAGTGACAGGGCCTGCAAGCGGCAAGCATTACATTTCATTTTACGCGCACGTCACCCTCAGAAGATCAGACAAAGTCAGCAGCCAGTTACCAACATGTCAGCAAAAACAATGAACATGGTTTCATTCCATACTGACAGTAAAAAGGAGCAAGGCAAAGACAAAATATCCTACAAGACTTCAGAATGCTGCGCCTCAACCACCAAATACAACAAATGAACACACGGCAGTTTGTAAAAAACGCGCTCCTACCTTTTGGTGTCTTCATGATGAAGCAATCCGTCTGTTGTCATGGTTTTGCTAACCGGGGCCCGTGGTCTTTAGGTGTTGATCTCCAGCAGTGCCAGTTTACAGGTCCACCAGTCTCCTTTGCTGCTCCTCAGAAAGGTTCATTGTTAAAACTGTTCGTGGACCTTCAGGGGGATTACTGCCACATATCATCGGTAATGCCAGGATCCACAGCAAAAGATCCCAGGTCCCCTTCCTCGTCCCAATGCTCCAGCTTTTCTTTGATTAAGGTTTCTAAATGTTTATCTGCCCAATAAAAAACACCTGTACGAGCCTTACTAAGTTCATCATCACTCTGTTTACAGTTTTTGATTAGAGTACATGGAGGTTTAAGGATTACAAAATGATTTATTGCAATACATCTTGGATACCCATGCCAAACGAGGGAACTTTTGAAAAGTTGCACTCTGGTTCAGAGGAAGTGTATTAAGGTCAGAGTTCAATGCGTGCTACGCCAGTGGCCAAATTAAATCACCTGGTTTAGCTTTTGATTTTTAATCTAAAAAAAATAAAATAAAATGTTTCTGTTCGTGTTCACACATGGAGCTCACCTTGAACATTTCAAAATGTTTTTTTTAGGAGTTTTGTGCATATGTGAAAACACCAAATGATTCCTTCAAAATAAAATGTGATTTAATTTCATGATTTGTTTTTCTTACCTCTATCTTATTGTCTGTGTCTCTCTCTTCAGCTGGTTTAGACTTCGGTCCACTTATCTGAAATGTATTTTTGTTCATGGAATTGGAGCATTTTGAAACACCTTGCCAAAATGATATGATTTTATTTTTATGTTCGTTTGCTTGTCCAGGAGGTCCCCACTCCCAGTTCCCTGCAGAGTGGAACAGCACAGCAGCTGGACTGACTTGGCTTTGCTGTGCTTATAAGAATAAAAGTTTGATATAAGTTTGTTACAACAGTTATATCACTACTCTTAATGTGAAAGTAAAACCAGCTGCTGGTTTGATTTGCTTTGGCTAAGAGGATAGCTAAACTGTAACTACTGAACCAGCTACAGCAACATTTTTTATTTTAGGATGGATATCACATTTTTTCTGTCCGGATACCTGCTCGTCCTTCTGAACTTTTTTTTGTTAACCCAATGTGAAACTTGACTTTTATGTGAAATTTCTAAATGATCCTGCAGATCTGGCAACATGCTAATACCAAAGTAAAAGCCATTTTTGCAAACAACATGAAGACCTCTTAATCATCAGACCCCTTAAAGTGGGTCATGAGGAGTCACATGTAAAGAAACTAGATACGAAAATTAAATGAAACCACAGACATTTCTCGTGGGTTGGATGGATATCTTAAGGGTAGCTTCATCACCCCTAAGCCCCTCCCTGGCTCCACCTTTGGAAAAAGAACAAGAAGAATAGAGTGAAAGGTCAAAGCAAACGTAGCGTTGACATAATGGAACGTCTCGTCTTTTCATGAGCAGGGCCTTCGCTGTTCAAACAACTTTGAAGAGTCAATGGGTGAATCAAAAGCGAGCTGGTAAAATGCTGCTTCCGCCTGTTAAAGCCTCTGTTCACAAGCTTGTGAATGATTGCTGTGTACACACACATAATGCCGTTTCATGTTCATCCTCGTTATTTTCTTTGTCACTCCATTTTTGTAGGGCAGGAAGCGAGCTCAGTGAAAACACGACAAAGAACAAGAAGTGAAAGCCACATTTGAATGAATCATGTTAAAGTCAGACTGTAAGAGAGTCACTTCACATACTGCCTCTTTGTAAAAAACCCAGCCTTTTATTGGGATGTAATGTCTTGGCACACACCCCGAATCCACAGGTGAAGGTCATGGCTCATGGGTTTTTGGATGAAAAGAGGGGAAGTTTTTATTACAGAGTGTGGAGGGGTGGAGATGTTGAAATTTTATGGTACAGAATTTGATTTATTCACCTTGTAAAACTGATTTTAACATTTGTTAAGCAGGAAATGGAAATTTCAGCGGTCCTTTGCAGCTTGAAAATGTCATATGGCCTTGAAGCCTGTCCAAATCCAATTCAAACCAATTCAAATAACACAGTGTGTCATTTTCCTCTCTCTTATTTTGGTAGTATAGTGGATTCCAGAAGTACAATACTTCACCTTTTCAATCCCAGAACACGTTGAGGTATTTAAGGCCCATTTCCTCTAGCAAGGCAGCGCAAACTCTGTGAGGGATTAAAGCCAGACCTTTAAATTCTCAAGTGCTAACGGGCTTACACTGCAACGTAGACAAGGAAATCTACCTATGAGGGGAGCATCTAATGCTTTAGATCCAGATAAATATAAATGCTGTTTGTTAGTGAGAGTATTTAGTGTAGTCTGGAAAACCAGGAGATCCTTCATGTTCATGTTTCATTTGCAGTAAGTCATTAACTAGAAAACAAAAGAGGAAACACTACAGACTGAACTCAAACATTAAAATGTGAAAGGGCAAGAGGTCACACAGGAGATGACACACAACAGACAGGATCTACAAAATAAAACAGGAAACACTAAAAACACAAGAGTAGGGAATAAAAAAAGTGCACACAGCGCCTCCTAGAAATCACCTACTGCTAATAGCCCAGCTGACGACAAACACTGCTACAGTGTAGCTCCACTTACAGCCTGAAAAAAAAACTGACAAGTGATTCATTTAGATTTCCATGATTTTGAGAATGAAAAATGATAATTGATGGATTGATTGTGTGGTTTGGTCTGATTGTGATTATTTCCCCGGTTACTGTCCGTCATTCTGATCTCTGACCTGACGCTTTGCATTGTGGGAAACAGTGTGCATGAAGACTGGTCTGATGGATACTGTACATTTTTCCTGAATCAGTACACATTAGGGCAGACTGCATACTGCTGTATGTATAGTACTACTGGTATATTTCATATATATCTCATGCAACCTTTCCTGCAACTTTCCTGACCTCCTCTGGCCCTCATATATGATGATGTATTTGCTGATCAACTTCAAACTTCCGGGGTAATAAATCCTAACCTAACCTGGCCCCCCCCTCCCGTTCTCCTCTGTTCTGCTCTTTTCCAGCTGCACTGTGTTATACGTTCCTGTCTTTCTTTGCACCCTGCTAAAGAGGGGAAGCACCAGAACAAACCAGCTCCAAAAGGCTCTTTGTCCCCCAGCGTCAGAAAGCACACTCGCGCTCTTTCCTCCCTTTGTCTGCCTCCTTCGCTTATACACCCAGCATGAGCATGAGTCTTTCCCCTGTCTTCAGCGTTCAACAATGCTCCATCTCTGTGCCCCGGCCCACACACCAGAATACCACAGCGGGGCGCCGTGAACTTCTCTGTCTATTTGGCTCCTTTATTGTCTCCAACACCCGATCGCCTCGGTCTCACTTCTCTTTTCTTTCCCTGCAGCTTCCTCATCAACAGCCTCTCTCTCCATCTCCATCCTTTTTCACCCTCCATATCTCAAATTGGTGACCTCACCCAACACCCACACTACAGTGACTTCATCAGGCAGCAGCTGCAGTCAAGGCCACTGTGCCGAGTGTTGGCTGAGGGGGACATTTTAAAATCTAACTGTGTCTGGGACGCTTTAGAGAGACTGCTGGGAACCTTCTGGTTGGATATCAACTGACTCAATGTATCAGCAAACCACTTGATCTTTCAAAATCTGCATCTGAGAATTGTATTCGTCACCAGTATCAAGTGAAGGAATGACCACCTTTGTTGTCTGGGAAATGAAAGTGGTGTGATTGTTCAAGGCTATAATCAGGTCCCAACAAGGCCACCAACGCTCAGACAAACAGAGGCTGTGTTCCTCTGATACCATCTCATTGGACCTTTTAACCACGTCCATTGACTCAGATGTAGTCATGCTTTGTTCTTATTCTTTCAACAATAAAAGTAAGACAAGGACTGTTTCATCTGTATGCATGAAGGCATTAGCAGAGCTAAACAGAGTCAAAAGAAAGTAGAGTCATCATCAATGTCTGGTAAGTGGATATACAGTATACATATAACTGAAAGGAGAACCAAACAATTGTTCACTTTAGAAAATAAATTCTTGACTGATTAAGTGAAGTAAGGAGAGATTGCTCTGTCAGATTCTGTTTGTAACTCGGCTGAAGGGTGATTTGTTTGGGCAGTTTATTGGGAAAGTTGGTCATGAGCTTTACTTAGACTTCAGTTGATTTTTGGTGTGTGTTGTCATAAGGCTTCAGGTATTATTTTATAAATTGTGGTTTCTTAAAAAAAAACATTTCACACTTTTAGATCTTTGGGATTTTCTTTTTTTGTTTGTTTTTGGAAGGATCTAAAGCAAGTGACTATATGGAAACCAAAATGATCATAAAACAGGGCTACTCATTTGTATGCATAGTTCATCTTATGCATTTTGATTAATTTACGTTAGAGTGATCGGAACAGTCCAAACCATAGGCTGCAAAAAATATATAGCCTATGGTCCAAACTGGTACAGGAGGCAGACACTGACATCTGCTGGACAGTATGCCAATTACATCGACCGCATAGGCCATCTTTGCAAGCCTGCACCTCAGAGTACAGCGCACCAGTCTAGTGTATGTTTTAAAATCTTTAGCCTGTGTGGATACTAAAAGCTGAAAGAAATGGAAAAACACTGCTGACAATGAAAGACAACAAAACAGTTTGAGAGCTGTTAAACAACTGAAAGCGTAATGGTGTGCTGAAAATGATGGAGGTGATGAAATAGCTGGACATGGTGCTGAATATGCTAAGTAATTGTGCCAACCGTGAAAATGACATAAAATGATGATGATGCCAAAAAAAGATGATGATACTGAAGATGATGTTGAAAAAGATGAAGATGCCTAAAGTGCTCCCGGTGCTGAAAATGATTATTGTTAAATGGACTTGAGTTTGTACAGTATAACACTTTTCTAGTCTTCTGACTGCTCATACCGCAGGTCACACCTACACATTCACACACTGATGGCAGAGGTTGCTATGTAAAGTGACCATCAGTATTAACTAATCCCATTCATACACATTCATACGCCACCAACGAGGAAATGGGATCAAGATGATATAGCTTTATAAAATTCACTTTATTACATGCTTTGATTTAGAAATATCTTTACAAAATTTCAAACAGAAAATGATTTTTTTTATTTTAAAAGGCAGTGTCAGGTTCAAGATCGTCAACTAGAGATAACAAACCGATTTATCTTCTTTAATTGTGTTCTTCAGCAGCTGCAGTCCTTCAACACAACACTGTGTGTGTGTGTGTGTGTGTGTGTGTGTGTGTGTGTGTGTGTGTGTGTGTGTGTGTGTGTGTGTGTGTCTGTTTGAACTCAGAGATGCTGCTGCAGCCACAGCACCGTGTTGAGGAAGCAGTCCGCCTGTGTGTCCACTCTGGACAGAGAATGTCCATCTTCAGGAAACCACAACAATCTATACAGACAAACAGAAAGAAAGATGAAGCCAGTCATAAAAAGTATGAGACTGAGATTAATTTAAACCTCGGTTCATTTCTTATGGGTCAGAAAGTCAGGGTGTGTTCCTATTAGATGTCGTCTGTATTGTACCTGACAGGCGACTCTCTGCTCTTCAGGACTTTATAAAGCTCCAGACCCTGATGAGGAGACACTCGCCTGTCTTTGCCCCCGAGCATCAGCAGCACTGGAGCCTTGATCTTTAAACAAGAACACCAATAAACATGTGAACACACGTGGTTTTATGTCAGTTTCTTCAACTCCTGCTGAAGTTTCTGTAACTTCTTTGTTCATTAAAAAAATAAACACATTGACACACAAAACTACAGCGTTGATGAAACAGACTCCTGACCTTTGCTCAAGTGTAATCAAAACTTCTGACTACATAGCTTGACCCCTGACTTGGTCCTCATGTGCTGTCTTGTGGACTGTCCTTTGAAGTGTCCAGCAATTGTAAAAATGTGTGTGGTTTTATGTAAGTGTGGACTACATATGAAATGAAGCTGTTGTGCTAATTCCAAATGTTATTGTGAATATTTACAAAGATGAGCATTACTTCCATGTTGATTAATGTGTACTACCCTAAGATATATCCTGAATTCAATCCTAAAATGACCTTACTATATCATGAGACATTACGTAAACATGCTTTGTTCAAGTGTTGGCCTCTGTGACAACAATGCAGCAGCCAGTATGTCCTCAGTCAAGTTCAGATTCCGGTGCAGAATGGTTTGTTGTTGTTTTGACCAGAGGAGTAGGCGGTTTTAAGGAACAGCCACACAGCCTTTTAGGACGCCCATTGGTTTACCAGGAAAACAGAAAACCAGTAGGTGTAGCAGCGATGGAAGCGGGCAAGCAAACTGGTTCAGATATGACGGATTCTACCCGACCTAAAAAGCATAAGCATTTTTCTAATAAGCTCCACGAGCAGACACCTGGTAGGTTAAATATTAGAGATGCTTTTGAACAAGGGAGAGAGGTTAGAACGCAGAAATGTTTACACAATTCCCATGAGTGTATCGGCTTTAGGGAAGAGGGGGCGAGGGAGACATATTTTGAATTTGGACTGCAGTACTTAATTTGAACGCTAGGTATCAGTTACATATTGCTCCTTTAAAGGTTCCAGAAGCTGCAATTAGATTTACTGCCAACTCTTTCCCTTAAGGCAACCATATTAACATGCAAATAACGACTGGTCTCTGATATGTTGATCTTTTGTACATTATCATTAAAAGACTGTCGTTAGCATCCATGTGTGTCTGACCTGAGCGGCATGTGTGATGGGAGAGCTCTCCAACATAGCAGCCAGTGCTTCAGCAGTAGGTATCTGGTCATACGAGTACTGAAAGCCCACACTGCTGTAACGCCTGCACACACACACACACACACACACACAGAGAAGATTCAAACATTAAAGCTGTTAGGATATACTGCAGTGTGTGGATGAGTTGTTGTGTACGAGCATGTGTCTCACCAGTCCACTATGTCACTGGTGCCCAGTAAAGTAGCTGCATTGATGACAGGGTTCCTGGCTGCACACGCTCTGTAGAAGTCTGGATACTGACCAACCAGATGACAAGACAGGAAACCCCCATGAGAACCACCAATCACAGCCAAGCGTTTGGGGTCAAGGGTGATGTCCATCTGGAGTGCGGTTAACACGGCTGTCTGGGTACAGAAACAGAAGTCATTTTCAGAGTGACGGTGAGCTGACTCATATGGTGTCAGTCTTCTACCTGGATGCATTTTGATCATTTTCCAAACAGTTTCATTTTGTCATCAGAGTTTTGTTACCAATTTCCCTCTACTAAGAACTCTGTGAGAAAGTACCTGCACATCTTTCACATCCTGGGTTCCAATCTGACCGATGAGAGACAAAATGCTGTCCTGACCGAACCCTGTGGACCCTCTGTAGTTCACTAGGGGAGAGAAGGAAGACAGCGTTACCAAAAGAGAAAAGTGTTGCTGTAGCAGGTATATAAATTACAGTTAAGCTATCCTCTCCTAGCCAAATCAAATGAGACCAGCTGCTGGTTTCACTTTCACACACAGTGTTTGAGATGAACAGAAGTGTCTCACCCATGAGCACAGCAAAGCCAAGTTTAGTCAGTCCAGCTGCTGTGATGTTCCACTCTGCAGGGAACTGGGAGTGGGGGCCTCCTGGAGAAACAAACAAACATACAGATAAAATCATTTTATTTCATTTTGGTTAAGGTGTTTAAAAATTCTTCAACCCTGTAAACAAAAATAACTTTCAGATACGTGGAGTGTATAAACTCATACCATGGATGAAGACCACCAGAGGTGTCTTGGCCTCATGAAGGGGATGAGACGGTTTAACAAGGACTGCACCGAAATCTAAACCAGCTGAAGAGAGAGACAGACAATAAGATAGAGGTCAGTTAAACAAAGCATATTTTATTTTGAAGGAATCATTTTGTATTTCCTCACATGCATAAAACTCCTGAAATCTTTTTTTCAAGGACAGATGCATGTGTGAACACAAACACCCCAACTATAACCCAGCCTTTTTCTGCCAGACCCCCGGTAACATTTCTGCATGAAGTCGGGGTGAGCAGATATGTTCAAGCAGGGTGATATTCAGGAAAACTTCCTGCAGATGGGAGCAGGTGGGGGTGATGACGTTTATATTGTAAACCAGTAGCAATCTTTTTTCTGCTTGGCCGTGTGTGTATTCACCACTCATTCATTGATACTATGAATACATCTAATTTCACATAGCACTGATTAAGAAACACAAAAAACTGTTATATTAGTCCGACAGCTTAGATTTCACAGTGTCTTTTTTTACATCACGTCTTGCATACTGAGACACCCCCCACCCTCCCCCGTCCAAAAAGGAAAACTGTCAGCTGAAATTTTCCAAAGTGCATGTGAGCTAACAGCAATCACCAATTAGACCTAATTGTGTGTGTTTGTGTATGAGTGTGCACAGCTCACAGTAGTGTGTGTTGTCCTCCTCTGGTGGAGGTGTAACATCCAGAACCGTCCAGTGGAAGTCAAAGGTCATCGTCGGCTTCTGCAGCGTGTGCCAGCTCACCGCCTCACCTGCCGAGGGGAGGAAACCCACCCTCTGAAAACAAACACAAACCAACACAAGCACAGTCTTTATGTTGACTGAATAAAGAAAACAAAACAAAAAGTCAACTTATCAAAGCACTATGCAGTATTCATGTTGTGCTGTCCGACCAGAGTGGGAGGTGTGTTGGGGCTGGAGCAGCAGACGACCATCAGGTCCTTCTGGACCGTCAGAAGCTTCCAGCTGCCATAAACTTTGGAGAGATCAGAGAGATCTGCAGAGGAGAGGAGGAACAGAAAACAAGAATAAAGAGAGAGGAGGAAGTGCTGAAGGACAGACTGAACATAAGAGACATGATAGAATGAAAACAAATGTCAAGATGAAGGACTGGTAGACTTTATGGAGGGATTTTATATTTTGTTATTAAATCGCACAGCTGTTGAGGATATATGGTCCAGCCCTTGTGTTTGAAAGAATGACAGATGTAGACAACATGCAGAGGATACATCATTTCCATTTCAAGCTCGTTTGAGGACCTTTGAGTATGTGCAGAGTTTGGCAACCCTAGTGGACAAATGGGTACATTTCATCTCTCTGCTGATCTTGTTCTGTTAATGTGTGAAACTTCTTCATCCTGCTTTCTTTTATCTTTGAATGACTTTGAGGTCATGCACGCTTTATCAACACACATCTTGACTACTGTAATGCTCTGTATGTTTGTGTTCTGTTTATGTGTGAAACTACTTCATCCTGCTTTCTTTTATCTTTTAATGAGCATCTTGGTCTCGCCTGCAGCTCGTTCAGAATGCTGCGGCTCCTCTTTTAACTGGCAGAACAAACATGAGCACATCTTCCCCGATTTTAGCTTCACTTCAGCGGCTCTCCGTGCATTTTAGGAATGATTTTTAAGATTTTATTATAAACATATAAATCATTAAACGTCCTGGCTCTGTCTCTCTGACCTTCGCTGATCCATCTTTTATCACGGTCACGCTGATCCACTGACTGGCCAAAGGTCAAAGTTCAAAGTCAGGGATGACAGGGCAGTGCTAAAGCTCTGGAAAGCTGTGTCTCCACATGTGGACACACTGCCTGTTTTTAAATCAAACCTTAAAAACACACTTTTATTCCTTTGGCTTCCCATGAGAGAAAGCCTTTATCCCTTGTGTTTATTTTGGTCTTAATGCTTTTTTTTTTATCTTTTTATGATCTGTTGTTTTTACCATGGTTTTGTGTTTTCAACTTTTATTGTTTTTAAATCGGCTTTATAGATACATTTGGATTAGAGTGGATGGATTTTAAAGGACAAGGTATCACTTAACGTAAATCTTTTCCCCGGAAAAAAAATGTTTAAAGGCTGTTTCCTCGTCGTCATCTATCTCATAACAGCAGTTAGAGGCTTTAAAATTACAATTTAGAAATAAATAACCTGGTCACTAATCGTCTAAATTGCCCTTTTTCAGCTATTAAAAGCAACAGCATTTGCTTCAGGCTGTTTCATGACCAGTTAAAAACTACTCTCAGGAGCTTTAGATGGTAAAACGATCCTCATTGTAAGTTTACAATGCCAGCGAACATCTTTAATGCTAAATGCTTGGACCTGGATTCCTCCTGTAACTTTTGACTTTCATTTTAAAATCCATCCTGCAATATTAAATCTGTTGGTCCTGATACCTTTCTGTTCTCTCTGTTGGTCTTGATGATGAAGATTCAGAGGTGGAGGAGGAGGTGGAGGAGGAGGAGGAGGAAGGAAAGAAGGATCTGGTTGGGGGAGATGAGGAGAAGGAAGAGGAGGAGGTGGAAGATGAGGAAGGTTGAATTCAGAGGGAATGGTTGAAAGTGAGACACTGGGAGAAGGCGGCAGTGGAAGACAAGGGGAGCTGGGAGACAGGAGAAAGTCACTGGGAGAGGGGGGAACTAGCAGTGTAGAAAAGGGAGAAAGTGGAGGGGGAAGGAGAGGAAAGGTGTGAGGAGAAGGAGGAAGAAGAGATGATAGAGAGAAAGAAGAGAGAGAAGGGGGAGGAGGGAAAGGAAGAGATGGAGATGAGACCAGAAGAGAGGCAGGAGGTGGTGGAGGAGGGGGAGGAGGAGGAGGAGGAGGAGAGGATGGACTCTTACTATCAGAGAGGGAAGTAATTTTGTTTGTGCTTCTGTCGACCAAAAAGAGACTCTGAGGAGAGAGGGAGAGACAGAGAGGGGGGGGGGGGGGGGGAGTTATTAAGTATACACCAAGATGTGATTAGCATAGAGTATTAAAACTACTGATCTTGACTATGGTCATGTAGAGTAAGGTACTAATAAGCACTTGATAATGACTAACAAGCAGCTTGTACGTCACTCATTAGCACGCTAATCAGCAACTAGTTAATGGTGAATGTGTAGGGGCGTGTCCAGACTTTTATTTAACTCAGTTGGCCCACCTGGGGCACTGACCTATGCAGGGATGGCATGACGTGGTCACACACACACAAATTAATCCAACTTATTTACTGCTTCTATCCCCACTAATGATCTGTTCTTGTAAGAAACATAATTTTGCAACATATAGATCATTTTAGCTTGATTCTTAAAGGACTCATGAACAAAGATGTTTGTGCAAAGTCATTTTAACCATTTTAAGTACTTAGAAAACTGAATGCAAACTCTTGTACACTGTCTAACATAAAAAGATTTATTGGCAATGAAGTCCAATTTAAGTAACACAAGTATTTCCTATGACATTTTTATGGAAAGAGCAAAGTATGCAAAGTTTTTATTTATACTAAAAGTACTGCCATTAGCCTGTTGAAAACAGCCAGAGCAGTTGATTTCTACCTAAGTCCCGCCTCTGATTAAGCAAATAGCCTATCATAGATTTGGATTTTGGGGTGGGCAACCATCTAGACACTCCTCTGATTATGTGTCTGTTTACCTTCCAGTTTCTGCAGGCGCTGCTGAACACCACTCTCTGACTGTCTGCAGACCAGCAGCAGGGGGCCAGAGCCTCGTACAGTCCTGCAAACTCACCTGAAACACAGACACAGCTTTAACTTTAGAACTTTATCTTACTAATCACTGCAAACACTGGACATGAACAATGTAAAGGTTGACAGTCAGTAAAGTGATAAATAATGATATAATAAAGTTTGTATGAGGGTTTATTTTGCTGTGTCCACCAGAGGCAAGCAGTGCATGGCACAGATATCCATCACTCTTGAACTTATCCATATGTTTTCATGTAACAGCTGCTTAAACTGGTGAGGGATATTGCCTGTTTTTTTTTTATTATTTAAAATAAAACATTTTGAGTCACTTGAAATCACCAACTATGATCAGGTGAAACTAGCCGACTTCAGGTTACCTTTTAAACACAACAGATGTCGGCTTTCAGGACTGTTTTTGACTCACTTACTTGAGTCTAATGGTTTGAGTCCAGAGGAGTCTGATTCCAGATACACTTCAGGGCGAGTTCAATATCTATGCAAGGGACTAAATGTAGTCTTTATAATCAATAAGTAATAAATGTATTTAATTCAAAATACCAAGGGAACAATCAATGATACTGTATGTATGTTCTCATTTTAGATACTTGTCAGTCATGATCATGTACTTCTTATTATAAACCAATCAATTCTGTAAATTTGAACTTTGACCTGATGATGGTGTGAAAAAAGTCAGGGGGAGGGAAAAAAAGTTATAATAATTCATCCTGAGACAATGAATAGCCACATCCACTTGAATCATCTTGCATGGACCATAGATAGCAGGGTGCCTGTTTTTCCTACTGTCACCCTGCTAATGTGGCTAAAGCTAACACACCTACCAGGCTGTGGTCTGTTGACAACATCCAACAGTGTGGAACTTTTCCCACTCTTCAAGTCCAACTGTGGAGGATTAACAGAAGAGAATTGAAGTGAATCACATATCCACATGTGCAGATCGACACAGAAACACAGGACATACTTGCTGCAGACTGAGGCACTGGTTGTGAGGGCCGAACACTCGACCCTGCAGGTAGATCAGTGTGGACTTGTCTGGACTCAGCCTGGGGCAGGACACCGAGCGGTCGTCTCCAGACAGACACTCTGGTTTAGAGGAGGGAGGAAAAACAGGGGTCACATGAGCAGAGGTCAGAGTGTGTGTGAGTTTAACTTATAAACAAACGGACAAAGAGAAAGTGCTCACCACAGTTTCCATCCAGGTCGAGTTTGAATAATGCTGACCTGAAAAAGAGACAGAAAATGATACTGCAAACTGAAGACCTTCTATAAAAAATAAACATATGGTTCGTGTGTGGCAATGGTTCTCTGATTGGTTCTCTGAGTGAAGAGAATATCCCTCCAGCTCCCTGTACATACAAATATGTAACGGAGTGAAGAGATAGTCTCGATACGATAGAAAAAGTAGTTTCTGTTGACCAAAGCAGACAAACCAAACTCCTTTGTTTAGGGAGCATCTGGCTTTATTTTTTGCCGTCTCTTCCAATCACTGCTTCATTTTTTTCTGCTTGTACATTTTTTCATATTTAAGCAAAGTCAGTTATTGACACTAAGTTTTGTTGATTTCTTGAAAAATGATCAGCAGTTTTTCATTTCAGACCAATGCTGAGGCAGAAAACAAAGCAGCCATCTTACCTGCGGTTGGAGCAGAACCTCAGCCCAAGTCTGAACGGTTTGTGGTACCAACCGACAAAAATCACAGACTGACCGCCTGGAGCCCAAAGAGCCTGATCAGCAACACACACACACACACACACACACACACACACACACACACACACACACACACACACACACACACACACACACACACACACACACACACACACACACACACACACACACACACACACACACACACACACACACAAAGGGAGAAAGAGAGGGGGGCTTTAAACTGTTTGTAAAATAGTCAACATTGTATCAATCAGAGAGGGAAATCCTCCCTGGTATTGTCCTAGTGTAGTGACAGTTTTCAGGCTCAGGTTTTTATTTAAGGTGTGTGACGACACTACATTAAGGATTGATACAGTGTAGGGGTATTTTAGATCCTTTTATTAACAAGAAACAACCAAAACATTGCTCTCTTCAGGGCCAGGGGACTCCATTCACAAACACTGGCACTTTGAGGCAACACAAGTCATCTAACAAGTGAAATTCATTTAAAAAGTCAACGGTGTCTGGTAACTATAAAGACAGGAATGTTTGCATCTCACTGGTTTACAAGAAGGTTTAAATCTGTGAGGATCAAAAACATGAGCCTCTCAATGGTGCACATCTTGAATAAGGCACTGAATAACACTTTTAACATAACACCCATTTCACGACTGCATGCAGAAGCAATCTGTTGGAGCAACTCAAAAACTTGTTGTATTTATCTGTCATTGAGACGCCATAATATGCAATAGATAAAGCATCTTCTACCTCCAACTACGGTTCAAGCTGTTGAAATGATCTATATTCATTTCTATTTGTGTGTTGCTATGGTAACAAGAGGAAGGTTGGGAAGTGGGTGCTCTCATTGAGCAGGGTCGAGGGAGTACTGAACATATTCTGTTAATATAACTTTTGTCTAACTGCTGTATTTTGTTGATGTTAAAATGCCAAAAAAAGATTCAAAACCTTGAATTCCAGAATAGCCATATCACACAGAGCCTCACCTACACCTCTGATGACATAGTAAGTAGAACATTGATCATATAAAACACGGCCAATTCACCTGTCCAGGTGAGACATCTGTGGGGACGCCCTGCAGCACGCTGAGGGAGCCGCTCTGCAGATTCAGCACACAGATCACAGGAGCGCTCTTATTGGTCAGACCCTCCCCCCAGTCTTCACAGTACACACTCCTGTCCTTTAAGACATGAAAGGAAAATAGTTGAGTTAATAATATGGAAGAAATTAAGGTTCCTTAGGCTTAATGATTGATCATCCTAAATGTTATATGCGTGTGTGTGAGTGCATGTTAGTGTGTGTGTGAGTGCATGTTAGTGTGTGTGTGTGTGTGAATGAGTGTGTGTGTGTTCCACCTGTGTTTCCATTGATGTGTTCTTGCTCTTCTCAGCTACATACAGCAGTTTGTTCTCACATTCTGACCACGACAGGCAGCCAAACTGAGCTAGGAACACAAACAAAACAGCAAGCGTTTGTATAAACACAAAACAATATAAGAGTGCAATATACCCAAATGCGCCCAAAAGTAAAGCTGTCCTACCATCGTGGTTCACTCTGCCGTGTTTGTTGAGAGCAGTCAGGTTGAGGCATTTCCTAAGGCCGTGTTGGTCCCAAATCTGAATTGAAAAAACAACCAGAAACACCAACGGTGTGTCAGAATGCTCAAACACTGATATTACAGAGGATATTGATGTCTGTGTTTTTCACCTCGAGGAGCTGGTGGCCTGCTATTTCCATGACAACTGCCCTCAGGCCTCGAAGGGGAGAGAGTCCACTCAGTAACCTGAAGAGAAATAAACGCTCCCATTAGATTTAGTGTGTTTGCTTTAGCTTCATTATACACAGGAGACGTCTCTGCTTCACATCAACGCAGCAAGATGGGGCCCTTTTTGCCTTGATTAGATAGCACAGCTGAAGAGAGACAGGAAATGTTGAGAGGAGAGAGTATGGGGAACGACATGCAGCAAAAGGCCGAGGCTGGTATTGAACCCACGACCGCTGCGATGTACGTCATCCGTACATGGAGCATGCGGCATATCCTCCAAGCCATCTGACACCCCAAGTTATAAATAACTTACAAAAACATTGCAAAGAGCAGAGAGCGCTGAGCACTGCTCTGACTTAGTATGGATCAAACTCATCGACAGGTGTATTAGTTACTCTCAGATTTGTGGAAAATGTGTAAGGTTTTATTATTACATTAAAAGCTGCAGATCTGTATTAAGTTTGTGGTTTATGAAGTGTGTGGGCTATTGTTGGGTTGTCAGGTGTTACAGTATACCAACACTTTCAAAGTATTCAATCAATCAAGTTGTATTTGTAGAGTGCCAATTCATAACAAATGCTATCCCAAGACACTTCACAAAAAGAGCAGGTCAACACCGTACTCTTTGTTATATTACAGGTCTAGTGTGTGTTTGTGTTTGTTTTGAATTTTGAAAATTTCAAAAAATCAGAGAATCGAAAAAGGCCAAGTACTTTGAGTTTTCTGTTGTATCTTTCATCACAAGAAGTACACTGATTTACACAATGGCAGTGGCGGCCATTACTGCGGTGGCATCTCCGTCGCTGCCGCTGCCTGTTAATTGTGACAGCAGCTTTTATAGTTGGATTAAAAACATCAGACAGCTGCTGATGAAGGAACCTTAATGAGGAGATCTGAATATGATTTAGATTTGACATATTAGACATCTTTTACACCTGCAGCTGGTCTGTAATGATTACATGATTACAATATGCTCTCTAGACGAACGTTAAACCAGACCATTTCATGAATCACCTGGTGATGGATAAGTGACACATAGATCACTCAGAGAGGACAGAAATTTCTTATAATTATTATATTCTTGTCCTGATCCACATCTGAAGAATATCACAGTGCTCAGCACGGGCTCATATACTGTGTGTGTAGCTCTCATACAGTGTCTCATTCACAGAGTGTCAGACCCGTCACTGTGAAATAACTCTGGAACCAAACTGTCACTCTGAATGTACAAATACGTATATTATTTAATGTAAATTATCAAGCTACGGACACTTTTAATGTAAATACTGTAAAACTCTACCTCAACATGTTTACATCTTTTGCACTACTCATCACTGCACTATTATCTTATTTACTCTTGTACATATTAATCTTTGCTTATTTGTGTATTTTTGTGTTTATTGTTGATATTTAATCTCTGCTCAGTGAGGCTAAGGGTGGCACCAATCACCCCTCATACAGCCTGATTTACAGACGGATGTGCGTGCGTGCAATTCTTTTATAAGTGTCATGCATATACACGCTGTAGTACTTACAGAACGCACAAGCGTGCATACGTGTGGGACTTTTATGAAATAATCAGACGTGCTGCGTGCATGTGCTGACACAAACCACCCCCCACAGTGTGTGTGTGTGTGTGTGTGTGTGTGTGTGTGTGTGTGTGTGTGTGTGTGTGTGTGTGTGTGTGTGTGTGTGTGTGTGTGTGTGTGTACTCACTCTCCGGACACAGGAACACATGGTCCAGGTGTGAGGACAGTCCTGATACTCTTGTGGTCGTTGCTGTCTGTGATCAGAGTCCACTGCTGCGAGTAACACATCCTGGAGCCTCGGACCATGTCGCGCTGACTCCACTCTGGATGTAGAAACAGTGAGAAATGCTAATTGTTTGTAATTGTTCTATTTTAGTAATATACTATATATATCTATATAGTTGTCATTGTGGTACCACTACAATACCTTTAGAAAGATTGCAACAATGTTGGTGTTATTTTTGTAATGCTGAGGCGATTTAAACATCTGTTTTGGCTGAATCTGCAGAAGCATTTTTAACAAGAGACAAGTGTCCTCACCTCAACCTACAAGCCAATCTGCTGCAGTCAGGCACACTGCTACTATCCCATACAAACAGATGGGGGACTCTCTTAACCCTTTTAAACCCTTAAGACACGATTCTGGACCAGCCTCTAATCAGCACCTTGTCATGAAACCCAAACAAATACAAACACTCATGCATATAACGTACATACACATGCACAAAAACACATACAAAATAGGCCTACACATTCAAAATCCCCTCAATCAGCGAAACACCCAAAAGTCACTTTTTTGAAGCCCCAAGCTGCAGTTTCACAGGGTACCAATGAACTCAATATTATCTCTATAAATTAGTAATGCATGGCTGTCTCTATGTTAACCTAACTTCATCTTCAAATTAGATATTGTTTATCGACATTCTTTATTTGTTCAGTCCAAAATGTAATTCTTTCATAATTAAAAAGCACAAATTGTACAAAAAACACCAACAAAAATGGACAAATAGTAACCTCCATAACACTCACAGCTTACAGGAGTTCTCCAGTTTTGCAAATTTTAGATCTGATATTAAAATAGTTCTTTATATTTCTGCTGATCATAAATCATTTTAGTTTTTTAGGTCAAATTGCTGATAAGTAATATCATGTGATGTTCAGAACTCTGCAAACTTGAGTGAGTGAGTGTGCGTGCGTGTGTGTGTAAGAGAGAGAGAGAGAGAGAGAGAGAGAGAGAGAGAGAGAGAGAGAGAGAGAGAGAGAGGGGGGGGGGGACCCACCAACATCCACTGTGTAGATCCGGACCTCTGGGAGCTGCTCCTCCTTCACACGCGCTCTAACAGGCGTCGAGAGCCCGCTGACCTCCTCGTACACCCCGGCGATATGTCCCAACTCCATCTGTGTCTGCTGCCACACAAACACGCCCACCTCATTATAAAACTAACAGTTCGTGCTCGACACTATTAGCTCAAGTACAGGCTCATTTTATCAAACACTAACCTCTTCCTGTACGCAGCCTGTTAGTTAAGTCAGTCGTTGGGTGTAAATTGACTACGTTGTCGTTCATTTGTGTGTCCACATTTCTCTCTCAATGACTTCACCGCTTTCCCTACACTTGATTCAACATTTCTCAACAATGATTGTAGTGCACCAGGGCTTCCATGTTGAATTCCTGAATGGGCGATACCACTTTGCCTCAGTTTGGAGGGGTGTAGTGAAGGAAACAGACCGCAAGGGGTCAGCAGAGGATCATAAAGATTCGTATTTATTTTACTTGCAACATTTCTGGTCAAAATTTATAATTATTCTGATATTTTTAAGATGAGCTCAATTTAAATCTTAATTACCTACAGTTCAATGATCGGTTCAACACCGTTTTCTCTTTTGGGCTCAAGATGATCAGGCTCCAGGTTTACATTTTCTTTTTGACAATTGATATCTATACTCATTAATTTTAACAGAACCAACAAGGTATGATAAGAATATATTTTTTAAATGTCCATAAATATAGCACAGCAACAGTGAGGTGTTCAGATGTTTAAAACCTGCCTAACACTGTAACCAACATCCGGTTGAAAAATGTGCTTTTATCATTTTTTGACAACTTCCGACAGTAAATCTGAAAAAAATCCCAATTTTTAACCCAAAAAATAGTCTATACTTAAGGGGATTGTACATGGCTATCCCCTGGACTCTACAATGTTTTTTAACATCCATTTGTTTTGCCCCCTAGTGTTTTGCCCCCACATCGGAGTGGTCTTTTCACACTTGGCAACTACAACTAATTTCAGAGCGAACTCTTTGGATAGACAAAATAGACAAATGGAGAGTTCAAATAGTCTTTATTTAATTTGATTCATCCTCTGTCCATATGCTCCAACATCAGAGCCCCTGATCAGAAAGTTTATCTTGGTTGTAAATATGAGGCCTGTTGTTGCACTTCATCCAGGAGGCCATATCCCAAACAGACAGCTCTGGTCAGCAAACACAAACTGTGAGCGCTGACCACTGAAATTCCTCGGAAGCTGCTATATGTGCTTTTTCAGTTCAATATGATCAAAAGCACAACAAATGTTTTGAATACAGCAGCAACATCCAGGAAATGACATGCTAACCAAATTACAAACTCCTCTGATCAGCAGCTCTGATTCATGACATGTATATATATACACTGTAATGCTCCATGATTCAAGTACATTATCTTACCATAAATCCCTATGTAACCCACGACCCGCATTAAAATACACATGGAGAAAAATCCCCCATGAACTCTGTCTCTTTCCATGTCGTGTCTGTAAACAGTTCTTTGCTATTTTATTGTCTTAAAAACAACACAGTACTGCTCCTTTAATAAATTAGAAAGTAAAATACAATTATCCACCAGAAACGGTTAAAATACATTTTTCCCTCCCCAAAAATATTGGTACAAAAAATGACATTAACTCTTTGATTTCATATTAAATCTTTGATTTCATTTTATTAATTAGGCATCTTCCTATTTCATTGATGGTTTTTTTTAGGTTTTATTTTATGGTGTTAAATAAGATTGAAATAAAACACACTCACGCAAACACCACACACACTTTCTTTTCACGTTGCATTGTGAAGAAAGTTTCTGGTTTGGCAGCTCGTTTAGCCACTGATTGAGTATAATGAGGAATCATTATCCCGCAGCAGAGGAAAGTATGTCAGGGGCTCTCGTTAGGTTGTTTTTACAGGAGTTGATGCTCAGACATTATGCCTCAGGGACTGGTCCAGGACTGGTTATGTCAGGGAAAACTGCCTAAACACGATGTGGCCACTGGAGTCACAAATAAAGATTAAAAAGACACAAGTCAGCAGTTCAGGATGAGTATTCAAACAAATACTCATTAGCACCAGAGGGTTTCAGGGACCTCAAAGAATTTGACTCTTAAAATACTTACTTTGTGTTTTAAGCAATAAAAGTCACACAAAAGAGGTTTAGTATAATTTAAGAGTTGCCGAGTTGAGTGATCAGAGCTAGAATTTAGTTTAGTTGCAATTCGAACCCCTTTGTGTCAAAAGTGAGAACTTTGACGCGCTAGTTCAAAAAGTGAGATTATGAGTATAATATCTGGAGAATGTTTTGCAGGTGTAGAGTACATGTGAAAAAGTCCTGTTCAAAGTTTGCTGAGTCTTTGTTTATCAAACTGCTGAAGTGTTGAAGGCATAGCTTTGTATCCGTCTTGTTATAGCCACAGGAGGAGTTCCTCACTCCTCCACTGACACCATCCTCATCTTTCTATTACATGACGTCAGCCCTTTTGTCCCGGACTTTGGCCCTCTGTTTCGTCCTGGCCTTGAAGGCAGCAGAGTTGAAAAGATGCTGTTGGATTAAAATAGTAGAGATGAGTTTAAATAAGATTCAGACTAGAATCACACAGGATGACTTTTGGGGACTTAAGGATGCAGCATGAATACAAGACAAGGAGGAAAATCTTAAGAAACATCAAAATCTTAGATTCAATAACAGAAGAGCTACATTTACCTTCTCAAATCTAGAGATCTTATTGGCTTTGACAGCAGCATCCAGAATGAGGGGAGGGCCCAGTCCAAAGATGTCTCTAAGTAGTGGGTTAAACTGCACCAAAACATAAGAACATGCCAAGATCATGATCAGGGTCAAGGGTTAGGGACACAAGAAAAACAATCTCACAAACCCCAAAATCCTAAAGACCTTCAAACCTCTGGATAAACAGATGAAAAATAAAGAGATCCAGCAAAATGTTTGTGCATTATAACAGGGGATGACAGTGGCCTACTTTTGTTTCCGCTTTTCGAGATCACCGGCATTTCCACTGTAACCAGTGATCCCGGTACATTCAAAGCAAAATTACCATATCTTTTCTTTACTAAACTTACTTGTGGGCACATGTTGATATTGATCGATAGATTTGGTAAGAGAGTACATTTTTAGCTACATCAGGTTCAAGCCAACTAAGGTGACCTTGTCAGTGTGACTACATCAGTCTCTCCCTTCTGTCTTCATGCTCTCTATCACTGTCTTATCAATACTGACTCCTGCCTGCCTGGGAAACCGCTATTTAAAAAAAAATGAACAACAGTAATTTATGAGAGAAAATGCGCTTCAAATCGTGTCTGAGTATACATTCCAAGCGTAGTGAGCACGCTGATGGGAGTGAGCATTGCAGCTGTTGATGGCGGCTGCCTCTCAACTATGACAAAGATGCAAGCGCAGGCGATTATGAAAAAAGAAAAGAAAAAAATCACAATGCTATTTAGTCAGGAGTACACGCTTAGCTTCTATGAGTTTCCTGACCTGTAAGTGGTGACTGACTCCAGATTCCTGGATCTCTTTGAAGGCATCATAAATTCTTCTCCTCATCCAGCTGTCAATGTAAACACTCTCAACTCCAAACCTGATCCTCTCCTCTGTGAAGTCTTCGTTCTGCATGCAAGAAAGGGGGCAATGAGCCATAAGTCAGAGCCACATACAAATAGAAAGATATGGAAATCAGCAACAATCAAGGGGAATGTGCACAATGAGTAATAATAACATACCTCAATGTAATGGAGCACTTCTCTGAAGATGGACCTTTGTTTCCGTCTGTCGTTCTTAGCTCTGTGTTTGTTTCCGTCTGTTGCTAAACTCTTCAGACATTCACACAGACTATCGCTGTCCTCCACCTCAAAGTTCTGCGCACATCAGTGACAAAATTGTAGCATAAAAATGTGCTGCTTTAGCATTGTGTGCGCATGCTTATAAAAGGTATCTAGGTGTGTGTTTACCTCTTCTATATCTCGTCCCAGCTCCACCAGCAGAGCAATGGTCTCTCCCACAGCTATCCTGTAGTTGACGTCGCTGCTCTGCAGACACGCCTGCAGTTTCGGGAGGTGACTGCGTTGTGGGCGACAAAAGGAGAGTGTTGTTGACACTGTTCATGACTTTTCAGATCAGGAAGATGTTTGATAAAAACGGCACATCTATGACTCTTGACTAAACTAAACTGAACATGTGATTTCTTCCATTTTTGGCAGCTTTTTTTTTTTTGTTGAAAACTCACAGGTCTAGTAACACAGTCAGTCGAGATGCAGGACAGAGTGTGACCAGCAGTGACCAGGCCTGCAGGGCGGCACAGTGGAGGCCTGGACTGCCGGGTTTGGGTGTGGGCAGCACTCCCTCTCTGTTGGGGTAGGAAGCCATGAACACGCTCTCCAGAAGGGCCAAAGACTTGACCAAATCCTAGGAGGGTTTAGTGGATGTTAAGAGGAAACGGAGAAAATGTAATGACAGTGAGAAAGAAAAACTGCTAATTTACAACAGCCAATCGTGATATATTTAACATTAATGACACTGACATTCACGTTTTCTGTTGCACTACATATTTAGATTAATGCATTGAGTGAAGGTCACAATGGGTAAACTGAAACTTGAGAACTACAGTCACTACACTCAATTTTTTTTTCTTGTAAGATCTGTGATTGATCTGTGAAGTGTCAAGATGGACTGCTCAGAGAAAGAAGTTCTTACCTCTCCTTCTTCAGCAGTAGACACGTAACAGCACATCCCCAAAGCTCTGGCACACTGATGGAGACATATGCAAGTAGATTTAAAAAACATCTCCAGGCCAATGGTTTTCAAAGATCACTGGCCCGACCATTGTAGCCACTGGCCCAGGAACGTTACTTTTGATTCGAAATAAATAACAGTCACCAATTTACTCTTGAACCATTCAGATGCTAGAGTAAATTACAACTTTTATTTAATTAATTGAGTTCTAGTCACAAAAATATTTTGTATTTTTCTTATATTTATGTGCTCATGTTTATTCACCATGCTGGTAACTGTAAGAGTCTACTTAATCTGATTGATATTAATATGAGGCTGTGATAGAGCTGGAATCTCTCCTTCTTTCTTCTCTGTGAGAAACTCTTCATCCTTAGATCTTTACTTTAGGAGCTCTCTTAAGGGCTAAGATGCTTTGTGAATAACTTTTATCTTTACCATGATCTAGTCTTTAACGTGTTCCAGCTCCTCCAGCTGTCTGTCACTGTGGCTGAAACTTTTCTCCCTTCTGTTTTCGTCACGCCCCGCTGTCACTCTCGACTCTTCCTGTGATTTTTTCCCTTTGAATGCTGATTTTAGATTAGTTTTTGTCGGTATCTGATGGTTTTAAAACCGTTTTACCAAACGTGTTTTTTATCAGAGAAAACCTGCGCTACAATCTGTGTGCGAGTGTACAATTCGAGAGTAGCGAGCGCGATGGGAGTGACAGCAGTGCCTTTCAACTGTGACGCGCACGAGCGCTTATGATACGTTACTGAGAAAACACTGGTATGACAGGAAAGCGCTGTGAAATTGAGAACGTGTTACAGTCTATTTTTTTTTTTTCAGGCAGTATTTTAACTGGCCCGAGCGGGCCAGCTGAACGTGCAATCAGCTGGCCCTGACTCTGTCAATCATTCTTGCGGGCCAGCTATAATGTCAAGCCCTGCAATTCAAATTAAACATAAAGAGGGGGTTAGGCTCTCATTTCCCAGAAACTATATAGGCTTGCTAAAATCATAAACTGTATAGCCATTACAACCAGGATCCTCATGAGAATAGTTTTTTAGACAACTAAGTAAAAAAAAAGTTCAGGAATAAAAAGTGGTGAAACTTAGAACAGGTTGATAACAGCACATAGTATTTTTCATTTCAGCAATACAAAGAAGTATCACTTCTTCCTATTGCTGACATTTATTTGTCAGTCCAGGCTCATCAGCCGTACTGCTAACATTAGCGAGCTCTCGCTAGTGCTTGTTAGAGTACATTTTGGATTCTACAATCTCCATGTGAGCTGTACCCACTTTAAAATTGTATCTTAAAACTGTAATTTAATCTGGTTTATAGCATTTGTATTGTCATATAGTTGTACATGTATTTTAATGTATCCTCATAGTGTTATGGGGTTTTATTCAAACGCCCGAGATCACAACAAACGCCACCGAACAGAGTTTAAAAAAGGTGAAACCAGGTGAAAATCTGAAATCAGAATCAGCCAAAGAAATTTGTCATCAGTGCATCTCGAGTTCATGGGATTACTCACACTCTGACGGGCTGCTATGCTGGCACTGTTGTCAATAAGAATGGCGGTGAGGATGGGGCGAAGCATCTTGAAGCCCTCCTCTGCCTCATCTCCACCCCCCAGCTGGATACAGAGCAGGGTGAAGACTGTGGCAGCCGCTGCCTGCTCTTCACCACTCCCTGGAGGAAACACAAAGTTACTATGTGGTTTTCAAAAACTGCTGTAGTTAATGACTGCGTTTCTGTTCCACCTAAGCAAACAGAGGATCAGAAAGTATAAACAAGGTCCTAGATAAATTGTAAAAAAAAAATAAAAAAAACACACAAAAAACAATGACACCTTGCTAACAAGAATCTATCGATAACACTGGAAAACAGTTTTGTTTCACCAAAGAATAACACACATTTCTGCTTCTCTTACCTTTTTTAAGGCTCCTTTCCAGGCAGTCGCTGACAGTGAGGCGTCGTTCTGTCAGGAAGTCGTACAGTAGTCTTGAGGAAAAGACCTGCCGCAATGACTCGAGACCTGCTAGGCGTGTCTTAGAGCTGAGAGAGAGAGGAGAATAAGTTTACACATTTTTTGTCATTACATCACGTCCTTCAATATAAACTACAGTGGTGATCCACAATCACTTTTAATTTGTCTTCATGTGAATTTCTGACGAGTGCTGAAATATATTGGGGAAAAAATGTCATTGCGATATATTTTATTCTTTCTGTCATATATATTGTGATTGAAAGGAAATTACACCAGATTTATACAGTGTCTTTTTGTGTACATCAAATAAAGTTTCAAACAATTAAACTTTTTTTGGTCCTAAAGTGATTTTCTTAGGCAAATCTAAGCCCCCTCCTACTTTCATCCCACTGGGTCCAGCCCTCTGACACACACTGAGTAGGAGGAGGAAAGGTGGAGAGAAAACAGGTGGAGTGACACATTTCTTAATAAACTCCATAAAATAAACTTGTGGTTTACAAAGAAAACACATTGTCTTGGGCTGCTTTTAACTTACACACAGTTCACAGAGTGCGCTGCAGGTAAAGCTACAAAAAGTAAACAACCCCCAGCACATCTGCTCCTTAAACAATCCATATATGTGATTACAGCACTGACCAGCACCCGGGCATGGTGCTGCTGATAGCAGAAATACATTAATTGCAAATGTGTGTCTGCCTCACGTGTAATGCTGGTGTATCTGTGATGACATGCAGAGTTGTCTGTAGCTTGTACATTTTTATGTGCAAGGGTGACACAAAAACTCTGCATGTAGTGCCGTCAGCTCTCTGACTACTGAAGGTGACATCAGACAGACTTTTATTGTAGTTTAGGCATGTTAACGGGGAAACTGGCGGTCTTGGTTTGCATCAAAGCACACTAATGTGGCAGTATGCCGTGCTTCAGGTCTATTGCACATGCGCACATCCTCATTGCAATGGTAAACCGATGTATAGTTCAGCCCTATTTCCAGCATTTGATATTTTGATTGTTTATAGAGACTGGACTTAAGAGACAAAAAGACTCACCTCTTGTCCATCAGGTTGTCTATACACTGCTTGAGTTTGTCTTCTGTTTCCTCCTGGGCAGTCTGCTCATCCACCTGCTCGCCTCCTGTGTTTGGCCAGTCAACACATACAGGTTCTTGTTAAAAGTTTGCAAGTTTGATGTTTCAGTTCAGGAGAGCTTGAAAATTCAATTACCCATGTGAACCACGACAGAAAATGACTCAAAATAAGGGGGTTTAAAATGTTGGCAGCATTCAAAGCCTTTGACATAAGCTGTACCGTGGCTGTTATCTGCAATAAATCTGATTCTTAAATTAACTGTGTGCCTGTCTGTACAAACCTGTTCCTTCATCCATTACTGAGGCGGTTTCACTGTTACTGCTGTAGTGGCTGAGAACATCAGACGTCAGCTCATCATCGCTGGCACCCATCTCTCCCTTCACCCCATTTCTAACACCTAGAGTTAAAAAAAAACATAAGACAATAGGTTGTGATAAGGAAATATTTGATAGTTTTTTCATGGTGAAGGATGGGAAATATTAATACCAATTCAACTGCTGTTTTGTTTTTATGTCAAAGGAGAAAATGCAATAAATAACCCAGAGATTAATATAGAAAAGAGTGATCCAGTTTGAATACTGTTTGAGTTTCTGATATGTGCTATATAAAAAAACTTGCAATGTCTTGCTTTGACTAGGTGCAGCCTAGCCTATGTTCTGCTGCAAAATTGTTGCTTAATGTTAGCTGGTTTCAATCGGCCCACTCTGCATCTGGATCATGACAGGTTATGTGGACTGTGACTGCCACAACAGTAGGAAGTACAACATCAGGGTACTACACAAAAAAAGCTTAGAGGGAGCAGGAAATCACAAGTAAACTGATTTGAAATTAAATGTGAAAGTTTGTTTCAAAGAAAAGCTACCAACGCTATTAATACATAGTTGGTTATTTGGGGTTACATCTTATTGGATGTACTTACAAACCGCAAGGCCAGGTCAGACTCTCTTTTTAAGAACAGTTACTTTATGATCTATATAAACTGTTAAAGTATTAAATGATACAGGGTGGTTAACTGTAAAAGTGACGCATGAATTTTCCCAAATTAATCTGGAGACGGTTTCACTGAGTGACTAATGATAGATAGTCAGATGCTGACTGTAGGCTTACTCTCCTCAGCTGTCTGTCTTTGTCAGTAACAGTACACCAGTAGTTCTTCTAAGGCACTGACACACACTGACCCTCACATTGGAATTACTATGTGCATATATATATATGGCTTGTATCATTGTTAACGTCACAATTTAAATATTCCTTTCATGTCAAAATTAAGACAAAAACATCTGATCTAAAATAGATAATTTAGAAATATTTCCTTCACTACTTTTCCAAATTGTATGGCAGCTCTCCAATATGCAACTGACAAGTTAATCAATGTCACCCGCACAGCTGCTGACATTCTCTTGAGTTATTCTGCGTCATCTTTTGTTTCTATTTGCACAGGGAGGTAAATACTGTTTAATGTTTCTAGTCAACATAGCTCTGACCTGTGTGTGAGAGAAGGTTTAGGGCAGAATGTAACACAGAACAGGCAGGCTAAACTATGCTAAGCTAAGCTAACCCTCAGGTTCCTGCTGGCTCAGGACTTTTTACTGTTGATGGGATTACAAGAGACCAGAGTGGCCATTCATTTATTCTTTCACTCAGTGTGTACCATCCAGAATGGTCAGACAGTGTGCACGAGTGTTTGTAAATTAGGTCAACCAGGACAGTTGGAGGTAACACTGAGGTCACTGCTATGGTTGTAGCGATGTAACACAGAAGTTGTAGTAGTGACTTACTTTCTGAATGAAAACATGTGCTTGTTTTTTTCAAATTAAATCGACAGTAAGGTGTTCTCTTTATATTCCACTCTATGTCAGCAAAACGCTTAATGCAAAACACACACTCTCTGATAACATTGAGCTGTTTGACATCAGATATGGGAATATGAAAATTCAAGAGAAGAATTCAAATGCTGCTAAATGAGTAACTAGAGCTAGGCTATACTCAAGCTGACACAGAGTAAACTGATTCGTTTTAGGTGAGGATTCCTGTTTGATCTTTTTTTTTTATGTTTTTCTTTCCCGGGAGCAGAGATATCCAAAGAGGTGTCCTCTGTGTCCTCACTCAGTGTCCGACGCTGATCAAGCTGGTGCTGAAGCAGTTGAAGCTTTACAGATCTTATAGCTGGTTGCTGCCTGTGATGAGGATATTATAAAGCTGAAGTTTCTAGATTAAAGCTGTGAATACTGTATTAAACGAGTATGATGCAATAGTTGCTTGTGAACCAAATTAAAATATCAAAGCAGGTAATTATAGAAATGTCATCTAAAGTCATATCTATTTTTAAGAAGTTGGGGGTAAAAACATGTATACATAAAGATTGTTAAAATATATTTGGCTGGGGTGTTGGTGGTCTAGCGGTCAGTGCAAGTGCAAGTGCCCCATGTGAGGAGGCCTGTGGCTCCTTTCCCGCATGACATTCCCAACTCTTTCTCTCCCTGATTTCTGACTCTTTCCACTGTCCTATCTCTAATAAAGGCCTAAAAAAATCCCAAACATAATCCCTAAAAAATGTATTAAGATTTTTTTGAATATATATCATTAATTTCAGAAAAAATATCCAGTTTCTAGTCATTTTAAGTAAGACCTGCTGTAGCGCTGACATGTTTACTTTTCTGATGTAATATTCTGTTTTCTCTGATGGAACAGCCTGCAGGTTCACACACTCAATGAGCTACCGTTCACAGCAGATATCACCCAACATGCAAGCCTATATCAGTCAGTAATTCCCAGCCATCATCCTTGAACTAAAAACCTCCTCTAAGCAGCCACACACACACAACTACACACCTTCCCACGCAGTTCTGCTGCCCACACACAGCTCAGTTATGGTGTGTGAGCTCCCTGCCACGACTCACGTGTCGTTTGCTGCTTTATGCTGACATAGCAATCACTCACACAGCTTCAGCAATCAGTCAGACTGAGAGCGAGAGCCTCTGCAGATGGACAAATCACAACCTGAGCCAAAGGGGTGGGGAGTTGTTTGACTCCACCGGCCATGGCCGGTTAGTAGGGGCTTAAAATACAAGACTATATTAACATCAGCTCTCTCTACAGGATTCTGTAGGTTCATGAAGGAATGCTGCGCTCACTGTGCCAAAAGGTTTGCAATAAACTCGTATTTATTACATTTACAACATTGATACTTCAACCAAAATACTACCATGAGCTTACTTCTCTTCTAGAAACAATGCTTATCGACAGGAAAATGACTAACAGGTGGGCAACACTGCAACATTCGTCGAGGGGGAGGACGCTAAAGAGGTGGAAAAGCCCACAGAGACAGGCTGGATTTTAGTGAAAACTCTACCTGTTGCTAATTGGTTGGGATAGTGTTGTGCATCTTGGTCTGACCTTTTCCCATTTACAGACCCTGAACAAGTTCATCCTAAGAAGATATTAGCAAAATCTGACAAGAAGTAATCGATTAGATTCTCAAACCCATCTTTAAGCTTCACTAGAAATGATTAAGTTGCATGAGACCAGTTTGGACAATGAAGGATCTGGATACATTTTATTAACAGTCCTGTTATTGTTTAAAGCAGTCATACGATTTCAGCTTGAAAGTGGTGCATTAGCTTATGGTGTTCAAGAGGGACATGCATGAGGAATAAAGAAACTCAGACAACACGATTACAGTGCCACTGCACCTTAAGAGGGGGGGGGGGGGGCTGTAAAGGAAGCAGGTCACAGGACTAAAAAATGTAGTTCTTTGAACGAATTATTGGGCACAAAAAATTAAAAGTTAGTGCGCCAGTACCAAGAATGTAATAAGATTGCCTGGAGCCCTGAGGCAATTAAGTAAAACGTTCGGACAGGAAAGGTGTGAGGGGGGGATATAAACACGGTGAGTTTAGCATAAGAGTGGTCGCAGGGTTTACTTCATGCATCGTACTAACGTTCACAAGCTTCTGGGCAGGCCTTGAGCAGGACATAAAGCTGAGTTCAAGGTTTCTAGGGTCAGAGAAGTTACCTTTCAGTGACGCTTTAGTCGACAGCTGCAGCTGAAGAACCTCCTGACGAAGAGAGCCTGAATGTGATGTGCGGATGAGGAATGAAAAGATGTATGAAATGAAGGGGGTGCAAATTGGAGGAAGAGGAGAGTGGTTGGGCAGATCAATGAATGAATGAATGAATGATGGATATGATGCAGAAATGATCATGATGGAGAAAACATCAGCAGCGAGTCCCTTTTTCCGCATTCATAAAACTTTGCATTGCAAAATACTGATGCACAAGAATCAGTAATGCACATCTCAAAGGCCTACAACTAACTAAACAGGAATTTTAAGGAAAATGCAAATATAATAGAAACACCATACTTTATACTTCTCGTGATCAACTGCTTAGTTAAACCCTTTATCTCAATGGCAAAAGTCTACATTCAACAAACGTGTTGGTGTACATTTAGGCGCGAGCACGTGTACTCCTCCCGGTGACGTCACTCCATAAAACGTGAGGAGTCTATAACGCCCCCTACAGGAACATGCATGGTCTGCACCTTTACTGTACATTGATAAAAACGTGTAGCAGCCTGTGACCAAAGTTGAACTGTACATGAACATAACCAAAGTATATGTACATTTACTGTAAAACTTGTTGCAGGGGGATTTCCTCTTCAGCTCATGTTTCACCTGCAAAACATGGCATTGAGCATTGGTGCTAAAAATAACATGCTGTTAACCTTAACCCTACAAGTAGAGCTCTAGCAAGCCATGGTCCTGAAGTCCGAAGAGAAATTCATAAAAAGCATTGCACTTTGTTGGACTATTCTTTAAAGTTTCTAAAAGATAACTCCTTGAAAGTAGTGACTACAAAATAACCGCCACAAACACAACCAGCAGCACACATGTCCAGACACATGGCAGTATGTGGCAGGTTGGGAAAAAACCATTAGAATGCACACTAGTTAAAGGAGCAACAAGCTGTTTTATTGTTATTGTATATATGCTAAATGATTTGTGCTAAAGGTGTGGTGAACTATACTAGTCTTTCGACTAGCACATGGCCTGTGGATACCTGACAGCAGCAGACTGATAAGTTGGCATCACAGCTAGTGCTACTTACCCGGCTTGCCGGAGCCACGTTTCCCTTTTTTACTCCGAGGCATTTTTTTGTTGAAGCGCTTTGATCCTCAGTAACAACAAAGCTAGCTGAGGGTTAGCTAGCTGAAGTTAGCCTACTTCAGTCCAACTGTCAGATAAACGCCTCACAGGTTTGACAGCTGATGTGAAGACAGCAGCAGCAACAGATGGTTATAATGTCTCCGTGGATTATCTTGACAACCTTTCAAAAAGGTCCCAGAGTTTCTCCTTCTTCCACACTTTTGTTGACACTTCGGCTAACTAGCGTCCTTGTCGAGCACGAACCACCAACACGTTCGGTCAACTCCTCGTTTTCTTCAAATAAACACTTAAACCGGTGAAGAAAAGTAACTTTTCACTGTGTATTATCTATGAGTGTCCCCGGGTAATCTATATCTTATACTAGGTTTAGATACAAAGTATTTTCCAAAGTGTTTTGGGCGGAGTTTGGAGCACGCTGTCGTCGTCAAGTCCACCATCTTCCCTCAGTAACGACTGAATAGAGCGCTGCGTCGGACCAGCTCGTGCTAGAGGCTGCAGATGTGTCGTGGGCGTGGCTTAAACCGGAAACGTTCTGATTACTTTGCCTCTGCTTGCATATACCTTTATATATACAGTATATACAAATACATATGTATACATACTGTATGTCTATGTCTGCCACATGCATATACAACGCTCACATTGATTTGTCGGTGTCTTTTGAACATTAAAGTCCCTGTAAACCAAAAAAAAAAAATGTTTTTTAGTTTTTTATACAAAAGAAGAATGTGTTATTAACCACCAGGCCAAATTTCAGCAATGAAAAAAACGTAAAAGTTTATAAAATGAAGCTTCAAAATCATGAAAAATGTAGCTGTTCTCTCTCCTCTGGGATGCTGTGGGCGTGTCCATAGAATGCGCCGAAGCCACGCCCACTCGTGGAGAGACGTTCCCTTATAAGGCACTTATAAGTTATATTGTAGGTAGTATTGCTAGAAACTGGAGTTCATGGAGGTCATTAATATTCACATTTTAATGTCTCAGCTGAAACTAACACTGAATTTTAATCACAAACGATGCATTTGTATTCTTTAACTACCACATCTGCATCATTTCAAAAGCATCATTTGACATTGATTGTTTTGATTAAATAACAAAACAAATGCTCACTAAAATGTCTACTTTCACATTAATTTCAGACAATTCAAATAATGATTAATTACCTTACTAATCACTGAGGGAATAGCAAATTTGTGCAGATCTTTTACAGAACTCTGTCGTCCTTGTTAGTCTTATCCTGTTCTGTATCTCGGGACCCCTCTGAACTCTTTCATGGGAGCCAAAGAGATAATGGGATTATCTGCTCAGTTATATAAAGAGAACAATCGAGTTTAGAAACACGAATGCAATCTTATTTTTTTTTTAAATCAGTGTAAAAAAAAAAATGATACAAAAACGTTTTTAGTCAATAAACATTTTATTCATAGTGTTTTAAGAACAATTCAGTTAAACATGAAAATCCACAGTGTTGTACTAAGTGCACTTTCAAGGTATGAATCAGTAGTATTATGTTATAATTATGTATTTCTGTTATAAATATAGACATTAGAAATACCAAAGACGTTGTTTAATAAAGAAATCACATTTCATTATGTTCCAGACAGAACACAGATAATGAGCATAGAAAAAGATTATTAAGGAAAGATATCATTGTACCACATGTAATGTGTAATGTAACTCTGAATATTCCTCCTAATGAGAATTTGAATATTTGATATAAAAAACCAAAGATACAAATTCCTCACACTTTGATCATTTTGTTCATAGGCATACTTTTGTTTTTGTTGTTGTTGCACTGATCATTATAAGCTTCTATTGTGTGTCTCTTGGTCAAGCTGTTTAGTAATAACAAAATAATGTAGGATTTTTCTCTAGTATAAAAAAAAGACCTAAAATGCAGACGTATAAAACCATGTGGAAACCCATTTGGAAAGTCTTTGTTTTGGTCCAACAGTGACAAAGTAAACCATTCCAAGTTTTATTAGTAAAACCTATACTCTACAACTTCAGTTAATCAAAATACTATGGTTAATGAGTCCACATAGTTCTAACTAAACGTTCAGTTTGGTAGATTGATGTAGGAGCTAACGTCTAATGAACCTACAAATTAAAATAAAAGAAAAAAAGAAAAAAGAAATATAGATCCCTCTCAATGAACTGAGTAAACAGAGCACCTCAGCCTGTATCATCACACAGAAATGACTGGTTGTAATGAATTTCATAGACACTGAAACAAAGGTGAAGCTATGTTAGTGTAGTGTGCTGACTGTTTTTAAAGTGACAGTTTGCTTGTTGTATAAACGTAGATTCTCTTCTCTCAGAAGACCTCCTGTGTCACATTATTGTTACATGGCGGAGGTTAACAGAAAGGGGGCAGCACTGGTGAATATGGGACAAAGTGGAGGAATGGTCCACGCACACACAGAGTGTTTGTACTTGAATGTGAGTGGGTGGACTGGCAGTTTATCTGTGTGTATGTCCTTCTTATGCAGAATAGTAGTTGGTGGGGACAAAGGGCATCTTGCTGACGGTGGCGGGCACTGCCTTTTTCCGGACCTCCACCTGGATGGCTGTTCCATTCTTAGCGAATGCTGCATCCACGTAACCCATGGCAACATTCTTTTTGAGGCAGGGAGAGGGGCAGCCGCTCGTCACCTCACCTAAATAGAACATCAACAAATACAAATGAAACACTTCTATATACAATAAAATAAATGTTTCCCCTCAGAAAAAAATGAATTGTAATTTAACTAAATGTTTGGCCTGATATTACATTAATGCACTTCTTTAATCATTCAATCACCAAATAATGTGTAGGGTTTAAAATGTCAGACTTTGGCGACCCCCAGGGGAAGTACAATAGATCACACAGGCAAGCAGAGGGAATATAAATCCTGGCTTTCATAATTCATGTTTTTGGCATCATTGAGGGAGCTGACGAACCGAATGTTTAAAATCATTTTCATAGAAATACTGTTTTATTTGATTTCACATTTACTCCAGCAGTGATTGATTTCTTCACCCTTCTTGTTTTATATGCAGAGGTCCCACAGCTCTGTCCTGTCCACCTCTCCCACAGCATTTGCTTTCTTACCTATAACCTTTCCGTCAGAGCTGAGGATGGGTGTATGTTGTCTGACAGGAGGGCCGGTAGACACCAGGCCCACTCTCTTCCTGGCTGTTTTGGCTTTGATTTGAGGTACGATGATGTCAGCACCGGGGAAGTCCTTGTTTTGACGCCGGCGCTTTCCTGCATGTGAAGAGACAAATAAGTGTTAGCACAAAATTAAGTTGCTGACAAAAATACTAAACAAGGAATTATAAATAACAAAGCTGAAGCTCATTTAGCCGATTGAGCTCCTACTATTATTATCTACATGTTAATAAACCTACAAAGATGCACATATTTAAATACATTTGATATATTATTTTCATAATTAAAATCAATTGCATCTACTTTAACACAAATTGCTGTGAATGACACATGTGGTGTTCACAATCTGTCACATTTTTTAAAGCTGTTTATAGAAAAGAAAGGGGACAAATAGCCATTTTACAGTTGGTTATTTTCCAGACTTTTTCTTTAATGGTCTTTGATACGTGCCTCCCAATTGATGCTGACAAAAAATTGTCTAGCTAACAGAACTCTACAAACAGTTGGTAGATGTTATTTGTCAAATGTTTATTAGTGAGCTATAGCTGATCTGGTAAACCATTTTTTCATTCTACTTTGGCACAGCCAGGACAGCTTTTCCCCCCTATCTCAAGTCTTTATCTAATGCTAAGCTAAGCGCATGTCAGCTGCAGTTAAAGAAGTTGGGTTGATCACAATTTTCTTATCTAACTCCCAACTTAAAAAAACATTAACAATTGAGTTGATTAAAACTCATGACCTCATCTTTTCACAAATGGCCTTCTTCAAAACCTAATCTGGTTCATGTCAGACAATCAATATCTGTACAAAGTCCTTCTGATTGCAGCTAAGAAAGCAATCACATGGCTGCAGGCAAACCCCCCATCAAAGGATGATTGGTTAGCAATAATCAAATAAATACACTGCATGGAGAGACTGACCTTCTCATTAAGGCTAAAGTTTGACCAATATATAAAAGTCTGGAAGAAATGGAATATGTACTGTACGGAATGTAACTCTTCTTAATTGAAAAACCCTGATTTGTGTATTTTGACTAATGTATGGCCCATGTTACCTTTTTTCTTTTCTTTCCTTTTTTTATTCCGTTCTTTTCTTTTGTCTTGTTTTACTCTGAAAATATCAATAAAAAGAAAGTACCAAAAAACCAAAACCCAATCTGGTTCAAAAAAATAATCTAAATACTTTGTAATGAACACTCTGATCTCACCAATGGTCCAGACGAGGGTGGCCTCCACAGGCGTGGTGGTCTCATCTATGTCATTTCCATAGAGACAAAGCCCCGCCTCCAGCCGCAGACTGTCCCTGGCACCCAGACCGGCCAGCTTCACCTCACTGTTTGCCAGCAGCTTCTCCGTCAGCTCCACCACTCTGAGCCGAGGGACAGAGATCTGAAACGCAGAGAAGCATACAGACTGTAGAGATGGGTCTCCATTTGGGTGGTTCAATTACAGTTAACAGCATATTTTACCACATCAGTAATGGAATTATACACAAATTTTTGGAGGCAGGGGGCTCCGGAGGCTCCAGAGGCTCTGGAGGCTCATCGGCGGTAGCAGCAGCCACACTGGAAATCCTGTCTCAGCCTAACCGAGTTTCAAGCCTCCTCACAAACAGCTACACAGCTGTTAATCAGTTCAGTCACACGCCTTATTGTGAAAAACACTAATCCTTCATAAAATCCAAATGGATGCATTGAAACCTCCCGTACAGTGTGTGCCCATGATGACAGCTAATCAGACTTATATCGTTTTTTGTACCAGGCTGTAAATGTGTTCATTTCTGCTGTAAAAACAGTCATTCTTAGCTGTGTGTGTATGTGACTTCTTGGGCTCCTGGAACCAGCCTCGAAGAACAGAGTTTTTGGCACTTCAATCATTTTTCAACACTGGAGGTTGCTGCTTCATTAACATACCCACATTAAAGAACCCATTAAAGACGTTATGTATAATTAAGTGTAATAATTACATCTGTACCTACTATATTTAAGAAGCCAATTTCTTTGCTTCAGTATGTAAAGAGATCTGACTAATTAGCATCTCCTTTTGGCAGAGGTCTACATTTTCATAGAGTCTAAAGATGGAGTGAGTCAAGAGAGAGTGTTCATGTGAAAGAAAAAGTCAAAGACATAAAAGCAAACTCCCACATTCCCTCTGTTAAAGAAAAACCTTCCCACATACATCCTGCCATCGACTGAGCTCCAGCAGAGAGTGAAAAAAGATAAATCCTTGTAGTAAACAACTCATCTATGATCAGGCAACAGGCTCCTCACAACCAGAGTACTGGGATAATGTTTCAGTGTTAACAAGGTACATAACAGTGGGTAACAACTAAAGAGAAGATTCTTAAGGAGGACAGTTGTTATAAAAAGAGACCTACCAAAGCTGAAATCATTCAATTAGATTAGAAAACGTATTAATCCCCAGAGGGGGAAACTCATTTGCCACTTGGTCAATTCTTACACACAAATAAGAATGAAGACAATCGGTCTCAATACACAACTCGTAAATAATAACAAACACTACGGAAACCATGTGAGACATAATGAACAGCCATGAATCAGAGACACAACCAAAAATCTAAATTAAAATATGTGACTGTTCGGGGCGCAGATGACCTCTCTGTCAGGTTGCGGCTATAGTCCCCAGTTTCCTACTCTATCCACTGTCCTATCCAATTAAGGCAAAAAGCCACAAAAAATGTATCTTAAAAAATAAATACATAAATCTGATCGCTGCTGCAACAAATGACCTTCTAATTAGTTCAGGAGAACCCTGAGGCATCACTAGTCGCTCACTGATGAGCTTCTGAGTCTGTTAAAAACGCTGTGTGAGATACTGCCTTCAAAAATCAGAACCTGTTTTAGCTTGGTCCTCGTTCTCAAAGGTAACCTCAAGTGAGTCTGGGGTAATGCCAGTCACAGAGCCGACATTTTTTATATAGTAGGCGGTTTCGAAAACAAAGGTCCCAACAGTCGCATTGTCAAGATCTCTTTGGGTCAGCAAAGAGAGAGAGACAGAGAGAGAGAGAGATTCTGACCTCGACCCCATCCTCTCCGGTGTATCCACAGCGGGTGACCCTGCAGCCAGGAACACCAAACACAGTGGCCAAGGCGGAGGTCATGAAGGTCAGCTTACTGAGGTCCTCCTTCAGCCCCTGCTGGAGAACCTGAGCCATGGATGGACCTGGTAACACAAATCATAAATCATCTCAAATAAAATAGAGGAGTTCAAAAAGCAGATTAAAAAAGTAATCAGGGAGGAAGGAGTTAAAAGAAGAGTTTCAAGTGCAACAGAAACATGAAATGATTAAGAAATACTGGGAAGTGCAAAAACAGGGGGCAGAGGGGTTCATACAGAATAAAAGAAGGCAAAGAATGATGAGCTAACGTATGAAAGAAAAAAGAGGGTGAGAGGAACGAGAAAAGTACGACAAAAGAGAGGAAAGAAGGAAAGGAAAGAAGAAAAGGACAGAATAAGTAAAACAAGAGGAAGATGATTTTACCCTGCAGAGCAATTAGTGCTTCATCGAGGAACTCCAGATCAACATTATAACCTGCTGCTTTGTACTCTGCCAGTCTGGCCTATGAGTGAAACACACACATACACACATTAGACAGTTTCTGTTATTGTAACATCCACCCGCGTCCACCTACACTTTATGTGTATGTCTACCTTCATATGAGCAGAGTCCTTGTCAGCACAGCCTGCGTTAGAGACAACATAGAGGTAGCCCTGGTCTGTCTTTGTCACTATGAGGTCATCCATTATTCCTCCTTTCTCGTTGGTGAAGAGGGTCAAGGTTCCCTGGGGGACAAGAAGAAGAGAGAGATAAGGGTTTAAGAGTGTCTATGTGTATATTTAGTAGGTTTACTTGGTCAAGTGACCAACTCTGTTACTTCATATAAATGTCCCTCTAAAATGATTCTATCACAGAGCTCAATATTTTCGCTTTAGTTACATATACTCTGTCAGCTCTAATCAATCCGGATCACTTGACCTCTAGTTTGTGAAAGGTTTCAGTCATATAGGGCTGTCACACATACACTAAACTCCTGACATTGTCAGGGTGACCTGCATGTGTGAACCCTAAAAGTTTCCTGCCAGCCCCCCTATATAATGTCCATGTGAAGTTGAAGTGAGCTGATGTGGGAAACGCAGCAGGAAGTATTCAGGGAGATTCTCTGGGGCGACCTCAGTGCACGTTTTGGTTTGCCAGTATGTTCTTCTACACTAAACAACATGTTGTATTTATATAAGGACCAAAATTATCATCATAGTGCCAGACTCTGTTGCTTCGTCCACCATTTCTGCATCTTTCTTTTAACGTCAAGTCCCGCCTCGTGAGACCCCCAACCCACCCCAAATACAACAGGATTACACTCCTGCTGTGAGGTGCATATGTGAACAGCTAAGTCAGGCCGATATCACTGGGAGCCTGCCTGAGATTTTATATAAATGTTTAGGACTGCATGTGCAAATGGCTATTGTGATGGACCCCAGGTGGCAGTCCCCCAAACATCAAAGGTCCACTTTAGGGTCTTTAATCTCATTGTTTTGGACTGTACTCTGCACAGATAAGGATACACAGTAACACTGTACAGATAAGGATACACATTATTCAATAACTTTTTTTACAGTCAAGCATCCATCATCATTCTTAAGGGTTAGCAGAAAACAGAAACATAGCTGAAAAAGAGTGAATAGAAGGCCAGCCACAACTTTACATTAAAGCTAATGTTGCTTATATCTGCATCATGTTTAATAACCAACATGAAGCCATTCTTTAACTTACCTGGTTGTCTTTGAGTTCAGCAATATCTGCAACTACTAGAGACTCCATGAACTTCACCCTGTCTTTGCCATGGACTTTGGTCTGACGGGAAGAAAAAACAACAGGATTCTGAGTCTGTGGATGTGATTTTGGGAGTTTGTACATGCTGTATGTATTGTGTCTGTACATATTTGTGTGTCAGTTTACACCTGTCTCACTCTCACCTGCAGCATATGGCTGACATCAAAGATGGAGCAGTGCTCTCTGGTGTGCATGTGTGAGATGATGTGGCTGTCTTTGTACTGAACAGGCATACTCCAGCCTGCAAACTCCACCATCTTTCCCCCCTGCTCCTTGTGGAAGTCAAACAGCGTGGTCTTCTGCACGGCGGCCTAAAGGGAAATCAAACAACATAACGAGTGTAAGAAATAAACACAGGGAATACAAGAACCACCAATTTGGATTTTAAAATCCTAATTGGTTGAAATGATGTATCTTATGACATTTGACACATAAATACAGCAGAAATCAAGAAATAACACATCCTTGTTAAATAGTTCATCTCCTCACACTCTGGTCTGCAGTCAAACAGTCAGTTTGGCAGAATGACTTTGAAAGTATATTTTTGCACGCGATCAATCAGAAGCTGGGATACAGGGAAGAGGTACAGCTACAGGTAAACATGAACTACGCTTATGAAGTAGTTTGAACGTTTCTTCTTTGTGAATAAAAGTTATCAAGTTGTCATTGTGGAGATGATGTTAAAATATAACAAAATTGAGAAAATAAAAAGTTGCATGGCAGACAAATGTGCAAATTGAGACTATAAGAAAAGTTGCACACTTCTTCTACAGGTTAAGGAACATTTAACAAATCAAAGAAAAATGTTAAAGGAATGTTAGACTTTGTCATGTATTCAATATCTATCAATCAGCACTCTGTGTGGGGATATTACATAGGGTATAGAGGTAGCAGGATTAGTTAGGTAACACCTAAAATAATAATGCTCTCAACGTATGTTAATAAATAACAATAATCAATACAGAACGATTAATGATTAATAAGTCATGTCTTTACAGCAGGCAGGATGAGAGACAGGGGGGTGGGGTCAAGAAGAGACTTCAGTTACATTTAAGAAGTCACTGAATCAAAATAAAGAAATGATTTATTTTAGAATAGCCCCAAAATGTTTGTAGTTTAATTAGTTATTAATACAAATTTGGCAAAATTCATATAAGCTCTTCAAACACTTTGCAAGAATGATCTGAACAAATTACAAACAAATTACTTAACGAAAAACTTTTTTACAACACTGGCCTCTTTTACTGCTCTTGATTCACTCCTGTATTCTCTTCTTTTCTGCCCCTCTGACCTCTGAACCAGCCAGTGACAGGGGCTTATCAGTGATAAGTGTATGTCAGCACTTTACATAAGACTCAATTACTTTTTGTGAAAACTGTCTGAGTCCAAAGTCACCTATTACTATAAATGACAAGATGGGAGGCAGTTCTTCATCTGGTGTAGTATGAGCGCGCGTGCGCGCGCGCACACACACACACACACACACACACACACACACACACACACACACACACACACACACACACACACACACACACACACACACACGGACTTTGCTCTCTCTTCAGCCCTTTTTGTAACACTCCAAGATAAATTGTGGTTGAGCTACTATGTTTGACTGATAATGCAAGATTATAAGATGTTGAGTCATAAAACTGATGCCTGTTGTGTCATATCAGTTAATGATATACACACACATCAATCAGTGAAATTGCAAATGGCATAAAAAAGGATTAACTTGCTGAATAATTGTAATCAGGTAAGCCTCATATTGAGTGAGTAGTGACCGACACAGAGCTGACAGTATACTGTAGAGTCAGTCACAAGATGTTTTAATGAAATCAGCTCAGTGAGGTGGAGCAGATGTTATATTACATCTGCATGACATGACTGCAGCTGTGTAGCAGTCTACTGTAACATGATGTTACATTGGCAGAGCCACTTTAATATTGCATTTTAAATGTGATGGGAAAAGCAGCTCTAACGTCCATTTCTAACACGCCTTACTTTAGAAAATGTTAAAAACTTATTTATGAAGAAGTTCATTCAGACAGACTTGAGTTCCTCGGTGAAATAATAATAAGAATGTATGCTAATGCTAAAGCACTTTGGACCACTTGCAGCGCTGAAAGTTGAGCTGCTCCACTCACCTCTGCACTCGAAGCCGGTCTCTGCTGCCTCTTCCCCGCACATGCAGCTCCTGACACCCGCAGTAAACCATCCCTGGAAGCCCGCAACGCGAGCCCCGAACCCCCGGTCTGAACCAGCAACCGAGCCCACATCATGCTGCCTGAGTCCCCGCTGAAGTCTCTCTCTCACACACACACACAGGCTCCGGACAGGCGACACTTCCGCCGTGTTACTAAATCTTTGGACTCCACTCTGTGTGGATTTACTGCTTTCGGGGCAAAAACACATGAAGCGGCAGCGATTGAGGAGCAAAGACTTGTGGGAAATGGAGTTAGTGGGACAATTCCATTGCGGTTTTACAGTCTATGTTGGGACCGATTTAATCATAAAAAAGTTAAGAGTCTATAGCATTGCCCTATATCTGCTATTAATAAGATAACAATAAAATTGAGACAAAATGAAATTTTATACAAATAATATGATAGAAAAACATTTTCATCAAAATCACTCCTCATCGATCCAAACATAGACACACAGCATAATATAGGCTACAATAATTTAAGCCTACGTAGAACCCACTTCTAAGATATTTTCAACTAACTTGATGAAAGATGGTCTGTACAGATTTTGACTCAAATGGTAATAAGAAGACATTCGACTTTACACAGTCTTCAGCATTAGACTTATATTTACTAATTTTCCTTCACTGTACTGAACTGCCTCTCCATACCTGCCTGTTGACTCCATATTATTCCTCTTATTTGCATTTTTACAATTTTGCCCTCTCTGTTGATCTCTGTTCTGTTGTTGTTTTGCTGTATTTGCTTTGTCTGTCACAGCACTTTGTAAACATTTGTTTTTAAAGGTGCTATATAAATAAATATATTATTATACATCTCGTGATTATTAAATAACGCAGAATAACAACAGATGAATAGATGTGGATGTTCATAGATAGGCATAAATAGAATTGATAGAGAAGTGGTGGGTGGATTGTTTAAAAAAAAAACACACATAAGAGAACATCTATCAATCCAGTGAATCCCAAAGTGGGGCATCATGGGACCCCTAGTGGGAGCCCAGAGTTATAACAGGGGGCCACCGCTATAGCAAAGCATGGCAAATTTGGTGAGAGGGGTTAAATGTACGGCTGAAAATGAATCTACACCAGACGTCACACATTTGAAGGGTTCATGTAACAGGACCGTTTTGAATTGCTTCCTCTTGAAAAGTGACTTGTTGTTTTTTTTCAGTTTTTTGTCACACACTGAACTGCTAGTCTCTAGTTTTTGCAGAAAATGTTGGAGATAAATTCAAAAAATTTAGAATTTGTTAGCAAAGAGTGTGACTGAAAGTGTGTTTAGTGTATGCAGATATATGTTGATGTGTATGGTGAAGGGTGAGCAGACTTAAAAAAAAAAAAATCTTCTGCCAAGGGGGGCCCTGGCAGAAAAGTTTGTGAACAACTCTATCAGTCCTTGCTGCTCTAAAGAAGGATATAGTTCATCCAAAGTCACTCAGTCAGCACAACACAAGACCATCATAGAGGATTAAGTGAGAAACTAGATCAGTGTTGTACTTTGCAACTGAAAGAGTCTGTATCATCTTTATTAATACCTTGGATTCTTAATTGATGATTCGCTGTCTTTTAATCTTCATATTTAGTATATCATAAGAAGTTAAAGTTGGTTTTCTAGGTTTTTATATCAGAAATAAGTGCTTTTCTGCAAATAAAAAAATAAAATGCTGCTCCTTTTATGCATCTGATTGATTACAGTGATGTGTTATATGATGCATGCATCTACTCAATGGCTTGAATCTTTGTTTACTGTATATCATGCAGCATTGAGGTTCATAACAAATCTCAGTCTCCTAACTCATCATTGTTCTCTGTATGATTGAGTTGGCTGGTCGTCATTGTCTATATAGACAAAATCGGTGGCATGTCCTTATTTATCAGGCTCAAGTTAACCTGCTCCCCTTATACTTGTATAATTTTATTCATGTGTAAAAAAAAAAGTGCCTCTTGAAATTGGGAAAAGGAGTTTCAGGTCAGCTGCTCCTGCAGATTGATTTGTGTCTCTCTCTTTGAACCTTTTTAAAAGTAGATCAAATGCATTGAAGGAAGATGCATCAAGTTGTAGATGCTTTGACTGATAACCTGTCTGCTCTGTGACTCTGTGAGGATATGTTGATCTGTGTTTCTAATTTCTCTTGTCTATAACTTGTTCAGATGTGCAGCTGCCTTTCTTGGCCAGGACGATCTGGGTTCAGGTTCCTGGTTAAATAAAATGTAAAAAAGAAAAATAAGTAAAAACTGTTTACATCATGTCTTGATCAAAAATCAAGATATGTTATCTCATCTGTCCATTATTCTGAAAACACCTGAAAAGTGAACAGGTGTTTTTGGTCAGATAAACTGACCTTTAACTTTTTAATATACAAGTATTTGTGTGTGTGTTTATCCCAACACACCCACCATGCCCTCCTGCTGGATCATCTAAACATCCTTCGGCCTGACACACTAATAATACCCCCATGTGTCTGCTGCTATTTTGGACCTTGAGGGCCTGCAGGGTGGGGTGTGCATGAGTATGTGTGGAGGGGACTGAAAAGCCTTCCTCTCTCTGTCCCCCTAACGGGGTAACTAGGGTAGACCGATTTGGAACATAGACACACACAAACATACTTAGCAAGGGGAGGCTGTGGAGGTGGGGGTGCGTCCTACAGTTGCTCAGTGACACAC
Source organism: Labrus mixtus (assembly GCF_963584025.1). NCBI lineage: Eukaryota > Metazoa > Chordata > Actinopteri > Labriformes > Labridae > Labrus > Labrus mixtus. Next base: position 4,512,534 of record NC_083626.1, on the reverse strand, counting down.
ATGCTCATAAGGAGCTCAACTCTGAAGAAAAACCTGGAGGTTCCCTTTTGTTTTTCAACTCAAGGATTGAACTGGAATAAATTATAAACAGTTTTGATACGATCTGAGTTCAGTTGGATTCCTTTTGTTGCTTTGTGGCTCTCGGGGATAACTTGTGTGAACATTTATTTTAACTCACTGCTGCTCCGTTTGGTGCGGAGACATGTTTTGGAAAACTGGTGGCTGTGTCTGAGGCTCCAGAACGAAAAGCAGTTGAAACATAAGATGCAACACAGCTCTTATTCATGGTGACTGAAGGTAAGTGAAAAGAGATCAACATGATTTTTTCTTATTTTTTCCGAATGAAGGTTATATTATTATTTGGCAGCACAGTACCTTTATCCAAATCTATCCACAGATACAAATAAAGAAACCTAACCACATCTTGTGTACAGTCAGATATTCTGTAAATAAAGTAGTCAGGTGGAAATTCAGTTAAACATTTATTCATCAGATAGGAGTCTGTCTTGTCCTTTGTCCTGCGATCCAACTTCCACTAACACTGCGTCTTTATGGGTTTGACAAGCAGCTCTATTAATAGGGTGATAAATCAGCCACTTATCTTGTTAGCCTCTCACACGATACAGTTTTACATCAGAAACATCCTCCTCTAGATTCATTTCATTTACAGCATATATCCTAATTCCTTCTTTTCTCTTCTGTTTCAGAGACAACCAAACATATCTCTAAATGTCACTAGCTTGATTTTTTGAGACTTAGATGAGATAGAACTTACAGTCCTATTAAATCACATAAGGAAAATAAATGACCAAAGAGCAGAAGAAAAACATTTCACAGCTGCAAAGGGAAGGAAGCTGACAAGCAAATTATCAATCAGATCATTAATGAGTCATTTTTATTTGCATCTTGTTTTTGAAAGGCCAACATATGAAAAAGATTGCTAACATCAACAGCAGGAGCCTCTTCTATGTGACATGTTATGATATAAATAACCAGAGGTGATAGTAAACATATTATTCATGTGAATATCTTGTAGAGAACATTCCTTAGGCTATTTGTCTGGTTGGTAAACACGACCCTGCTATGCTCTATTAACTGAGAAATCGTTTTTTTTGTTTTAACAAAATCCTGCTTCTAATGGCTTCAAGAAGCTGATACCTGGAGAAGTAGCTTGGTACTATAATTTATATAGCTTCTAGATTCACCTGGTAGAAGGTGATAAAAAGTGGAGTACCATCTTCAAGAGGGGAAATGTCAAGGCCTCCATCCTCTCAGACCACCCCTCAATTCTACAGGGTCAGCGAAAGAGATCTGACTGAGATCGAGCTTCATTCTGTGGACTCCATCAATGACCTCCACCGAACACACCACGAACACAGCCAAAAAGGTACACAACACAACACACACACACACACACACACACACACACACACACACACACACACACACACACACACACACACACACACACACACACACACACACACACACACACACACACACACACACACACACACACACACACACACACACACAAATACTTTAAACAGAGACTTAAAAACACAAACAGTGTTATTCAGCACCAGGGTGAAGGAACTCAGACACCTCATACAGCATTACAGGTACACCTCTATTCCAGCCCTGCTCAGAACAGGCTGTTTCTGTGTCTGTAGCTTTAACACCTAGTTGTGGGAGTGTCCCCCACCTGGAGGAGGGGTTACTGCCCTTTGTGATGTCATGAAGGGAAAATCTCCAAACGGCCTATTTGAGCACACGTTTTGTGAAAAGTGGAGCAGGCTAAAGACAGAGAGGATGGACTTTTCTCATCATTGGGACGGACTAGGTTCACATATTAGTGTCGGAAAAACATGGTAAATTAGATTTTGTATAATATGTGACCTTTAAAGGTACACACACATATCTAATACAGCCACAAATGTGTATGCACATACTTTTACTCACACACAGAGATATCAACGCAGACACAGGATCCAAGTAACCAAAACACAAAACACAAAACACAAGCCACAAAATGACACTCTAACCCAATACATAACTGCAAAACACACTGACTCTTGAATATGACATTTCAGGAAGTAGACCTCCTCGTCCTGCTTACATACCCTCCCCCAATGGGAATCTCTTCACATGTGACGTGGCAGCTGTCAATCAAAGAGGCCGTCCACTCAGCAGAAAATGGCAGACCCGTCTACAGGATATGCTAACACCAAGTTCATCACATGCTTATGCCATGGGCTGTGCTATCGTCACTTTGCTTCTGTTGACAGTGCTACTCATCTTCTACTTTTTGGGTGAGATTGCATACTCACTTTTTTTTTTACCCACTCTTTATATTTTCAAGATATTTTGTATTTCATCGATCTTTACATTGCACATGCTCCATTTTGTTCCTTAAAGGCTTTATATGTGATTTTTTGATCCAGTAGATGTCGCCCTTGAGCACCAGCATGAAACCAAAACAACTTGCGGTGTATTGTTATGTTAGCATGCTAATGCTAGCGATCTTTATTATGCTCGTATCTTCACACTGCATGTAAATTTACCTGAAATGAGCGTGATCTAGAAACACAGTTAAGCAGTGAGTACAGTATGTTATTCTTCTTTTCTCTAGTCCCTCAATTAAACAACTTTTATACCCGAGGGGATGAGCCAGCCGGCCGGCTGTCCCGATGATGTAAACAAACTGAAGATAGGACTCTGAAAACTCTGAAAACATCACAGACAGTGGGACTCGGGTGTTACACCCATTGTAGACAGTCATGACTCACAGAGTTATTTTCAGAGGATATATTTGATTTCTATATTTAAGTGTGAAAAATCACATATAAAGCCTTTAAATCTTATTCCATTTGAACGGTCATCTGTCATTTTCTAATTCATTTTATACTTCGAGCTGTGCAATGTAATCATGGTATTTTGAAAACATCACTATGAACCTAAACAGAATATGTCTTTGTGTAAACCAAAACAGAAAACTAAAAGCATTACCTTCTGTCTGTTTCATCTCCAGTCCAGCAGGGCGGCGCAATCCAGATGCTAACTGCGGCAGTGAGGGAGAAAGAAGCCACAGCCAAAGAGCTGTCACAACTGATCCAAGAATTAAAGGCACTAAGATGTAACCAGACAGCTCAGGGAGGAGGGAGATGAGGAAGATGCATGGAAAGTGCACATGTATTTGCTTGTAATATCAGAGATACTGCAAAGTGAAGTAGAACTGTGTCTAACAGAGGATCACTCCACGAGGAGGAAGTGTAATCCAAGACATTTTATGAAGGTGATCTGTTATTCAAGTTTAAGTGTTCCTGATGTGACCATGTAGTTAAGAGATGGATGGTTTCTGAACTGACCCTCTCGTACCTGCCTCCATCATTACATGAAAGGACTTTTGACTGTACACCCACATGTTTAGTCCTGTGACAGAACCGTCATTGAAGCTGTAAAGCTGGTTCGATTAACTGAATGGAGGCAGAATATCTTGTGTCACACAAAAATCTTCCAGCTGTTTTTAATTTTAACTCACTCTTGTTTGTGTGGAGAGGTGTCAGTGTCATTTTTCCAACATTGTGCATCACTGTGTGAGCAGACACAGACGTGAACCTGCCCTACATCACAGTTTTCATTAAAAACAACAGAACTTTTAAAAAACATATCTGTTACGCTCTTTGTCAGTTTTTTGTTGTTATTGTTCAGTTTGATTGTTTACTTTTTTCTATGTTAGCTTATTATCACCAAATAATCCAGATCTTGTAATCTTAATATCATTTAAAATGACTTCCAACCAGATTGTATGTCATTAGCTTTAAAGGCAGGGTTGGACATTCTTTAGGTCCTGACAGAAATTAATAATTCATGTGCTCTGAAAAAGGAACAAAGAAAATTGACATTACCAATTACCAATTTGATGAACCAATCATGGCCCCCCTGCGGGTGTAGACGGAGCGCTGAAGGAATGCTACTTTCAAAATGACCAACCCTGCTTTTAAGCCCTTCAATTTTGTAGAACTTCCTTCTGCAGCACGTTGAGCAAAGTAACAGAAAAGTTTAAAAATATAAAACATGGACAAAATAACAAGTTACTTCTTTAGAGTTAAACTATAATAAAAGTTTTTGCATTTTTTTGAAGATAGATCAAAAATTATTTAAGATTTTTAAGGTAAATTCCTCCTTTTAAAAACAGGCAAAATAAACACTGCGGATCACATTTTTATTTTTCTATTTTCATTTGTTGATGAAATGCAACAAAGAGCTGACAGGTCAGGCAGTGTGATGTATGGACGCCTCGTTTACCATCATAAGAACACACTGAGTGCGCCTTTGTAGAAGTGTTGAGGTTACTTGGTCTTCTGTCCAGTCGTGTCCTTCTTCTCTTGACATTCCTGTCCAGTCCAGCCGGGATAACACCGACACCTAAAGTGTTTGATTTGATTGGGGTCTGACGTCATAGAGACCATGTGACCTGAGCTGGGTCGTCGCCTGGCACAGCGTCCGTTGCCGTGGCAAAGCTGGAGGCTGCAGCGCTGGGTGTCAGACCTCAGCTCCTGGATGAAGGGACCCAAGACAGTTTGGACGTAGTCTCGGAGCAGGATGCACTGATGCTGGAGGGTGGGAAAGGAGGAGAGGGTTACACACTAACACTCACACACAAAGGTGAACAACGCATTAGGTCATACCTTGGACTTGGCAAATTTCAGCTCTCCCCACAGGACAACTCCAACAGCTCCCAGTGCTGCACTTTCCCCCAGTGTGTGCACCAGGTCTGTCTGAACACACACAAAGAAACACAAACAACATGTAATGTACTTATTTGAAAGTTCAGAAATTAGAATATAGATGCACGAGTTTGTGGATTTTATGAGTTACAACAAACCTTATTCAGAAAGGTGAGAGTGTGTGTGAATGCGAGCCTGGCGTAGGGAAGGACTGGTGTGGCATGATTGGTGTTTTCGTCATGATGCCAAACTGACGCCACCCTCAAAGCCTCCAATAGTCTGTATCTGAGAGAAAAAAAGAAATCAACATCAATATCTCCTTCATCAATTTGTGGCAAGATGAACAGAACTTTATATGAATAATAGAGCAGGACCATTACATTTACGAGCCTCAACATCCGGTGTTGAAAAATGAAGCCAAGGATGCAAAACAGTGCAGTTCTATGAGTGTCCACTTGAGGCTGTCTCCAAAAGAACCAGAAGTCCCATACACACCCATTCAAAAATGCCAGTTTTTACAGCAGAAATAAACATGTTTACAGATTGGTACAAAAAAGGATTTTGATCTGACTGGTAAATGTCTTCGTCTGCACACACAGTACAGGGGTTATTATTTTTTATAATTCACCCATTTTGATTTGCTGAAGGATACAAGCTATGCAAAATTAGGGACGTGACAAACCTGACTGCAAGCAGCTGCTTTGTTTGTCAGGAGGCTTAAGGCCCGCCTCAGGTCCAGCTCTTTGCCTGTGGTTAGGTTGACCGTAAGTTTGATAGAGTCAACATTTACAATATGGCAACAGCTTTGGATTGGCCTCCATAACAACCCATCGGAAACTAATGAGTTATGTCACTCAGTCTTAATCCATGTTTGCATCTAGCCTATGTATATCTGTCCACATATACTGACCTAACACTGATAGATATAGATATCTGTGTATACAATAGAAGACACTCAGAAATAAGGTAATCACATATAGAGAGTGCTCTCCCTCTCTAAACCTCAACAATGTTACAAAACATGTGACTAACTTTTCATTTATTTATGACAATATGCATGTGTACTAGAACAATGAATCTACTCTCTACTCATTATCTCTAGCACATTAGTAACATTAGTAGAAGTAAATAATGGTCTTTACTTATAGAGCACTTTCTAACCCAGGTTACAAGAAGGTTACACATCACAGCTGAGCAGATGGTGCTGAGCAGTGTTGGTTGAGAGATTTTAATTCTACTTAATATTCTTGGGTGATTGATCAGAGCAAAATAAGAGCAAAGTCAACACATCTTTATTTTCATCCCAGCTCGTTCTATGTTGACCAGCATCTTGGTAATAAATGATTTTTTCCACTCTAAACGTGGCTTCTTTAGAGTATCAGTATTGATCCGTGTCTATTTAATGATTACTAAGTTAACAACACTTTCTATTCATGTTCTTCTAAGCTGTATTTCTGACTGACGCAGTTTAAAGTGGGTGAACCTCTTTTCTCTGTACCTGACCATCAGAGCTGCGTCACTAGATCCCGCCAGCCTCTTTGGAAGGTAAACACTGGGATAGAGAGCGGTGGACTGACGCCAGAGCCAGGACAGACGGTCGTTTTGTTGTTTGGTCCCCCTGTGACAGCGTCCTGTGTAGCTCTGATCTGGTTACACACATGGAACAAGGACGGACAAAGATGTGTTTTCATTCAACTAGAAACAGTTAAAGCCATTTCAAGCAAAGAAGCTCAGTTTTTCACAGAAACAATTATAGTCAATTATATCTACTAATAGTGGAACATAGCTTATACTAATGATCAGAGTTTATCAAGCCAACATTTCTAATTAATTTTTTTTTAGTGAATTTGGTCTTGGGGTGCAGTGGGGTGGTGACTCAGTCGGGTCATTTTCTGCTCTGATTTCACTTAATCACACATCTTTTTGTCTCCCCCTGCTGGCCACGAGAAAGAATGCAGGTGTAAGGAACTTCAAAATTAGAGACTTTCTTAAATATATTCTATGGTAACATCCCTGTAAGCAAACATATAAATTACTGAAGTGTTTTCCTACCTGTCTGTCTGCTTTGCTTATTGAAGCAGGGAGGAAAACCATAAAACCCCCAGAGTCCTTTAGGACGATCTCTGACCGCCACCTGCAGCGTCTCCTCCATAAACCTCCGAGCGCTCTCCTCAAACTTCAGCTTCGCCAACGACGTCTTGGCTCTTTCAGACAAGTCAGGTCTCTCCTGCTTCACCAGCAGCTTGGACAGCCGACGATACTTCATCTTGATTCCAAAGTTTCTCTCCCACAATGGCCACCACTCTTCCCAGTCAATGACAGCTAAACCGTTGAATTTGGGATGCAGTGATCTGGAGATTTGCGTCACTGCCAGGGAAAGGTGAGCCGAGAGGTCACCAAGCTGAGGTGTTCCTCCGTTGACCTTCCTGCCGTCTCTGGAGAGGTATGGATATTTCCCCAGGCGGTCCCGGTAGAAGATGGTCATATTCTGGAAATAGAAAAGCCAATGGAACATAGTTAATCCATGAATATGGGTCATTTTAGATTTTTATTTCAATTTCAGTTCTTCAGAAATATAAACCTTCTTGTGATATTAGAACAGTTACTTCAGTGTAGGATCAGTATGCTACACTGCCCCACCCCCCTCACCTGTCCCTGGAAGCGCTGCCGTCTGTTCTCCACGATGTCGAAGTCGTTCAGGTCCAGGTGGATGTTGTAGCGGTTCCCACACTGGGCTGTGGGCATGTTCCACACCACAACGAAGGGGTGCTCCTGCAGGATCGGAGCTGCCGCAGCCACAACAGGGGGAGGGTCGCGGCCGTGGACGTATGTTTGTGATGGAGAGGTGCATGGTGGGATAGTGGATAGAAGGAGAAGGTGGAGGAAGGGGAGAAGTAGGTGACAGAGCACCATGGCTGCTGCTCACCCACTGATGTTTCCGTCCTGAGAGACAAGAGGAATGAGCCAATAAGATTTGAGGATGAGGACATTTCTAATCATTGGAATCAACTTACAAGTAACCATGGTTTTCTAACTCGAATATGTGTCCCTAGCCTGTCTGTTACGGCTGTTATGTATGTTTCCCTGTGCTGTGTGTTCCTTCTCCACTTCCTGTTGTCTCCAGCCCAGGTGAAGCCACTAATTGAACAAGAGGCACACCTGGCCTCAGAGCTTAAAAGGCCAGAGCTGGCTGCAGAAAGAGAGGCATTTTGAGTTGGGACTGCTGTGCCTCTCAGTCAGGGATTGTCTGTTGTTTCTCATTTGATCTTTGTTATCATTTAGTGTGTGATATTGTAATAAATCCCTTTGTTTTGACTTTTGTTAAGGTGTTTAGTGTCTTTTAATGGGTCAATGTGTGGATTGTTGTTAGCCCCATAGGGCCGCCTTATGGCCGGGCATAACATGTCTAAGAAGTTATACAGCTGAGCCAGAAGTTATGAGAAAAGTCCATCCTCTCCGTCTTTTGTGTGCTCAACTTTTCAGGAATATGTGTGCTCAAAGATTTTCCCTTCATGACATCACAAAGGGCAGTAGCCCCTCCCCCATGTGGTTTTCACTCCAACAGCTATAGGCATGATCAAATTCAGGATCAGAGTGGATTCATAACAAGAAACTTCACAGACATGTTTTGGGAACCTCTGAGACTTGAAGGACCAATATGTAACTCTGACACCTAGTGCTTAAAATGGGTACTGCAGTCCAAATTCAAAACATTGGAGCGAGCCCATCCATGTCCAGGACACAGAAGCTTCAGTGTTTAACCAGCTCTGCATCTTGAAACCTTTATGCGCTTAACCTAACATAACCTTTAACTCTTAATATTTTAAATCTTCGCCAATATTTATGCTAGTTTGACCAAGTTTCTGGTCTTGGAGCTTGATAGAAAAATGTTGAGGTCTTCAGGTCGAGTAGAATCAGTTTTGCTTGCCCGCTTTCATCACTGCAACACCTGTTAGTTTGCCGTTTGCCTGGAAAACCAAGGGGGCAAAACGGCCGTGTGGGGGTGCCTGAAAACCGCCTACTTTCTCTAGTCTAAAGAATTACAGACCATTTCAGGACCAGAATCGACACTTAGGAGGACATACTGGCTGCTGCATTGTTGTCAGAGAAACCAGCACTTCAACATAGCATGTTTCCTTAACACTGATGATATAGTCAGGTCACGTTATGATTTCATTCAGTAGATATCTTACATATTGGACTTTTAATTAAACTTCTTTAAAATGGAATAATATGTGACCTTTAATCAAACACATTTACAGGAATTCATAAAGGAAATGAACTTCTTATTGCTCTCAGTGATATTCTGTGAATAGTTATAACATTTTAAAATAAACACAAATCAAAATGATTCATCATTCATTTCTTTTAATTGACATTATGTTCATGTTCAAGTATCAGACCAGATAAGATGCATCACTCTCAAACCTCTCAATCTTTCAAACTCAACAAGGCTTCAGTTCAACAAGGCACGTTTCAACTCACAGTAACAGTATCACATGATCGATCAGCAGCACACACAGACACACACACACACACACACACACACACACACACACACACACACACACACACACACACACACACACACACACACACACACACACACACACACACACACACACACACACACACACACACACACACACACACACACACACACACACACAGGAGGTCGGCAACATTTTAAGGCAATGGCTGCTCTAAAGGCAAAGGTAAGTTTTCTTGTTCCAGTTTTTCAGATTGGCCAAAATAGGTTTGCTCTTATAATACTGTTCAACATGTTCACCTGGCCCTAATCGTCTTCCGTACACTGATGTATTTAGTGATTATCTTTTTTTTTTAGCATAACAAGAAATCTCTGGTTGTGCACTTAAATTGTACCTTGTCTTGTTTTCTTTGTACGTGTGTGCTTCGTTATTTGTGTTGTAATATTCTTTTGCCACATCACATTCAAGATTAGAGCTTTTATCGACTCTTAACTCTTCAAAATGTAGGAAGTGAATGTGGATGTGTACTTGATTGTTTCTGCATCTCTTTGGTTTACTTCAACAGTTTGCTTTCACTGAAACAACAATCCTGTGTGCTTGTTGTGTTGACTTGATGTTTGAGTTCACAGAGGGTCAAATGTCTTTGTGCATCCAAAAGATGGGAACTCCTTTGGCATCCCTGTAGGGAGTTTCAGTCAGAGTCTGAACGACAGGCGGACCTGCAGCCTGAGGAGGAGGCGGGGGAGGAGAGGGGATGGAAGAAAGGGGAGGGGGAGGAGGGATGGATGGAGGTGGCAAGGGAGGAGGAGGTGGAGGTATGGGAGGAGGAGGAGGAGGTGGGGGAGGAGACGAGATGGAAGAAAGGGGTGGAGGAGGAGGCATGGGAGGAGGAGGTGGAGGTGGGGGAGGAGGAGGAGGAGGTGGGGGAGGAGACGAGATGGAAGAAAGGGGTGGAGGAGGAGGCATGGGAGGAGGAGGTGGAGGTGGGGGAGGAGGGGGTAAACCAGAAGGTGGAGGTGACCCTTGTGGGACTTTAGCCTCCATCTTTGCCCATGTCTCTCTCTGTGTGTTCCCCTCTTCACTAGGCATCCTGGAGAACCTCAACAGCATCTCCATGGGAACAAACGCCGTCATGGCACCGGCGTTTTGCACCGGCGTGGACAGCACGTAGCCGATGTGGGCGTAGAAGTGCTGCTTGTCGTGCGTGGTCAGGCACAGGCGCTTGAACCCTCTGCTTTTTGCATAGCGCTCGACCTCCTCCATAAGAGTCCGGCCGTAGCCCCGCCCTCGCTCGGCCTCGGACACGACCACGGACTCCACGAACAGGCAGCTGGTGTGACCTACAACCTGGGAGAGGCGAGCGTGGCCCAGCAGGCGCTCCGTCTCTCTGCGTCCCTGCAGGAGAACCAGACAGACGGGGAACTCTGGACAGGACTTCTGGAGGGAGTGGACCCGGGCCGCCTGGCTCCTCTGCCACTCGGAGTTGACGAGGTCAGCGCAGGGAACCAGCAGGTCCGGACGCCGGTGGATCGGAACAGCGCGGATCTTTGCGGGTTGATCAGAGCCAGCGTGGAGCTTCTGATTAACTTCTCTACCCAACTCTGAGATCTCACAGTCACTGCCAGCATGTTGTGTCTCATAGTCTGACGTGGAGTTGTGGCGTTCATCAACATTGGGCTCTCCTTCACTCTCGGGTTTGGAATTTGTTGATATGAAAGGTTGAGACCTGTAGTGATCAGGGTTTAACTACAGTCAGTCTCCATGTTAAAACCTACAGCAAACATGCAGTTCCTCCGTTTTGTGGTGAGTCTGAACACACACTTCTCAGCAGTGCACAAGAGGAACCTGGAGTCCTGATCAAAGATGCTCTTCAAGATAACATCCCTCTTGTGACAAATCTAACACAGAAACCTGCCTTTCATCGTGTGGAAAGCAGCACACTCAGATCAGATGTGTATGGCTTCTATCCTGGCAGGTACTAAGCTCCACACTGCTGTGAGAGGAGACGCATTGGAAAAGGACGCAACGAGAGCACTGATCTCCCCCTAATCTCTGTCTTTGCACTCCCTGTTTCAAACTCCCTGAAACCTTTTTCTGTCTGCCTCTCCTGTGCCTGGAGCAGACTCCCCGCCCTGGACAAGATCTTATTGCAGCTTTGCTGGAGTTACTGGAGTTATGTGCTCTGCTCATGGACACTTAGCTGCTGCTTAAAGAGGAAAGGGAACATTTGAGGCCGTTTTCATTTTGCATTTCTAAAATAGACAGTGGGAGTAAATATAGCAAGGAGAGAGAGGGGATGACACCCAGCAAAGGGCTGTGAGCTTTTTGTGTGTGTGTGTCGTTCTGTTCAAACTGTCCTGTAATTGTACATTTGTTTTATGTTTTTTTCTTAGGACTACGGATCAAATTTAGCTTTTGTGCTAATTCTGGCATATTTACATGGATACTATTTTGTTGATGTGTTGATTATTGTGCACTGTCCTTATTACATAAATAAATGAAATGAAATGAAATGAGGGGTCCAACTTGAGGCAGCTGCAAGAACTCAGCCTCTGTACGTAAACCAATCCTTCATGAATTTCAGTCAGATTGAAGTGGCTAAAACTAGATTTATAGTCTTTTCCCTTTAAAAATACAAGTGAAATGATCAATATGTAACTGAAACAGTTACCTGTCTTGTGTTATGTTTGTTTTCAGTGTATGTAAGCAGCACAGAGCCGTGTGATTTCTCTGCACTTTAGTCTAAGGCATATTTCCCCTCAGGGCAGATAAAGTATGTAATATAATCAAAACACACTTCCAACTCTGCTTCAAATGTTGTAACTCTCTGGGTACTGTCAGGATAACTTTAGGGTTAGTTTAATTGTGAAATGGAATGAATTCAAACTTAGTCCACTTCTGCATCTCTGAGTTTCTCAGTGAGTGTGACAGTGTTCTCTGAGTTTACAAAGATGAGACGTTAAACTGAGCCCGCTATACTTGAGCCCACTTTGATAACACAAAACTGAACCTTTATGTCCTTAACGACCACCATACAGACAATAAGCTCATTTGTTGTATTGATTTAGGCAACATAAGGCGTCATTAGACCAACCTCAGGTTCAACTTTTAAGGATTATTTGGGTCATTTTAGTTCAGAGCCCGACCAAGATGTCTGAATAGTCCGATCCATCCAACAGTGGGATGTTATGAGATTTTCTAACGTCAAACAAAATATGTTTCTGTCCTTTGCTTTATACTGTAGTTGGGCAAACAGCTCCAGTCTGTTGTCAACAGTGTAACGGCATCAGAGGGTTTCTCAAAGGTTCAGGACAGGATTCTATGGAAACCCTCTGTATTAGCATGTTAGCCGTGGCTACACTAAGCTTATATACTGTACAGTGTACTTCACCACCACTTATGTGTACTCAACATGTCCTGTTTGAAAGATGTTCCTTAAGGTCGCTTTAATGCTGCCATCATGCTGTCTCATCAGTCTGAAAGGGGAAGTAGAGCTCTATCTAACACATCTCACCACACAGTTTCTTAACAACTGCAGATGTAGAGAAAACACAGTTTACACTATAACAATACAGATTATATTGTGTCCTCATTGTATCTTTTGTGTATAACAATTTAATTCATGCTTTTTTGTATTTCCATTGCATACAGACAGAAGTGTAAACTTAAAAGTATTCATTCTGCAGCGACATATTCTCATTCATATCAAAGTATACTTCACGGCCACGCTGACGCCGATGTTACAGTTTGGCATTTTGAAGCACAAAGCAAACAATCAGTAGGAGACGGGAGGAGAGATGCAGTCACAAAGCTTAAAGTACTGGTTGAATTCATTTAACGTTTTGTTTTGGGAGAGTCCCAAACTATATTAATTTTAAATTGTCTTTACAAGACGTAAGCATAGGGGTACACTTATTTAAGTAATGAAAAAACAGGAGATTCTCTCATTTCTTAAAAAAAACGATGGGGTCAAAATATTCTGTAAATCTTTTTAAACAGTCAATATGGGGGGAAAAAAACTAACAGAAAAAATGTACAAAAACTCACCGAAAGAGAAAAGCTGAAGTCAAACGCCTGCGTGTGTTACTCAGCTGTGAGCTTGTTTGCACCAATTCAACGAAATTTCACACATCGCCACGTCACATCCACAAAAAGGATGTTAGAGAGACGTAAGAGGAAAAGAGGAAACTGGCAGTTTGACCTTCACACAACAGAAATAAAGAGAATAACCACTGTCAGGTGAACCTTCAGATCCACAAGGTCACCTCAAAAACACTTGTTGGATTTTTTTCTCATTTGGAAGATGCTGAGTGGATTTTAAGATACCGCACAGATAAAACTTTTTTAAATATCTAGATATCTGCTTTCTCTAAATGTGTTACATTTGTCCAGAGCAACTTTTACAAGTATTCATCTAAAACTCTTGCTAGGGAGATACCAAAATGCACAGTCTTTTTTATTATTATTTATTTTGGGGCTTTTTATGGCTTTATTAGAGAGACAGCAAGGCGGATAGAGTCAGAAATCAGAGAGAGAGAGAGAGAGAAGGAGAGAGAGAGAGAGAGAGAGAGAGAGGGCAAAGGAGCCACAGGCCGGACTCGAACCCGGGCCCCCCTACCTGAGGACCGTAGCCTTTGTACATGGGGTGCACAAACTAACCACTAGGCCACCGACACCCCATGCACAATCTTTGATAAGTCCTCTGGGTAATTGCATCTCTGCTCCTGTGGTTGTTGTCTCTATTTGAGGAAAATTTGCACGTATACTTCTCAGCCAGTAAGAATTAAGACTCTGCATCAGAGCGAGGTCTGCATGAAGATAAAGAACAAATACTTTTGAGGACTGGAAGTTCGAAGAAGGCCTTCGACTTGTCACAGTGCAACATAAGCAGGTGGTACTAACAACTGTGACCAAAAAAAATGTTGCCAATGACTTGATTTTACATCTTTCTTTTATAAATTATAGTTTTAAAAAGATGATTGTCTTGCTGCCTTGTTGTTTGTATCAGCTCTGTGCTTGAATATGAAATGAATGTGATCTTGTTGCTTTGAAAGAAAGGCTTATATATTATAAAGGCTTGTATTATGTGGTATCGTCATGGAGGTTTCCATTACCAATGATACTGGGTTGTTAAAAATATACAAATGTTAATTATTTAGTTCCTATGTATGAGAATCACAAATTGTTGTTTTAATGTGAGCCTAAGCAAAGACATCGCAAAAATCTGAATGTAATGCAGTACTAAAAAAAATCACATCTAAAAGATCACTCAGTTCACATTGACCTGTTTGATGGAGACACATGCTTCAACATGTTGCAGTCAGATGATACTTCAGTTAACTTCAGATAGAGTTTTTTTGGTACAACTCATCAGGACGTCTCCAATTTAAGACAATCTCATCTCTCTCAGACGTCTAATAACTTCCCCACACAATTTTATCTACCCTAAATTTCACTCAGGATCCATCAAGGAGCGTTTTCTCTGATGCATTAACTACATAATACCACTAGTCTAGACAGATTCATTACATGGGACATGCAGATTTTCAACTTATTTTGTTTTTCACAGGTAAGGGAAGCCCCGCAGTAAAGCAGGGCATCAAAAAATTGAGTTATACTCTTATTGTTCCTCTCCACGGAAATCTTTAGTAAAAGGCGAAAGATTTATACGATCTGAAGAGAAACAAGAGTGATCTGAGGAACAAGAGGCAAAGTGTCGAAGGCCATTGCTGGCCTTACCACTCTCTCTTACGGTTCATTATAACACTTCGACTAAAATACAACAGTTTCGACCACAAACGTTAAATTCTAAGTCTAACTCTAAGTTGTACAATTCTCTTACTCGCATCGTAACGTTTAAAATGAAAATATTAGAAAATACGAACATTTTATGTACACAACTGCTGCATTGCACGCTATGCATTGTGGGAGATTTATGTCTGACCTCGTCTCTAACGCTTTAAAGTTAATTTCTGCTTGTTATTTTGATGTTTGCCGATAATGATGTGAAGTGTAGGTTTAAACGAAACAAAATAAGCGTTTACATTGGACTTAAATAGCGCTAGTTTTGTAACTCGTTTAGCTGAAACTGTACGCATGCGCATTAAGTACTACAGAGATTAAATGTATCAGGAGAGCATAGTAGTCTCCCTTCTACAATGGCGGAAACAAGCTCTGTATACTGTAGCTAATACCAATATATGGTCAGTGTAAATACAACTTAATTTATTTATGCTTGTTTTGCAGGGCACATTCAATAATGGTTCATACTATATTTTTTCACACACTTTCAGGACACTTGGCTTGTTCTTATTTCCTGTGTCAACATTTCTTATCAACTGAGCGTAGTAAATTATACTCTTGAGCCAACATGTCTTTGCACCCTCTACACGAAACATCCAGGAGAGTAAATTAACAAGCATATTCGTAAATGATACAGGTTTCTGACACAAACAGAAATACTGTAAACATTTTGCTTATATCTCATAGAAACATCACTATCCTCCCCTTAGCATCAACATCCATGTAAGGTAAAACTACAAATGTGACAGATGGTGTCCCTCACTGCATGATAGCTCGCTCATGTGCTAACTTTAAGCTTTAGAAGTGTATGCAGAACAAGACAATCTGTTTGACAAAAGGAGGAACCGCAAGTTTATAAAATGTAAACGAATCATCCAAGGATATTTATCACCAGTGTAACGTTACCTACATGTTTTATTCTCGGGTTGGGTCGCCAGTAATCCTCTTCATGAAGCTCAAGTGATTGACTGATCTGCGGTCAGCTTTAGGTCTTGCAAAGAGGGAAAACAGCTGATGATCCCCGCTGACATCTGCCCCACGATCAGTTTCAAAACACGAGTCCTGCACAGACTGTCGGTAACAAGAGGAAACTGTGCAATAGGTTGTTTCACTGGTATAGTCAGTCATGTCTGCCATCTTGCGGAGGGGAGTGTTACTACATCAAAACATAAACTGCAACAAGTTGAGAACTTTCTTAACAGTTGTTAAAATCATTAAATGATCACGATATAGAATTGAGGTAAGTCGATTATATTTTACAGTAATTAATTATCACTTTCACAGCTGAAAAACGAGCATTGTACCTGTGCATGGTTTGAAGAACCACGTGATTTGATTTTCCAGTAGACAATTTAAATATTATATCAAAATCTTGCAGGCTATTCGAGCAGGTCATTATTACGCTCCCCCAAGAATATCTTCAATGAAAGGCGAATGCTCGCGATTTGAATTGACTTATCTGATTGTCGAAAACCTTAAAGCTCAACGTAGCACGTTCAAAGTGTCAAACTCCTACTCGCACTTTAAAGTTTTAGATAAATGCATTGAAATACTATAGCAGTTATAGAGGGCATGTATTGCAGGAGCAGCGCAACAATGCAACGCCTCTTCACTCGAAAATAGTTCCTTGCATTTCATTACATTTGGACTCACCTGGAAAACAGCAATTACTACGAGCAAACGACATTCAGAAAGGGGAAACTTCAGTTACACAACAGTGTTGTTGGTGTTCGGTCCAGACTTTTTCTCACCTTTAAAGCACTTCAAACTTTTGCATCCCATATCGTGGGTTTGATCATCTTAAACATTCAACAAATAATAAATATAATAAACTAAAATCTGTACTTTTTTTTATTCCATCCCGAGAATAAGTATAAGTGCACAGCTGGGTTATGTTTGTAATAGTTTTAGCACACTTCCCACTCAGTAAGCTGAAGACGATGGTGTTAGTCAGGGAAATCAAACAGATGCACATTTTTTAACAAAATGTTTGCTTTATTTTTTTCATTTTTTTTTTCTATCCAGGACAACTCATTCAAGGATAATCAAGGAGAAATAAGCACTACTGTTTTCATTAGAATTTTTTTTCTTTGTTTTTTTTTTACATTTTGTCAGAGATGGATGATGAATTTTATCAGAATTGGTCAAAGTAAAACAAAAAATAATAAATGAATATATAATAACAATACATTAATAATTAATTCAATACAATGAAGTGTGGCGTCAATGATAGAATAACAATTGCCCAGAAAACGTCGGGTTGTTATTGTTTTCACTGCTTCTTCTGTGGTACTGCAATAATCACCAGCACTAACTCAACTCAATCAACAACAGTAGAGGAAGGAATGGAGCGCGCCCCAAAGTTCTGCACCCCGGCCTCCCAAAGAGGAAACACTTTTTTTTTATTTAAATAATATTTTATCAAAGCTTCTGTTTTTTTTATCTTCATAAAACGTTTCTAAAACTTATCTGTCTTCTTTAAACTTCTTTTTTTTTTGCATTTTGATTTTTTCCTTTGAGAGATTATTAAAGTTTTTCATCTCCATTTTACCACAATATGACTGTTTTTGCAAGTGTGGTAACCCTTGTGTTTTTGCGGGTCTGTATCTGTACGCCTGTCTGTGTCTGCATGTTGGTGTGTCCTTTGCTGAGGCTTGTTAGAACAACTCTCGGGTTGTTTAAGTGCTCACATGAATGCAAAGCCTGCACCTATGAAGCGTGACGATCTGTATTTTTAAACGTGTGTGGAGTGTGTGTGCATGATACGTCCTTGCGTGCCTTGCCTGTATCAGGTAATTGCAGCAAAGACATTCATACTATGAGGTTGAAGCTGGCTCAAGCAACACAATGTGTGGCCTTCAACTTGCTGTGTATGTGTTTAGTTTATGTGTCTGTGCATCTACAAAGACAGCTTATCAAGGAGTGTGTTGTATGTGCATGAGGGTGAGCAGACTAAGTAAAGTGAGCGTCTCTCAGTGCCTACATAGGTGTCAGTGTACATATGTGTGTGTGTGTGTGTGTTGTCATACTGTGTGCGGGCATTTATGTACTTAAAAGTGAGCCAAGAACAATTGGCATGGCCTATGTAAAGCTTTTAATGAGTCCGTAAAGCCACTGCATGATGTGAGGGAGGACATATGTTTGTGTATGTGTGTGTGTGTGTGTGTGTGTATGTGTGTGTGTGTATGTATGTATGTAATAGAAGGCACGGAGGGTGGTGTGGGAGGCTCAGTCTCTCAGGTCCATGCTGGAGCCGAACAGGGCCACCAGCTGCTCCTCATAGTGGGCGATGTTCCTCTTCATGATCTCCTTACAGGAGCCCAGGAGGCGCTCAAACGCCTGTATGTCTATTACTGCAGAAAGAGAGAGAGAGAGAGAGAGAGAGAGAAAGGGAATTTAAGGGCATCTGTGTGGAGTCATCTCAGTTGCTGAACAATCCAGTGGGCGCTTTGTTACTAAAGCAAACAATGGCGGCATATTGCTGCAGCATGGTTTGGTTTAAGAGAGCGTGATGATGTTTTGGTAGCAAAAGAGGCGTGATGTGTAAATAACGGCTATAGCATATCACACACACAATCTGTTTTATACTGCCGGCTCCCCCATTAATATAGCAGTTCACTTTTGTCTCTCTTGCGACCTGTGCTGCAAATTGAAAGGCAGAAGGACATTGCCTTGTGGCTCTTCATTCACAAAGGTGATGTAAAAAACAGTGTAATATACCGTTAACGATAATACAAACAATTTAAATGACGGAAACTTAAATGTTTTTTCAGATTTGGTCTTCAAACATGTCCCATTCCTGTAGGATATGCTCTCAGTTTCCAGTCTTCAACATAGAAGTGAAGAAACGGTTTGGACGTGCGAGGAGGAGAGTTTTTTATACAGCCGTAAAGACTCATAAAGTCTATTGATTTTAATACGTGCTTGGATACAGGAACTAAGACAGTCCTGGGACCATCTTAAATGTCCGTGCAGGGCCCAAGAGGGCTTTTTAAGTGCTGCTCATCTTCTCCAGTCACAACATGACAGGGAAAAGGATGAGAGTACAACAGACAGCGTTTGTTTTTGAAGAACAGGGAGTGACATTTCTTTCTGCTCCAAAGCCGAGCAGCTGTTCAGGACTGGTTGTTGTACACTTACTGTAGTACTGTTAACAGAAAGTGAAGTGAGAGACAACACAGAGAGGTGAGTGTAAATACTGACAGGTGATATGTAACACAGGGGATAAAATGAGGGAGCACCAAAAAAATACTGTGGCTGACAACATCGACGATGAAAAATGACGCCTGTGAATAAACAAATAAAAGCTGTAAAACTAGAGCCATGAAAAAAAGGCTGAAGCAGATTTCACAACAGACAGAAGAGAGGTGAGAGAGCGACACAATCAGCTGTTAAAAAAAATCCTGTGTTCATTTTTAAATGTGAAGAGCTGCTCCTCCACTGTTGGGCCTGAATGAGTGCACCCACTTTAAAAACGACATCATTGCTGAATGGCCTCCAATCAAAAAAATAAATACAAGGTCATGACAGACGAGATGAAGGGCGACACATTCATTACAGAATCAATCAAACTCTAAAAGGTGAATATTATCTCATGATAAACTGTTTGAAAAGTCTAATTAGTGGAACATTCACAACATAGACAGTGTTGTAAAGTCTAATGGTTTGAATGCTGCTGAATAATAGTTTATTATTTCAGCTTAAGTTGTATGAATGAAGCAGGTATTTATTGAATGTTATTAACAATTATAGTTTCATATAGAACATGCAAACTCCTTTAGGATGGACAGATTGAGGGTAACATAAACACCTGTGTCATAAAATATGTTTGTGTGTACCCTCCATGTATGGAGGGTACACACAAGTCCTCTAATTGGTCGGTCGGGGTTTGAATCTAACCCTTGGCTCCTTTCACGCATGTCACTCCCCACTATCTCTCTCTGTCCCCAATTTCTGACTATCCACTCACCTGTCTCGAAAATAAAGGCGTAAAAAGCACAAAAATATACTTTGTTTCAATCTCTCAAATCCCCCTGCATTTATTTGACACAGGTATATATATGACAAAGGCATTCAATTACTTCTGAACAAAACTTTTGCAGAAGTCTTTGACTGAAACCTGCAGACCTTTTTCATGCATACAAAGTTAACTACAAATCATGAATAGGATCTTGTTTTGGAAGACAGCGTGTGAGAAATAGAGGGAGAGATAAACCTTAACCATCTTCCTTCTGAAAATATGCAGTCTGCTCCTTTTTTAACTGTCTTTCTTAGAAAGAATTTGAAGTTCAACTTTATGTTCCATCTCATTCTTCTTAAGATCAACTTTTTTTTACTGAAAATACTCCTGATTTTTATTCTGCAGATATGACAACAGGTCCTACTATTTTCTTTGTGCAGCCAGGGCGATCAGTTAATGTGATCCATCAGGTGCTTCACTCGCCAGACAACCAGATAAACAATTCATCTATTCTATACAGGTGTCTCATAGAAACCAACATTTACTGAATTTAAATTGAAATCACTGCTTATTAATCAAAACATGCAGCCACTCGGCTAGTAAAAGGGGCCTCATGAGGGATCGGCTTTTATTTTAGGTGTAACAGTAGTATCAAGTTCCTTGGCATTAGTGGAAATGGTGGAAACAGCTTCTTAATATTAACATATTTGACTCCATCTGGGTTTTTCTTGAGAGCAGACAAAAACATTCAACAAGTGTACTATTTCTTACCCAAACACTTGACATTGCCCACTGCGTAGGCTGAGGCGGCCCGGGGCTTGTTAGTGACCAAGGCCAGCTCCCCGAAGTAGTGACCCCTGCTACAGCGCGTTATCTCCACCTCCGCATTGTCTGCGTGGTCTGCCTTCGTCTGCAGGGGAGAGAGGAGAGGATTAAAGGTGAGAAACCACTGAGCGCCTTTTTTCCCTCCTCCCCCAAGTGAGAAGCACTGAACATCTGAGCAGACCCTCATGTGATTCTAGCTGGCAAAACCAGGGAACACTCGTCTTCTCTGATGGTCTTTGTAGGTGAGTGTGGGTTGTCATTGTCATAGTGTTTACTTTGCAGGAACTAACATGTAGACAGATACAGTCAGCTTCAGAATCATTGTACAGATAAAAAACATTTTTCAGTGTTCACAGGGCCTTAAAACCGGCGTATGACATTTCCCCATGAAGTTTGTGATCTGTTAAAAAGAACCTGAAGGTAAAATGTGCACACCAGTAAACAAACATTGACCCAGACGTACATACATTTTGGAAGAAGGGTAAACTGGTGACACAGATGGTGAGGTTGTGAATTGAAGCCAGAATGTATAAAAATGTCTCTCTTTCCTGACAGATCCATGTCATTGAAAACCGTCAATTTCATTAATACGGCGCATGAAGTATGTAAGCAGTTTTCCACAAGTTACTTTCAATATGAAAAGATATAAACTTTTACAAAACAAAAAAAGTCTGCCACATATTTCATCAGCGTTGTCTCACCTTCATTGTCCTGGAGTGCAGAGGATCGGTCTGTAAACCAAAGTAACCACTGATAGAAACCCAAAGTAGACTAACAAAAACACTTTACAGTTTTTATGTATGTCATTTATCATCAAGTGTGATTTTTAGATTTAATAAAGATCACTGTGTTGTAAGAGGACACAGAGACACGTAAATGGCTGTTTCACACATATGGCCTTCTTGTTACTCAGCACATCTTCATCACATCATATATACTCATCATTAGTCACAGTCACACTTTTTTACAGTCTATGGTGCAGACAGTTTGCCCCCTGTCAAACTCCTGAGTAATCATTTCCTAGAGTGAGGGAGACTGCTGACTGACGTGAGAACTCGATAAATGAAGAAATCAGTGTAAACATGCAGTATAAACACTGCAGTATAAACACTGCAGATACACTTGTGTGTAATGATGAAAGGTGGATGTTTTGGCGCTGCAGGGGGACTGCATGAATGCAGCAGCAACGTGGTGTCATTCTCTGACTCTTCTTTTGTTCATTTTTTACCTTCCTCCTGTAGCAAACAAACGATATGTGCCGTTTAACCTCCACTTCATTCACAAGCTCCTCCATTTCTGAGTAAGAAAGTTTATTTTCTTTGTCTTACTTCCGATTGTCGCCGTGATCCAATGCTGGAAACCTTTGATCTGCTCGCTTGTATGCATTTTCATTTATGAGGTGCTTAGCACTGACGATTTAAGATTGAATATGGGCGCACAGAGGGCGGCTTATGGGGGCTGATCCATGTACACACATTTCCAGGTGGATCATGATATGTAAAGAGAACATTCTGTTTATACGTCTGAATTATTTTGGGCGCATGCCATTTCCTTGATCACTGCACCTACTGTACAGAGGAATGACTGGTGAAGATTCTGTTTACCTACAGCACAGAAAAATAAAAATGGGGAAATCACAAACAAAAAACATGCAGGTCTTACTTTACTCTTCATCATGATCTTGACCTCCCCAGATTCTACGATATAGAAGCAGTCTGCCCCGTCGCCCTGGGGAAAAGAAAACAAACCACTTCTGAATACATGTAAGGTATTGTAGCTCTAAGTAGTGTATATTCGACTTCTAAACATTTCAATGCTCCCCCCTGTATCTCATCCAATTTCTTACCTGTGTGATGATGCGCTCACCATCTGTGAACTGCTTTGCTCCTAATACATCCACTATCTTCATCCTCTCGTTTGCCTGGACAGAGAAAGAGAATGTGAAACCGTGGGAGAATTATTTCACTGACCAGGCATGGCATCATTTACATGACACTTCTCTCTTAAAATATATTTAACTTCTCCGGCTACTCTCTTCTTAGACCATTCACCACACACCCATGCTGTTTACATATTTTGCTTAGTGGTACAAAGAAAGTAGGGTGACATTTTCCCAGAATAAAACATTTGTAGGGATTTGTTGTAGACTTTAGGATAAGAAGATTAATTTTGTATCCATCACAAAGACACCCCCCCCCCCCCCCCCCGTAAAAGCTGGCTGTTTCCTCTTAACTTGTTAGATGGCTAGCTTCACATGTGTTAGAGCCTTCAATAAAAGGAAAGATGTGGGAGGGAAAAAGCTACAAGCTGCTGGAGACAGTGAGAGGATTTTCTATATTGCCTACAGCCAATAAACTCACCTCCAGTGACTTGAGTAAGGGCACAGACTCGATGAAACACTCGTACATCCTCCTCTTCTTGGCATTGTTCTTCACAATGAGTCTACGAAATGTGGCCCGGTCCTAGGAAAAAAAAAACACACACGTAAACAAACAACTCCTGAATGCATGCTATGTGACAGCGAACCAATGTTGCTGCTGTTCTTCTAATTCACCACAAGGAGGAGCTGCAGTAGCAGAAACTCAGCAGAGCGGCGGCTCCATTCATAGATATCAGAACTCCATTCTTAACAAGTATCAGCATCAACGCATTATGTAGGTCCTAAAAAACTGAACTTGCTACCAATTCAATTTAGGTGGTAAGAAAGGCCACACACAGACTTAGAAATGAACTGAGAGGGCATCCTAAAAGAAGGTGAAACTAACAGAAATGTGAAGAAAACAAACACCTAACTGTCAAAGTGAAATGTTAAATCATAAAAAAAAAAACCTCCAGGTAACAATTAAATAGCTCCGCAGTGTTTCAATGAGCTTAGTATTTTTGATGTCTTTTTTATGTAGTGTCTTGACTATGACAGTGTAATTTTCTGCAAAGGATTAATCAAGTATCTATCTATCTATCTATCTATCTATCTATAGTCATTATGATTACAAAAAAACCCCACATCTAATTAAAATCTACAAATGCCACTGGTTGTGCTGCTTAAGTTTGCCTCTGTATGTTTTCATGTTCTTACCAGCCCCCATAACGCTCCTTCCTGGGTGGCGATGATGGTGGCGGCTCGTGGTGTGTTGTACATGAGTGCTAGCTCCCCGAAGCTGCCCTTATTGTCATAATGACCCACGCATGTTCCTGATACGGCTATGTCAAAGATACCCCTGAGAGAGAGAGAAGAGCGAGAGAGAGAGAGAGAGAGAGAGAGAGAGAGAGAGAGAGAGAGAGAGAGAAGAGGGTAAGAGAGTTTGGAGAGGAGAAAAGAAAAACTGGAATGAGGACCAGAGTCAAAAATCAAACACGAAACCTTCAATAACTTTGATTTATTAAATGAGCCAACAGTTTAGAGCTGGAAGGTGTTTTTGTTATTGATCCACTGACTGGTTTAAATACACATCTAATTGCAGATTATCAGTAGCCTCTGGTCAGGCCTGTGTGTTAGCCCACTGAGTGAGAAAATCACTAACTGTGTTTGTGCTGGTTCACTAGTGTGTAAAACTGTGTGCATTAATCTATTCAAGTATATCTTCTCAAACATTTTCAGCTGATTAACTGTGACCATAAATGCATGTGAGAGTAATTTAGCTCATCTGTGAACATAGTTGTATATCTTCAATTTCAGCATCAAACGATGTTGTAATGGTTGTTTCTTATAGGCAGCAATACAATGGCAGAGCTGCTCTGTCTCCCCCTCCCTTCCCTTCCTCCCTCCACTCTCTCTGCATGAGGATTAAACCTGCACTAGGTAATTTGCAGCGTTGTTGCTCAGCAGGATTAACTAGTCATTTTGAAGGATAGTCTGTCCTCTCAGTGGCTGAGTAGTGGGGATAAAACCCTTGTCGCTAGAGGAGTATTAAATTAGTTTGGATTAGCATGAGGATGGGTATGATGATCAGTGAGACCATCTATGCACTAGTTAAAATGCTCTGCTGCTTTTTCTTATATAAAGAATACAATGCAGGGTTAAAGCTGTGATCATTGATAAGTTTCAACACTATACATATCCATGAGCCAATAGGAAACATATAAAACATAAAGCAAATCATTTCCATATAACCATCTTTGCTTTGTAAAACAGACAACTCAGACACACCTTCTAAAATCAACTTGTAAGACCCGAAAGTGACAGTTATAATCTGAGCTGTACCACTGTAGCTCGAGGACAAATGTGTATTCCTTCCAGCACTGAAAGGATGTGAGCATAATAAGAACTCTCCCTGCTCAGTCAACCCGTGGGCAACAGTGACTTTGCTAACTTTTAACCTCTTATGATTGGAGATGAAACATGAAAAGGGATTTGTAAACACAAGATGTAAGATGTTTCAGTGTTATCAGAAAATTGCAAGCACCGAAGATGTGATACATTACAAAGAAAAGATGAAGATGGAGTGCGAGCGGAAGGGAGAGGGGAAGGAGGACAGGAGTAAGAAGAGAAAGAAGAAGAAGGTTAGAGCGAGGGATGACTTTTTAATTCATTCATTTCAAACTTGTTAGTTTGTGGTAAACTTCAGGAGGAAACAATAAGATACAAGTTATTAAAGACGTTCATGCTCTGCTGAAATAAAACAAGTTCAAATAAATTGCATGGATAAATTATTTTGTGTCTTTCTTTAGGGGTGGTTGTTACGTTCGGGTGGTGGGCCATCACCCCAAATGAATGGTAGGGGAAACACTAAGGTAATTTACATAATGATGATGGTTCACTCAATTCTTACCTATCATGATGCACCCACTATCACAGGCTTTTAACTGCTTGGAGAGATCATCAGTTACACGTTAAAAAGAACTGGTGACATAATGTTCCCTGTGTACTAACACAAACTTGAGCTGAAACACTACTATGGACCCACTTCATCTGCATTGGGCATTACAGTAAGCCAAGATTCTCTCAATGTGGGGATGCATCGGTTTAACACCGGCCGATATTTGCCCTATTGACAGACATTGGCCCATACGCAAATAATGTAGTATGAACCAATGTCAGTATGAGGTGTTTACCTGTCATGTCATATAAATGTAATGCTGGCATGTAGCACACCTGATAGGGATGGGAATTTGGACTCCTTTTAGTGATCATTTGGCTCATCTCAGTGAAAAGATCCGTCTCTTTCGGCTCCAAACTGCTCTTCATTTCATACAACTTTGGCTTTTTGAAATCAGTCAGATTTACCAATGTTTCAACCAATGATTGATAAGTGTTTGCTGAAATGATTCATTGTAAATATACTTAACCGTATAATTCCAATAATAACACTGTTTTAAATAATGTTTGGTATAAAAATATATAAATGTTATACCACCGAGCACTCTGAGGGGTGTGGAGAAAAGATCATCCATTCATTCTGTCGTGTACCAAAAAAATAAACAAACAAACAAAAAAGAAAACATCTCTCAAACCTTCAGTCACTCACATGTAAGAGCTGGCACATTGAAGAACCTACTGACTCAGATAAGAGGTGTTTTTATTGGGTAGAGCAAGTCACCTAGATTTTTTTGTGGTCAAACAGGACAGAAAGGCATAGTGGCCAAAAAGTAATGAAAAAAACAACAACAACCCACCGATATCTGCTCAAGGCAATCATCTTAATCAGTACATGCTCAACATATCAACATACAATCAGTGCATCTCTATCACAATGTGTTTGGGCACTGCTCTCTTTGAGTTATTTTAACAAACCGGTTTCTATGACTGACTCCATCAAAAGCTTTGGATCCATCAATAAAACTCATGCTGATGAGTTTTGACATTTATACCTGTTTACAATTACCTTTAGTGCATATATACACACATCTTAGCGGTGATGAAAGTTAATGAACTCATTTAATCTCTCAAGCAGAATTCCTTTCAGGACTTTATGTGTGCTGGCTAAAGCAATGGGCCTGTAGTTATCCATGCTTGAGAACTTGCCAGCCCTGTCTTTACTGACTTGATCTAACAGAACTGACAGCACCGAGAAAGGTAATAGCCCATTAATCATGAAGCAGGTAAAACAAACTGAAAGAAGAGGAGCTGTCCTCGGACTGGCATTTAAAAGGTGGTCAGCAGTGTTATGGTCTAAGCTGCTTGATTTGTTATTTGACACTTCATGTGAACTAATCCCAGTTACAGCATAACTCTCCAAATTCCCTGCTTTTCTGTTGCAATATTAAATGTAACACTCTAACTTGTGTGATTTCAGGTAGAAGTTTTAAATAGCTCATCAGAACAAAAACTAATGACCCCTTTCCTACGATATGTGTTAACATACCCCCATCATATGGTGCATTCCATTTGATCTCAGAAGTCAGAAATTCTGAGTTGCCAGTCTGATACGTTATCAGGAACGTAGGTTCGGAATTCTGACTAGGAAACTCAGAGCAACTTCAGTAGTCAGAGTAAAATCCATCATGGCTGATGCATGGATCAACAGTAACATTTAACTGTAACTGTTTATAAGCAACTTAGTCCTCTTTTTGTGTAATTCAATTAATCACACCAAAAGTATCATGCATGTTCTGTCTGTGGACATGTCATGTTATTTAGCTTGCAAACTATCACGTAGTGTGTTGTAACCACCTGGTATTAGCTAACAAAACAGAGGTACTCCTGGAGGTGGCCATGTTGCTTGTCCAACTTGTTGCCAACTCGCAACTGGAACGCGGTTAACTCGAGTGTGACGTCATTACCAGCTCCGAGATCGGAGGGAAATGGAATGCACCGATATCTTTCCAGCTTGCCCCTGAGCTTCTGTGTGAATTCAGTTGATAAATAATAAGTTTCTGTTGTGTGTAAAGGGTGATCATAACGTTCTAATGGGACACAGGGTAGCTAGATGCTGGAGGGATTAGTTATGCTACTTTATAACTTACTTGAGAATAGTTACAATACATGTTGTAGACTAACTGTTTCCTATAATTATGCTTACAGTAATGCAATCGGGATGTAGTCTTATGCATCAGTGACATAATGAAACACATTGTTATAAAAAACGTGTTACTCAAACTTGTTTTCTTTCCTGCTTTTCTTTCTCAATCCTGATTATCCCTCCATTTCTGTGTGTGTCCGCGCTCACACCCCACCCTGCTGATGACATTAGCTACCTCCTACGCCTTTAAGAGGCCAGGGAAAATCCCCGGGATACTATATGACCAGGCAGGCGTGCTGCTCTTAAAGGTCATCGCATGTCTCTTGTACAGGGAGCATGCTGTGTTAGAAAGTAGTGTGTGTGCAGATGGAGAGATAGCACAAAACAAGTGGAACTGTACTGCTGTGCTGAACTGATATGTGCCATGCCAACAATGAATCAGGGTGGGATAAACAATGACCAAGCACCAGGAAAATACTCCTCAAGTAAGCCTATTCTCACTTTGGTGGCAGGGTTCAAAAACAACAACACCATATTAAGTCCTTTTCTAAGCTATGATCACTTAGGTTAATAGTTACAGTATACAAATGACTGTAGCTGGTGAACAAAGATGTTAATCCTTCTTCAGTCATTGGTGCGTATCAAAGTTGTATCCATCACTTAATAATCAACAATCAAAATGTTCAGTAAAAAGAGTATCTATTTCACTGTTCCTGCAACATCTTACTGAATTTCATCCCAGGCGACTAAACCTGTCCTGTGAGGCATGTGTACACAGCAACAGTTTGCATTAGCAAAATGGCAGGAAAATCACACACAGCCTTCATATTCACTGTATACAAACACAACACTACATTAATAAACACAAGCACAACTGTAAAAACCAGCAAAATGGCCATAGTATTGTTAATTTGTACACATTTTTATTGGTTGTGTCTGCACTATTTTTTGCATTTCAATATACAACAACCATCTTATATGTCCTCAAAGATTCCCAGTATATGTCTGTGTCAACATTTCTGTCCCGTTCTGAATGTGTAAAATAGACAACTGATAACATCCAATTTAAGTCGCCAGCATGTGATAATAATCAAATTTAAATCATATAATGGTATACTTCAAGACATCAGCAAATATTGTTTCATTGTCCAAAGAATGAGAAATTCTCATTAACAATCTTCTACTCTCTGTATAGATTTACCATATAATGCAGTTTGAAACATTCAAACAAATTAATAAGTAATGGATAATGGTCTTGAGCTTGCAAAGCGCTTTTCTAGTCTTCTGACTACTCAAAGCACTATTATCACATGGTCTCACCTTCACATTCACACACTGATGGTAGAGGCTGCTTTGTAAAGTGACCATCAGAAGTGACTAATCCCATTCATATACCGCCAGCGAAGCAGCAGGAGCAACTTGGGTGTGCCTAAGGACACATCTCACATGTGGCTGCGGCAGGGGTTGATATTATGTTAAATTTGCCAGTGGCCCTCTGGGCCACTAGTTTTCAAAGATCACTGGCCCAACCATTGTAGCCGCTGGCCCAGGAACGTTACTTTTGATTCGAAAAATAACAGTCACCAATTTACTCTTGAACCATTCAGATGCTAGAGTAAATTACAACTTTTATTTAAGCTCTAGTTATAAAAATATTTTGTATTTTTCTTATATTTATGTGCTCATGTTTATTCACCATGCTGGTAACTGTAAGAGTCTACTTAATCTGATTGATATTAATATGAGGTTGTGATAGAGCTGGAATCTCTCCTTCTTTCTTCTCTGTGAGAAACTCTTCATCCTTAGATCTTTACTTTAGGAGCTCTCTTAAGGGCTAAGATGCTTTGTGAATAACTTTTATCTTTACCATGATCTAGTCTTTAACTTTAAGGGGAAATTTAGCTGCAGCGTGTTCCAGCTCCAGCTGTCTGTCACTGTGGCTGAAACTGTTCTGTTTTCGTCACGCCCTGCTGTCACTCAACTCTTCCGGTGATTTTTTCCCTTTGAATGCTGATTTAAGCTCGGCTTTTGTCGGGATCTGGTGGTTTTAAAACCGTTTTACGTGTGTTTTAGTAGAGAAAACAAAAGAAAAAAAAAAGATCTGTGTGCGAGTGTACAGTTCGAGAGTAGTGAGCGCGCTCGCTGGAGGGACAGCAGTGAAGCCGTCGGCTGCCTTTCAACTATGACACACAAGTACGCGCACGAGCGCGTATAATACGTTGATGCTGTAGCAGTTATTAGCGTGACGTTTTTAAAATAATTACTGCCAAAACACCAGTATTACTGGAAAGCGCTGTGAAATTGAGAACGTATTACAGTCTATTTTTTTTTCAGGCAGTATTTTAACTGAATTTTCAGCTGAACATGCAATCAGCTGGCCCGGACTCTATCAATCATTCATCCGGGCCAGCGGGCCAGTTATAATGTCGATCCCTGGGCTGCAGGAGCTGGAGATCAAACTCTCAACCTCATCTCTCAACCTCAAGTTGACGACTGACTCTACCAACTGAGCCCTTAAGAAAAACAGATGACTGAATTTTGTTGCGTATTTCAGTGACATAAATCCATATCGAGTTTTAACTCACAAAATGTGCACACAGTGATAATCTTCAGCTTTTTCAGCTCGTAGCAGTGACTGTGGTGTAAAATATGATCACCTCCAGCCTTTTTGTAATCCAAGCCCCCTTAAACATACATTGTTGAAGTAAACAAATGTGCCAGCTTTTATGATCCAATGTGAGTGTATGCCACCTACCTCTCAATAACGTAGAAATTGTCTCCATCGTCTCCCTGGTCGATGACGTGCTCCAGGGGCTGTACTAGTAACTCAAACATGGCGTCCAGCACTTGTGAGAACTGCTCCTGGAAGGGGGATCAAAGGAAGGATGTCAGACTCAGATGAGGTGGAAAAAGAAGGACAAACAGAAGAAAGTTTTTCAACAAGCAGCTTTAGGTGGCATCTAGGCAATGTGAGTCGGGTGTGTGACTACACTAGATTTTTAAAACTCGGATACGATACTCTATATATACCAACAATATGGATACCTGCTCCGATACCGCAGCAACAAAAAGAGATGTCTGTCCTAGGTACCCATGTGAGTGCTGCTTTTGATGGTAGACGAGATGAATTAAATGATTCCAATTTAATTATTCCATTAGGAACAATGTTGTTGTGTCTGGAGTCCTCACAATGTCATAGATTTCTCAGGGTACATGTCAAGTGCTACACGGTTCACATTGTTATCAGAAATAGGTTTTGAAAATATCAAATCAATTTTGAGTACATCCTCTCAGCTAAAACAAACAAGGATAGATAAAGTAACCACATAACCAAACATCACTTTCAAAATGTCTTTTTGTAAGTCAATCTTCTTGTACCTTTATATGGGAGGCCTCTCCGTCGTTTAACTAGAGCAACAAATCATTGACCTTATCAGAACATTGCAACATGGGCTTCTGTGATTTTAGATTTCAGGCAAATAGCACAAGCAGATTAGGCTGACTGGAGATTGTATCTGTTCATGAGCAGGGTGCACATGCAAAGATTGTTTAACAAGTTCTCCTTTGTCCTGTTTCCCAGTAGTGGACAGTATTTCTCTCATTCCTAAAATATCTTTGTCTAAATCTATCATCTGACCTGCCCCAAGAGCAGTTCCACAGCTTCTACAGTAAGTACGGTTGAGACGTCCTGAAGAGTGTTAAAAAAAACAGGAGGGAAACCCTTTTACTTTGTAGCAAATCCAATGGAAAGACTCTGCAATAAATAATACTTTCATTAAACATAACATCTTTCTTAAAATGTTGAAGTTTAAGTTTCCTGTGCTTTTACTTTAAAGTGTCTTTTTTCATTTGTTTTAGTCCACAATATGTAGATAAAGTTAAATTCAAAAACTACAGTATAATTCACCTTCTGTGAATGTAATGATTGGTTAAGGGAAAGCAGAAGCCAGGTGTTACGGTGATTTTAGCAGTTAACTGTGAATATAGCAGTAAAAGTAAAATGAGCAGAGAAACATAATGAATGCAGTTTCAGGACACCAGTCACGTTTGCTGTTGAAACCTTGAAGAGAAGTTTAATGTTTGCGACTTTCTTCTTTCATTTGTCACCCGCAGACATTTCTTTCTTACTTCCATTTACCTGATCTAGTGTTTTGAAGAGTAGGATGTCTCGGCAGGCCTCCTGCAGTCTGCAGCGCTGTTCATCTGTTTTTGGATGGACCACTCTGGGCTCCGTGTCCTCATCATCATCGTCGGGGTTGAACGCCTCTGCACACACTGGAGGAGAGACGTTTACTCAGTTAACACATTGCATTAGCATGTCAAGTATAATTACATCAGGTATTGTACACATTATCTATTTGAAAGTAGATACTTTTTCTAAGCCTTCTTTGTCAGTGCAAATCGCTCAATGTTTAATGGGCAAATAAATGGGTTTAAAACCAGCTGTTAACATGTTGGTTTCAATCTGTAAATTTTTGCTATTATGTTGCAAAATCACTTCTTTAAGAAAGTGATTAAGTACTTTGGCTCACAGCAGTGCTTTTGAATTTTATTAAGATTGTGTACAACGTTTGCATTAGGTTTCCTTTTCCTATTCAGCCTCGGCCAATCATGCTTCATGTTTGGGACCAGAAAGCAAGTTCTAATGAAGAAAAATAAATTTGCATACCCCCGTTGTGGCTGTGAAGTCAACAACCATACTGTATGTTCAATTGGCGAACATTTCTGCCCAAATCACATGCTTTTTTGTCCCTTTAGGCGCACCATGGATAAGCCTCAGCAGTGTCTCCCTTTAGTCACAGTGATAACGCTCAGACAGCTCAGTTAACCAGTCCAAAGTAAAATCCACCTTATGACATCAAACATTTAACTTTTTTTTTACTGTTCCTTTAAGCTTTGTTCACTGTTGGCTTTGAGGGACGGACTAACATTTATTGACATGGCTTCATAACAATTGGCCTGAAAAAAAGGAAAATGTAGTAGTTTATCTTCTAACTAAAGTACTGTAAATAATGACACTTCAACAATAACAGATACTCATAGCAAAGGTGCTAATCTAAATACAAACTCTGCAAACCAAACTAGACAGATATCATCAAAGTGACATACAACTTTGATGCATATGAAGATGTGACAGTAACAAAACAAACTGAACACAATATTAAAAGATGAACAAGGTGATGAAGGCAGATGAGAGATGAAAACCACACTCGTACAGAGTTCAGGGAAAGATAATATGTTACACAAGCACACACACAAGGAAGACGTTGTACTACATACAATAAGGCGACAGACATCAGTAAAAAAAA
This sequence comes from Labrus mixtus, assembly GCF_963584025.1. Classification (NCBI taxonomy): domain Eukaryota; kingdom Metazoa; phylum Chordata; class Actinopteri; order Labriformes; family Labridae; genus Labrus; species Labrus mixtus. The sequence goes on along the minus strand of NC_083626.1, from coordinate 4,479,519 downwards.
AAAAAAAGAAAGAAAAAAAGCGGACATTATTTCTGCAAGGCATTGAAAAAAGCCAGAACTTAGGAAGACATTTTTTTCTAACCACAGTGGATGCCAAGCACCATGGAGTGGAGACTCCAAATCTTCTATGATTGCACGCATACAAGCACACACCTACAAAAAAAACATGCATGCAGTTAGTTCGCTCGACCAATGTACAGAGGTTCCGGCCCTCGAACTAAACGGCCCGGGTTCAATTCTAACCTGTAGCTCCTTTCCTGCATATCACTCCCCACTCTCTCTCTCCCCCAGAATTCCTTCTCAATCCACTGTCCTGTCTCTACAATAAAGGCATTAAAAGCCCCAACATAAAAATAAAAAATAAAATAAAAACAACCAGAAAGAGTTACAATCAGGAGTAAATTCCTAAAAAAATTCTGACCCCGGCAAAAGAAAGGGTTGATCAGTTTGAAAACACAGGTAGTATAAACATAGTGCTCATCATATCACATAGGAGGGTCTACGTCTCTTTCTGAATTTACTAGAGCTGGACAGGACCTAAAAATATTAAAAGGGACAAACCAGTATGGCTTCCCACTGGCACAACATTTGCCATAAAACAAAGACTTTTGTATATTTCACCATGTTTTATATAATTGATCTCTAGGTATATAGTGAGGAGCAAAGGTTTTGCTTGCTGGTTAAATCATTTTCTCTTTTGACACCTTGTTGGTATTTGGGCTTTAAAAAAAGATCTGTCCATAAAATGAATACATTAGGAATAACAATTGAGAAGAACAAAACAGGAATTAATAAAAATGTCTGTACTTAATCCTTCTCTTTTTGGGTTTAACTGTGTAGGATTATTGTTTCTACAGTTCTTATCATAATTAAGTTAATAATGTACTTCATTTAATTTAATATTCAAACATAGTTCAAGTAATCAATCACTGTAAAAAATCTTTAATATATCATTTATGATACATGTTTTTTATTTTATTTCATTCTTTATCCTGAAATACAGTGATATTCTAGTTGAACTTATACAAACATACAGTAGTTGGAAGAGTGTGCATTAAAAATCATGTCCACAGAACTCTTTGCATCTGGTTCACTAGATTCTCATTGGACAATTGTTGGAACTCACTTGGGAAATAAAGAGTGTAGAAAGAGGTCCCCCTTGACAACTCAGAGCGATGACACATAATACATCCGACAAATCCCACTAAGGAAATAAATTGTTCTCTTATTGCACTCTGTACATTAAGTGACCAGAGAAACAAAAACACTGGGCTAGTGTAATGCAATACAGCAGCCCTCTATTAAGTACCACCACATGTAAGAATAGAACAATCTCACATCTTGCTGAAGTTGTACTTAACACCCAGATCACGTTTGGGTAAAGTAACAAGTGCAACAATGGAGATTTCTGTCAAAAACAATAACAGCTACTAGTAACGCTGTCTGTGGTCAGAGGTAGAACTGGCTTTAAACTTTGCTGACTGGCTGGTACAAAGTTTTTTCTTTAAGTTCAGTTGTATAGAAAACATTGTTTTAGTAGGTGTTTTGTTAATCAATTATGTTTTTATGATTTAGCAATAAGTTAAGACACATATAATGCAATCCAATGAAGTACTACTAGTAAATTGTAAATTCACACTTCTTTGATTGTGTCAATGAAAAAGAATGAAAAGATTCTTTATGTTATATACATTACAGAAATGTCTGGATTGCATTACGATGTACATGGCATTCTGTGTTACACTTAAGGGTAACTGCACTTTTCACATAAGCTACGTGGTTTTATTTTTAAGCAAACCAGTTGCCAACAAGGTGCAGTTAACATCAATCAGTGTTTTCAGAATGAAAGGATGACTTTGGACAGATATACGTTTAGATAGTTAAAATAATCAATCGAGTACGGTAGGTTTGTGTTCACATTGATCAAATAAACTGGGCTTTGGGGTCAAGTGTACTCGGATCCAGGCCCGGGTCCCTAGTGTGAAACCACCCTAAGTGTTTCTGGCAGATTTAACAATACTACCTGCTTGTGTTCCTGCGACATGGCATTCAAAAGAACTTGATGAAAATAATAGCAAAAAGTGTTTTTCAAGGACATTTCAACATCACACAGAAGTTGATCCTTTTGGGTTAAAAAAAGGCCTTCTCTTCATCATATTACCCAGTCAGACATTTTTGCAACATCTTGCCCTAATTAGCAAATTCATTTTTGAGTTGAGGCCACAAAGGTTTTTTTTTTTTTTAAATCAAGATAATTAAATTTTTTGAATTATCAAAAAATGTGTGCTAAGTGTCTTTCCTCCAAGCTTTTCTGAGATAATAAATTAACAACAAACTGGCTAACAGTAGTGAAAACTGAAACACATAATGCCTCAGCCCTGGCTGTCACAGCGCACATCAACTAAAAACATGCCGCAGCAGCCGAGACACAAGACCGGCCTGTCGGCAGCAGCCGTCTCACTGCTATATTGCTGGCCACCGCCGGCCGCTGAGACATAATGACTTTCGACTGTCGCCAGCGGTGAGGACGAGGAGCCGAGGCCGGCTCGAGCTGGGGCGGACTGGTAGTGTCGGTGCTCTCACTATTTGCCTATGGACACAGACATAGAGTCTGTTTTCTGCCAGGAATTTCCAAGATCAATTCTGGAGGAAATCTCGGAATCAGTTGGGGAAACGGCCTTATCGTAGTAAATATGTCTGTAAATAGGACCTTAGTGGGAGTGGCCTGCGGTGCTGTGCATTCTGGGAGTTGGTGTCTTTCATCCACGAGACACTTTCTGCCTTTTCTCAGCCAAGAAGGCACCAACTTCAAAATTTATTTCACATTTCTACTACAGATATGACCCAATGTCAATACAGATTCATGTTTCAACTGGTCAAGTATCCCTTTAAAGTCAAAAAGGGATGTTTTTCCTTTTAATCTTCTTAGTTTAAGAGAAGTTCAAATGTGTTTTCCTGAGAAACACAACTCACTTAAAACAAACTCTTCTTTCATGTACAGGAACTTAAACAGACCATTGTAATAATATCTTTGAGAAAAATTGTGATCAACAAAATGACGCTCTTTATTGTTGTATTAACACAATTTCAGGGCTCAAAAGGGATCATTATGTCTCACAACATTACCTCAGCAAAGAAGGTCAATTCGTACAATGGAACATTTATGTCAATTGTCAACAGAGAAACTTGAAATCACTGTGTTAATCTGTTCAAATGAGGGTCCAACAAATGGAACAAATTAACACAACACACTCTTCAACATCCTTGGCGCTGCGGTACAGACAGCAGGGGCAACAGAGACAGTAGGACAACAGTAAAGATAAACATCAGGTGACACACCCAGAGCCTAATCAAAGTGCAGCTCTCTGTGACGGCTGACGACATTCAATTACTCATGTGTAAACAGTAGACGGCTACGACCAAGCGTGAGAAAACAAGCGCAGCGCACACACAGGACCACAGGCGCCAACACAACCCAAACACACCACAGAGATGCTTTTTAACACTGTTTTACATGAATGACATACGCAAGTACAGTCATTATGAAAACACTGCCTGAACAGTGTTTGACATCAGTGACGGGGAAAGACACGAATCAGCAAGTCTCCCACCAGGCCTCAAAATGCATGACACACTCAATAACGCACACAAAAGCAGCAGGTGAGCCACTCAGGCAGTGATGTATGCAATTTTGTCTCTCATGTGGATAACACTTAAGGGGCATGACGTCAAACATATGCATAAACACACACACACACACCTACTGGTGTATACACATATCTTACCTGACACTCTCCTGTTGAATCTGCTGGGTGGTGGAGCTGTGGACAGAAAGAGAGAGTGAAATTAACTTTTTTGTTTTAAGTAATGATATTCAATTACATTTTTAGTGGCTTTACAATCCACAATACATTACAGTATATGCTCTGAAAATAAAGTGTTCATATGTATAAGTCAAAGAAGGGACAACATACAGATGGACTGTGTGACGGCCAGCTTTTCAGAGAGAATGATATGGCCGAACACATGAAAGCAACATGAGGTGACAAGTTATTAAGTAGGAATGACTCAAAGCTATATATAAAGTAAATAAACATTAAAGAAAAAAGTGTGTAGGAAAGACAAAGAGAATATATGAAAACCTTTACATGTTCAATTTTGAATAGTTTAATATACTTGAATGCTACTGTGAACAGTTGTTCCAGCATTCAGCATTTCAAGCAAACACAAATACACACACGAAAAGACAACAAACTATGGTCAAGCTCGGCAGCAATAATCAAACAAGGATTGCCTGTGGCAAGACAGATATGCAATGAATAATGTAGCTGGTCATAGCAGAAATTAACCCAGAAAGAGCAATGAAAACCCTAACACTTCTAAGGGACGAATAAATGATCCAAATTTCATGTCTAGATGGTGTTTGCTATTTTGGTTGGAACTGCATCAATTTCAACAGTTAACTTTGCAGCATATTAAGCTGTTATAATTGACATTTAACTTTCATTTTTATTGAAAGTACTGTGAGAAAGGATGAACAGACAACATGAATCACTAACAATGCCACTGCCCATACCGTGTACCGTTTAGTGTCTACTTCATGTCTGCCTTCTTCAAAATACTTGAATTCTATGTCATCCAGCTCTTCGTGGCCTTTAACTTCTCTCATTTATTCTTAGCGTCTACCTTTCCTCTATCCATGGTGACATTAGGCTTTTAGAAATAAAATTGTACAGCTCACATTATATTTGACAGGACTCTTTCTGCGGTTTGATTTGGTAAGATGTAGTTCTAATATTGGGTAAGACGGGTTCTGCATCCATAGCAACAAAAGCCGTTTCACATTTGCACTCCTGAAAACTCCTAGAGAATTTCAGGAGGACTGCTCCTAAAATCCTCCTGACCCGTTTGTTCACACATGCACCTCCCAGCAGGAGACTATCCCTGTCGGACTTGAGTGAGGGTGGAGGGTCTCCTGAGGCAAGACGTGACATAAAAAGAACAGAGAGGAAGTGGCAGACTAAACAACAGAGTCCATTGTACAACATCTTAGCGGTTGCATGTATGCAGGGAATAAAGATCACCACCCCCTACCACTTGCTCGAGGTGAAATGTCTTGAATATTTCCTGCTGCGTTCTCACGTAACCTCACCCAAACTTTCTCATGAAAAAGTACTAGGGGGCTGGCATGAGAAACTCTGGATAAACTCCGTGAGAAAAATTCAGCTGTTTGTGTTCACACATAAAGCTCCTTCTGCAAATATCAGGAGTTTTTATGAAAATGTGAAAGCCCTAAAAGTTATTCATTGCAGTTATTCTGCTTTACAGAAATAACCAATAAGCATCAATAATTACATAGTGCGATGCAGTAAGATTTAATTAATTAATCAAATAATAAATGATCTAAAAGTTAATAACAAGTCAAATATTTATGAGGAATTAGTATGAATTAAACTGGGGCTTCGTTGCAGCAAACGCTGCACATTTTGTATAATACATTAAGCACTCTGAATCAGCGACATTTCTTTTTCCAAATATCAGCAGGAACCCTGTCCTTAACTTTGAACGCGGGTGCCAACTTATCCTGTCTGTGTTCATAACAAATTGACAAAGAGGTTAGCGGTTTGTTTACATTTTGACTTGACAGGCAGACTTGTCTGTGCCAGTGTAGCAAGCCTCAAGCTGTTAGGATGCCCTGTTTTGATGTGCAGATGCTGTTGGGATACATAACGTTACTGAGCAACAACGACAAGGATGGCAAATCTGATGTCTCTGGTATTAAATTCTGCATTCAGAAGCTCTTAACAGAAGGCACCTTCCCAACTGAAGTGTTTCCTTGAGCAAAACACAGAACCTGGAGAACTGATGAGTAACTGACTGGGATCTTTGACTCCGTTAATGATTTCTGCCAGGGAAATTACAGTTATAAACATAGTGAAATAAATGAAAATAGTCTAATGGATGATGCTTTTCTGTAAAAGAAAAAACTACTCTCTAAATCTACTCTTCAAAGTCCCAATGAAACGGAAGTCAGAGAGTTTCTAACTGTTGAATACAACCAATCACAAGATAGAAGGTGGGACATGACATTGTGAATTTGATTGGATCATTAGCTTCAACCAAGCTTTTTAATTGGTGCAAAAAAAGCCATAGCCATCAGACAATTATAATGTTTAAAAGGAAGAGAAAATACAGATACTTGATGTAAAAATACTCAGATAATGCTGTATTAAAATATCTTGCAATGCAGATAACTGTCATATTGTTGATGGGTAACCAGTCTTACCAATCATTAATTTTTTTGCTACTTAACCGGGCTAATCCAGAGCAAAAACTTCATAACATTGGTGCAATCAATGTTCAGGCGTCATTCAACTTAGCCCCATGAGTACAGACCAACACTGCAAGGTTTCTACTGAACTGGCTCCAGACAGGGAACGGGAAGACCTCAGAGTTGAGCCATTGTTGTCTATCTAGGACAATTTATAAAGGGAAGTTTGAAGCACTAGATATGTTGAAGTACACTGAAAAGCATGTTAAATCTGAGTTCAAAGTAATTCATTTAAACAATTGTTTTAATGTCAGTAACAATTCTGTAATAAAACATTCTTTCCATGCATCATTTTCAAGATGATGATAGAACACGACTTTAACCACGCAAACACAGGGAAAACATCCTGTGCAAGACAGAGGGTGCTTCCTGCCTGGAAATGTCTAAACAGAAGCTATAATCGAGTTTAATTTCTGTTCATGATTTCAGTGCCATCCACTTGAGACTGGACAACATTCATCAGAGTGGAGGCAGTCCAGAAGGCCACTGCTGGATATTAATATGCATAAGGGATAAAAAAGCAGCAAGTCGAGGAAGAATTGATTGTGTACAGAAGGGCTGTATTTTTGTGTTTGCATCAAACAATGTCAGAGTGTGTTTTATAGTGTCATAGAAGCACGTGTGTTTGTATGGTCGATTAAGTGCATGGATTCTGGCCTTGCACAGAATTTGTATGTCTTCTAAGAAGTGTTCGACTCCTGACCCTGTGTGTTGCAAGGTGTTAATTTAACCACACAGACGGTGAAGTCATACTCTCAAACACCTGCTTCCTAACACTGGGCTGTTACTAGCCAGCATGGTCAAGGTGCACTACTGCCACAAACACACACATATATGAAAGGTCTGTGTGTTCATTGCTACCTTATTACCATCCTGTCAGAGCCCATTAGATCTAGACTGTGAAGATGGGAGTCAGGGGAAAACTCACACACAGACACCACTTTTCCCCGGTCAGCTGGGGAGATGGACATAGTTTAACACTCTTCTCTCTGTGGACGTCACATTAGCTATTACTCAACACAGCAGCAGGATGGTTTCAGCTACTGTATGGCTAAGGCTTACGATAGTTGCATATTATGAATTACCTGTGAACATTTCGTTACTCATTGAAGTTTTTTTCCAAGGCATATGGGAAATACATATTCACTTCTACATTTCATCTCTAGTGGTATGCATGTGTAAACTCTAACATACCACTTGTGCAGACTCATTTGGCGTCAGCCTTACTTCAATGAACTTTCATTCTCCTTGACAACATATAACACTTTAAAGGGGCTATATGTAACTTTCAAAGATACTGCGTTTGTAGCGATACCGCATGGCCGTTAGGGGAACTGCACCAGTAACCTGTTGCTCGCTCTCCCTCGCGTGCTCGTCATACGTGCTCGTACGTACACAAACGAGAATCATCATCGTCCGCGAAACACTGGATATTTACCGGCATAATGTTTACAGAGGAGGTAAGTGGTCATACACGTGAAAGTCTGTGAAGGAGTCTGTGTGTCTGTATTCATTCTCCATCCTACAAACGACAGTCTCTGCAGGCACTGGCTGAGAGCAGGAGTGTGTGATGAGTTTGTCCACCTTTGAGAGCTCCTAGGGTGGATAGAAGTGTGTGGAAGACGGCCTCTGGCTGTGGAGTTGAAGACCAGGAGTGTGCGATCAGTTTGTACTGTTGACCTCTGTAAGCGGAGCGGAGTGAGGAGGACGTTGAGAACGTGCATAAAATGTCACTTCCTGGAGCTTTCACGGAAAATATGACCCAGGGAAACTTTTTATACAGACAACACAGATAGACAGTGAACATCTACTTTTTCACATCAGTTAACCGTTCGCGTATTAATGGGCGATTAATTAAAACTATTTAAAAAGTTACATATAATTTAATGTTACGAAAACACAAGTTCAGAATTTCCAATATGACATTCACCAAATCATTTACAAACAAAAAACAGGCCAAACACCAAATAAACTTGATGATGCCAGATAATGATTTCCCTGCAGGCCATGGTACACTCTGACCATTAAACGATCATTATAAAGATAAAACATTGTTCTGTCATGTCTCTGTGCAATCTCTCTGTTTATCAGAAGACTCAGTAGTTAATAATTATGAACAAGGAACAGGAAGAAGGTCAGTTTTAGTTATGTTAGTTAAATGAGGTGAGGATGCATTGACACTCTTAAAAAATAAGTTCGAATTTTAAGACAAAATTTCCATAGAAAAATAGAAATGGACCTGCACATTCTTTGACTGTCTCTATACTTAAAAGCTATTTTTTCCTGTCTACATTCAGAACAGTTCATTCATCTCCTCTATGTCTGAGTAGAACTTCTTTGTTTTCAGCTACTCAACTGATTTTTTTAAGGATGAAAGAAATCTCTGAAACCTGTTTGGTTGCCCGCCAACCATTACTGGCACACAAACTTCCCAGCCACAGCCAAAATAAAGTAAAGAATGACGAGAAAATGATTCAAATATTAGATCTGTGCATCTTCATCTCTTGCTTTTTAACCAAGTTCCTGCAGGTAGAACTGTATGGTGGCAGACGGTACAACCAAAAATATATATAATATATATATATATATATATAAACATTCTGTTCTTTAAAATACTGGAGTATCTGTTTATATTGAAGACTGTAAAATAAATAGATTGAGTGGGATCAAAACACAAGCCACTAACACCTGAATGCTCCTTATGACTACATTCTCTTTTAGGGTTTTTCTCTATGAATATATATATAAAAAAACCTTTTCTTTCAATTATCTTGTCAATCTAACCACTTCTTTCCAAAAAAACAAACACATTGTTAGCAGTACCTCCATGATAATACTATTCTTGGTTTCTCTAGCTTCCTCCTCTCTGTCATTTATGGTATGACTCGCCCCCTCAACTGTCTCCAAGGAAAAGACCTTCCTTCTGTGTATTGCTCCCAAGGCTTCTCGACTATTCATCCTTCCTCCGTCTTTCTTTTATATCGGAGTCTTGTCTCTTACTTCATCTCCTTTACCTCCAGCAATAAGTTGTTTGGAGTTGGTGTTGGGAGTTTGACTAACCAGTATACCACTGAGATGAAAGTCAACAACCAAACAGCAGTTCTTCCAAGGTTCTAGCTACCTGTTTATTCTTTCTCTGCAGGCACTCATTCTCAGATATGACATTTAAAATGCCACTCATGAAGGATGTATTGGCTGACATTAGATTTTTTTAATTAGGCAATAATGTAACCACCAATAAGCAATCTCACCAGATGATCAACAATGACAAAGCAATGACTAGAGCAACACTTACAGAAAGTCCTCTGCTTAATTTCTGATGGACAATGACAGTTGGTGTCTTGTTAACAAAGAGACATCTATTGTTTATTTTTATACAGCTTTTCTGTCGTGCATCTTGATGTACTCTATGCTAATGTCCAGCTGAGCTGTGTGGTGCATAAATTATGACTACAGTGTCATTAATTTACACATTTTCTTATGTATCAAATGTATGCAGAATACTGCCCTGTCCCTGGAACACACAAAATGGGAAACAAGAGTATATATGGGCAATAGAATTAGCAGGAAAGCATGCTGGTTCTAAAATTGTTGAGTTCAGTAAGAAAAAAAAATGCAATCTGAAAAAAACAAAAAACAGAATTGGCTGCCATTTCAATGCAAAAATAAAAAAAAGATTTGTCTTTAAACATACAGCAAAATTGTTTAAAATAACAATTTAACCAATATTCATCAGTAAACCATTCTATGATGCATATCTTTCAAACCCTCTATCTGTCTTTCCCTGCAAAAACTTTGATTTTGAGGATGTATTGTCATTGAAAAAAAAGATGGATATCTTCATTGGTGAAATAAAAGGTGATTATTGGGAACTGGAGTGGCCCCCTCTGAGACCCTTGCTCTGAGGGTCAGGCACTAACCATGAACCACAACGTCCCCATTTCCATCTGAATGGGACACCTTTGTCATTCTCAATCTCTCTGTCTCACCTTATTTCCTGTTATAAGGCAACACGCTGGTCAGTGTAATTCATTATCACCGAGCTGACAACGGCTTCTTGAACTCTGAAATGCATTAATCCATTTTAGAGCTTTAAAAAATGCTCTGGTGTTAAGAGTAATATACACATTTTGTGATAAATTGAATGAAACCAGAGTGCTTTAGAGGTTTTCAATAACAGCAATCATTATAACATCACCTGACATACAATAAGAATGATCATTTTCACTCTGCCCTTATTCCACTTTTTGTTGTTTCCTTGAGTGCAGTCACCCTCACATCACAAAACTCTATTATCTGCAATATAACCACCTACCAGGAGAACACATTCCAAAGTGCTTAACTTGATTTGTTTTGATCCCAGTGAAACTTATGAACAGGTCAGATCACTGCAGGGACCAGAGCAAAAGCACAAAGACCAACAAAAATGCACACACACACACACACGCACGCACGCACGCACGCACCTATTTGATTGCTATTGTTACTTGATTCTAGTTCATATTTTGCTCTGTACACGTTTAACTGACTGATAGTGGTTGGTGTTTTTCTCCTACAATACATTAGAGTACACAGTGGGGGTATTGTTGCTTTGGTGATACACTACTCCTGGTTCAGATTACCTTACAGCTTATAGATTTTTAAACTACATCAAAGAACATTGTCCAAACCAGTGACTCACCTAAATACATTTGCTCCTTGTTAGTGGGGGGTAAAAGTCAGGAATCACTTGGAGTTTCTTCCCTTGTATGAGTTTTCTTTTGGAGGGATTTGAAACTTACTACCAAAATAAAATAGCTACTAGCACATGTGAGATTTCAGCCAATTACAAAATGAATCATGTATTGTCTTTACAATCACTTAAAAGGCAATTTTGTCTGTCAAGAGCAGTATGACATGTCACAAAATGTGTGCATGCACCAAAGACTGTAAATATGAATGGACGAAGCCTGTGTGATGTCACCCATCTATTATGGCAAGGGTTCCAGAGGCTCATCGGCAACAGCCGCCATACTGGAAATCCTGTCTCAGTCTAATTCTAGTCAACCTAAGCACAGGCTGAGAGCTTGAGCTGAGGCGGGTTTAAAGCCTCTTGACGAACCGTTACATCGCGCCCACCTGCCAATGATGACAGCTACGCGCCTAACTATGGATAACACATATCGTTCATAAAATCATAATGGATGCTTAAAAAAATTAATTAACAGTGTGTGCCCATGTTGACAATAACTAATCAGACCAATATTGTTTTTTGAACCAGGCTGTAAACATGTTAATTTCTGCTGTAAAATAGCTGCCGGGGCTCCTGGAGCCAGTCTCAAGCGGACACTTGAGGCACTGCAGGTTTTTGCACTTCCGCATTGTTTTTTTCTTTTTCAACACTAGGGGTCACAGCTTGGCGTATACTAGGAATGCAACAATTCTCAATATAATATTAAACCTTTCAGAACAGTATCCCAGATCAATATGTGCTTGTGAATTGGTTTTTCCTTTTTTTTTTGCATTCAACTAGCTATCATGCATTGTATTTCTCTCAGAAGTGGCTCTGTTTGTGTCTGCATGTGAGTCTGTGTGCTGGGATAAGGAAACCGTTAACTCCGAGTCCAATCTGATCCAATCACTGTGTGCTAAAGTTCACTGAGACCATACACTAAGAGTGTGTATAAATGGAAAAGTTTTTTTTTACTTAGAATACCTACTAAAACACTCCAACTGCCAGGGTGACGGAACCAAACTGAAAACAGTGACCACAAAGCCAAGGTACACTACATATTGAACCTGACTGGATAGTGTTGCATCCCTAGCGTGCACATGCTTTTGTGTTTCTCCATGTGTGGGTGCGTAAGTCTGAGTATGCAATGTGTGAAGTGCTCTCCCTACAGTCATGTGGCTGAAGGGGAGGGGGATTGAGGGTGGTGGTGGTGATGGTGGCTGTATCAAGTGTATGCCTGAAGTTGCCTTGGCAACCTAACACAAAGACGATCTCATCACCATAACAACTCTACCCCTTCACCCTCCCTCCTACCCCATACACGACCGGCATCCACCCTCTTCTCTCCTTTCCAAGTGGCAGATCCCCGCCCCCCCCGTTTTCTTTCTATCTCTCTCCATCCCTCCCCATACACCCACTCACTGCTATAACAGCATTAACAGATGGACAGAAGCACCATAGAGGGGTAGAGAAAAAGAGAAAGGGGAGGACCATGAGAGAAGAAGAGAAGATGAAATTAAAAGGCAGACCAAACAGGGTGACAGAGACAGTTCTATCACAATGTGAAAAAAAAAAAAAGAACATAAGAGGGACAAAAACATTATGGCAAATGCAAATATGATGGCTGTGATGAATAGTGAGCTACTGCCTGTTGATATGGGAAAAAAGGAAAGATAACAGGGACAAACCATTGACACAGCATACAAGAGATTTATTGTGTTTGTATAAAGAAAAGGAGGATAGAAAGTCAGCAGCAGGATAAAAGGATAAGAGGATGACTTAAGCATGTGATAACTGGTGATTCTGAAAAACACATGGGAAGATAGAAAGATCATCACTAAGGAAAGAGAAGGAGAGTGAGGGATAAACCCCCCTAAGTGAATATTGAAAAAATGCAGCAATTCTTCCATCCCCGCCTGGTGTTTTCCATTGATTTTTTTTACAGCCATTCTCAGTGAGTAACTGCCTGTCTGCATGGCCCAACAATACATCAGCCTGTTAGCCAAAGGAGAGGAGAACGGAGCATGAATGTGGACATGTCACTTTAGACACTTCAAATGTCTATGTTTGACATCATTTGATTTTGCTATAACAAAATGGCTACAGAGTGGTTACATTGGTACGATTAATGGGACAGAGAAATAGAAAAAAACGCCATATGGACAGGACAGGCGGTGCAGTTAGTCAGGATTTAATGAACCCTAATCTAAACTGTGGAAATAATGGCTGACTTTTAAGTGAGAGAGTGAATAGGAAAATAGGCGACAGCATCTAAGTCTGGACAGGTTTGTTATTTGTCCGCCCACCTGTTGCTGCTCACACCGCCTGGTTTCCCTTTTACATCTCTGCTTCCTAGAATAGAAATTACAAAATGGTAGAAAAACTTGGCTTCTAAATAGAACAAGTCTGTCCGTTAGATTAACCACTAGAGCAGCAATCAGCTGCCATTTGGGCTTCAACCTATTCAACAATATACATTTGGCAAATTGAAGATAGTGACAAGGGCTGGATCATGCTTGAGTTCAGTTGTGCTGATGTTTTTTTTTTCTTTTAAGATAATCACTGAAAAGTAGTTATGGAGTCAATGAAAAGGGTCAGACAATTCATTTGTTAGCCAATATACAAGTTAAATACAGAGAGACTCTAAGGAAGCTAGGTCTTTAGAAAACCAATAGAAACACAGGCCTGTTTAAAGTGAGGCACTCTCATTGCTTCAGCTGCTTCTTGGTGGCATTATTGTTGCTTAAATAGCCAATTTTCAACATTTTGAACACCAATACTCTGTGACATATAACAGGTAATCAAAATATGCTATGCCCATGGTGCTGGGCGAACCTCAGGAAAATATAGTAAAGTTGTGCCACGGTCGGAATTTTGATTTATTTTGCGTGGTTTGTTCCTGTAACCGTGTGCACTGGAGAACTTGTTCAGGCTGTGCACAGGGTACCCTGTTGGCCATTTAGATAATGCAATGCCCATATTTGACTTTAGAACTGTGGGGGAAAAAAATGTCAATTCTGTTAAGCTAGCAAAGTGTAAAAACAAAAAAAAGCTTTGAGAAAGATTGGTGTTGAATATATATATATCAGCCAGGTTTCTTTTGCCATACGCCATCAACTCCTTTTGCACACCTCACCTACAGTATCTCCCTTTTTCCCCCACATATCTTTTCCTCGACAATTGGAAAAAAATGTAAATAGCCCCCGCCATCTGTTCTTCCTGTATCCACCCACTCTCTCTCTGTAGCTCTCTACCTCCTTTCCTCTCAGCATCTCTCCTCTCTGCTAATGCCTCTTCCCCTCTGTCTATCCTCCTTTGAAGGCCTGATTTATAACAGCAGGGTCAGATGTGGAGCAGGGAGCTTCCCTCACGTGTTAGACGTAGACATCAGTGTCAGTCTCTGCTGGCATGACACGCACACGCACACACGCACACACACACACACACACACACACACACACACACACACACACACACACACACACACACACACACACACACACACACACACACACACACACACACACACACACACACACACACACACACACACACACACACACACACACACACACACACACACACACACACACACACACACACACACACACACACACACTAAATGGCGAGATGGAAAGCAGACTCAATAAAGCAGATCATCAGCTCTATTCTCCTACTGCAGTGCACACCCACATATACATAGAGATCCCTACTGAACAATACCTTTAAAATGCACACGTGTGATGAAAAGGGGATTTTCTGGCGGCCTTTCTTCTACTATATGAAACAGTGGCTGACTGTGTGATATAGACCAAAATAAGAAAATGAAAAATGTACCCTTTACAGCTCATAAATAATGGCTAAATGTAGGAGTTATGGCAGCACTCCGTAAGATTTTGCAGTGCCTGCAATCTGATAAGAGCCTAACTTCTCCCAACTTTGAGCCACTATCTTTTTTCATGATCCGTTATCAATTAAAACTTTCTAAGGGCGCGGTCACACTGGTCATCTGTACCGTGCTGTACTCAAGCACGATTGCCCCCCCCGCGCCATTCCCACGCTGGCCGGCACGGCCCGCGGTCATACTGGCCAGGACTAACCGTGCCTAAAAGCACGATTACCTCTTGTACATGACGTCGTAATACAACACATGCACGCTTTATGTTATTATGAAGCGTGCTCAGTTTACAAACAGGCGGACGAGAGAGAGAGAGAGAGAGAGAGAGAGAGACGCGCAGGCGGACGAGAGAGAGCGAAAGAGACGCGCAGTCGAGTCCGCGTCTGCACATCAGAGAAAAACACAGAGAGAATGACAGCTACTTTACTGACTTTGCAGCTTATTTTAAGCCATTTTAATCAGACACAGCAATAAATAAATAAAAAAATAAAATAGACGCGCGGACGCCCGCACATCGGAGAACAACACAGAGAACATGGCAGCTACTTTGTGGCTTATATTGTGTCATTTTAGTCAGATATAGCCATGAAACTCTGGATCTCTCCATAATGAAGGCTGTCAGCATTGTGTACCCGCGTGCTTGTGCTCGTGCATGAAGTGTACCGTGCCAAAGCACACCTCTATGAAGTGTGCCAAAGCCAAGGAAGTGTACAGTGCCTGAGCACGATACGCAGCGGTCACACTGGCCAAACGAACTGGACTTTAACGTGGAAGCGTGCTTGGGCACGGTACGGATGGCCAGTGAGGCCGCGCCCTTAGTCTCCCTCCTCTTTTCTTCCTTCGATCCTGTTCCTCCCTCCTCAAGAGCCATAGAGGGAGGAACAAACATAAATCCTCTCCCTGTTAATCCCCCTCCCCCGAGGAGATATATGTAGTCTGGCGCTATATGTCAGCAGTCAATGGGTACCAAAGTGCCGACCTAAGCAGCATTAACTCCAGGCTCTTTGGCCTACACCATATAAGAGGAAGAATGGGAATCTAATCACAAAATGCATTATCAATGTAGGGCAGTGTCTATAAAAAATTAGCACACAATTTTACAATTATACATGCAGGCTAAGAACTTGTTGCAAATGTGAAAGGACACATAAAAGCAGAGGCATTGTCAAAAGAGGACATACAGAAATACACAACCAGCATGATTCATAAACATAACACACCATCACAATCTATAAGTATTAAGTACAGTGTTTCCCCTACCATTATATTAGGGGGGCGCCCCCCCCCCCCCCAAAAAAAAATAAAATTGTATTTATTGTTAAAGCACCACATGGTTGAACAAATCACCAACATCTGATCTGAAGCCATCGACTTAACTTCCTCCAATTGTTTCTGGTTCTGCAGTCATTAGAAACAGGCTTTAAGGCCGACAACCAAATTACAACTAAAAGAAAATGCTCTGATGTAACAGATCTGAAGAGAGAAAGTAGATAATAAACCTGTTGACCTATCTTTTAATGTCATCCTAGGTAAATATACTGTACCATGCAGGTATCATGGTCCCTGATGTGTCATGTCTGCTGGCTGTGTTGTGTTGTACCAATGCCAGATTATTATAATAAGTATGAAACATATAAATTATTGCCTATAGCAAACTGAGGCTTTCGTACGAGTACACACTCAAGAATTTTAAAACAGTATTTTTGATAACACAAATGGGTGGAATTGTCCTTTTTAATGACAGGGAGTTGATGTGTGTCATTACTACTGGCTGTGTCGCGCCTGTGGCTTTTTGTATCATGTGAGAGTCAGCTGGGAAAACTGAGGAGATACAATTTGAGCAGACTGTCAAGACATAATACATGGTCATTTTGGGGGTTTCAGAGAGCATCTACAAACATCCTTACCAGTTTGAATAAAAGAACAAGCGTTATGAAATCTGAGTAGATAAACAGCTTACATTCATAAAGACCAATTAATGTGGTGACAATGACAACCAAATACAGAGGCAAAAGAGGATAATTCTAAAGAAAAATTAGAAGTGTTTAGTCAGTGTGAAAAACTGGGCTATTAGCATTCACACACAAAGCTCACCACATAAACATGGAGGTTTGTCAGGAGTTATGTGCATGTGAGAAAACACAGTAAGTATGCTTAAGTGCAGTGGTTCTCAAACTTTTTAGACTGCGTACCACCTCCGAAAATATCTATAAAAAAAAATCCCTCTCGACTCCTGCAGAGAGTTAAGACAGCAAAAGAGAGCAGAGTCCATACACTCTTGTAAATGTATCAAAACTTAAGCGTCTCCTGGCTCCGTTGTGTTAATGTTAATGTACAGCTGCTTGCAGCCGATCTGTTCTGAACTCCAATAAATAACAGAATATCTGTTAATGTAGGCCTACAGCTGCTTTCTGCTGATTCAGTACTGAACTCCTATAAATAACGGACTATCGAGTGGAACTTTTCAAAACGCAAGGCGTACTCCTGGTGTTTATGTCTGTGCGCGTGTGAGCAGAAATTGAGCAGATTAAAGTTGTTTGTTGCAAAAACTAGATTAATTTAGAGGGGAAAATACATTTGATATAAATACAACCCAATAGATACAAGACAGATAAGATAAGAGTACGACAACAACAACAAAAAAATTGTTTTACGCTGAACAGGTTTTTTTTTAATATTGTGGAGACTCCTTTGCATACCACCACGGGGAGCACTGGTATGCGTACCATAGTTTGAGAACCACTGCTTTAGTGCAACTCACTTCTATTTCACACTCAGCTAACAGGATGAACTGGTAGTGGCTAGTAGAAGAGCAGACAGAGTAATATTAGGTTATACCTTGCACACCCTGTCATGTACTTTCAATTAAATTAATAGCATTGGAGATATTTTATGCTTTGTCACACACATGAGCACATACTGCAGAACCTGTAAGTATGATATACTGAGCATAGGCGTTTAACAAGAAGGTTCCCGACATCACTCTACTGTTTTACTGCTCTGTAAATATGTAAGGGACAACTTGTTTTAAAGTGGAATTTATCACACAGCAATATAAACAAACAGATCTTATGTTACAACAGACGGGTGTCACTGGGGAAGGACCATTTAGAACTATAGCAATGTATAAAACTTTGTCTTTTTATTCCCCTGTTTGAGTCTGTCATTCTTTCTCCTCTATCATTGCTAATAACTCCTTCCTCCTATGACATCAAGCCCCCAACTCTTTATTCTCACGCTCTACACTGTTCTGTTTAAGACCGCGTTTCCCACCATGTAACTCCCTTCTTCCTCTTTACCTTTCCCACTGTCTAACTCTGTCCAGTTCCCTCCCGCTAAATGTTCTAATTTTCACTTGTCCTGTCTCTCTCTCAAACACACTCTCTCTCCCCCCACTTCCCCATATCTGACTCTCTCCCTTTCCCAGTATCCCACCCTCTTTCCTCTATCTCTCTCTCTACCCCCTCTCTATTGACGCTCTTAAGCCCTTAAAAGGAAGTAGCCTTGTCCTGCTTAGAGCTGCATTGGTTTTAACCCTTTCTCAGTATCACTGGGTTTGCTGATACTTATTAACCTCTTCATGTCTGCCTCGTCTGGGTGCCCTTTTCTTTCCTTATCAGTTACTCTGCTTTAACATGTCACAAGTAGAGTAGAAATTAGCCACATGTTCATCTGTCAAGTACCAAAAAAAAAGAAATATAATCAAAGAATTTACAGCAATCAGAAAAACACGCTTTGTAGATTTTGACCACCCCAAAATGACCCTGCAGTGCTTGAATTGTATTCAACCTTACTTTGTATGTACAAGCTATAAAATAACCTGCTACCTAGTTTCACAAATCATGGAAATCCAGATTTGTATTCAATTAAGCTGTTAAAACTGTTGATTTGGGGGATGATTTATCAGTGATATCTGCAGTAAGAGCAACCCTGGAACAGAGAAGTTAATTATTCTTTTAAGTATAAATACTTTTTTTAAAATGAGAACATTACGTATAAACAAAAATCCCCATCAATGGTAACAATTTTGAAGTGTGTTCCAAATGTTGAGCCCACTCTCAAGCATCTTTTGTTAAATAAAGGTGCAAAGACAAATGTATCACATAAATAAAGCAAATAACAGCAGTGTAAGGATAAAGGAGTGTGTGACTGAGGAAGAGTAAACAACAAGACATACGTTTTGAAGAGTGCAACTGAATGAAGTGTTAAAAATATTACTTATTTCTAGGTTTATTGATGCTCTTTTTCAGTTAGTGCTTACAAAACAGTTCACAATACAAATCATTCTGCTTTTAATATAAAGAGGATGATGTAGTGGCTTAAAGGATGTTTACAAAACTGCCTAGATAATGAAGCCTTATGCTTACTTGTGTCCACAGTGAAATAACTTTCTTTTGTTATCACCAATAAGAATATAGTGCACGGCATGGCTCATGCAGACAACATACTCATACACACATTTTTAGACAAAAACTCAGCATGAAACGGTAACCACTGGTCTGATAAGTTGTGGATGGTGTGATCTGCAGTGTTAGCAGCAGTAATGGCAGAGCACATATGCATATGCCATTTATAAAGGATCACAAAGCACCATGAGAAAGTGCTCATTTAGTTTCAGTGGAAATCCCATGATGACCCTGATAGTGGTAATACCAGGCCTTACCCATGAAAATACACAGGGCAGCAGTAGCTGCAGTGAAAGAAGCCAAAGGATTGCTGTCCAAAAACCATTAGTGAGCAATGTTTCAATTACTGGACACATCAAACAAATAAGAGAGGTCATAGAGGCAGGCTATACTTGAATGAAAGGAGATTTAACAGCTGTCAATTTGTCAAAGGTCATTTAAACCACTAATGGTTACTCACTACATTAATTCCTGCCCTGGCAGGCCTACTTCCCCTCTGAGAACATGCTGCTGTGACAGTGCACCGAGAAAGGTCTAAGTTCATTGGCGACTGTGGATCTGTTCAAAGGAGTTACAAGACGGTTACTGAGGAGCAAGAAGGTTCGCTTTGAGAAAAAGCCTGATCCCTGCAGCCATAAATGCCCTTAACTGCAGGCCTTGTTAAACTGGCCGTGTGTTTTTGTGTACCTGTACTGTGCAATGTAAACTGTTCTTTTTCTCTTCTTTTTTTTCCTCTGTTGTTTCTATGTGTTGATTGTTGTCTAACCTGGACTGTGCTGTGAAGACGAATCAGGACAATATACAGTCTAAGGCTAGGAAGATTACAGCTTTTCATCTTTTCTGATAAAGCTGGCTTGTAATAGGATTTTGCAGCAAAGTAGATGTTTAGTTTTCATGCCACTCCTCGAGACGTCTTTTCTAGTGAAAATAAGTCTGGAGGAGTTTGATAGATTGAGGATTTGATAAATTCAATGAAACCTAAATTCTTTGGACATGCATTAAATGGTGAACAACAACAAATGAACCACTGCTGAATGATATACACACTTAAAATAAGTTACAGTGTACCAAATCTGCAAAAGCTTTACTTTATGACTCCAGTATTTGTAGAATTGTGTTGACAAAGTCCACAATGTTATCAGTGACAGCCTGTAACCTGCAGAACAGACGTCACCTGTAGAATGTGGCCGAAAGGAATGCTTTGTTTCTGACCTTATCAGCGACTGAGTGTATGAAACTAGATATGATATGTTTTCTGCTGCATTGACAGTGAGGCCCAACAAATAAGTTGTCTACAGCCACAGGAACATGTTGTATTCAAATATATAGCCTCTTTTGCCACCAGGGTAACACATGTAGGATGGGCATGTGACTATTTTTGGGTCCTGGCACACACTTTAAGAGATGAGTCCCTGGAAACATTACATTACCAATATAATCCCAGTAGCCGGATGTGGTAAATACTGTGTGGCTAAGCCAAACTGTGCGAGATTAATAATTACAATGACACTGACCCAAACATCTGGGACTAAAGCATATGTTTTTTTAATTCCCATGATGCTCACTTAATTCATTTTGGTTCCCAGGGTAAAAAAAATGTGCCATCTAGAGACTAAATTACAATAAAACACAAATCTGGCACAAAATGAGGCAGAAGTCCTGTGTGCTGGTAAAATATCAAACTGAAGAATAACATTAGTGGCGAGCCTGCGGGTGAAAGAGCGCAACATGCTCTCATCAAACCACTGGGGTGTAACATAAACAAGGCCAATCTGCTCTCACATTATGTGACCATTTACAGTCACAAAAGAACTCCAAACCTCCTTGTTCTCCAGTCTCTGTTTAGAGTTGGGTCATAAAATGAGCGCTTGTATGCTTACTTTAAATGTGACCATAACTGCAGCCTCAAAGGCACAACAGTGACATTTATTTGGTCTGGTGACCAGCTCAAACACCATCTTTCATGGTAATTGGGGCTCACAGGCTGGTACAGAAAAAAGGTTTACATAATATCCAATGTTGAATATACAACCTAAGCAGTATGGGCACAAAAAAGTTACAGTACATGAGTTTTTGCACTTCTTTCTTTTTTCAATAATTTTTTTCTCCCTCGCTTCACCAACGGACATAAATCAGTGACGCTGCCCTTTAAGAAGATAAATAAGAAACTTGGTTACATAAACATACACAACCAGAACTGCAACAATAAGCCAGCGATATAAGAGTGTCATATCAAGGCTATGCAAATACACTGATAAAGGTACTTGGAGATGAGGGGAGGACTGTGAACTACTGATCCCCTGACTTTCTTTATCGGAATCATGATTAAGCAAGGCCACTACCCATCACTGTCACTAACAGCAGGGATTGGCTGAGAGCAGCTTCAATGTCAGTGGTTGCTATGGTGACCATGGCTGTGTCAATTTAGGGCACCATGTTAAACCCGCAATATCCAGAGCATTAAATACCCTCCAAATTCATCTTTTTTTAAAGTAGGCTATTCATCTTTTTTACTGACCGGCAATAAATGTTACTGAAATAAATGTTGCTCTATTTCGTCTTGCAAAATAACAGCCCAAAGCATTGATCATCACCAAGGATTAGGAGGTTATTTTTTGCTTGTGCATGTGTAAAAAATACAGTTTAAGACTGATTTCAATAATTTGAGTGTGAAAAAATTACCAATTATTGTACTTGCTCATGGTAAACTTGAAACTACAAGCGCTTACATTCACACAGACAAATACATACACTGTTGGCTTAGGATACTATGTAAAGTGACCATCAGAATTTACTAATAACACCCATATGCACTCACTCGTTGTCACATAATGCCCCCAGGTGCAACTTGGGAGTTCAGTGTCTTGCTGAATGAAGCTTCCACATCTGGACTGCTGGAGCAGAGATCCAACTGCCAACATTCAGATTGAAACATTACCCACTCCACTGAGCCAATGTCACTAATTTTGCCTTTATGGAGAAAACAACATGTAATAATACATTTTAAATGGTGGCATCTTTGGTGGGAGGATGTAGATCTGTTTACAGAGTTAGTTTTATGATCTTTCATATCATCTGGAGCGCATAGATTTATTGTATTGTTATGTGGACGCAAGAAACAAAATTACAGTAATGGGGCAGAATTTATGAAATACACCCCATTTCATGTGTGTGTGTGACTGTTCATTTGATGAATCAAAAGTATTTCTGAGGTGGGCTGTGATACAACCACCAACTACATGCTGGTCTTTGTCTGTTCAGCTGTCTGCACTAACAGCCAATTTGGCAGGAAACCAACCATCAAACTCTAACCAGGCCGCAGGCCGGGAAACTCTTCTCAATAAACAATCTCTCAAGTGAATATCAAAGTTCATTTATTGCCATTGTCTAATATCATTCTGTATATGTGAGGTCAAACAGTGCAATAAATGAATCACGTTCATAATATTTTAAGACAAATGTCCTCATTTTGCACGAATACTGGGTAAATGGATTGTTTTACCTTCTCCCTCTAGAATCCATATTTCAAAAGAGGGCAGGTTAATAAAACAATCTTGATAGGATGGTTGCAAATTACGTCAAAAGAAGATAAACATTGGACTTTCAACTCAATAAGGATAAATCAGACATCCCATCACATTGCAGAAACAACAGCTGGTTATGGTGCAGTTTGTTCCAGCAGTACAGCATGTATCCCACAGCAAAGCATATTATGAGCTGCCATTGAAGGTGTATATCTTCTGTACATTTTTCAATCTGATTTCTTTCAACCCACATACTTTTTAAATTACAAACCTATTGTTCCACTACAAGTATGAAACAGCACAACTGTTTTAGATAATGTTTTTTTGAATTACATTTCATTTCCTGACCAGCATATTTCTGCATTTTTCCCCAAAAACAAATAGTAACATGAGCCTGTTGTGTGGCTGTGTTTCAACCACCACTTGTTAAATAAAGATGATGGAAAAGATGTGGTGGTGGGGGTTTCCCACTTCAACACTATTGTCCGCAGTAAATTCAAATCCATATCAACAAGTCCCTCACTAGAATTCCATTTTAAGAGGAAATGTGTAAATATTTGGAATCAAGTAGCAAGCTGTTTCAACTTAAAGAGAAGAGCTGTGGAAAATTCTGATCCTGATGTTAAATCCTCATGAACAAAGAAGACTGAAGGAATCGTTAAAGGCAAAACACAAGCTTAGTTCTTACGAAATCCTGAGCAAAAATGAGAGACAGCTTTAGCACATTTTTAGACCATGTTATACATAAGGTTGTATTTTGATACCACCTGTTTTACAATCATTTGAACCAATGATAGTATCAAAAAGTACCAAAGCTTAAAAAAATACTCCAGATCTTAACTTTTAACCAAAAGCTGCTTAAATGGCATTACATTGCTAAGCCAACATATTTATGCACTTGAGAAAGTGTGCAGAAGATTGCCTGCTTTTTTTTGTCATTTTCTTTAAATTAGCCAATATTAGGAGCCTAGAACATGTATTTGTGTTGCTGTGGTATTGTAACAGGCATCAAAATTGTTCCCTGATGAGAACATCTGTATCTGTTCTTTAGGGCAGGGTATCTAAAAAGCTGTAAGTACAAGTGACACATTTAAATTAAATAACATTTCTCTTAACACTGAAATCCAATGAATGGTCATAAATTGTTCTGCAGACAATAAGGGACACTGATTAACCAAAGCAGCTTGACAGTCTTACTGAGTGTTTGATTATCAGTGCATACAAGTATGACAAACCTCAAACCAACATTATGCACCTGAGGCCTGTCTTTCACCTGTCTGCATTAATATCTCCCTTTAACTCTGTTAAGTAAATGGGCAGGTATCCCAGCAGGTTAGAAGGGATCAACAGCCCCTTTCACAATTTAGAAGACATCACATTTTGGTATCTGTTAACAATATCTAGATCTTATCTGCTGAAGCGGATGAAAGGGGAGACAAACCCTTCAGGCAAAGTCAATAATTAAATGCATTAGCCTGGTATTAAATGCTGGCTGTATCCCACCAGTTCCTCTCTCATTCAGTCTCTTGCCATTCATGTTTTCCTTCCTCAACTACACTTCACCCCCTTGTTAATTCTCTGTCTTACCGTGCCAAAGATGGTTGTACTAAACCGCCCTTCTAACCCCTTCTCTCACTAAGCCATCCCATCTAATGAGATTGGGCCCGTACATCAACACCAGCAAAAGCAGAGTGAGGGAGACAGGGGGATTGAGAAAGCGAGAAGGTAGGTTCAGAGGATACAGGATGAGAGAGTGACAGATGAGACACAATGACAGAGAGATTGAAACAGAGATGCTATCTTCTGTGCTATGGAAAGGTAGAGATCTAAACGTGTCTGAAGGCTGGCACACTCCTGCCCAGGAATGTGCAGGAGTGTGTAACAGACAAAAAGAAAAGTCATGATGTTTTGTCATTCTGTCACCCTGAGCATGATTTAGACCCATGCTACAGTACCAACCCAAAGAAGGAGGACAAACTGAACGTGTTACTGTGACCTGTTTTCACAAGCTTTCTTTTGCAACTGAGAGGTACAAAACGATAGAAAAGTTATAATAGGTGACCAACTAGTCTTTAACTCAAATTTCTAGGTTGGGAAATGCTGACAAAAAAAAAAACTGTGGTTACTGAGCTTATCTGCTCTTACAGCCACAATGTTGAGTCACCAACAATTGTTTAATATAAACAGATCTGGTGCCCTGATAACACAGGATATACTGCTGATCATTTTTTTAAATCCCATTCCAGACTATCTACATTGCCTGAAATGATCTAGCCATTTCTCATGTTCTAAATAGCCCTATTTATAAACACTGTAGATGCTTTTCTTATGGAGTAGCTCCATTCATATTCAGGCTCATTAGCATAACCTGATGAATGAGGCCACCTCCACATACATTACTAAAAAAACATCCCAGTTTCCCTTCAGCGTTCAGATTCCAACCCTGCTGCCATCATGGTTAACCCTTCATACAAATTATGCAAAAAACTTCATCTGATCTCCTTTTTTTCCCTTAACAAATAAATGTACGCACACACATTCACTTTGAAACGGAGCTCAAACAAGGCTAATCCAAGGAACGACACAACACTTGGAAAACAGTCAAAGAGGAAGCATAATCTTAGAGACCTTAAAAGTAATTGAGATCAAAACAATTTAAAAAATACAGAGTGGCTGTTTTTTTCTTAAGATAAAACCTTTGGAATGCATTGAGAAACAGTTCGTCTGATGTGTGACATAATGCTATGAAATCTCAAACAAAAAAATATTTGTGTAAAAATAAAGTATATCCTTCTAATTGGGTTAAAAGTCAAATATTGTGATAGTGGATGGACATTCAAATATGTGAAATAACTTGTAGAGTCACTGTTCTAGCCTTCTGGGAGTGGGGGAGCCAGTATCAACACTGATAGCCGCATGACTGACTTCCACATCCTCTGTAACGTAACTCAGGACGGCTGATCTTCCTCCTCTTAGATTTGATCTGTTTTGCATTTTTTCTCATTTTTTTTCTATTAATCGTTACATCTCCATCTCTAACTTTATTTATCCTCTCTGCTCTTCTGTGTCACTCCGGTTTTTACTCCAATGTATCTACAGAAAGAAGAATGGATTCCAGTACCAGAACTATTATAATATAATTTAATATCATTATTAAATGTCAGTCGCTGCTGGCCAATTGCAGGAATTTAATTTTGGAATTCCATCCGATGTAAGGGTTTCATTTTACTCTGTAATAATTTTAGAACCATGTCAAAAAAATGCTTTTTAAAATAAGCAAAAGGCGTTTCTTTGTATTGAAATCCCAATAATGACTCCACAAAACTGTGTTTTTTGTAATAGCGGACAAGCTGTTCCATGCTTCTCATCTTATCTTCCTCTTCCCTAACCCATGGCTGCCCAACTGTTTTCCCTCCCTACTTTCTCTCTCTCTGCACAGAGAGGAAAAGGGGTCAGCTTGGGTCCATGGCCATTGACTGTTTGTGTTTGAACCTCACCCACTCAACCAAGGCTTTGGTGCAAAACTCTTTGCTGAATCTTGTGTTAACACATGAACATCAAAGGTGCAGTCTGCTGATCTGAGGAGGTTCTCTTGAAGTATTTTACTCTGTGTGTCGAGATTAATGTGCACATAAATGTGTTGGGCTATGTTCATTCACTTAAAGTTGCCTGCAATCCACCCCCATTTCCTAATTTTTGTGTGTTGCCACTAAAGATGGCTTGAGAACAGAGAATGAGGAAGTACCAAAGATCAAGCTTGGTCTATCAGTAAAACTGAGAAACAAGTCTAAATGTTTTTCCATCAGCTCAGATATCTGTGTGTATCGTTATTTTTTCTTTTGTTTGTCTCTTTGTATTCCTGCAAAAGAACATTGCACTCCATTATAATAAAGATCCTCATGAACAATGCCATACTGCTCGATTTATGTCTTTATGTGAACCACTTGAATGTCAAAGTGGATGCACAGACATGCTGCCTTATGTAGAGATTAGATAAAGACTGCTTCAGTATGAGACAGACTTTCAATGCGTCATTTGAAGGATTCAAAGGTCTATTTCACTTGAACTATTCCCTAAGAACTGTCAAATACCAGTCCTTTCCCTTCTTCACGGATGTCTAGGCTTCACATCAAATAGTTTCTCTCTAACTGTATGCGTCAATGTTTTCTAAAATACTCCTTAATTTGCCGGAACTGGCATGCAGAGCAATATGCTGCCAGGAAGACATACATGTAGAAAACTTTCAAAAGAAAAATTCAAAAAGATAGTTGAAGAGACAGGTACACAGAGAAACAGAGAGGTAAGGCTAGAGAGAGATCGAAGGAAAAAGCCTCTAAAGGATGAAAGCAAAGGGGGATGATAGCAAATAGGCAGACAAGAGGGCAGAAACGCAGACTACATTTTAAATGAATAACAAATAAGACATTAAATAAGATCAACAGGTGGAGGAACAGAGACATACAAGTGTTTTTCTAAACGGCAGAAAAAATGTAAGAGAGAAAAAAAAGGTAAGAAAGTCGTCCAGGCAGAGAGCCAAACTGTTTCTAAGACCCAAATAGCTTTAAAAGTGGTACAAAAAAGAAGAATACACAGGCAGGAAGAAAGAAAGACAAGATAAGTCAAGGAGACGGGCATCTACTGTATTAAAAAGCAGTCAGAAAGCCTGATTGAGTAGCATGAGCCGTCTGAGGGCTTTTCCACTTAGAGCTGTCAGTCAGTCTCTCCAACAGGTCTCTGTAGGGATGCTAGGCTGCATTAGATTTGTCCACAGGCTAAAAGCTCACTGGACACTCACACACTACAGCCAACTAATCAGGTCACCTGTTGCATAACACTGCACTGTGACAAGCCACACATACACCTATATGGACATACAAGTTACCGACAGGGGTGTGACGATACAACTCAAGAGACTAGCAAATATATTGGATTCACGAGACAAGACTTTATTTATATTTTTAAGAAAACCTTGATGATAAAATATTGGCCTGGAAAAATAGTCCTTTATTTTAATGAATGTCACAAAACTCAAAACAATGCAGGTCCATTTGAAATGTTTTCACTAGTAATCATATTGTAATTGATGTCACAGTTTACATATTGTTCATGTCTTGGCTAGTTATGACTCCAACTGAGCATTTTAACAGCACTTTGTTTAATGGTAAATGGACTTCAGCTTGAATTCTGCTTTTCTATTCTTATGACTTTTAGACCACAGGTTACACCTACCCATTCACACACTGATGGCAGAGGCGTCTGTGTAATGTGTCCATCAATATACTATACTAATCTCATTCATACGCCACTGGTGAAGCAGGGGGAGCAACTTTGGGTTCAGTGTCTTGCCCAAGGACACATTGACAGGTGGCTGCAGGAGCTGGGGATCAAACCCCCGACTCTATCACTGATCCACAGCCTTTTGAATCAAAATCAATCTCCATGCATTTTAATGTGTATCACATCCTCAAATTTTCTTCACTATATGCTTATTGCAAAAAGATCAAATATTAATAAAAGCAGTGAGATAAACCTGAACTCGCATTTCATTTAGAAAGTGTTTTTAAAAATCTAAAAACAACAGACTGAAACATAAAAGGCTGCATCATTTCAATAACAGTATTTTTTATCCTCCATGAGGGATATCAACTTTACAAACACTAAATAGGCATTTTTCTGTCAATAACAAGTTTGCTGTAATCTACTGAAATCTTTTTGTCATCTTTATTGTAATTGTTTTTTACTCCTATGAGCTTTGAATGTTTTGAACATGCAACACACATCCAGCTAATAAAAAAATCCATGATAAATACAGAAGGGAAGAAGAGTCATGCAGTACAGCAGAGGGGTAGAGGTAGGGACAGAGAGGGGAAGTCAGGATGTTAGAAACAAAGTAAGTGTGCACAATAATGAGGTGGTGGTTAAACAGCAGGGGAGGAGACAGAAAGAGGTCATGGAGGCAGAATTACACCATGTTGGGTGAGTGATCATGCCCTGAAACACAGTAACCCCAGGCTTCTCTCAGCAACCTAACAAGCAAAAAAACACACTGCGGTCTGCATACATTTTGTGTTGTGCATTGAATGTCACACACAATGGTAGGCGTCCAATCTGTCATGAAGTAGACCCTTGTAGCCATGTCGACGCAGAAACTATAAATAACACTTCAGAATGTATCTTCTGGTACTTGATCATACTTGGTCGTGTTGCTGATGGTGGACACAAGTAAACACACAGGTTCCAAAAGAGCATTAGAAACATTAATTGGATTGAAAATAATACTTCAGCATATTGTTATTAAAGTCAGAAAACATGTTTCCTGTCATTAATTATTGGTATGTTTATTATATGGGAAATTATATGGGTGACACTTTTAGGGATAACTAGTCAAACCTACCTAAGTGTATTTGAAAAATAATTCAAATCACCAACTATCTAAATGTAATTGTTACAATAGAATGCTCCACTTCAAACCCAAAGAATGTAAAGTATGTAATGTATAAACTGTGTCTCACTGTATTCAAGAACATAAATAGGGGCATTTAGTGCCAAAATCAAGAGTTAATTAGCAATGGATGCTAACGCGCTATGTACCTTTTTGTTTTAGTGCTAGAGTATCTAGTTCAATTTTTAGTCATGAGGGAGGAACATTACATTCAAAAAGGCCTTGTATTGGAGCCAACGTTAAAATACGCTCCAAATTATTAGGAATACCAACAATAAGACTTATTTTATATTTTTTTAAATAAGCATGCAAGTGACCATCAATCGAAGACACGTGAAAAAAGTTAATTATCCATTTCATGGTGGCTTTAAACAAGTAAGCAACATTTCAGAACTTTCAAATCTTCTCCAGTACTTGAAGACAGCCTGCCTCTGCAGCTGTCCTTGTGTCATGGCCATCATTTTATTAAACTAAAATAGGCTTTGGATTAGGCCTGCATGATACGAGAAAAATATGCAATGTGCGATGACATTGATATGATTGGATGTATTCAAAAAGCAAAAGGTCTGTTGTCATGATTGCCCAGAGGACTTCTTTTCAAAAGAACTTCAATTTAACTTGAACTGGGTACATTTGAATATACTAGTGCAAGTGGGCTGGTGTGATGAACAGAAAACACCAAACTGGCTTCTGTTTATGTTATGAGTCTTTTCAAGACTGCTTTCAAAATACCATTGTATAAATAATCAACACAACACACCTAGGCAGGATTTTGAAAATACTGACTTATGCTTTTCAGGAAGAATTTTTAAAAAATTCCCCAAAACAGATTACAGCATTTTGGAGTTCCGTCTTTAAAAGTTACTTGATAAATTAAGTTAGCCAAGATTTCCTATTCATCTGCACTGTCTGGGATGAATAAAAGCTGTGCTTGAAGACTGTTATATGTCCAGGTGACTCGTCATCTATCTAGCTTCAATTCTTCGTAATGCTCTTTTCAGAGTAAGAATATTCAGATTTTTTTTCTAAATAGACTCAGCTGCTGTCCAGCCTCAAGCAATTTTTCATACATCCTCTGCTTTATCCGGGCTGTCTTTGTTATAAAAACATGTTTAATCTTTTTTTCTATTATCATCCCGGGGACTCATCTGTCCCATCATCAATCTTAGAATAAGAAGCCCCGCACATTTCAGTCAGAGGCATCCATTCACTCCTCCCCTCTTGCTTCTCTCGATGAACACACACTGTCAGACTGACACTAAACCGACCAGCTCAAGGGGAAAAGAACATGCACAAAGTCGGACACATATTTGTATTGCAGCTTGTAAAGCCTGTATTTTCCTTCATCCATCTTTTCCCTTTGACACCAAGAAATATGAGAGTAGTACATACATTTCATTGGGATTTGCCAGGTGATTCTATTTTAAAGACAGAAAATGAGAGCTCAGTTTACAGGCCGACTGAGTTTATTCATACATTTCTTGATATTGCTTAGTCCAAACTTTATGCTTAAGGTAAACTGGTCTTGCTTACTCAATCTGAAGTGAACCCAGAAAGGGTTACTTAGAAATAATTTCCTCAACATCACAAGACATGATGGAGGTACAACAGTTTGTATTCAAAACAATATCCTCTTTTGTTAAGCAGCTAAGGCCTGCTGAGTGGTGATCATGCTGTGGATTTAAGCAGCAACAGTTAGAAAAACAAAGCATGTACAAACGGACGTCATGTTTTAGGAGGATACTGTGCTATCCATGGGAATACATTACCAGCCATCTATCTCATTTACATTTTAGGCGTTTGGTAGGAACACTCATACACAACAGTTTCCTGCAGCGCAAATGAAAGGTTAAGAGCACACTGGTGAATCATCATAAGTGTAAGTAGCCTAATAACAGACAATAGGAAGGGTGTTGATGAATTGTTTTACATACAACAAGTCCAGTTGAGATGCAGACCATGATCACGTTACACGAGAAGCACTTCACCTTGAAACTTTTTTTAAACAATCTGGTCTTATTCAGAGGCCCAATAGCTTCATACAGAGAGCTGTAAGGCATCTCGGCTCAATTCAATATTTATTGGTGGTCATGTTTCTTAATCAGGAGGTTATACTCAAAATGAGTTGTCCTAATTTTAGAGGGTCACCGCCTGACAAAACAGCATTATGTTTTAATGAGCTGTGCTCAAGGTGAGAAAATGTGTTTCTTCAGTCACAGAGTCGAACCTCATAAAAGAGTTTATCATTATTAGATCAAAAACATATTATCACAGAGACCATACATGGTTAGCTGAGACAAGAAGAACTGTAAAAACATCGAGCACAGGGTCCCAACTGGTCCGAAACCAAGGAATTTGTGATTACATGACCAGTGTCTTCAAATACTGAGCATAAAACTAAGTGTCGGATATCCTTTCCTTTAGTTCCAAACAGAGATATACTCAAGTGAAAATGTCCCTGTTTTGCCATCAAGACTTGTTTTACTCATAAGACCAAATTGTTTTGGAGCACTTGATGTTTAACTAGTGGCTCTTTGGTACTATTTATACTAACAGGCTACAGCAGTGGTCAGGCAGGAGCACATGATGTCGGTCACGATAAAGGCCTGTGTTGTTCCCATCATGAATGAATACCCCTGAGGGCAGCGTAAACGAGCCTGGCTGGATAACCTACTGTCAGGGATGTCATGTGTGTGACCTCGAGCATCAAGGCAAAAGCTTTTCCCTGGAGGGCAGCATGATCAGCTCCCTGTTCTTTATTGCAACCTTGGACGAAGTGTGGAAAATGCTAAACATATTGCTAAACAAAATGCACTGGGAAAACTGCTTAATGCTGTCACCAGGCCGGAATTTGAACGGGCGTTTTATCAAGTCGTAACACATCTGTTTGCCTACAAAAGCACTCACAGACACAACATGTGCATGCACATACACAGGGCTCCAACAGCTGAGGTCACAGCTGTGTGACAGCACCCAAACCCCACTCGTGTGTAATCCCCTTTTTACCCTGAGCTAGCTTGTACCCTTCAATGAGGTTGGCCAATATTGTTTTCAGTAGAGATGAACAATTGCATGTAGGACATTATGTAGTTAGCCCATACATGAAACAGTGTTAAAATACAACTAAAGCCATAAAAAACACTCAAGTTGAAGAAAGCAGGCTGTTTACTTTTTTACCCAGCAACTAGAAGTGACACCCTACAATGCTTGAGAATCTGCCAATGACACTTACAGGAGAAAAACTGTGCAAGACATAATAATACTTAAGAAGCTTTTATCATTATTATTATTATCATTTCTTATTCCACATAACAAGCATTAGATATTCTATATTCGGCTTAAAACTTGTAACGTATAGAGTAAATCTTTAAAGAGACACCTATCATAGATACAAAAATCAACACAGCAGATATTCTCATTGAGAAAACACAGATTCCCCATTCACAAGGTAACAGCCCCTGGCATCACAGCACACTGATGTGATCTAGGCCATGCTGCTCTCAGCAGCACAGGAGAGAGAGCTGAGCTGTGGAGCAGCTTACATCTTCTGCCAGTCTGTCAAAACACAGGGGAGTGATGCGAAAGAGGCATCGCTTTATCTGAAGGTAACACACTGTGTAGGATCAAGAAAGTTACAGTTATACAGTTCATGAACTCTTCCATTTGAATCTTGCTCTACACTGTTGCTAAGGACAGACATATTCAATTTATCAAATAAGTCTTTCATTCCAACATTACTTGACTGTCAGGATTGAACAGGTGGGCATACATCAGCTTTATGGGAGGATGAATTTAATTTCAGAGTACATACTCTTCTACAATTGTATCATGTTAAAATGGTGAAGTATGGAAGAAGGGTGTTGGTCCATGTACACTGTAGAATCGTGTTGGGTTGTGACATTTTCTTCCCTACCTGGAAAGATGTTTATTTTTGTTTTCTATATTTTGTAACTATAACTCACATTGTATCCTTTGTTTGCTTCATGGTGTTTTTCAATACTTGCAAGAATGTTTTCTAATGTTTGTGTGGTCAATGCTCAGAAGTTTGAAGAGTAAAAGGAAATACTTTCAGTTGCAGAAACTACGAGACCGTTAAGCTATTTTGTCAACGCGAGACCTTTTTAAAAGCCTTGACACCCGACATAGAAAAAGATCTTTTAGATCTCCATTTTAGATCCTGACAGTCATGTCAATAATTACAATGGAGAAGACCTGGATGATATGAGTGGAAGATAAGGGCTTCCAAGCTGAACTGTCTTGGAAATGGAAATTCTGCCTCTCGGGAAAAGGTGTGCTTGATTTACATCAGTGACCAAGCTTAAATAATCACCTTTACTTTCTCTTTTACTCCCCAATCTCCTCATATGATCACATAAACTCTTTTTCATTTTGTCCCACCTCTTTCATACCACACATTTAACACATCAGCTGAGAATCATTAAAAAAAAACTTTAACTTACGCTCAAAATCAGAATCATCATCATCATCATCATCACCATTGGACTCTGTTTGCATTGGCTCTCCATCAAACATCACTCCTTTTCCCGTTTTGCCACCAGCGCCAGCTCCATCCTGACTTCTGGTGTCTCGCAAACGGGTGAAGTACTGTACTGCAAAATCCACCAGGTCAGACGGCCGTTGTCGAAGCACCTCAACGGTGTAACCCTGCAGCAGTTCTGTCAACCCCACTGGTATCTCAATACTCATGGTTGTGCGTGGCTCAGTGGCGGTGTTAGCTATCTATCTACAGAAGGAGAGAAAAATGAGTCAGAATCTGTTTTAGTACTGGGGTGAAACGTGTTTTCTAACTGTTGATTTTAATAGCTTTGCTTAACTTCTACTGTGCCTGTACACTCACTTTGTAAGGCCTGTGAATATCAAGTGACTGTGTATGAAACTATACTGGAACAGCATGGACACTGTACTGTACCTGGAACTGCTACTTCACTGTCATTTATAAGCAAGGTGGTGTAATGCTGTGACATTGTCAGTGAGCGGCCACCTTATCTAGAGTTGAGCCAAGGAACACACAGTCCCCACAGCTGCACTAAACAGATATGAGCCCAAACATTTGCTATGTGGAAACAGTAACCACTGATATTGGCCTGGTTTCAGTAACATTACCACTTGGCTTCGTCAGAACCTGAACTGTCAACTTGGGCTGGTGGCCGGCTGAAACTAGCTAGCAATGAAGCTAATGAGCTAATAATCTTGACAACAGGTTTATTGCACAGTTTTGTTCTACAGATAAACAAGTTGACCACATGAAAACTAACCTATCAAACAAAACTGATAACTGCAGCAAACATATACAAGCCTCGAATCAAGTGTAGCATTAGCCAACGTGCTAGCTAGTGTACCACCTTCAAGGAAGCCTTCACTGTTAGCTCATGCTGTACTATGGCGCACTGGAGGTAGGAGCTAAGCCGCAGATAATAAGTGTCCGCTTGGATAAACGTTGCTATGCAAGCACAGCAAGTTGCACAGGGCCGGTAAGCTCTTTCGGTAAGCTAGCTGTGTGTGTAACTTACGTGAGATTCTGCCTCCCCGGCTAAACTAGCCAGTCCCCTCCTTCACGGTGTCTTCCTTCTTCTGTCTTATTTCGCCTCTTCTTTTTAGCCACTCTCTTTGCCAGTGTAGCGACTGTTTCCCTCCAGAGAAGACACCTAATTTTCTGCCAGCTGTGCAGCGATGCTGTCTAAGTTGAGAGAGGGGGAAAAGCACTCGACTTCACCGCTGCAGCTTCTTACGACGTCCACGTACTTGGGGAGAGGGTGGGACTTGTTGTAAGCAGGAGTGAGAGGTGGCTAGCTGGCAGGCTAACTGGCGGACTCACTGCCGAGCGACTCCACTCTCCGACAGACTCAAGTCAAGTCAGCTTCTGTAAACCCGGGGATAAATCCTACACTCGACGTTAACCGTGTTGCGCAACACCGCCGTTAAGTACAAGCCGACGAAAACCCCTCTTCTGGTCGTTATTCCACCGATACACCGGGTAATTACAACGGGAGAATCCTACAATTAACAGGGCTCGTTTCCTCTCCTTCCTCCCGGCACTCAACAGTTCTACAAGCACGAATGAACTGCTGTCTCCGGGAAGCGTGAGGGGGCGTGGCCAAAGCGTTTGACATTGATTGACAGAAAAAGTGACCATTCAGTATAAAAGACTTTGAGACTTCAACCAATTGGATAGATGTAGCCTATTTATAAGAGGCGTGAACACCTGCATATCGATATTTGTACTCCAGCTTCGGGCCACACCTTCAAATGTAACACATTACCACCTGAAATAAAATTAATCTCGGACTTAAAATCTTTTACAAAACAGGTGAAATGCTGGCTCAAAGCAAGCCAGAGCTGTACCCACTTTTAAATAGTATCTTCAAACTTTATTTTAAACTGGTTTATAGCATTTGTATTGTTGTACATGTATTTTAATGTGTCCTCATATCGTGTTATGGGGTTTTATGTAACTGAATGTTGTACATTTTAATCTGTTTGTTTACACAAAGGCCCAACTGGGGACACGAGTTGGAAATTAGCAATAGCTATATACTCTTTATGCAGCACATCAGTTTCATGCTTTGTATTGTCCCTAACAAATAAATAAATTCAATTCAATAACCTTTGGTAAAGATCTCTACAAGAATAAAATCATATGGGAAATACAGTAATGGATACATTCCAGCAAGTATAGGTAGGCCTACATGAGTAGCCTGTGTAAAGGACGAGAGGATTTTGCCATTTAAATGTAGGCTATTTTCTCAAATGTAACCTATTCAGAGTTTTTGCAATTATTGGTTAAAATTGGGCTTTTAGAATATCTCATACAAAATGTACTCGTGATCTGTGAAAAGAAAACAGT
This sequence comes from Labrus mixtus, assembly GCF_963584025.1. NCBI lineage: Eukaryota > Metazoa > Chordata > Actinopteri > Labriformes > Labridae > Labrus > Labrus mixtus. Next base: position 4,443,342 of record NC_083626.1, on the reverse strand, counting down.
AACATAGGACATCTAAAAGCAAAACGCTTAACTTTTTACGCTTTAATCTGAGGAACCCATAGAGCCTAACTTCAACACAAGGGTCCTTTTGTTTAAACAACGTCTAATGTTAAAATGATGAGACAGAAAAGCATGTCAAATAGGAGAGGGGGGCCTGGTGTTGCATAGGTTCCTTTTTCTGCTTTACTTAGCCCCATCACAGTCCATGCAGCATCTCCTCTCTTCCTTTCCCATTCCTCAGCTGTCACAGAGGTAAAGCCGTTGCCATGGCCACAACGAGCCTGGATTTAATTCCTCATACTGGTTTCTGATTGGCTCAGGACTTTGTCTCTAACAAACTCAGAGGGTTAAAACAGACCTCCAGGCTCCCTCTGCTGGGAAAACAAACTTTAGAAACAACTCATTTATCGTAGAAAAAAACATGTTCAATGATTTTTACAATGAGGTAAAAACAAAAACAAATTTGTTCTCATTAAAATGAAAGAGGCCTACCTTAAAATGAACCATATAATCAGTGTGGCATGTTGACGTGTCACAGGGTGCAGTCAATGATGGAGGTTGATTATACTGCTGAAAACAATTAGCTTGGGAACCTCACTGTTCTCCCATGTCCTGATTAATCACTACACTGCTCTAAATACTTTGTGTGACGTTAACACTCATGTCTGTCATCCATGGGAGCGTGCATTTTTTCTGTGGGAAGATTTCTCTTTGGACTTAGTGGAATATATGTAGGCAGCACAATCTCTTTTGATAGTGACAGATGAATATTCACATTTATATTTGGGTCTCTGGTCTTGGATTTCCTAGAAGGACTGTCCTGTGGGAGCTGCTGCTAATGCGGTATGAGCAAAATCCAAAAATGTCTCAAGTAGACCTGCTAGCCTACATTTTCAAAGAGAGAGAGAGAGAGAGAGAGAGAGAGAGAGAGAGAGGTGTGGGGGGGTGTCTGGCAAAAACTAATTTCAAGTCTAATTCCTTACGATTCTACTCCAAGTTTTTCACTGTTCAGACTAAGTAACATGATCAGTAAAGGATCAGTAATCAGCTGATTGATGCAAGAAGGCATGTTATCAAAATGAGTGCTTTAAAACAATTACTTGGCCAAAAGTTTATTTACTTGAAATATACTAAATTAACATTTTCAATAATGGCTCTTTAACCAATCCCTGCTTCATTCATGCTTTGGATGTGTTACACTGATCTAGAAAAAACAGCTCTTGAACTAAACTCATACGACCTAGGCTACTAAAATGACTTTTGTGATGCACTGCCGCCACCTACTGGCTGATTTTTGATTTTTAATTCCTTACAAACCCACTCAACTACCAGAACAGGTCAAACTATCTGGGTTATGTTAGTTTCACAAATTAAATCCTACAAAACCCAGATTTGTGAGTTAACTATTCAAACTGTATTTTACCCACCATTGGAGGTGAATCCTTGGGAAGCTGATCTGCAACAATACTCCAAGAAAGTATGCCATAATCGTAGTTCTCTCCAATATCACAAATTAATCTTGACAAATTTGTTTGGATTTCCCTTCCTGAAAACTCAATAACAGACCATGTGTTAAAAAGAGCACATTTTATCAATGTTAACAATCTGTGAAAGTATTCCAGTAAGGCTGTACGGTTAAACAGTCGTTTATTCTTTTAGAGAGTATGAACATTATGGACAAGTTGAATGACTTTCAGTGACTCAAAAGTAAATCCATAATGACATTGTTTATACATCTTATATACAATACTTCAATACACTTGACTGTGTAATGTTGATACTAAACACAGGACATGGCTGATGCATCAGCAAAGAGTATAGGATTCTGACAATCCTAAATATTCTAGCTTAAGTTTGCAGTATAATGTCTTTAGAGTGGCATATTGTTGAACATTTTCCTTTTTGTGACATGATAACTCAGTATCGGCACTGGGTCATTAAAATCAAGTGTAATTTGGTCATTAGAAAACTGACAAAAGAAGCAAGGAACAAGGAAGACTTAAGAATGTGGGGAAGATGAGGTTCAGAATGTGCTGCTATGAACTTCAATTAACTTCTTTTTGTGTGATGTGTGATCATGTTATAGGGTTTGATTCATACAGTTTCACCATAATGCAATGAAAAAATGTAGCTGTCCTTTCTCCATCAAACTCCTAAATTGACATTCTTAATGTCTGAATATTGAATTGACATGAATTAATTAAATGCCACTCAACAGAAGTGCAGACTAACTCAACAATATTAATCATCTTGAAGTTATCTTTTGGGGCCATTTTTGTCTTTATTGGATAGGACAGCTGAAGAGAGACAGGAAATGTTGATAGGAGACGGTTGGGGGGGATGACATGCAGCAAAGGGCAGAGTTTTTTGTTTTTTTTTACCAAAGGGCAGAGTTTTTATTTATTTTTTACCAAAGGGCAGAGTTTTTATTTTTTTTTTACCAAAGGGCAGAGTTTTTTTTAATTTTTTTACCAAAGGGCAGAGTTTTTTTTAATTTTTTTACCAAAGGGCAGAGTTGGAATCAAACCTAAGGCTGCTGTGACGAGGACTATAGACTATAGAGGACTCTGAACATTGGGCGTGCATCAAAACCACAAGGCTATCTGGCGTCCCAATAATGTAATTAATCAACAGCTCCACCCAAGAAACAAACTGTGCAAAGTGTGTTATTATTGAGTTTTTGTTTTGGCTTAATCTACATGATAATTCCAACCTTAAAAAACAGATGCAGCCTTGAGTCTTTCGAGTGATTGATTTAATCTAGTAGTTTATCTTTATTTAAAGCTTGTGCATCATCTTTTATAAAAGATTACCAGTATCTTATAATGTACAATTAAGGACAATAACCAATCATGTAATCATTCCATACAAAGCTGATGAGGAAGAAGAAAATCACTTTATTACAATTTATGTGACAAACATATCTTCATGTTTTCTACTCAAAGCCATTTGGAATAAATTGATCAATTCTAAATGATATACAGTCATTAGGCCACTCAAGTGAGACTGTGTTGATCCTGTGTGTATCTTCATGGCCGGGTTAAACATAACAGGTGTTGGAAATTGAGAACTTGGGATGTACTTCGGAGTTATGTCTCAGCCCATTCTGAAAAACTTAGAAAGTGTTTTTGACTGAAGAATTCTGATTGGACCAAAACAATGGAGACAGACATAAACTGGAAGATACAGACAGGTGGAAGACAAGCAGACACATTTACTGAACCAGAAACAGAAGTGATGACAGGCCAGAGAGGAAACAGAGAAACAGATCTGCTCAACACAGTTCATCTACATCAAGTTAAAAAAACACCCTCATGAACATAGACATGCTCAGGAACACATTCACCATAGTGATAAGGCACAAACAGGACTAGACCGTAATCCAAAAAATAAACATTACATATTCCCATAAAAATCTGCTTGGTTAATTATATTCTCTTCTTTTTTTTCCTGGAAATTTGCTGCGATATGGAGAAAAACCTGATACCTGCAGTTTACTGATTGATTTTAAGGCGTAACAGAAGGTTTTATGAACGGAGAAAGCCACGTTAAGTCTCTCATTGTACTTTTAATATTTAGTTCTATTTAAAATATAAGATACTTACAGGCAAAGTTGGTTAAAGATCTGTATAGCAGTAATATCTTGTAACAAAACAAAAACTTTATAATCTCAGATGGTTGAAAACATTCATAGTTCTGTGACAAACTGCAACAAGACTTACGTTTTCCTCTTAAACACAATGTGGACTTTAACAGTAGCATCATTATCTCTATGCAAATCTATATCAGCAACATTGTCAAACATTTTGGGGATTAATATCTGTACATACATGCAACTTCAAACCAGTTTCCATCTGAAAAAAGTATCACAGAGCTTAATTTTGCTGAGCGTCAACAGTAAAAATGACAAAATCTGACATGTTTAAGTTATAAAAAGTGCCTTCTCACAATGTGTAATCAATATATAGTAGCCTATACATAAAATTATTCCCTATAAATAATCTAGACAGGATAAATAAAACATTTGTAATATACATCGCAGTGTTGATTTTTCGTATTTCCTTCCAAGATTTGTTAGCAATGCTGTACTATAATACAGTGTATCACAATTACTGTCAGCCATCAGTCCCTCTGGCTTCTATCAAATCAGCCATTCTTCACAACAGCAAGATTTGAATAAGGTTTTGCTCCAAAAAAATGCATTGTAAAACATCTGAAAATAGCATCTGTGGGGCGTGACAACTTCAATCCACTGTATTCTACAGACATGATGAAGAACTTAAAGGTACAGTTCAACTGAAAGCCTTTTGGAGAAGACTCTTTCAATTCCTGCTGTGCACTGACACTTGACATCACTCATGCAAACTGTGCACTGCATCTTTCCAGCGCAGTAATCTCTTTTTAATTACAAAAAGACTTGCCTGTGGTGCTTAGTCCTCCATCATATATAACAGCTCTTTTCTTAGAAACAGTCATAAAGTCGAGTTAAAAAAACCAACAAAACAAACAGACGAACAGTCCCGCTCACAAACCTGCAGGCTTTAAGTTACATTTTGCCTTGTTTAAGTGATGCAGCCCACGTTCCTGTCTTTATTATTACTATTTCCTCTACAATACTTAGCATTAGCTTCACAAAGACCTGCTGTCTTTAATTTAAAAAAATAAGAAGATATTAACAGTCGAGTAGATTATTACATATTAACAGATCAATTTGTCTGGACATGGCTGTCTCTCAAAATGGCAAAACTGCATTCATGTCATGCTTGTATAGATTTCGTAATGGCATGGACAGAGGAGGTTATCTTTACAAGTTATGAGCATTGTCTTGGGAATTACACACCTTTAATGCAGGTGAGTAGGAATGACATCTTAAAAATGTCTCCTTAGAGAGGCTTTTGAATAGAGACAAGAGATAAATGGGAGCAAACATACACAAAATTACGAGAAAAAAAAGGAACGATTTTGGGGTCTTTAAAACTCCAGAAAAATTCACTGTGCTAAAATATCCATGTTGTGTTTTCAGTGCAAGCAGCAGCAGCAGCAGCAGCAGCAGAGCAGCCTAATTTGAATGCAGTGAGTGTATTCAGCTCTTATTATTCACTGTGAACTGATGAGGCTAATTGTTTGCTCTCTTATCTCGATGCTCACACAAAAGGGAATTCTAAGAGCAGCAAAATGGACAACCAGCTCTGAAAGCGCAGCAACGTCTGCTGCACATGCTGAACCATGAATAAATACAAAATTTTTCAGAGGCTGACATTTCTGGAGAAAAAAAAAACATGTGCTGCCATGGTTACTGACAGCTTCTCTCCTGTCTATTTCTCTCCCTTCTCCTCTCACTCCATCCTCATCTCACTCTCTCTCTCTCACCCTCAGAGATAATGACTGCAGTAATAAGCACTCTTGTGGTCTGACAGGTAAAGCTTCTGGAAGTCACAGCTACATAGGATCCTGCATGTGAGGCTGATTTCAATGTGCAGCAGGGGTGCTGTTAACGGATTTTAATACAATTGGGAATGTTAAGCCCTTGTGTGTGCTGTGACTGGTGCAGCCCAATCAGGAGGCCATTGTGTTTGAAGTGCACATGATATAAACCCCTGCAGCTCTGGTGGAGGTTGAGGGTCTGACTCCCACAGGAACTGACAAACACTTCACTTCTCAATCAAGCTCTGCACCAACTGCAATGTGACCTGATATTTAGAGGCTGACCTACATCATGTCTTCTGATATCTGAGGAGACGGAGAAAAGGATGCACTTGCTCCTGATTTCTAAAACTTTTCCTTTGAATGCCCCTTATGATTTATTTTTTACTAGAACAATTTTATCTATTCTTTAAAAATGTTTTCAATAGGAAACTTATATAAATATAAAAATCACTCTTGCTTTAATTGTTATGCTTATTTCAATCTCTCATTTTCTAATTCAGGGGTTTTACTTAATTCCAAGCCGTGAGTGTGTGCCAGCATCAGACAATGAAATCAAAATATCCATTTGCATCTCCACAGAAAGAGGGCCCTAACAGTGAGCAGATTTAGGTCAAACCGAGGTACAAACTTTTTGCTTTCCTGAAGCCTTTTGATGGGTAAAATATAGCAGCCTATAGCGTTCTTAGTTGAATGAGTGGCAGTTTAAAGGAGCAATATGTAACTCTGACACCTAGCGTTTAAAATGGGTACTGCCACCTACTTATCTGTTCTAAACAAAAACAAAAAAATTCTACAACAGAATCTCAACTTAGAAGGAGGACATACTGGCTGCTGAATTGTTGACAGAGAAGCCAGCACTTCAACATAGCATGTGACCTTAATGTCTGATCATATAGTAAGGTCATTTTGATTATTTCTGTAGATATTTTACATATTGGACCTTTAATGGCCAAAGGTAAAAAGAAAAGCTTAAAGAATGTAATTATTGTTTTGCAAATTGACGACTAGGTACAGAGTCAATGACTGACAGTTAAAGATATTTGAATCTGTTACAAAACAAGGGGCTCTGTGATTTACTGAACAAAGCGCTGGTCACCACAGCAACTAAAAAAACAAAACATGGGTGAAACAGGGTGGCACAGGGTGAGATAGGGAGAGACAAGAGTGAGGAAATATACATTCAGAGCAGGCAGCAAGCCAGAAATTCATCTCATTCTGTCAGTCTTGTTGTGATCACCCCAGTGACTGCACATGTAAAAAAGACGCATTCTACCTTGCCGCCAGCCTGCTGCCGTGGTTACACACGAGTAGCGGTCACCGTGGATACCACTCCATGTGTTCCCTCCTCTCGCTGCATGAGTCCCTTTGAACTCATGGATGATAAAGAAAAAAAAAATTTGGAAAGCAAGGCGACACAGTCAAGTCTCCTTCCAAGAACTGCATTTTAACTAGATGTCTTTTCTTTGGATGTTCAGGAAGTCTGAGGTCAACAAACAAAGACTCTTACTGTTTGTCTGAACCACCAGCAGCATCAATACGTTTGATCTCTTTTTGTGTGTGATACAGGGGAGGCTGTGACATTACAACATAATCGTTCTTGACTTGTGCTAATTTAACTTTCTAATACATTAGCTTATGAATAGGTGGAAAACGTTTAGCATAGTGCTAACGAAAGTGTCCCTGACAATTTAAAGCACTTGGCTCAGTATGTGCCCATTTAGCTATATACTGAATAATTAAGAACCATTAAAAATATAGAGTACTGTGACATTATTGCTATGGTTTCTTTGAAGCCTTTCAGATCACTGCTTCTGAGAACTTCAATGTGGACTTTGAAAAAGAAAAAAAGAAAAAATTGTGATCACGACCAGAGCTTTAGCCATTTAGGCTTGTGATTAAGAAGCTCACGCTGAACTACTCTAATCTGATTTTGAGCAGTCACTTGTGGCCAGGGCTTTAAATAAAAAAATTTGAAAAAAATGCTGAGGTAATGGGTCCAAATTCCCACAATATTCACCAATAATTTGAGTAAAATTTGACTAATTTCAATAGTTTGAGGCTTAAAATGCTTCAATTTAAGATTTAACCTGTTGAATCAACATTTAGGCTTTAAAATAGATGATTTTTAACTTGAAAACGTCGACTATAGAGGTTTGATGTGGTGTCTAGATGGAGTTCTACATGGTGGTTTAGAGGCCAATTGTTTAATGTACTGTAGAGTAAAACAACAAGGAGTTATATTCCCTCAGTGACCACCAGTGTTAGTAATGTACGCATCTCCATTACTTAACGGTGAGTTGAACAGAGGTGATGCACTCTTCTGTTTATAGCAACAGAGCAAAGAGACACTTCTCATTCTCCAGCTGGGTCCCTGACTGCATCATGGACTAAATTAAAGTTAGAGATGCAGGGAATGATTCTAACAGGGAACCGAGAGAACAAAGATCACACAGAGTGAAGACCTTTTGCCCTCTTATTCTCGTCTGCAGAGAGCGAGAATGCAGCTTTATGGAGATAATCTGCTCCCTCTTCATTTCCAGATACCCGTCAATAGGCTCACAGAGACAAGTTAAATAATCAGTATAGAAGGATATTGTGGCTATAATTAGAAAACAGAGACACGTATAACTTTAAAGGTGGAAATAAATAGGCTTAAAGACAGAGTTGATCATTTCTCCTGAACCACTATATCTGCAGGAATGAAGACATGAATCATGAATAGACACTGCTTCAAAGCATGCACGGATAAAACTGCCTCAGTGAGAACTCTTGTCTTCACTGATATTTGTACTCTTATCTTATCTGTAATCTTCTGATACTGTGAAGACAGTGAAGCAGGTTCAGCTTTTCAGTTAAATATTCCCCTTGCACTGAAGCTTAACCAGGCCCAGACGTGCTGTCCTGCTGCTGTTCCTGACCTCTGACCTTTTCATTAAACAGTGCATGAGGAAGAAGGAAATTCTGCTGCGCATATAAATAACTTATTACATTTGTTTTGTCATTTCTACTCAAAAGATGTTGCCAGTGTGCGTCACAAGGAAGTGGAGATACTATTGCACTTTAGCCGTAGCATTTCTACCTTAGACTTGACTTGCATTTAGGAGAGGTCTAAAACAAGCCTAGTTTGAATGGTAAATGGAAAGCAAAAAAGCAAAACCGCCTGGAATACATGAGGCGAATCCCTGATCATAAGTGCTGCTGGCTATCAACATCCATTAAAATCTGTGTAACTTGGGCTGATTGACAGGTACAAAAAGAGGAGAGAGATATATGTCTTTTTTTCGACAGTATATGCTCAGAGGATAAAGTCAGTAACTTTTCTTTTATAAAAAAAAGTAAATAACTTCAGTCTATAGGCCCCAACGTATTTCCAAAAACAGAGAGTGTAGTAGTATTGTTACGCCTGAAAGACAACTGGAATGCGAGCAGGCTTCCTTCTATGAGCCTTGTGGTTGTTGCGATGTACTGACGGGAAGGTGCTCTGTAATCCAGCTGGTCACCTCCTTCAACACAGACTCGGCCACCTCTGGGAGGTCGTGGTGAAGCGCGTGATAGCCTCCCTCGTAGACCTGACCAGAAGAGAGAGAGCGAGAGTGTCAGAGAGATGGGACACATGTGACAAGGAAGTCATTTCATTCAGTCACTGGCTAAACCCAACAGGAAATAGTATTTGTGTTCAGGAAACAGATGCTTTTCTGCATTCAGCTGATTTCCTGTTACAATTTGTCCTATATTTTTGTCCCATCACGATAACTGGAACATTACATCCCCAAAATACATGTGATGATGGAGGAGTCTCACTCCTCATGAGCCCCACCTGATTCTGAACACGTCTCGTATTGGTGCAATAAATAAAACACAAATAAAATGTGAGCAGGGACTTTTTTCTCTTGTTTGTACTTCTCTCATGTGATTAACCATGTGAGAAAAGAGTGTGTGAACTTCCTTCTTTACAGAAACAGAGGAGGAAGAATTTAGCAGCCTCCAGCATGTCAGTGAATGATTTTCATTCAACAAATGCACCACTTAATGATTTTCAAACTATGCTACATATCCATCTGCAGCTTCCGTTTGGCACTGACCTTTTGCATATATCGTTAATCTACTAAATTGTGTTTTCATGTCTCAAAGGCAGCAGTTGTTAACATTTTGACTGTGGTGATCCCAGAGCCTGTTGGGGCCCTAGGCAAAAATAATTAAAGGGCCCTCCAACCAACATTCAGCAGGGCAACAAGAATGAGTGCTGTAAGATGGGGCCCCCTTAGGGAGGTTACCTACCGTAATTGCAAAATTTGCACATTTTAGGCCGCTGCTTTGGGGCCCCCTACTGGTCTGGGGCCCCAAGCAGTTGCCTGCCTGGCCTATTGACAAGCAGTGCCTAGAGTTTCTAGAGCTGTGATCATGAACTGGCGGCCTGCGGGCCACATCCAGCCCACTAAAGCTTCCCATCCGGCCTCCAGAATAGAAATGACCATAAGGATGAAATACTGGCATTAGGTTAATGTGAGAAATTACATTTTCCCTCTGACTTCTTTACATCTGGGTTGACAGCTGTCAGGCTAATGTGCAAGCATATTATAAAGTCCGGCCCCCCTCAGTGTCTGTCAAAAAACAGCTGGCCCTTGAATAAATGTATTTGATGAACCCTGTTGTCACAACTGGAATTATTCCCTCAGGTTTTTACTATTGTATGGAGGTTTTTTTTAAGAGAACTGTTCAAACTTGCATCTATGTGATGTTATAATTTCTGAAAGGTTATTTTACCATGGAGTCCAGCTGTCAACAATAATGGAACAAAAGATTAAGAAAAATGTTGAAATAGAAAAGGACTGATAACAAACCATCCCCACCTTCAATTTCTTGTCCGAGCTTGGTGCGTTTTCGTGCATCATCCTGGAGCCTCTGATGTCAGACAGTTTGTCAGCGTCGCCGTGCAGGAGCAGGAAGGGCCAGCTGATTGACGGGATCTCCCTCTCAATGCGCGCCGCCGCACCCATCAGCTGCATGGCGAACGACACCCGCATGCCGCCGTGGAAGTTCAGGTCATCAGAGTCATACGCCTCAACCTGGAAAGAGAGAAGTAAAAAGATTGAAGAAGGGAGTTATGGGACAAAGTTTCTAACTGCAGGGCTGATAAAAATGTAGATCTCAGACTTTCTCTGCTGTTCTTTGAGTTAGTTTGAGTTTATAAACTCTAACTGACTTTTTTGCGTCAGATGGAATCAGCTCAACATGGTATTACATTTCCTGTTAAACCGTTACAGTAGTTCATATATCTTATTATATATATTATATCTATTGGTTTGTGTTGATTTTGGCACCCCCTGTGGACAGAGCAGTGCCACTAATCTCTTTGCTGATTTTGTCCTGTACATGCAAAAGTTTTTTTTTTCTCATCCTCGTTTTTGATGTGTATCCCATATCAAGAATATTTCTATTGAAAATGTAAAAGTAAATATGTATGCTGATGGTATTATTTGCTTTAGTTTAGTAAGCCATAAAAAAAAAATCACCAATAGGAGTGTTCAGACTGCAGGAACTTTTTCATAGTTCTAGGGACTGTTTGAACCCTCCCCCTTTTTTCATGATTTCCAACCGTGAGAACTATGAACTATTTTAGTTCCTAAAACCACATTTAGAGGAACCCTTTTCACCTTCTGCTTCAAAGTAGGTACTATGGAATGCAGACAGAAAACAGTCCCCATGGTGTGTAGTTCTCAGGGAACTCCCCAGTGGATAGTTCCTCTTCAAAAAGAGAACTGTTTGGTCTGACATCACCTAATGGTTTTATTTTACCGATCTTTTATTGAGTCCATTTAAACCTTTTGTCTTATCTCTATGGTAACCTTCCAATGCACAACAAAAATCATCTGTCCAGCATCGTTAAAACAGCCAGTAAAATAATTGGCACACAGTAGCTTTCCATTTCAGGTATCTGGAACAGACAAATTGTGAGAGGGGAAAAGTCTATCTCTGCTCTGGCCATCCTCTCTTGGAATAATTTGTTCTTCTCCTCCCCTCTGCCCGGAGGAACAAGCTGCCCAGGGCTAAAAGCAACAGAGTCAAATTTTGGTATGTTCCTAGAGCAATTAACGCACACTCTTCTTTAAAGCTTGACTGCACTTTCAAGCAGCACTTTAGCAATTTATTTATATTGCTACCATTCCAGGAGAATCTTTAACAAACAGATGGATTTTCTTTTTCTTGGATGATACCAACAGGTTGTCTTTTTATTTGTTGTGTTTTTGTCCACTGCTGTTAATAAAACTCCAGGGACAATAAAGGTCTAAACTGAACTGATAAATTCAGTCTTTCATAACCGCTTCTCATAGGAGCTTTAAAATCACAGATGTGAGAAAGAGGCAATGTAAGTCCATAAAGTAGATTTATGGATTGAGAATCTCTTTTTTTTTTTACAACAGCGATACATTTGAGTTAAAATCCAAATATGGAAGAAAGTCTAGAGGAAAAATGCTCCTCTGGGAGATGAGGGTTATGGAAATAAAAAAAGGATCCTGGGAATAAATATAACAGTCCGCAAGCGTGAGTAAGGATTAAAAATAAATGGATTGTGGAAAAACACAAGTCCAAACTAAACAAAGAAAGGACCCAAAAAAGGAGACAATAGGATGAAGTGCATTTGTTACTTCAAATTGGTTTGAAATCAGAGTTGGAACAGCAGATCACGCAGCCGGTGTCTGTGACTTTTAACATGAATACTTTCAAGTTCCTATCTGCTCTCCTATCAGTCACAGACACTCCTGTTTCTGTTAAGCGTATATATAAACACAGCTGATGGCCCACTCTTACAGAAGCAGCCTCTCTCAGGCCACATGTGCTGCTGCTTTGAATAATAAATGACTGAAAGCTGAGCTGTGGCAAAAAAATGACCTGTTCAGCTGCTCGGAGGAGTTAATGAGGCAGAATTTCTTGGAGTCACATCATGCAACAAAAATAAAAAGCCAATGGAATGTATTACATATTGCAAAACACACAAGCTTTATCTTGAGGTGAAAAGGTAACGCTGCAGTTGTAACAATAAGAGTTTGGCTGAGTTGTTCCTTGTAAAAATGTTACTGAGTTTGGTTTGTATTGGGCCATATATACTTGTGTAGATATGATTTGTGTAAAAAAAAAACATTCAAGTGGCATGTTTAGTTAACGCTACACACAGTATCCTCATTTTTGCATTATAGACTGTATGAAAAATGGACAACACAAGACTGGGATAGAAGTGAAGCCAAAATGAAAAATGGACAACACAAGACTGGGATAGAAGTGAAGCCAAAAGATTAAGAGCTGCAGTTTAGGTCACAAACTCCGCCTCCTCCATGTTATCAGATGGAGAATGGGGCCAATGATGCGTTCCATTTGATCTCAGAAGTTGGAAATTACGAGGTCGCCAGTCTGATACGTTATGAGGAACGCCCCCTAAAGTTAGAAATCCGACTCGGAAACTCAGAGGAAGTAATGTTTATTGGCCACTTAGTTTCCTTTTTTTGTGTACTTAAATCAATCACACCGATAGTATTTGGAAAATGATCTATCAGGGGACATGTTGCTATGTTGGTTTCAACAGCAAACTATCACGTAGTGTGTTGTCAACACCTGGTATTACCTAACAAAACAGAGGTACTCCTGGAGGCTACCATGTTGCTTGTTCGACTTGTTGCCAACTCGTAACTGGAACACAGTCAACTCTTGTGTGACGTCATTCCAGCTCAAACATTGGACTCCGGAGGTAAAAGGAACGCACCACAACTTTTAAATTAATATACACGTCATACATTTTTATTTTTTCATGGTTTCTTACATCATAGTTACTTCTTATTATGCAGACTGATTTCCAAGTGTTACACTTTCAGATATCTGTTTTATTAAGTATCTCAATGAGAAACTGTTTGAGTAATTTTCATGTTATATACTTTTATATCAGAAAAAATCAATAAAGATATTTGAAAAAAGAAAAAAAAAGAAAAAGTATCTCCATTAGAAAAAGAGCTGAAGTAATGTCATGACTGACAGCTCTGTTGACAAATTTTTTTCTCCTGCAGCGTTCTATACCGGATTATCAGAGTAGTAGGAGGAACAGAGAGAGGAAATGTTGCACACACAAAAGTCTTTCAAATGTACATCACTGTTGGTATCTACTTCAAACTGACACAAGATTAAGATCTGCTGTGGACGTTTTATCTGTAAGTTTTATGTGTGCTTTGCTAAAATGGAAGAGGCGGGGCTCCACTAGCCTGATCCTTTCTGCACGTCTCAACTCCAAATGATGTCACCAGCCTAACTACACATTTGTACAACAGAAGAGGATGGATGTGCACTGTCCATATGAATATATAGACTATGGTTTGTACGTTTTACTTTTGCATTATTATATCTTAGGAGCTGTTGACATAAATCACAACACTCAGAAGCTCGTCAATAAATGGTATGCAGTATGTCAAAGAAGCCACCAGATGAGTATGGAAGAAAAATAAACCTCCGGTTATTGTATTGATTTCAATATATTGTAATGCAGCTACTGCACAGATGAATCAGTATTGAACGAGGTTTGTGTTTGTACTCCAAAGCATATTCAAAGGAATAGGCCACCTTACAAAAACTAAGTCAAATGATGTCTCCTTTCAATACCTGTGTCTACCTAAAACTGTAGCTGCAACAGGATATGACATCACTACCCCAGAAGGCAGAAGCAGGATGTGGGATCCTATTGTGAGTGCAGAATCATGCAGATAGGAAACAAACATAGACACGACCCCACCCATGAAAAAACCACAGCACACTGTCAGAGGCACAGGTACGTGCAAATAGAGGTGAGCAGATGTGCCTGTGTGTTTTTTTTTGGGGGTCTCCTCTGTAGTTCATCTTGTGGTTATATAACGAATGCAGACGAGTTAGCAAACACAATACACACATACAAAGGCAAAAATGAAGTGAACTACAAAATGTTGTTTGTTGCAACCTTGTTATCGCTTTGTCCTGAAGGTGACACAGTACATGCACCTGTTTTCATAATTACAAATGAAACAATAAAACCCACCAAAGGCTTAATGATAAGACAAAGCAAACCCCTCTCTGTTTGGAAAGGGTTCAAAGTATGTATTGTCCAAAACATTTTGCAGCCTGACTTCACTCACGTATGCATAACGGTGCAACATTCCCCCCTGAGACCTCCCAAAATTCCCACCCCGACCTGCTTTTTCAATCACAAAATACAAAGCAGCCTTCAAACGGAGACAGCATTTGTCTCTTACCTGCTTCTTGTCCCGTGAGATCCATTTGGAATCGATGGAGCCCAGAGTGAGGCTGGGCAGTATGTGGTTAAGAACCTTCGCCATAAAAACCTGTAAACAGCGAAAAACAAAACACGGCAAGCGTTTCAGTTTATTTTCACACATCAACACGTCCCTGAGGAATGTTTCCATCTCTCTCTGTCTTTATTTTTTTCTCGCCATCTGCCTGGGTTTTACAATGAGACTCTTCAGTCTTCAGTTTTGCATGTGTACTGTAAAGTCACCTGTTTGCACCCCGTGGGTGTGTTTATAGCAGTGCAGGATTTTAAAAACACATTTCGTCTTGTTAAAATGTGCTAATAATTGCAGAAACAAGTCTCTTTTCTCCCGTACAGATTGTGACACCACTTCTGTCATCGTTTGGTCCTGAAAATGTGGACACCCTCGTGTCTGTGATTCAGTAAGAGACAGCTAATGCTGCTCAAGTGGTACTCACAATGATTCTCTGAACACACACAATAGAAGGTGTCAGTATCGTAGTCATGAACCACAGCAGGGCTGAGTGGAGTAAAGCAATTTCTAGTACTGAAGAGCGCAACTTAATAAGGCAGAAGAGAGAAAAGAGAGAAAAGAGAGAACAGTGAAGAGTGGTACCTTGAATGGTGTGGCTGAGTCTGGGTTCATCTGGACCATCGGAGCTATCAGAGCGACTCCGGCAAAGTCACTGGGCCTCTCACACGCTGCCAGGATGGAGATCGCACCACCCTGAAAAGAAAAAGAAAACAAAATGAATACTTTTTTAAATGAACCGATGATTGAATTCAATATGTATTTTGTCAGATGAGGAAAATTATCTGAATTGTAAAAGTCTTTAAAAACTGGCTCTAAAGTCGACTGAATGAAAGACAATTTGAGTCTGAGGTGAAGTGAAGATGAACTTGGTTTCCATCACCAACAATAAACACATAATGTACACGGACAAATCACAGACGCTGTTAATTTAACTCAAGATTCGGTTTCTTGACCAGTTGATTGACACGTATCTCATAATGTAGAGAACCTTTATTACAGTGCATATGAGAAGAGAGTTAGCGAACATAAAGGGGGGGGGGGGGGGGGGGCTGGAGCTGATCCCAGCTGTCATTGGGTGAGTACACATAGGAGTGGTCGCCCATCAATAACAAGGCTGACATACAGAGACGAGAGACAGCCAGCCACACTCACATTCACACCTATGAGCAATTAGAGTCACCAATGAACTTTACAAGCATGTCTTTGGACTGTGAGAAGAACCCAGAGAGATCCCATGCATGCCCTTTACGATGGGGATTTGAAACAGGAACCTTCTTGCTGTGAGGCACCACCCAATTGTCACGTGAACGGAAATCAGCACTTCTGATTGGTTGTTGTGTGGAAGTGGTTGAAAGAGTTCAGACAGCATATATAGTTTAACATAGTTCATTTAAAAAAAGGCAGCAGGTTTTACTAACACCAAATGTACGTCATCACATGGTAGGAATTAATCTGATATCTGGGCTGTTTGCCAGTGACTAATGATTGAATTGAAAGAACAATGAACAACTGTTAAACTTTTTTCAGACTAAAGAAAATTGAAGCAACATGAAGATTCAAAAAGACAGAAAGAGCACATTTCAGTGAGGGGGAAAGGATACGTCACAGAAAACAGGGAGTGTCTTAGAGGAGTGGGAAGGCCTTTGGAAAGTAGGTGAGAGGTTCTGATTTGAGGAGCAGTGGGAAAACTCCTCAGAGGTCAAGGAGAACATAAAACAAACCGCCTTTTGTTCAGACGGGTGTGAATTTCCACCCTGCTCTTTTGTTGTTGTATCTCTACACAGTCTGGAAGAGAAATGCAAAAGTGACTTCCCCTTGTAGTTTATTCAGACATCAGCAAAGGCCACACCTTGGCGCCCATGCAGACATTTGTAATAATAGTTTAAATGCTGTGATGTAGTGCAGTGGTAATTAGCAGCTCTGTGGAGGCCAAAATTAAAATCAATTAGCTATGGTTCAGTTCGACGTGGCTCCTCTTCTCAAGAGTCTTGCCGGTGCAAACAGACAGACCCACTACACACACAACCGGAGATATTTTGCATGGGTGAACCTGTCCGTCTAACCCAGGAAACTAATTGGTTTCAACTTAGTTTGTGTGAAAGTTCTCTGTCACCTTTGTGAATATTCATCAGACTGGGGGCCAATGACAGGCTCACTCCACAAAGAGAGGGACTACAAGACAAAACATTTCCCACCAGAAAATCTCCCTCTCTAAAGCGCACAAGCACACTCTGCTGCCTGCATGCATATGCCCACATAGAGTTAGAAGAAGAGGCTGGCGAGCTGGATCCCTTTCCCACCTCCTTTCTGTATGACTTCTTTACACAAACATTCCAACACATAATCCAGAAAATAAACCCTGAGTGCTGCTCATACAGGCTGCCCAGTTACACTCATTTTTGGGGTTACATTTTACAAGACGACGGAGTGTAATTTGGTCAGAAAGCATTCTGTGCAAAGAAATGCTCTTTTTACTCACACACATTTTGTCTGGTGGGCTCCAATGATAGTACAAGATAAGTATGGGAAAGAGAAGAGAGAGACTAAGAGATGGAGAGAGAGAGAGAGAGAGAGAGGAAGGGAGAGAAGACAGAGGACCTCTTTAAGAAGCTTATTACAGTCCTCTGTACCCTTTCTCTGGCTGGACTTTGACTGTGAGAATGAATGCTTGTATTGTATGTTTTATGTCTACTTACAGTGGTGAAATTGAAATGTCAAAAACAGCCTACGATGAATTATATGGACTGCAAAGCTACTAAACTGTTTTTTTTATTACTGGTGATTCAGCTTTAATACTGACATTTCAAGACAGTACTTGAGCATTTTATTCAATAGGCTGCTGGTAAATGGGTGAAATGGTTAACAAATACAGATATTCTACTATATAGACAAAACTGCAAATAGCGAAAAGTGAATAGATGATAGAATGACAAAGTGCAGGCATTTCTATAAAAGAGTCTGCTAAAAAACTTTTCCAATTTGTCAGAATTGAAATGAGGTTCAATAGAAATGTATTACATTGCAGATGAATATATAACACCCTTGCTGTAGCAAGAAATCCTTTAATAAAAAGTCTCCTAAAATGGGTTTATGCAGTGACTGTTACTTGCAGTATGTTAGCACCACATGCCAAGATTCAATTCCGTGACCACGACATAGCAGGTGAGGACGGGTGTCATTTAATTTAACATTATCGATGATTTCAGTAATAAGTTCAAAACGAGTGAAAGCCAAAGTCAGAGTGAAGAATGTTTGGCACAAAAACTGGCACGATTTAAAGACAAACAAGCAGTTTAGCATAAGGACAAACTGAATGAGTAATAGATCCTGAGAGAGATGCAGGGTTGGAAAGCTGAACAAATACACCAAAGGGCCTTAAACAATGACGAACCATTACATAAAACTCTGGCACGAAGGAAGTAGGACAAATGGTCCTCCGCCAGAAATTCTGATGGAGAAAAAGAGAACTGGGGAAAAGTGAGAAGGAGCTGTAGCTGGAGGCTTTGGTTAGCATTCCCATGAGATGATACAACACTAACAAAGTGCTCCAATACTTGATTATCCAAACAAGATGCAGCAAAAACTAAAATTAAATTGTGAAATCAGTGTGGTGTCACACTGCTACAAAAGCTACAAATGTGTAACTGTAGCTGTAGCCTTCATGTTAGAAGGTTTTGTGAAAACTGTTACTAGCGTTTAAGACTTGATAAAAAATATTCTTGACATGCAGTTCTTTAAAACTAGCTTTAAACTTTTGTCACTTTTTAAAGTTTGACAGTTGGAGAAATTGTTTCACAAGGCTTGGCGTATACAGTTAAGCTAGCAGCTGCGTAAGGCTACACCAGGAACAGAAGTGCTTTGATTCTAACGTCAGTATGCTAACGTGTGAAGACAATACTAAAATGCTGACGTTTAGCAAATAATGTGTCTGAAATAGCTTCTTGTTAACTATACACTGCAATCTGTTTATTGTCTGCCATTTTTTACATGCTTTACATCGCAAAGTGTTGAAGAAACAAATGAGATGGTGTTAATGCTCTGTACGCTAGGCTACTTTTGCTAACAAAACTACAATGCAATTCGGTGCACTTTTGTGGTTGTTAAATTACATTAGGGCAGTATTTCTTTTTTATGAGCCAGAGAATCAGAGTTTCACCAAACTAAATTTACTTTACTGTTGGGTGTTTACCATCTTGCTTACATGAGTGTTAGCATGCTAGTATTCACTTAACGCAAAACACAGCTGAGGCTGAGGAGATGTGAAGAAATAGTAAAGAAAATGTATTGGGTCATAAATTTGGTCAGCATCCCATTGGAGACTTTTCAAGTTTGAGCTGGTGGTACTTCTAAAAGATAAAAAAAATAAAATAAAAAAAAAGCACCACAGTTTTAAAGAATACACTGTTTGGGATACTTGAATTCATTAACACAATATGCTGATCCACACAGGGGATTTTGAGATGTATGGCTTGATAATGGTAATTTTCAATGAAAAATCAGGAGGAGTCATCCTCTGTGTTATAAATATCAGCATTTCATTTGAGTCTTATACTTGATTAGATATTAAACTCTGGACCAAAGTCTGACTAATCAACATCAGCCATGCAACATACCTGGCCAGCAGAAACAAAAAAAATATTTTATATTATTTTACATTATTATTATTTATTATTTATACAGTATATAAATAAAATAAATACATCTACCCTTCCTTTATATCTCATCCTGGTTTCTATTTTTTCTTTCATTCTGTAGAATCCACAGGTGGTTTCCGTTGTGTCATCCAAGCCAAGTTAAACAGAGACACACACAAACAGAGGGGAAGAGGAACAGGCTAAAAGAAACAGGATGAGAAGTCACAACAGTGGGAAGTTGGGAAATGACGCCTGTAAAAACACAGTGACACAAAATTGGATTTGGGTTGGGTTTCCCAAACTCAAGGTCTTTGCTTTAGTTTATCCTAAGTAAAGAATACCTTTATGAAAAAAATAAAAAAAATAAAAGGACAACAATAAAGCAAGGCAGAGGAGGAGAAATTAGAAAACTAAGTTAAAGGAAAAACAAATTAAAAGAAGAGTCTTATTACCGCCCTTGGCAAGACTCTACTACCAGTCAAGTTAAGGTCATGTTAAGGTTTACATCCATAACATCGACAGAATGACAATGGAAATGTGGCCAGGAGGGAAAGTATGTTTGTATAATGGAAATATGTGAAAGAATGTATTTTCCCCTGGAAGAAAACAGAGCTATAACAAGGCCTATGTTAAACAGGAAAGGTTACACCACATACAGTAAGTTACTGGAGGGACATAATAGAAACTGTCCATCTATCTTTCCCTGCAGAGAATGTGATTGTCAGTAACCCACCACAGGGGTAGAGAAAAGAGAGGTTGTCGACTTCTTTGAGCATGAGAGGTCCTCTCTTATGGATGCAAATAAAAGGATATGACAGAAACAGAGTAATAAGATTCCTAACGTGCTGAAAATAATGATCATAAGAATTGGTAGGGGATAATGGCCAGAACAGTGCTTTTACAAGATATAATGATGTGTTAATGTGCTTCCAAATGCTTACTTGTGGTGGATAAATGGTGGGTCTCTGTAAATAATAAAACCAAAACCACAATCTAAACCTTGTCTTTTTCTTAAGTGTCTTAAGATAAAACATGGACGTCACCCATTTGTTCTGAAGAGATGTTTGGAAGCCAAACGCTGGTGGTTGCTATATTGGAAATGCTGTCTCAACCTTCAATCAATCTACTAACAGACAAAGAGGCAGAGCCGAGGTAAACCTTAAGCCACCTGGCAACAGCTACAACTCGATCAGTCAAGTCAGCCATGTCCATAATTATGTAAATTGATGCATAACCCTTAGCCTTACAGATGTGTAATAAAAACAATTTGCCCTCCATACAGTAAATAAAAAATGAGCAAAGATTTCCAACTCTTTCCACTGTCCTATCTCTACAATAAATGCACACAAAGCCAACCTCAAGTGGACACTCGAGGAACTTCTTTGCACTTCTGCACTGGCTTTGTTTTGCAGGACCAGAAGTACCTGCTTGGTATATATTGTGCTGAAAATAATAGAATTACCCAACATTGTGAAGATATTGTGTTCACAAATATGCAACAGACACGAGGTATCACTGACCAGTGAACAGTTGATCCTGGACTCTAAGTGAACTTGAAGATATCTCCTCCGGGCATCCCTGAGATTTAAGCTCACAAGAATGTGAAGGACGGATGGATGAACAGACAGAGATCTATTAAAAATAAGCTCTGCTGTGGAGACAGGAAATGAGAGCAGATAACGGTACAACATGACCGTCAGAAAGAACATCTGATGAAACTCCAGTTTGAGGGATGTACTGATGGAAGGAACAAACAAAGAGAGAAAAGAAGCATTGAGGACTGAGCAAGGGGAGAAGTGAAAGAGGAAAGATGTACTACTGTGACTTTGGCCCGTCTCTGTCTTAATATTTACACACTCTGATGTCTAAACAGGCGCTCTGCCTCCATCTCCCAGTTTAATTTACACAACACTATTTGCGTCTGTGCTCCAACAACCTCGGGTTGTTTTGAAATCAGCAACACAGTCTTTATATAAACACAGTCCTGTTTCACTGTGAAGCATCAGCCATAAATGGCTTTGCAAAAAGAGACTGGTGAATCTAATGGATTGTTGTTTAAAGCATCTCAAAGCTCAATTGATAGCCCACGATTAAACATGACCTTATTTACGAGGAGAAGCTGCGGCCCTGAAAAAGCACACAGCCAAATGTCTATAGCAGAGAAATCATATTTGGATAGATGAAAAAAGTGTAAAACACAAATCTCTGCATCCTCTGAATCTACAAAATACTTCATTATTAAGAAAATAGATGCTGAGATGGCACACAGACTCTTTTCACAATTCATTAAATTCATAATTACATTTTCTGCATCGATGTTCTTTCATATTCTAAGAAACAATCAATCCTGCAGATGTAAGTGAAAACAAAGTGGTTCACAGAATCCTATGGATTGTCACTTGATTAGTCATGCGGTCTCAAACTATCATTCTCAGAAAAAGTCATTAAATATGTTGTTTTCCTCTTCAATGTTGCATCGTGTCTGCAGCTGTTGATGTTTATTTCTATCAATGCCCACAGTTTAAGATACAGTATGTAGATTCCGGTGCCAGGGGGCTCTCAATCAATACTACAATAACAAAGATGACGTCGAGGCTGGCGGGGAATCGCTTCCTTGTGTAGCGGTCTTTGATGTAACATCAGGTGTTTCCACGGCAACGATAAACTTTCTGTCTGTCATGGCTGCTCTGTAATGGCGTGAGGTAATGTAAGTTAATAAAAAAATATACATAAGGTTTAGTTAATTTTTTATGAATTTAGATATTTTAATGTAAACATTGTCATCAAATTCTACATATTGTACATTGAATGCTCAGGGGTCATAACCATTGATGGTTTGGTAAATAAGATGGATAAAGTCTCATTATTTAAAGGATACAGCATATCAAAGAACTTCTGCTGCTTGGTTTTCCTTATCAAGCACAAAAAAAAAAAGATTTGCTGCAAGACAACAAGGCTACAAGCTTCTTATTGCAGAACATTTCTGCAAGGAATGTGCATGTACTCTTTGTTCCAGCTTAAAAAAGAGACTTCCAGCAGACTTAAGGTTAATATTAATAACAATATCAGAGTGCAGGTTGTTCAAAGCAAAAGGCGCAGAACACCTACAAGCTTTCTTTACAAACTCAGTTCTAACTTCCAGCTGTGAGCGCAAAGACTAAAAAGCTGTATGTTTTGTGACAGAGAAGTAAGCTTCTTCTTTATGTAATGCAGGATTATTGCACTGAAGGTAAAGCTGCATACATGAAACAACAGGTGTTCACTCTAAAAATACATAAATCCGGGCAGCTTGTTCATCCAATAGAAACAGGTTCTCTGGACTTAGCATTGATTTGACCTACAAAACACTGGCAGAGATGTTTTATTATATAACAAATCACTACTGTTGTCTGTAGCTGTACGGAGAGTTAGTGGGTCACAGAGCACAACAGTGAGAGGCAGGAATATTGAATGTAGCTCTGTGAAAAAAAACTTGAATAAACAGATCAGTTAAAAATAGCTCCCTGGCCGGCCTTGAGGCTGTTCAGCCTTTATGTAATTTTTTCTCAATGAACATCCTATTTCAGCCGCACGTCTGCAGATTTCATAACGCCATATTTGAGACTCTTAAAAAATATTTTTTTCATGCCATCTTACTGCGTTGCATTGGACTATTGTAGCCTAAAGAAGGTCACGGCCCTGTTGCTCTTATTTGATTAGAAACATTAAAATAATTCTGATAATCATTTGTTACCAAAATATAAGCCAACTGTTAGATTTGTTTTTTTGACAGCAACATCTAACTGAGCTTAATTATTTTCAGAAAATTGTATTATTCTACTGATATAAAGCTCAGACAGAAAGCAAAGTAAATAGTTCCCAAAGGTGCTGCAGCCTTCTCACCTGGTATAGCCTGCATGAAGTACCTAGTTTTGGACAGTGCAGCAGAAGCCTTGGTTCATTTCTGAACAAGACACTTTTTGTTCCATGCTCCATGTTGTCCCTCTGTCCCCCTAACCTTTATAACACAAGAATATTAAACCATGCACTGCACTGTTTAAAATAGTTAAACATTTGTTGAAGTCTCAATTTCCAGTGAACTTGAGGATAAAGGTGAATTAAAAACACAAAGAAAGTCACTGACACAGAACATCAGTTAAACTTTACATAGGTTTCTGTGACCGTTGCGCTCCTCTCTGTCAGCACAGCCACATCACCTCAGAGCAGGTCACTGAACCTGAAAGGGCTCTGTAGGAGTTTTTCAGTTCCCAGCAGCTGCACACTGTACACAATCTGTGTCACTGTGTTAAAGGTGAGCAGGTTTTCTACATAGTCATTCTCTAAACTCTTCTTAGATTACAGTAATAATACTTTACTTTATTCTCCCTCAGCTCTGAGCAGAACAACAACATGCAAACATGGTTTTTCACGGCTGTGTATTTTTGGACATGAAGCCACTACATGAAAGAAGAGTGTGGGCCTTTGTTTCAACTGAATGTAACTGTTGTGCAGAAAAAACCCTTAACAGGGCCTGCCTTTGAATTCCATGCAGCTGCACCTCTCTGTTACATGCTTACTGTACAAGGAGCTCTGAAACAATGCCATGTAATTTTGCAACAAACAATACATGTAAACAAATGAGAGAGCCCCTTTCACACAGGATAATTTGTTTTTGTGTGTGTGTGGGGGGTAGAAGAGAGTATGATGCTTTTGCATCATTTTCCTCCAAGTAGGCGGCCTGGGTTCAATTCCGACCTGCTGCTCCTTTCCCAAATTTCATTCCCCACTCTGTCTCCCGATTTCCGATTCTATGTCCTCACCTACTTTCCTACTGACTATCCTGTCTAAATAAAGGCAAGAATCCCAAAAATAAATCTAAAAAAACAAAAACAAAACCAAAGCAAAGTAAAGCAGAGACTTGGTCCTACCATGGAGTGGCCCACGATGAAGACGGGCAGGTCAGGATGGCGGCTTTTTATCAGGTCCACATGCTGCAGGGAGTCTCTGATGAAAACCTGGAAGTCTTTGACGTTCATCCGTTCGCCTTCACTCTGACCGTGGCCAACTGTGGAGGACAAGAGGGGAGGAAAAAGTCACAGATTAGAGGAAACCAAGAAAGAATGTATGAAAAAATGTCTGTCGGTTTTAAAAACTCCTAAGATGAGCTTTAACCTGAACTTTTTGTATCAAAGTAGGCAAAGAAGACAACATATGGAAGGCTTACTTCCCCCTTTGTGAAAAAGGCAACACTTGCCTTTTTTGAGAGTAAGAAATGAATCACAAGATTACCAAAATATTTGTCATAAGGGAATTTAAGATGTTGGACGTCTGTCTCACTCTGCACACTAGGTATATAAGGACACGACGGTTTCTCAGAACAGCTTTCCCACAGTTGAACTTCAGATAGATTCACAAATATTTTTAGCGTGTTATTTTTATTTGGCTGCGTATCACACACACTCTGTTCTATCTTTATTTTTTATTCAGCTAGATATGCTATGAGGACAGTGATGCTGTCTTCCAGACTTGTAAAAAATAAAATTGATTCATCCTGAGGAGAGGTGGATGAAAAACAGGAAGGAGCTCAAAGGGGCAGATGGATGGAGAGACAGGAGTGAGGATAAAGAGGGGACAAGTTGTTCATTGGAGTGGGATGAAGAAGTAAGAATGGGGTGGGAACAGAGAGAAAGTGAAGTACAGATGACAGAGAGGGTTGTTAAGCCTTCTACTGACTGTGCCATTTTTTACAATCTTATACATTTATTGAAAGCCACACTGCGCGATGCAGGTCTCATAATGTTGGGTACCACATGCATGTACACTGTGCGATGAGGTACCTAGTGTATCGTATGCTGCTAGGCTAGTTAACACGCAGCGTCTTTAGCGTCATCATTATGTGGCTGATGTTGCCATGGCACTCAACAGATTGTTAGCTCTTGCCGATAGTGGCGTTCATGTGAATAAAAAAAAGAAAAAAAGAGTAGAGATTAAAACATGTGGACACATTGTGGCGAGGGAAAAGAGGCCACATTAGCATGACAGTGCTGCAAAGAGAGCTTGAGCTAAGTCGTGTTAGCGTTAGCATATGATTTCGACAGCTCTGGTGCCTTTGTGGTCGTGCTGATTAGTGCGTCCCTTGATGCTGCATTCCTATTGGTTAGTTGACATGAATCATAGAAGCGTTCACATTGTGAAATAATCGTCCTTAATATCTAACACTGTCAGATATTTGTTGAAGGCTATCTTTGGTGACTCTTCTCTTTCGCACAGTGCGATGCAGGACCTCCGTTTTGCAGCAACAACCACAGATATTGCCACAACTGATCATTTTTCCTCTGGACAACCCCCAACATCTTGCAGTCTGTACCCGTCGTAAGGGGGGGATCACAAAGAAGAAAGAGGACAGGAGGGAGAGGGAACTTGGATCCTTCACTCT
Organism: Labrus mixtus; assembly: GCF_963584025.1. NCBI lineage: Eukaryota > Metazoa > Chordata > Actinopteri > Labriformes > Labridae > Labrus > Labrus mixtus. The sequence continues at coordinate 4,417,552 of NC_083626.1, read as the reverse complement.
TGTGATTTTTCACTTTAATTATATGTTCACCTGAAAGCAGAGATTTCCCACCTACATGTAACTGGGTGTAAATTGGGATAGACAATGTGACAGACTCTCTTACTCCATGATTGTGACAGTGTCCATGATTCAGATTCAAATGGGAAATAGTAGAGCGTGAAGAGAATTATGTTTTTCACAAATGACAGTTTTAATTTTTATTTTATTTATTATTTTATTTGAAAAGGGACAGTGTACATTAATCAACATTCAGACGTACATAAATGGACCCGAATTGGCCGAAAGGCAAATTTTTTTATCGGCAGTCCCTTTGCCAGATGTTATTTGGCATCATAGAATTAAATGTAACCCATTAACATTATGTTGTGTATGAATTTAACTCAACAACACTTACAGATTGACTTCTTTATCTAATCACTTCAGTCCAAAACAGCAGTGAGCCTGTATGCCATATCTGATCCATCCAACCAGCTGCAGCATCCCATATCTGACAGATTTATCATTTAAAGAGTGTGACGGTCCAGGTGTGTGCCCATGCCTATGTCTCCTAAGAGATCCCTCCTTTGTGGAAGTGATATAAAAGCATCAGAACGGCCTTTGAGGTGACAGACCGGAACAATAACTCAATTGAAGCAAGGAAATGAAGTGTTTGCTTCCCTAGATAAAGACGAGTGGAAGTAGATAAGGAAAGAAAGAAAAATGTAATGAAAAAGAAGATAATTTTCTGACAAGGCAATAAAGACGGAGAGGAGGAGGAATAGGAAGAAGAAAGTGAAAAGTTAGGAACAGAAAAAAAGAAGACAGGTAAAGAATAAGAAGAGTAATTAAATGTTGCTGACAGATGGAGAGGAGGAAAAGTACATGAATATGTATGTGTGTTTGCATTCATATAATGTGTATGTTCTCCTCCTGCCTTCTTGCAGCAGTGGCTGAGAGGTGAGGTGGGTTGCCATGGTGACCATTGAACCAATTAACATTCACATGTGCAGCTCCCACCTTCTCGCTCTCACTCTGTAATCTTTAGAGTCATGCTGTGTGATAATAATTACAGTTTGTGTATTTAAAAGAGTCTTTATTCTTTATGTTTTTTGTCTCTTCGTCAACACTGGAGCAATGAGAAGAACATGCAAATCAATGTCCAATAACAGCAGCAGTGAGTGATGGAGCATCGCAAACTTCTGGATCGATGCTCACTACAACCCCTCCCACGTCAGATCAATGAGCTCACACTCGGCTGAGTCCACATCTATTGTTATTGCACTCCATCAAACTCACACACGCTCGGATATTCACACATGAACACACGTTGATATTCAGACAACGGACACACAAACGCTGCAGATCACAGATCCATCCACTGCTGTATCGGTGAAAAGCTGCCACAGGCACAAAGCGGTCATCCATGATGGTATTTTTTTGAGTTAATCATATTTCCGACTTGAAAACTGGCAGTAAACAGACCAATCAAAGAGAACAATCAATAGTTCTTTAAATCCCTGTTGACTAATTTATCTGCAGCATGACGATCACCAGTGCATTCCAAAGGGGAGATACATTTAAACATATAGAAAATGTCTTATTAACAACACAACACAATCAGCATCACTGGGGGAAAAACAACTTTTCCATGGATGCTTAGGAATAATGGTGTAATAATAATGCTGGATTCATTTTGATTAGTAAATAATTATAAAAGTATCAAAAAATGAACTTTTGTTATTTCATGGCGACATTTTCAAAAACACTATGAAAGAGAAGTTGGTCCCCCATCTATCACTTATTTATGATGTACCTTTAAGGAGACAAGTTTTCTTCATGCATTAGTCAGGATATATAACTCCTCCTTTGACATCCATAGATGATGGTGTACATTGTCTGAAAGTTAAAGCAACAATATGTAACGTTTCCACCTGACAGGGCTTTCCTGTCCAACAGGGAAAACATCACGCTGTGATGAAAGAGTGTGAACAAACAGCTTTAGGGGCAGCATGTGACAACAGCTAAAGGCTGCTTTCAGAGACATGGGCTGTAAAGAAGTAATATGTAACTCAGACACCTTGTTTAAATAGATACTATAGCCAGTCCAAATTCAAAACATTGTAGAGAGCTGTCTCCCCCCACCCCCTCCACCCTAGAGTCGATGTGCTCGCATGGTTGTCATGTTGCCTCTAACCTCTCTCCATTTTTTAAAAATCCTCTCTGATATTTTTTACCACCTTCATGATCGTCAAGCTTATTAGAAACATGAAGAGGCTTTTCAGGTCGGGTAGAATCAGTTGTATTTGAACCAGTTTGCTGGCCTGCATCCCTGCAACACCTGTTGGTTTGCACTTCGCCTGGCAAACCGAGGGGTGTCCAAAACGGCCATGTGTGTGGGGGCCTTAAAACCGCCCACTTCTTTGGTCAAAACAAAAACAAACCATTCCGGACTGGATTTGAAACTTGAATGAGGACAGATTGGCTGCTGCGTTGTTGACAGAGAAGCAGCACTTCAACATAGCATGTTTCCTTAATGTCTGATCATACAGTGAGGTCATTTTATGATTTCATTCAGTAGATATCTTACATATTGGACCTTTAAGAGTGGGGATGTGTACGTCTCATGCTGTGACATGTGGTTGGTCTTTGTGTAATGGCTGTTTTATGGTCTATGTAATGGGATCTTTGTGCTTTATTTGCTAGATTTTTATTGTCTGAAATATAACTCATGCTGTCACCTCTGGAGAAAAACAATCTCTTCATGGGTTGATGAGTTCAGCAACTTTGCCAGCTCTGATCTAATTAAATGTCAGAGTTCCATTAGCTTCCCATAATGAGAAAACAAACAACATCAGACTGTTCCTGCCTACTGCTCTGTTATCGCTGCCTTTCACAATATATTTCTCCACTGCCTGATAATAAAATGTCAGAGCTGGTGCTTTAGCTTTCAACAACAGGCAGTTTGTTTTCTATCGCAAACTTTGGATAAGTTAGCCAAACGGGCAACGTGACAAATCTGAAGGATGTTCTGTGGTAAGTAGATGCAGTGAGTGCCAGATGGAAGAAACCTCCAGTCTGTGCAGGCTGGGATTAAAAAAAGACCTTTACGTGCTTTAATTAGAAAGCAATGCATTAAAGAGAAGGAACCAAAGTGTGAGAGAGAAAGAAAAAGTAATAGATCTTGCTGTTGTATCCGAAGCTGCCCAGAGATGGATAGATGTAAAACTGGTGTCTCCAGGGACTTGTTCCAGTTCATTGTGACATTTCCCTGCCTGTCACTGAACAAACTGCTCCTGTGTGAAGAGCCTCAGTCATCATCATCACTCACTCTGCCTTTTTATTATCTCTGCTCCCTCAGAGAAAAAGGACATCTGTAAATATTTCCTCACTTTACAGCTGAGGTGTCTTCCTCTCGCTCTCCTGTTTGTCTCTGGACGGGTTTTACTGAACATACATTGAGTTCTTTTAGTTTGCAGCACACTCACTCGAGTTCACACATTCCTGCTGTAATACCTGCCCAGTGTGTGAACTGAGCTGAGGTGATGAACAGCCTTGGCTAAGAGCTCCTTGGTAGAATATCACATGTTGTTTAGGGATGTCACGATACCAGAATTTCAAACTTCCATATGATACCATAAAACTCGGACGATATAAACACCAATAAAACTCGGACGATATAAATACATATTTTGATACCATGGCAACACAAAGATAAAAACAAACTAAGATGCTTACAAAACACTAAGCATCTATTGTTAACACGATTATCTTATTACATTATTTTACATTCACCAAACTCTATAAATCCGTGTTATGTTTTTGTCCGTCACAATTCCCCCCCATCTTCCTCCCAAGGAAAGTTGATCTCCATCCAACTTGCCTAAGGAGAGCTTTTATACACTTGTATTTTAAGGATTGAGGTATCATTTTGGATTCTCTCACAGAGCTTGGGCTGTGAGGTGCTGAACTAGTGCCTGCTTATACGCTTGTTTTTTTGTTTTTTTTAAAGCGCAGTGGATAGAGTAGGAAATTGGGAGAGAGAGTGGAAAATGAAGGTCGGACTTGAATTCAGCCGCCCGCTTGGACAACTAGCCTCTTTACATGGGACATGACCTAAGTGCTAGGCCATCTGCTTTAGAGTTTTGATGACTGGTCCATCTTGTTCTCCCAGTACTGAGTGTTCAGAACGACACAGTTTCAGTGAAACCTGATGTTTTAATCACTTAGTAAACCGACACTGTGCAGTTTTTCCGAACAATGTGTTTAAAGCTTGCTGCCTACACGCTTACACACATTGAAAAACAGCTGCAGCACAATAGAGAATTGTACTAAGACTAATTAACTTCCCTTAAGAGACTTCGCTCACTCAGCAATTATCAAGGCTTGTTATTAGACAGAGAGGAGGATGATGGGCTTTCTTTGACACTATGCAAAACGACACAATCTCAATCCCAATTTATATGGCAGCTAGTTCTGAGTTAAAAAAAACATGTTGATCTGGTTTCCACTCAAGCGTCTATTAACCACTTTATTCTGTACAACTGCAGCGTAAGGCGAGCTCTATATTCTCCATGACTGTTCTTATCCCTAATTTGGGAGATTCTGCTTCTTCACTCTGGCTGTTGGTTTTTTGCTCCTAAGGGGAGAACAAAACGCGACAGAAACACTTGTGTACCTGCGGCTATAGCGCACTTAACAAAGCTGCACTTTAACCATGCCAGGATATTTTGAACTTTTGATTGGGAGTCTGTGTAAGAACTAGTATGTGTTGTATGTATCTTTGGAACGATGAATCTCTTGTCTTTACCTTTTAAAGAAACCTTGGCCTTTCTTTGAGTTACTTTTTGACTGACCAGCCAGGATGGTGGGTAGATGATATTTTAGCAAAAATAATACATTTTATTTTGCGTCAAATACACATATGTTTCAGTACATTTCATGGAGATAATAAGGTACTATGTTAATGGTATTCATTCCTGTTTGTTGGTCCCATCCATTGCCCCTTACAGCCAGCTTAAGCTGACCTTTTTAAGCCCAACATATTGTGTCACGTTATTTGAACACCACCTTTAAACAATAAGCTAGAGGACGACTTCCAGAAGTGCATCCAGAGGTCAACATAGAGCGTTCTATGTTGAAGCTTTGGGCCACTGGCCGAGCTTTGGAGTGTGAACGAGTGTGCACAAGCTGTTTTATGTACTAACTAACAGGAGGGCACTTCATATGTAAATAAATGAATGAAAGGTATAAACATTTGGATTCATTAATGGTGTGTAACGTGTATCTTTGAAACTCACCATGGTCGTGTGCAAATACCAGCAGAGACATTTCCTTTAATCTCTGTGCAATCTCATCATACGGCCCACAATGCTCCCCAGCTCCATGGGCGATAAACACCAGAGCCCTGAGGAGAGGAAAAGAGAAAATATGAAGTGAATTCAAATGTTCACAATCAGAGACCTCACTTGACCACGTGTTGTCCATTTTTTATCTCCTTCACACAGAGGCGAACAAACAGTAAATGTTTGCATTTTTCTCCATGGGAGTGGCATCCTTCCTTGGTTCAAACTGTTCTGGTGAAGATATTTTCCCCTCAGTTAAGGACTTAATTGATTGAGACTCAGAGGGAAGGGGGGCTGAGGGAGACAAGCTTAATTCCGAAATGTATATGGAAGGAAAAAAAGAACAATTTGATGCATAAAGGAGGTTTATTGTGTGTAGATTTATTTTCAGTAAAGTGTGTATACATATTTGAACATCATTGTTTTGACTATTTGGGTGTGTTCATGTGTGCAGGACAAAGATTAAGGAGCGGGATGGTAGAAAAAAAAGACAAGTATGTTTTCTGAGATAACAGCTATCATCCATCTGCCCGCTTAGCTGCTCAGACAAGTCCACTTCAAAACAGACACAGAGGGAATCCAAGTCAAACAACATATGACCCATAAGGATGGACCTTAAACTGTGGAAACAAAGGTTTATTTTGTGAGAGTATCAATAACAACTTGCAGGAAAATGTATGTATATCTGGATGCAAACATTTTCTTAGACCTGCAGTCTCAGAGGAATTTTTAAGGAATTCTCCAAATGATGCTGCATGAGAATAAACCCATCAGAATATTGACAGATTTTCCTGCTGCTTTGTGAAAAAAATGTTTTGTTGACGAAAAAATTATGCACGACATTGCAGTACAAATTCTTTCTTTGATAAATGATAAATAAATTGGAGGGGGGGGGGGGGGCTAAAGAAAAGCCATATTTTAACAGCAGCCGGCCAAATGTTTAAGTCTGAACCCTGCTCACAGAGATTAAAAATGTGACGTACATTCACTTTAGTCCTACATAAACATGTGTCGAGAAAAAGTGGCTTTTAAATATAAAAGTAAATTAAATATTTTAAACATTAGCTCTACACAACGTGCTCTATTTGTATTTTATTAGAGATGGACTGATTGTGGAAATCAGGGCCGATGCTGAAACTGATGTTTTTTAAAATAGCGTTTTATCAGATGTTGCTGTTTTTTCACTGCTTCTCATCAGTTTTTTTAATGAGCAATGGGATTTGATTTGATATATTTAAATAGTTGTTAGTAGCCTCTCCTCTTGAAACGTCTCTAGAGCATGTCTTACAAACAGCATGTCTCTGATCTTTCCCAAAGAATGTGTAAGACTCCCACACGGCAAACGTTTTCTCTTTCATGTTTGACCATGAAAACAGTTTGTCCAACGGTTGACTTCTCCTGCCCAATAAAAAAACATCTTTTCTGAATCATCAGTTAGGTATACCAGCTAAACTACTAGCTAAACATTAAACTAATGTGACAAAACAGATAAAGATTAGCTAATGAAATCGATGCATGCAACTTTTATTTTTGATGGGTCGATGTTTGTCAACAGGACAAACATCTGCAAATACCGATGTTCAACTGATGCGTCAGTGCATCCCACAAAAATGTTATTTTCCTACCCTGTGGCAGCAGATTCAGGCACTCAAAATAACCCTTTAAAAAGAATGAGTGGTCTTCCTGATGGGCTTGTTTGCTGTAGTAGGTTATAAAGAGGCATCAGAATAAATTCTGTTTGTTTCATGAACAGTAAAAAAAGTAAATGACATGCTAAATCTACAGCTGTATACATTGTTTATTAAACCTGAGACTAAAGTTCATTATACATAAAGCTGTGTAAGTATATGAGAGCAGAGGTGTTTAACAGTAAAGTGTTATTAAGGCAGCATCATGTAACATGAAGTCCTGGTCTTTACTTCTTTCTCTATGCTACATCGCTGCTAAAGCAGTTTTATCATAATTTATTTGAGGTTCATTTTTGGGCTTTTTATGCCTTTATTTCAGAGATAGGACAGTGGATAAAGACAGAAATTGGGGAGAGAGAGAGATTGGGGAAAGACCTGAGAGAGGAGCCACAGGTCGGCTTTGAACCGGGGTCGCTAGCATGGAGGACTATAGCCTCCATACATGGGGTGCACACACCAACCACTAGGCTACCAGCGCCCCATTTTCCATACTCTAACATAACACTGTTGTGTGATGTACAGAACAATTTTGTCTTTGCCTACTTTTATTTAGAGGATGCCTCAACAGTGTCATTACACACAATGCAATTTCTCAAACATGTCCTCAAGGTGAAGTCTCAAACCAAGCTGAACGCCATCATTATGCTCTTTTAACAAAACTGTTTGATTATAAAAGCTAACAGGTAAACCCCTTGTTAATTTCACCTATTAAATCTGTTTCCGGATTGAGTAAAGGATGATGACAGTGAGAACAGAGGTTGCAAATGTAAAGTGCAGTGTCTTTTTTAAAATTATCTTCTTACTTTCTGTATTTTCTTAAAGAAAAAGATACCCTACTGCTGAACGAGAGTTATTTTTCCTTCTATCAGGATTTACTTCTTCTTTCAGTGCATATTAAGCAGAGGAGCAGCAATGAAACGCTCCACTGTTCTTTCTCTGATCAGCAGCCGCAGCGCTCAGACGCCTGTGAGAGCTTCAATCAGGAGCAGCACACAATTAGCCCAAATGTATTCAGCGACGGAGGGAAAAAGGAAAGCAGTGAAACAAGGAGAAAGTGAGCGAGCATGTGAGGGAAGCAGAGTATGAGGAAGAGCAGAATAAGCTGTTCATCAAGCTTCATTAGCAAATGGCTCTGATTTCACTTGCTGCTCTTTCCCTTCTTCATAAAGCCATCGCTCCGGGCTGTGACTTCCTCTGCACTTGTTGGCTCAGAATGAGTGTGTGTGCACATGTATGTGTGTCAGTGCATGTGAATGACGTCTTTGTATGGGCACAATGCTCTGTAACACACATGCCGAGGGGCAGCAGGGGATTAATGGGGCTAATCTGGGTTCATTGTAAAGACGACTGTACATTCGAGGCCACACTGTGGTGACCACAGTTTTGATGTGACATTTCTTATTTGTCATCTTTCCTTCTCTGAGATTCTCTTCATTTATCACTCTAAATACTTGTTGCTTGATTATCCCCCTCTCTTCTTTTTTTCTCCATATTTGTCTCCTCTTATGTGCTTTCAATTGCCAGAAAGAGCAGAAAAATGTCGGAAAAAAAAGCTAAATGTCCCGTCAGCTGACAGCATAGAGCTATAGAGCGATTTTTTTGGAAGTAGGGAGTTTTTTTCCCCTACAGATACTGAATCTTAGGAGATGTTTTATGTCTGCATTCAATGAGCTGCATGACTCTGCAGACAAGTGACAGTATTCAGGCATCATCAGTATGTCAGCTCAGCTGTGTGAAGCCAGCCAACTATTTCCACTCAGCTAATAGTGTTCTGCTGAGGATCAGAGCCACTTGCTCGGAACAAGCGTTACATCATCGGCTGTGACATTGTATTAAAACATACAGAGGCAATAACCTGCGTCTCCTGCTAGTGGGTCGCTTTGCTAAAAGTGGCAACCTCGGCTGTTGAAGAATGAAGCCAATGTGGAAGTGCAAAGGAAAGGAGTACAGTGATGTGTGCTTTTAACATGCCAATTAATTGAACAAAATTTTCATCACTAGCTATTTAGGCTAAAGCATTAATATGTTTTTGGCGTTAAAGTGGGATTTGCATGACATACATTTAAAACTTTGTGATGTTGCATACTGTAAAGCATCATCACTTGCATTATTTCATCTTATCAAAGATGTGCAGCTGAAGTACTTTAATCTTCTAGTGATAAGAAAAAGCTTTTAATTTTTCTCTCTCGTTTTCTCTCTGTCATCCTCTCACTGTCTTCTCCCTCATCTCTCCTGGGAACCTGAGACCAGCTCGTCTCCCACACCACCAGTTAGAGTTGCCGGAACAACATGGCTTAAAACCAGCCTTATTAAAACACCCAGAGAGAGAGAGAGAGAGAGAGAGAGAGAGAGAGAGAGAGAGAGAGAGAGAGAGCGAATAGAGAACGTTGTGCTCCCTCTGGCTCTACTCACAGCTACTCCAAACAAGCACAGGCCCAAAACAAAGCCAAGAGCCTAATCCCACCCTTAATGCAATCCTGACTGGCTTCTCCAAGATTACACAGCAGCTCGCAAACCTTCAGACGCCACATTCTGCACCTTCAACATGACAATTTTACACAACCAATAGAAATCTGAGGCATGTTAGGCATGTGGCTGATGTTCACACTTACAGGAAGTGGCAACATGAATCCTTTCATTCCAAGTCTGAACAAAAATCGTATAGTGTACGATTTAAAACACTATCAAGGCTGTGAGACTTAAGTCTCTACAACTTAATTCAATTGAATTCATACATATATATTCTAAAAAGGGGCACATCAGCATGGGTTGTTAATTGAACTGAGCTATAATGCCTTCACAAGCAGCATCGCAGATTCACAAATCCAACGATCTTCATCATGAAAGTAGAACGATCAGCCCTTTTCTCCACAAACATTTTTATTTTATTCCAATTGCTAATGTCAATTTTAAAGATTGATGTATCATGTCCCTGACTTACTGTAAAGTTATTTCTTATAATTATGACAATTCAAGATGATGTGAAAAAGGCCCTGACTCAACATGTTAGCTGGACCAGTTTTGGTAGATCAAGGTTCAATCACACAGCACAAACAGAACTTCAAACCTTGATACTAATAAAAATCTAACAATATTAGTACCTGTTTAAATATACAGTTATAAAAAAACGAAGTCAATTTCTTGTTTTTAATTAACAAAATTGGAAAAAAGCACATGTTGTCTATATTGGCAATGTTTTGGTGCCAAAACGTGGCCAATGTACATTTACACCTCTTCTGTTCTTTGTCTGTTTCTAAGAAAAAAAACAACAACTCTTGCATCTTTCAAGACGAAAAAAGGACTTGAGAAACATTGCATTAAAAATAGTATTAAAAATGTTGACGACCTATGTTGATTGTCCCATGTCTCTTGGGAAACTTACAGCATCAAAGTGTGTTTAATTAGCTTTGATGATGTCGCCCTAAATAAACTGACTGCAGTGTTAAATGAACAGTGAAGAATTCAGTGCCCATGTGTCTGGACCAGAGCCAGAGGACGAGGCAGAACGACAGAACAATGGCATGTTAAACTGATTAATGGACCGTACACTGCTGAGAAATGAACGCTGTGTGTGTGTGTGTGTGTGTGTGTGTGTGTGTGTGTGTTATTGAACTCTATCTTGGGTGTATCACAGTGTAAGTATAGAAAAAGAGTTCCATATTGCTTAGCTTTCTTTGAAGAGCTGCCCGAAGCATATGATGTACTGTGCGTGTGTTTGTGCGTGTGTGTGTGTGTGTTTGTGTGGACATGCCTTATGTATGTGGGTGGTCGACCACGAGTGCTCTTTAGAACTATTAGAGGTAAAGATTAAAGGACAGAAAAAGAGGAGAGACAGGAAAAGCTTTTAAAAAAAACGTATTCAGAACAAGACGGCTAAAATGAATGAGAAAGAGAATCACCAGCCTTCAAAAATCTCAACTGAATATTACTATTATACTCAATAGCATATATATTAACTGCTCCAACAAACAAACAGTGCCAACCTGTTGTTCTGTTTTTGACATTACAAGCTAACGCCCTCAGAGTTAGCAAGAAACTAGCGAGGTTTGTTAGCTGTACTGGAGCTAATTTTCCTTACTCAATTGTTAGTATCATTTAAACTGCTTTAAGAAATGATTGACAATTGAACATGAAATACAAATAAAGTGGGAATAAATGTTGAACTGCAAGGTATAAAGGATATATACAAAATAGCTCTGTGAGCCGTTGCAACAGACTAGCATGCTAACAAGCGAGGTCTTGGCCTCGTCACAGGTTAGATCTCTGTAAGTTAGCTGAGTATACGTTTTTTATTCTGTATTCTGCAAAATGCGACACATTTCAATGCTGTTCAGTCAGACTTTGTTAGACACTGTGATTTTCCACAGCGAGATTTGATGCCCTTAGAGAAACGAAAATTGGTAGTGTCACAGAAGAATAATGTGACAGGTGGAAAATAATATAGAGTCTGAGAGGGGGATGGATGTGACCAACCAGAAAAGAAAATAAGAAATAAATGGGAGTTATTACAGAAAGTGGGTTAGTGTGAACAGCACAGAAAATGAAGCACAGAGAAAGAGAGAGGGGGAATTATTTGTGTGTGATGGAAAGACATCGAGGCAGACAAACAGCAGGAGGCCGCAGCAGGAAAGCAAACAACAGTTATACAAAGGTAAACCAAAGAGACACACTGGATGCAAAATGTCCCACTGCATGATAAAAGTCTTCAAACACTTTCTATCAGTTCACCTTTCTTCTTTGTACAGCGCAGGTCTCAATACAGAGGAGCTCAAGTGCAATTCATTTTTTTGGAGCAGAAAAATATGACGACTCAAAAGTCACTTTCTATTTCCAGATTTCATACCATGCTTATTGTTCAATGTTAACAAAGCAAAAAAGATTAAATCAAACTGACACTGAAAACTATAGGCATCCATCTGACAGGAGCCCTGTGTTTTACATCCAATTTGCATGTCCTTCATCAGAATACTGCACACTGACTTTGTTTAGACAAATTGAAGCCAAACTACCTTCAAGAAAAAGATGAACATGTCACTTTTTTATTAATGCAATTATCTTAAAAACATGTTAGACCTTTTTTATGTACTGCCTCAATTTAAAAAAATACTTTCCAGTATATCTTTGATCCAATTGTTGCTATTTTTCAGTTGTTTTTACTTCTGGAATCCATTATTTGTAGCAATTCTTCGCAGCTTTTCAAAACCTTTTCTCTCTCTTCTTATAACATTACATTTTTCTTTGTTTGCATATTACTTCCGAATATCAGATTCCTCTTCATGTAGGCCTAACCTCATAACTAATACAATTGCATGGTAGCAGAAATCAATCCAATTAATGGTGATCATACTCACGGTATAATATAATCTTGAATGAACACTATCTGTGTGTCAGCTTATATTGTAATACAGTGAATGCTGGTATTGCATATATTCTAATATACTATGACTGAATTAATAAAAGTGCTAAATTGCAGAATATGAGCAACAGTGGAATGAAAATTGATTCTGAAGTGCTGACTTTGCCTTCTTTTTACATAAACCCATACCTAATGATCTCAGCTGGCAAATGCAAACTCCTACTAATGAATTTTATTGGAAAAAGAGGCCCCTGTATTCTAGTGTATTAGTCAGCCAAATTTCCCCCCAAGCGTACATACAAAAATAACCATTAGATAGCGTTTAGGCTGGTAAAAAGTAACTGTAAAAAAAGTGAGAGCAAGCTGCAGGGAATCAAACAGTTTGGCTGTAGAAACACGAACAGGGAAGGAAGCTCCATCTAGAATCTCAACAGCATCAGCAGAAACATCAATACCAGCACCATCTCCTTACATAAGCTGTGTGTGTGTGTGTGTGTGTGTGTGTGTGTGTGTGTGTGTGTGTGTGTGTGTGTGTGTGTGTGTGTGTGTGTGTGTGTGTGTGTGTGTGTGTGTGTGTTTGTTCTTCATGCTATAAAAAGGGTGGTCATTCAACTATGGTTGGTCTACTGGTCTCCATGTGGGTTCAAAGAACCAGTTGGACATCTATTGGAAGATCTGTCAATCATTATTGATGCCCCTCCCCTCCTCCCCTCCACCTTTCACCTACTTCCTGGTTCTAATGAAAGGGGCTTTTCAGAGGCATATGGCCTTTGAGTCAATCTTATCCACAGATACACAAGGATGTTTCAAATTAAGTTGAATGATTTTTGGACCTTTATCCATGCTAAATAAAAAATAACGTTTAACTGCAATAAATGACGACAGGTGCCTTCCCATATGCCTGGTTTTTTCTTCTCCAACATTTGAGGGATTTTTAACCAACTGATAAATCACAACTGTCAGGCTGTTAAAAAAAAGAAAGGTCTTCTTAATTGTAGGCCTGGTATTCACCAATCTCCACCTGGTGTGATGCTGGTGAATCATCTGCAAGTTTGTTCATAATCCACACATCGCTAAAGCTAGGGATGCACCGATGCATCGGTTCAATGTCAGTATCGGCCAATTTTGGTCCTTTTGACAGAAATCGGCACATCGGAAAAAAATGTGGCATGAGCCGATGTCAGCATGCCGATGTTTATGTGTCGTGTCATATCAACTTAATGCTGGCATCTAGTACACCTAACTACTGAGATGTTTTGTTACTGGGCAGATAGAGTCACCTCTTTTACTAACTCTGGCTTTGTCCACAGGGGGCGCTGAAATCAAAACAGACTTAATGTTACTCACAAGGGGCTTTAAAAAATGTTTTACTTAAATATGTACATCCTATAAACTAGGGACAAAGATGCATTCACAGAGCCCAAGATGTCATCATTAACTGAGACACCATGTTACAACATGTTAAATTACTCATTTGGTGTGAAAGTCGATGTGTTCGCTGCTGTAACTATTATAATCAGTCTTACGACCGTTATCATTATTATAAATGTCAAAGTGAATCTAATAACTCGTCAACCTCTATAACTGTCATTATCATTCCTCCCCATTTCATTGTCATATGGTTGCTGATGTTAATATTAGTCTGATCAGTCTATTATCGCACTTTGTTGTTACTGCTTATACCACACATTCTTTTACAATTATTACTGGCATCGTGGCTCATTATGCGACATCGTAGGAGGCCGCATCAATCCAGACCATAGAGAGCTCTTTTATTTTGAAACATCAGAGTGCAGAGGCAGTTTGTGTAAAAACAGGAGGCGTGTATCAAAGAATTTATTTCACAGTAAAGTGTAGGAAGTACGACAGACAACAGCTCGTGGTGTCTCTGCGATTTGTGATACTTGCTCAGCAGTTTCACTCTCTGGTGATGCTCTGCCTGTAACTTTCATTTTAAAATTAAGAGATTTAGGTTGCAGCATGTTCAGGAAATGCTGATCTCACTGTTAGAGGTACCAACTAACATTCCCTGATGACCTGAAACACACAGACTACTACATATTAAGACTAATAAATCAGTTTGGAGGATGTGATTTAACTTTCGTCAGCTTGTAAAACCTGCAATAAACAGACCTCACACAGCGTTTAGTTGCTGCAAGCTCAGCTTAAGAATTTAATTAGCCTGGATTGTAGTGCAGAATCTCTCGTTTGAAAAAATCTAGATCCAGCTGATTAAGCTTTTTCTCCACAAAGAAGTCGGTGTACAATCTTCGTGGAAAAGCTGAATACTTTGTTTTAAATTGCACTGAAGGAGTCAAATTTAAGGACACTCATCACAAAACAGCTCCACAGATAATGGCATCAGCTTTCAAAGTTTTCAAAGCTAGCTTGTATGACCAATAGACAACATGTAATGGACTCTGCAGGTTCACTCTGTCTGACTGAATGCATCTCTAGCATGGTCACTGGCTGGCCTCCAGTGAGACGGCTCTTATGTAAGCCATCCAAGTCCTTGGCTCTTAAACAGCCACAACGCTGAAGGATCTGCAGCTATTTTAAGCCTGTAGTTATTCAGACTTTTACTTCCAAATAACATGATTTGAAGATGGGAAAATAACGCTGCAATGCTTAAAAATTGCATGTTATTATGTTTAAAGGTGCTCTTGGCAGACAGCAGGAAACATTTTGAGAGTTGCCTCATTTAATTTCTCAATTTTTTGGTGACAAGCTTTAAATATGAGCAGGTTGGTACACAAGTATAGATGTTCTTGTTTCCGTGGCAGTGTGGGCATGGGCAGGGGAAATGGGTTGCTATTTCATCACAGAGAGGCCTCAGTTCTCAGTGGCATTGTGGGTAATTATAAGGTCAAATGTTTGCCCCTCTCACGTACAGTTTAGCTGCCAGAGCATTTCAGGCAGAGGAGTTTTATCCAGCACAACATCCCAACATGTTTCCTTTCATCCACAGATATCTTTGCACAGTTAAACAACCTCCTCTATGTTAAAATGCATTGAAACCAAGGACTCACACGTGCTATTATAAGCTATTAAGCAACATTTTGAGAGTGATGATACAGCAGAGGCTCAGACACAGTGTCAGTTAATGAGTCACTGCTCTACTGAAATGTGTGAGCCGTGTGTGTAGTCTATATTTGTGTGTGAGTGTCAGTTATGTGACAGTTATATCTGCTCTCCAGATGTTTTGTGGGCCTCCTGTTGGTCCCATCTTTCTCCTTCTGTGCTCTCACGCCGCATGCAACTATGTGGTTTGCAAGTGTGCCATCTGTGTTGCGTTTCATGCACATGTGCAGAGGGTGCAGAGGGTGCAGGAGGATTGGAGTGCACGTCAAAGAGGCCTCAAACAGCAGACTGTAGAAATTACCACATTTTAACTACAAAGACTTTTTTTTTATTTCATTAACTGGAACCATTAATTTAGTTGTTGTCTGATGTTTTTCCAGCTAAGAGATATTTCAAATAAAAAAACTCTTTCTTACAGCAGAATGCCTGATGAGTCAGGATGTCAGACCTTTTGCAGATGAACTATGATGCTGCTCTTTATATAATGCAAATACAAGGAGCAACCTCAAAACATGCAGGTTTTCAGAGACTGGCATTGAAATTTGATGTCCAACATTTCCTTTTCAGGGGAGTAAAAAAATGCGGTCTGACCTGATGCTTATATCACTGATGTTTATTAAACAAACAGTGTGACTGTGTAATCCGGGTTGTGGCTTCTTATGACTTGTGGCTTTCCATGACACTATATCTGTCTGTGACTTTATATGAAATCTTCAACTTCATTTATTTTGTTTCATTCCCAGACATGGATCTGACCAATATTTGTCAGGAATGGAGTCTAGACATGATCTCAAACATGTTCTGTCAGATTTATTCTCTGTGTTTTAACTTGTTTACTGGGTTGAAGAAGATGTCTGTTCCTTGGTCGTTTTGTTTTAAAGGGGTCATGACCCAGTATGAGTTTCTGGTGCATCTGGTGTCACACAATGAGGAAAGGAGATTAACATAATTAATTTTGTTTTTAACGGGTTTGGACCAAAGAGCGAGACTAAACTGTCCATATACGTATACTAGTCTACCACAGATAGATATGTTAGTTATGTTACATCAAGCTGAGAATTAAACTGCTGGTTAAATAAGGATTCAGACTACTAGGACATTTACATGACTTTCTATAAACTCCTTAAAACTGAGGGGAATCAACTGCTAAAGCATGGATCACTGTTGGGTCATTGTTGGGTTACAGCTGTAAATTCTCTAAGAGTCAACAAAGTACCACACAGGCCAAGCCCAACACAGCTGAACCTGAGTCATGGGTCTGGTTCTGCACAAGGTTTCTGTCTCTTAAAGGCATTTTAGTTCTGGCCATTGTTTTTGCATATATACGCTCATGGTGGATTAATGTTGAGTCTTTTGTAAATATGATAAACAGCAGGGTCTAGACATGCTCTCTTTGTGAAGTGTCTTAAAATAACATTTGTCATGAAATAGCACGATGCAAATAAAGATTGATTGATTGATAAAGGATTGTGGTTGGATAGTTCTGTGACCACTCACAGCGCTGGAATGACTGTAGGTAGATGTTTGAAGATGAAAACCTAAATAACAGAAACATACTGTAACTGATGAATGTGGAGTCATACTGGTGTTGGTTTAGAGGCATCTAAAGATTAACAAGAAGGACCTGAAGAAAGAGTCCTCATGTGAGTCTTAAACAACCATGTGAAACGGATCAACTTCCTCAAAACGGGGTAGTGTGACATGAAACAACTCTTGACATGAACACACACACACACACACACACACACACACACACACACACACACACACATACACAGAGAGAGAGAGAGAGGCAGAGAGAGATAAACGGGACAGGTATGATTAAAAGGAGCATTCTTTGAGATAGTTTTCCGCTCCACTCTCCACTCACCTTGGCGGGCTGGCGGGCTCCCAGTAGCGGCAGAACAGGTGCAGTCCGTCGGCGTTGACGATGTGCTGCAGCTCGGTGTAGGGGACTCCCTGCGGGCTCCGCCGCGGAGCAGCTCCAGGCTCAGGCATGGAGAGTTCTGCAACAGAGAGACGGAGCAGCGATAAGAGCCAGTCGCTGCCGTAGAGGTAGCAGCTGAAGCCGGCGACGAGCAGGCAGGTGGCGGCGGTTACAGCGTTCATTGTTGTAGTTCAGTCAGCCTATTGTAGTGCTCGTGATTGCCATGCACACGGTTAGTAGATTATGTTCTGGATCTTATCCTAAGGAATACACACACACACACAAACACACACACAGCAATGTTGTCAAAGCGTCCGCGACGACCGGCGTTACGTCACAGCACCATATGCTCTGCTCTCTCTCTCTCTCTCTCTCCCTCTCTCTCTCTCTCTCCCTCTCTCTCTCGCTCTCTCTACAATTCAATTTAGCTTTATTGTCATCACCATAATTCTAGTTACAACATAGCCTATTGTCGGAATTGCCAGAGATTATGAAAAACTGCGGGGTTTAAAAATAATTCAGTGTATCAAGCAAACTGAAAATATATTATTTTAAATGCTGCGATGTTCAGCATCCACTTAAAGCTATTTATACAATTGTATTTATGTTCTATAAATAAAAGAAAAATAAATAAGAAAAAACAAGAACATAGAAAATGTGATGAGATCTCAATAGCCAGTAATAAGATAGGCTTATAGTTTGTCAAATTTAATGTATGTGATATGGAAGCAATATGAGGGATAATGACAGACAATAAAAGAGGGTATAAGGCATTCTTTAATCTTTTTTAGTATTTGGCATTTATATTAAAATCCAAAATGCATGTAAAATGCTAAATTCCATGGTATGCTAATGATGCTGATTTACAACCACTGTCACTGCTGCAAATGTTTTTATTAATAAATAAACAGGCCTATCTTATTAGCTCTAACAATCTGCAACGATGCACACACACACACACACACACACACACACACACACACACACACACACACACACACACACACACACACACCTTTTTTTCCTGCAACACTGACGCACACTCCCCCTTCTCTCTCCTCTCAGCCATTACCCATGAGGCTTCCCTGGCATCAGGTCCAGCTGGATACGCTAGGCTATCTACGTGAAGTGTTCACGGCATGTGCAGCATTACAATGAAGAGGGCAGTGTGTGTGTGTGCGTGTGTGTGTGTGTGTGTGCCGCCTGACACACCGCAGGAGGTAAAAATAGCTCTGGTGTGAAGCCATTTCCTGAGGTGATCAGGTGTCGTCTTTCAGGTTGTTCAAGTTAAGTGTCCTGCAGCCTCGGACTTCATTACAGTTTAATGGCAGCATTGGGCAATTCTATGACTGTCAGTCTGTAGGTAGGCTATTGCCTCCTGGTGAGCACAATGCAACCTTAAGGGTTAATCACTGCTTCTGTCTTGAAACACCTGGTGTTGTTTTTATGAACATTTCTATTGTTTATCACTTTGGAGATATCAAAATGCGGATAAGCGGAATGTTTTTAAATTAGGCTACCTGAAATATGGCTCATTATGTGACAGGATCCCAACGTAACACATTCATTAAAATGAATTAGTGCACCACATATCGTATTATTCTGGCTAAACTTGCAGGTTTATAAGTGGATTAATAACATGCGTGCGCAAAACCTCCCTTTTGTTTTCACCTTTACTGCAATCAGCCGTTTCCACCGTCCTGCACATTGGAAACACTCCACATAACGACCATAAGTGGCTACACGTTTACAGAGACGGCACACATTTGCGATCCATATGTGTCGAGAACTGACACAGCAGCATGTAGCGAATCGATTCAACTGTCTTGACTGCTTTGATCGATGTCTGTGACTATACATGTAGAATACGCGCTGTTCCACTTGTACGGCGGTGCATCTGCAAGTTTGATGAAAGACATGAATGGAAGATGCCAGAGAAAAAGGTTGTATTTGCATCGGTGCAAAACAAGTTACAGTACATCTTTGTAATCCAGAAGCTTTAGTGATTAAAAGCTGATGCTGGAGATGAAATAGGTTACGTGCGTGTCCATGAAAATGTCCCAAATGAGTTACGCACAGCCTATGCAACGTTAAGTATCTAGACGCAGAAATAAAATAAAAAAAGATCATAAGAATATCATGAAGATGGAACCGACCTGTGCAGGAGCGTCTGCAGTGAAGTTTCAGCTTCTTCTCGGACTCTACTATCCCACTCCCACTCTCTATCTCTATGTATCCAATGTATCTCTCTCTCTCTCTCTTTCGCTCAATGTCCCTCTCTTTCTCTCTCTCTCTTTCTCTCTCACCCCGATGCTGTGCTCCTGCCACCCGTCAAGACAAGAATGCACTGAGCGCCGTTTGGGGAGAACCTAAATAAGTATTCACACACACACACCCTTTCCCTCCCCTCTCTCTCTCTCTCTCGCTCTCTCTCTCTCTCTGTCAAACACACATCACACATTTTCCCCAGAGGCGGAGATTCAGTTTCTCCTCTATTTGTCCTCATACACTGTATAAAAAATTTAAAAAAAAAAAAAAAAAACATCCTCATGGTTGAGTCCACATGGTTCACATTTTGTACATACCAGAAACACTGATTTGCATTATTAGAATCATGTGCATCAGCCTCTCTGCCTCCTGGTTCCCTTTAAAACCTCCGCCTGATGAAAGGGCAGTTCCTTCAAATCACAATATCAGAGGTCATTGTCTTTAAAAAAAAACAGAACAGGCTTTTCTGATCAATGTGTAAGTCTTTGGATGACGTCCTGCATTTTGAAAGACCCTCTCAAAAATACAAGTGACTTTTTCCATGATCTGCAAACTTTAATGTTTCAATTTAATGTTTTGCTTCCTTGATGCAGAATGAAGTTATGCTTACTATGTTAAACTACTTCTTTAAAGGGTAAAGAAGAAGTGTTTTTTTTTAATAGAAGTAATACATTCTGCTTATTTTAGACCACAAGGACATACAAAAGGTTCCTTGATTGTCAATAGAAATGATCTTTGTTAACAAGAAAAACCAGAAGGGGCACCAGTGTTGTGACTAACTTGTTAGCAGGTGTGGTTAACTTGTGAGCAAAGCAGTTGCCTCTTTAAACATCCTGCAGGCACATAGTGATAGCAGTATCAGCATTCACTTGGAGTTGTGCTTCTGGCTACTTAAACAAAAGTCCAAAGGACTACTGCTGAACATCAGCAGTAATATACTGTATATTACACTGGGATCGAATACTTGCTGTGAACTCCACAGAGCTTGTAGAAGCATACAATTCTTCCTCCAATACGGGCAAAGCTATTTGTAGTGACTCCAATAAGATTACAGTGCTACATTTCTGGAGTAATTTGTCAGGGAGAAATTTGAGGTTTTTTTTTTTTTTTTAATCTGTAAGTGAATCCAGCTTTTGTGTTGAAAAGAAAACTCCACAAAATTAATTATTGTGTTTCCATTTACTGGAAAGTTTAGTCGTTTCAATTATGATTCAGAGTTCCTGTTCCAATAAACTGTGAGTCATTTACCTGGTTGTAGTTAACTGAGGACTGTTGTGGTTGCAAATATACGGAAGTGGAGCACTGAAATCAGTCACTTCCCACTACTTCAACTGCTTACAGACATAAGCTTACAAAAAATGCATTTTATATTTCTTACAATGAGACAAACAGACTCCAAAGAGATGACCTTTGAAGAAAATGAAGAAAAGTTCTCAGTAAAACATGGTTGGTTGGAGAGTAGTGGTTAGTCAGTGTGCCTCATGTACAGCGGCTGTAGTCTTCGGAGCAGATGAACCCGGGTTCAAATCCGACCTGTGGCTCCTTTCCCGCATGTCATTCCCCACTCTCTCTCTCTCTCTCTCTCTCTCTCTCCCTTCCTCTCTCTTCCCTGTTTCTGACTCTTTCCACTGTCCTGTCTCTCTCATAAAAAGACCTTAAATAAATCATTTGAAAAACATGGCCGGTTGTATCGGTAAATATGCGGTCCTTTCTGTCTAAACTCGTGAACACAATGATACATGATGCATTGTGTGCTGCTGTGGGAACCGCTGTGGTGGTTAAGGCTTTGATTGCCATCTAATACATCATGTAACAAAATATTGTTCCCTTTTAGTATGTGCACTTAAGTTTTTATAATGAACACGTCTTGCTTCTGCAAAATAAATGTTGGAAACAACTCCTCGTACAGTGTAAATAAATGCACTGAAAAGTCGGATAAACAAAGTATAAATAGTGACGCAGCCATCACTTCAGATCTTTCCTGAGGTATTTGGAGATTTCCTGAACAAAATGAACAAAGAGAAGCGTCTGACTAAATAAAAGCATTTATTTTTCATTGAAGTACATCAACATCAGCAGATGTTTAGATTCTTAGAAATGCAGGTATTCATTTTCAGATTATTGTATGTTAAAAAGCAGCACAATAACTTAATTAAAAAAAGAATAGCTCACACAGTTAGCCAGAGTCGTATAATTTAAGATGGCATATTACAGCTACAAGACTGTAGCTGGTCTTCACATTTTGTTCATTTTATTTTTGTTCAAGTATTTTGTTTCTGTGTGTTACTGAAAGAAGTTCCAGTGATCAGAAGCTCAGGGTAAATCCCCATGCAGACCATGTACGCTTCATGATGTCCTCCGCCGTTCCTCTCAGGACTCAGAAATGTGTCCCTGTGATCTCCTGAGAAATAGGGGAAAAAAAGCACAGGAGAGATCAAACAGAGAGAAAGAACCAAGGGGGTGAAGCAGACAAACACACAAGGAGGACAGAGAATGAAAGAGACTGGTTTTCAAAATACACACATGACTTTTCATTTCCTCTAGAAGGGCGTGAACGTCTCAGTAGAAGAGGAACAGAATAGAACGGGGCTGTCAACATTTTGTTTGATATATTGTCTCAGCGTGCAGCAATCTTAAAAATAATGGTACTGAGTCAAACTGTTTTATATCTGCATCGCTTTGCACTTTGTCATTTCTTGCATTCACCAAATGTTACATTGCCCCTCTGATGAGCCTGAAGGGTGAATTTAAGACTTTTTTGATATGCTTAAATGCTTTTGTAAGACTGTATCTGTTTCCCTCATATAAACAATTTCCATGTGTAATATATTCATAAAGTGTGTGCTGCATATATCAATTCATATGCATGCATCTACTCATTCATTTGCACATGCCTGCATCCATGTTACCTTGTGTGTTCGTGTGTATGTGTGTGTGTATGTGTGTGTTTGTGTGTGTGTTCCCTTCATCTGACCACATGCTGCTCTGAGACATCAACTCCCTAACATCCTCTGTATTTTGTGTGTTCTTGTGTGTTTTTGCATTTGTTCCTCCCATGAAGTCATTGCTTCTTTAAACTGTGTCTCATGGACCGTTGCCACGTCTTTGTTCTTTGTTAGATTTCTCCATGGGAGCAGAAACATAAAGTCACGCACACAGTTAAATGCTTAAACAGAACACGCGGAAAAACAAAAGCACAAACTGGCGAAATAATATGCAGACCTGCATGCAAGTGCAGGTGTATAAGTGAGATAAACACACACACACACACACACACACACACACACACACACAGACACATCCACAATTGCCTGAGAGCAGTTTGCCTTCTGACAGAAATTAATAGTGTTTGGTTGGATGAGCAGAAGGTCTGATGTAAAAAAAATGAATGTGAATGAAGTAAAAAGGGGAATTTGCATCAACAAGAACACATTAAAATGAAACCTTATTTGAAAAATGAATGCGCAGTCTA
This sequence comes from Labrus mixtus, assembly GCF_963584025.1. Lineage (NCBI taxonomy): Eukaryota > Metazoa > Chordata > Actinopteri > Labriformes > Labridae > Labrus > Labrus mixtus. Next base: position 4,394,439 of record NC_083626.1, on the reverse strand, counting down.
TCTGCAGCCAATGTCACATAACATAAACAACGTAGGATCAATTAACCAATTAATTTTGGCTTAAGATGCTGAGGGAACTCAGTCATTTTCTTAAATTAAGTGAGCAAAGAGATGGGAAATTAGAAATGAGATTTTTGTAATTAATTTTCAACTTCATTATAGTATCTCAAATCCCCCATGTGCACAACAAGGCACTCAAACAGTAACAAATCTTCAGGTGCACGACCAAGAAAAGACTTACAAAAGAACAGAAAAGTCAACATGTTCTTTAAAGTGTTATAATCTGGCTAGAGCAGCAGCGTACAGATCAACAACGGAGGTGTTTCGGCACAAAGCCTTCATCAGTGTTGCCAGTTTTAGTAACTAATATTATCATATCATAATTATAGCTGGGTTTGTGTGTTTGGTTTAGATCCCAGTATTTTACAACGCATGTGTAGCCAAGCAGCTGTCATAACTCTTATTGCATGGAAATAGTAAATGATTGACGTGGAAGCCAGACCGAAACAACAAGGAGTATTTACAATGGAAATACTAATTAAATAAGTCCACACATAACAACTCCGATCAATATTTGTTTAGATACAATATTTTCTCCTGACTCAGCAGCAGTTTCCCTCAGCTCTATGGATCTTCAGAGAAATCTAAAAAGATAACTATTATGGTTTCATGTACTTGCATCTATTTCATCAGTGTCCTTTCTGAAGTTGAGTCCATCTTTTCTATTTGAATAAGTACTTAAAATCCAATGGACGATGTCGGTCATTGAGCATACAGCAGATGGAAACAGGAAGTAAACACGGAGGAGCATTAAGCAGCTAAAGAATCAGATATGAATTCAGGAATTGGGAAAAGGAGCCAAAAGGGGAGTGGATATTTGGATTTCTATCAATTATAACCCTGAAATTATTATAATGATGATATTCAAAATGCTAAGTGCTTGCTAACACATTAGCCCCACCGTATTTATAAAAAAAAACTGCATGTCACTGTGAGTGTTATGGGTGAATTGCTGCACAAAAGTATCAGAAATCAATGAGTTTCAATGAACATTGCAAAAACAAAAATCAAATGACTTAGTCTATGTGAACCATTACTGGCAGGAATGTAAAATACACACCACATATTGGACAGTAATGAACAGTATGTTCATAAGAGATCTTATTCTCTACCTCTACCGTGAATATCATGGTAATTAGTTACAGTAACACTAAAATTAATTTAAATCGATAAACGCTTAAGGCTTCAATCCTCAACAAACCAGGCCCAAATCATGGAACATCAACTTATCACTAAAAGTTAACCTGCAATCTCTTTTTCATGCTTGAGTATTTTACTTTGGGACGCATGACAGAAGGATTTGCTTGATAGATAAATGAACGCTTGGACCTTTCCTCGGATCTCACTCACCTCGTACAATGCTTCTCCTCGGCTCTGTGTAATGAAGGACTGACAGTGCAGAACAGCATCATGGACGGTGGAGAAGAGACACGACTTTGTCACTTTGTCATTAAAGAAACCCCCGGCCTGCAGGTTGTCCACCACACCGGCTAGAGAGAGCGAGACACAGACATGGAATAATGAATACACAGACAGGGCCATAAAAGAAAGACAGCGAGTCTGTCAGGATAAGAAATGGAAGGAATAACAGGGACATTGACATTGAAAAAGTGGGACAATTAAAGCTGGAGACAGAAAATTAGACTCAAAAAAAGGCAGACTGAGTGGGAATGGAGATTTAGCCCTGGCACTGATTGAACCTTGTTATTATTCCCGGCTGTATAAATATTCATCGCAGTGTGTTTTTATGCCCAATCACTCACATTCAACTATTTTTCATAAAACATGCTATCAACACTGGCAGGCTAATAACAGCTACTACTCTGAAATAACTATGGCTTCCAGAATTGGGATTGTTTCTCCTGGAGACTCATATTTTCTTTCGCATATCAGACAAGTCAGACCAAATTTGTAGGCTCAAATGATAAAGTAAAAACAGAAAAAGCTTGTTAAACAAAACAAAACCAGCCCACCATACTGAGGTATTTTTCTTGACTCATATCTTCTTAACAGCTGATATTTCACATCAAACCAGACATAAAAATCCTTTGAGGCATACCAGCTATGGAGTGAACGACTTACTACACGTTACAATAACAGAAAGCAGCTAAAATAACATCCAGTGTTGTTGAAAGAATTTAAATTGTGTGTGACTGCATGAGTTTGAGCATGAATGTTAAACATACATTTTTTTTGGTGAGTTGCGGTTAATAGGACAAAAAATGTCATGGGAACACTAACAACTAAAATAAAAAAGGTTCTTCCAAAGAGTAAAGACGCTTTTAAGAAGGTAAATGGAGTCTAAGGATTAAACAACCCAAACTATAAAGAAGCTACAGGTTCATTTTTACACTGGTAGCTCTGTGTTCATACAAACAGCTGTTAACTGTAACATAGCTGTCATGGTCTCCAGGGATTTTCAACTTTCCTGATTTATGTTATCAAACAAGGTGAAGCTACAATCCTCACAGCTGGTTAAATTACTTGACCATAATGTTCCCAGAATGAAAAAGGAACTTACTCTGGCAGCACGCGAGAACCACCTCGACACCAATCTGCCCGTAGTCTTTGTGGATCTGAAACAGACACAGAAGCACAGAGCAATTCAATTTACACTAATTGAATGCCTGAGGAGCTAAATGATGAGGGAAGGGAGGGAGGGGAGGGAGGGATGAGGGGAGGAGAATTCTGGTTGGTTTTGTTATGTAATGTTCTATTTTGTGTGTTTTGAGCTTTAGATAATATCGTCTTATTGGGTTAAATTCCATTATCAGTCCATCTGTTTGATACGAGCAATCATTTAAAAAAAAGGTGTTTGGATTTACTAATAAGTATAGCTAAGAAAAGTCTTTGTTATGATCAGTAATTTTGTTTTAGACACTATTGAAAAAGTTTATTGGAAGAAAGGTTTGCTAATGTGATGTATATACAAATGCACATCCATGTTAAATTCCAGTTGTACGTTTAAGTGCCAGCTATTGGACAAACAGCCAACTAGTGACTTACATACAGCTGATTACTTTTTGCGACCGTTGATTCTAAAAATTAAATTTAAGACTTGGTCCTCATGTACATTTTACAAGCACTCGTCTCCACTAAAATTGTGGGAGAAATACGTTTTTTCTTGCCACCGTAACTTTGCTAAATGTTGTGTTAGTTGTGTTTGCTAAACAAATGTTAGTGCTCATGATGGATTCTGGAATTCTACATTTCATTCAGCCAAAGGGACGTACATCAGAAAGTAATAAGTACAATGATCTAGAAAAGAGGAAATAATGTCAGTAAGTTGGGTCTAAACTTATAAAATGCACGTCATCATTGTGAAATCTCTAATTTTACATTTCCTGTTCAGCTGCTATGTCATGTTTATCACTCTCTAACTCTTAAAAACTTTTTATTTAATTCAGGTGTTGAAGTCGTCAACACAATTCTCTTGTGAGTTTTGTTTTCTAATGATCATGTGAAACTAAGGATTCAATTGGCAACAACATGAGCTTCATGCAGGAAGCAGCATTGTGTTTTCTGTTAACAGTTAATCATTTTGTCTTTTCCTTTGACGTAATAGAAGTTGCATAAATATTCACCAGAATGGATATAATTAAGTGTTAGATGCTCTGAATCTACTGGGGGGAGGACCTCCGGTCTGTGCCTCTATGTTTAAATGAACCCTGTAGGGTTGTGAAACTCTAGTCCACACCAGAGTATGTGATAGAATAGTGGCATTAAAATGTGCCAGTAGACATCAAATTTGGGCTTTTACAGAATAAAAATATTTCTGGGAGGGCGGACCCTCTATAGCAGGTTACTTTTCTCACTGGCTGACTACTCCATATGTCTGTGTGACTATACTTTAAAGAAGTACTTCCTCTCTGTCTGTATGTGTGTGTACATGTGGAAAGTTGATCTCTGTAACCGTACACTGCGTATTGTCTTGACCCCCACAGTATCCAGGAAGTTAACAGGGCTGAGGTCAAGGACGATGGCTCTCGGGAGAGAGGGGTCGGGCTCAGGATGCATCTCAATAATAGCAATGTTCTTCTCCACCTCCCTCTCTGGCTCCCCCTGCTGTACAGGAGGAGACATGATGCATACATGAGAGGTTAATCTTTAGTAAACATGAACAGATGAAACACATTTGAAGAAATAACAAAATTTAGTAAAAAAAACTGTGATTGCTTGTTTTATTAGCAATTGTTTAATTTTTTTTTTTCAGGGATTCAATCAGGCTAAGCAGAAACAGAGTTGTGCACTACAACAACAATAAAGAAGAAGAAGAAGAAGGAGCAGAAGAAGAGAAGAGTCATAGTTTTGTCTTCGGTAAACCTCACCATGCCCACTTTGTTGGCCCACTTGGCGTCCTTCTTTGCTTTTTTGTCATTTTTCTTTTCATGCCTCTTCCTTTTAGCCTCAAGTTTCTTCTTCGCTGAAAGGATCTTAGTGATGTCAATGCCAGACTGAAAAACAGCAAAAGACATTTAAATGAAGTTAATGATCATTTTCAAAGCCACTCATACAGTCCTTCCATCTGAGGTCTTTCCACCACTTTTACTTTTTTCAGTCGGTTGCATTCCTTATCTATCTTAAATTAAATGTAAACAAAATATTACAGGTTAAAAAATCTACTTGGTAATAAGAAAGGGATCCACATATATTCATGCTTACATGAAAAATACTTTCAGATGAAAACATGTTAAACGTTGATTTAGTCACTACTGTACTGTAGTAACAGGTGATTCAGCAGCAAGGCTGATGTTTATCTATCATAATACTGTTCTATTAAAGTTGATACCTGTTCATTACATCTCTTTGCTCTTTTAAGGTATACTGACAAGTTAAGCTCATTACCAGCCATAGGAACACAAACATAGATTTCCTGTTCAGCTTGTTCAGCCTGTACCAAGTCAACTATATTTCCTCAGAACTGAAATAACAAAGAACCATAGGAGCAGGTTTGGCAGGAATGATGTCCTGTAACAACAACCACAGGACTCTAGAGAGGAGAGCCATGTTAAGTAAAGGCTTATTCACACAGGAATGCCAAGAGAGCTCGACTCTTCTTGTGTGAAATAGAAGTCTGGTAGAATTTATGACTGTCTGAGTTTCAGTTGAGGTACTAGACAAAATTAATTGATAGGCCAAAGGATAACTTTTCGTTTTTTCTGGCAACTTGTTATCTGAATTCATGTCACAGAATAATTGTTTTTGTATTGTTGATTTCATCATGGAAACATGGTTTGGCTTAGTCTGTAATCTTTTATTAAGTACAGACAGAATAATAACACAAACCGTTCTGACAGTAACATGACATTAGAATAACAAAAGGAACAAAACAACAACAACAGACACTGTAAGTCACTACAACAAGATAAGACGACTTTTAACAATTTCTTGTTGGAACAGTGAGGCAGGCTTTAGAATAAACTAAAATCGGTGCATTCAAAAATAGATTGCTTTTCACCACTCTGATTGGCCTAGCTTAAACATTCTTGTAGCAGTGTGTCAGTAAAGTAGAACTGTGAATAAAAACAGCATTTGACCTGGACAGTAAAGGGGGTATACATGACAGACACACTGAAGTTATTAACACTTCTGCTAAGGTCAGGTATTTGACCTACAGCTGCTCTAAATCACTGTAGCTGACTCTAAACTCTTTTTAAAAGGTGAGAAATTGAGAATATAAAGAAAAAGATCATTTATGTGTCCCATTTTATTCAAATCGACTTCACATGAAGCCATAAACAGATTCCAGTAAACACTATTTGTAAAGAGGGAGGACAAAAAGCACGCAGGGAAGAGAAGGAAAATCCCATATGTCATTAGTCACAGACAGCCAATCACATGTTCATTGTTTTTATGCCTTTTTTTCACTAAATGAAATGTCTGTCTGGCAATTGTTAAGTGGATCAGAATTTGATTACAGCCACTCAAACGCTCCTGCATCACAAATTAAAGCGAGGAGAATTGTGGGGGGGGGGGGGGGGGAAACAAAAAATGTATAAAGTAAAACTAATCAAACTATAAAAACAAGATATAAAAGACAACCCAAGCAAAACAAGGTTTGATTGTCCTCTGAAACCTTTTGTTGCTGCATTTTGAATGATGCAGCTCTAGCTTTTTCATCCCATGAATAACTGCAAATCATGGGTTTAGTCCCTGTCAAACACAACAAGCAATACGTGATCAACTTTCACTATCTAAGAGAAAGAATTACCCAAGTTGGAGTTAATTGTCTTAATGCCAGAGTAACAAGTGGAAACACTTATTATGCACATCAGAAAAGAATGGAATTCATCCCGTTGCAATTTCTCACCGTAAAGTCGACAGCAGCTCTATACAGCCTTATTTTTCTGTCAAAGATGAGACAGATAAAAAACGACCCCCTGGCTTTGACATGTTGACATTTTAATGAATGAGACGTTCAATTATCTCTCTTCCTCATTCAGTCGCTGCTTCTCAGCCTCCCTCCAACTTTTGTAATCCTCTACACCTTCTCTCAATCTGTCTTCCCATTTCCCCCCAAAAGGATGTGACAAAAGAGAGGAAGGAAGAAATGGTGGTGGTGGTGGTGGGGGGGGGGGCTTTGAACAAAAGTTAAACAGAAAGAAAGGAGAGGAGAGAAAAATGGTTGGCTGACAACTTGAACAATGTCTGTCACAGTCTTGACGTGTGAATCGATGAAATGTCGGGTCAGTTATTGGTGTTGTAAGAAGAGTTATCTAAGGGAGGAGTTAACTGAACGGAAATTGTGACTAAGGAAATTGTTGCTGGAGGTGGTTGCTTCTCCTTTTTTCTGGTTCTGTTTGTGTGTTTGTGTGTTTGTGTGTGTGTGTGTGTGTGTGTGTGTGTGTGTGTGTGTGTGTGTGTGTGTGTGGTGGGAGGTGGGGGGGGGGCTGTTATGGTGTGTGGTGTGTAAATGTGTGATCCTGAAAATGTGCTCACTCATTTTGTCTCTATAACTGATACTGTTGTCTTAATACATCATCCACACATGCACGTTTCTGTGTGTTCGTGCTGCATTGCGTGCTCTTTGCTTATCAGGATGAGTGCTACTTTTAGAACTTGAGCCTGCTGACGTTTCCGGAAGATATTTCGTCAGTCGTCACCTCTTTAAAGAGCTGTTTGAGGGTTAGGAGTAGCACATGTTTTCAATTACTGGATTTGCTGTGGATGTAGCTGTGGTCATCTTTGGAAATCAAGGAGGTTTTAAGTTGTGGTCTGGGATTTCCTGTCTGAGATGAGTTGAAGGCGCTACAATTAGAAAAATGTAATGACTTTGACAAAACTTGACGTAGATGGTGGTGGCGCCCTCATTGCGTATAGAGACATGTGCCTGATTCTGTGGTGAGGCGGTCTTAAAAAACACGGTCTCGAAACATAGCGATCTCTTCTGTTGTTTATTTAGGATTGGGTGGGAAGAAAATTAGAAGAGACCAAGGAGGTTGGGAAATCTTCTTCTTCAGGCAATATATATCACATAAGGAGAAACATAGCTTACAGGGTCCAGTTGACCGATAAGATCCTGCGAGGAGGATGTTTATTTGGATGCTATGGGGGAGGCGGAGGGTCTGCTGGAAGCTCTAAGAACTTTTTGTTTACTGTAATACAAGTTCTTCCTGTAAAAGGCCCTTGATTAAAATGTTGACATTGTGATTATGTGAAGGGGCTGAGGGTTCTTAAGGATGTTCAGTTCAACTAATATTGCTGATGAATGAGGTCCGGGCTGTGGTCTTGCTCCTAAACAAAAACCTCATGGATGGACCTCTCTGATTGGCTAAAGATCTTGGCTGGTTGTATTTGTGAGCTGGGAAATATATTTGTTAGTCTGAGGGACTTTGACAACATGCTTTCCCTCAAAGAACAATGCATTGACCTTATTTGGCTTCATGAATGTTCAGGGGGTGAGAAAAATATCTATCACTTTATGCTGATGACACACGATCATTATAAGCAACTAAAACTATACAATCAGTTCTTTCAGTGCTCTTTATATCTGTCTCACTGATGATTTCTATGTATGCCTTCATACAGAGACAGGACAGTGGGTAGAGTCATACATCAGGGAGAGAGTAGGAAACAACATGAGGGAAAGGAGCCACAGGTCCAACCCAAAACCAGGGCCACCCATTCGAAGGACTACAGCCTCTGCACATGGGGTGCGGGCGCAAACCACCAGGCCACCGGCGCCCTGGATGATTTTTTTTAAATCAGCGTATTGAATGTACAGATTTTTTGTTTACCCAAGTTCAATAAGCACAAAGGTAGAGACAGGAGTCAGCAAATACAAACATATGTAACAGACTTAGGAGCAGACTTTTCCTGATATTTTAACAATGTTGAAAAAAGCTTGATCTTTTCATCAGGGGAACATGACCAAAATCTCAAAAGATTCTTTTTGAATTCAGAAGGTCTCCAAAATGCTGATACATACTTTTAATACAAGCTGCATAGATAATGAAAACTATTTTTTTCTTTCTTTTGAAGGTTGCAAAAGACAGTTAATTCTGAGTGTTACAGCCATTTGAAGAATCCAGAGAGTAGAGATCCCATTATTCATCTGCTGGCACCACTACACTGACAACTTGTATCATTAAGAATACATATTAAAGACCTACAAAGCCTAATGTAATCTAGCACCAACATATATCACTGTCTGCTTTTCATTTTATGTCCAAAGACAAACTCTCAGATCTTTTGCTGCCTTTTTTAAGTCTCTGAAGTATCCCACAAGAAATCTGGAATAATAACAATAATTCTTAAAACAGCCTTCCCTCAGAGCTTATTCCAGCACCTTCCCTCTGGATATTCTGTCATTGAAAAAAACACCAATGATCCATGTTTGCCTTATTATATTGGTTGACCTTGTTGGTGTTATGATAGTGTTTTTATTTCAAATGGCTTTTTGTGCTTTGTTATTGTTAATTTCTTCTTCTTTTTGGGGGGCCATTTATGCCTTTTTGGGATAGAACAGCTGAAGAGAGACAGGAAATGTTGGGAAGAGAGAATTGGGGGATGACATGCAGCAAAGGGCCGGGGTCGGATTCAAACCCACGGCACCTGCGTCGAGGACTACAGCCTCTGTAGATGAGGCACGCAAAATAACAGCTAGGCTATCCTGTGCCCCGTTATTGTTCATTTCTATTTGAAATTTTGAAGCACATGTGCTGCATATTTGCAACGAAGGTGCTGTTTTACTGAATGTATACAGTATGTTAATTCATTATTTATGTGTGTGTGTGTGTGTGTGTGTGTGTTCTTACCTTCCTTCCCAGGGCGTCTTGATACATCTCAGCATTAGCAAAGTAGAGGGTTGCAGAGGAGCGGAAGATCAAAATCCCTGGCACCTTCCTCACCTAAAATGAAATGGTCAGTTAATGAATGAAACATATATCACTGCATATCTTAGATTCTCAGTACATAAAGGCATCCCATTTCAAGAAAATATGTCATGATAACCTTGCACAGTTACATTGTTAAACTAGTGTGGAGAAAAGTAACCGTGATACAAACATTCCTTCTGTGCAGCCAAAAAGTTACCACTGGCCCTCCAACAACTCATCGCTGCCCTACAGCTCTGCACTGCCAAAGGAGTAAATAACAGACATCATCCAGGACTACATATTTTCTCCCTAGCAGTTTAAAAGAGATACATCCATTCTGTTTTGTATAGTACAGATCAGTGAATTAATCCTGCTCTGGATTTTCCTGTGTTGTGTTTTCACTGACGTGTGTGCTTTCATTGGTTCCTTATTAAAGCCTGTTGTGTTAAAACACAACTCTGCCTTTCAAAAGAATATGGGCCAAACTTCTATGTCCAGCTCTTCTGTACTCTGAACGTTTTTTTTTAACTGAAAATTGGAATTAATGGCACTTGGACATATTTTAAACATTGCACAAGCTGGGTTTAAATTTCAAAATGACAAAATAGTTAGAAAAAGATGCAGAGATAAGGTCAGTTGTGACAGTGGAGTGCACTATGATTAAATGCTGAGGGATACACAGCTCACATTCACATCTCTATATTTGACTCCTGGTTATGATTACAGCAACAAAAGTGACAGGTGTGCTTTTATAAACAGTTCTCCTAACAGAGCGTGCAGACAGTGTTTGGACTGCTGACATCAGTCAGCTCTGAGTATCGTTTATCTCCTGACCAGGGCTTATCATAGCTCCTGGTTTATTATTATTATGTTATTAAGAATAAAGACATGTCATACCTGATTGTAGTCCTCCAGCGGCCTGTAAATGTCAGTGTCTGGGACCTGCCCTAATAGGGAGTATTTTGGTCTGGAAAAACACCAAACAAATATTTGAATGAGCAATTTATTAAGGAGCGGTCTGTAACAGAACATTTGAGTTAGTTTTTGGGTGTGGTTGAACTTTATACACTCTCCAACACATCATGGGTGTGTTAGTTTGAAATGTGGGTGTTGTTGCATCAGTCATGGTGTGTGAGCCCAAGGGAACATATTCTTATTATTCTTACAGTTGTGTCCTGAAGATGACAGTGAGCATGGAGAAACCGATGGAAGCCGCCAGACCCAGGTCAGGGTTGAACAGAACAGTGAGGATGAAGGTGACCACCCAGATCACCTGGAGATAAAGAACAAATGAGAGATGGTGAGGAAGAGAGGGAAAAGCAAGACAACATCACCAACTATTAATCTAGTACTTATAAGAGCAGGCAACTGAAAGTGTTTGAAGATTTATAGTATGTCATCCCTCAAGGTTTAAAGTGTTTTTTTTACACTACACTAAGCATCGCTGTGATTACCAGTTTAACAAAAAGCTGAGACGCTGTGTCAAGGAGGATTTCAGCAGTTCAACAGTTCCTGGTCTCCTTTGTCTTATTGTATGCTTCATACTGTTTCAAACATTTCAAAGGGTGACAAGGTGGCCAGTTTATCACCTGGACTCTGTTGCCTTAGAGCCATGTAGAATGGGGTTCGGCATTGACTTGCTCTAATAAGCAAGGCCTTCCCTTAAAAAGAAGAATTCTATTTGGCATCACATGTCGCTCCAAAACCTGTATTTCTTCATCTTGCGGTGATGAATGCAGCGATGAACTGCACTCATGTCAGTTTTTATTCCAGGGCTGTCTGAGGGCTATCCAACATTCATTTGCAGCCTTGTCCTTTGTGTGTCCTTAGATTCTCTCAATCTTTTGACCAAATTCTATGCTAAATACAAAGAAATCCACAGCTTTTGTTCACAATTTAATGTGAAGAATATTATTCTTAGTGTTTCACAGAGTGGTGAACCCTTTCACATCTTTACTTCTCTCAGCCTCTCTGGGTTGCTGGTTTTATACCAAATCATGTTACTAACCTGTTGCCATTTAAATTAACTGAGAAATTCCATCAGGGGATTTTTTTTATTTTCTAGTCTTTTGTTGCCACTGTCCCAACTTTGTTTTTTTGAAACACGTTGTCGGCATCAGTTTCATAGATGGGCATTTCATATACCCAAAACATTTCATATTCTCAATTTCAACATTAGACATGTTGTCTATGTGCTATTTTCAATCAAATATGGGGTTTTAAATCATCCAATTCTGTTTTTAACTACATTTTACACAACTCTTTAATGGGATTGTTAAAAGAAAAACAGCCTGAAGACATGAACATTAGTGCAGTACATCCTAAAATAAAAAAATAATTTTCTAGTCTAAAAAAAACCACTCACCATGTCTATCTTGTTGCTCTTCCACAGTGCAGGGATGTCCAAGAATTGCTTCATCATGCCATGGAGGTTGACATAGATGATGGCAGCCAGCATTGCCTGCGGGTGAGTGGAGTATAACAATTTTCTATGGAGAGCTTCCATTTGAAGAATAAAGTCTGAAGGTTTGCCATGTATTCCTTTAAAATGTATTTCTTGAAGTTTCATGTGCTTTCATCTTTAAATCACATTTTATTTGCAGCGTTGAAATTAACACTCATTTCAGGTGAATAATGTTACATATATCAATATAGTTATACATGTTAGTCTAGATGTTTTAAAGAAGCATCGCTCTGAAGAAGGAGAAGTACATCTTTAAAAAGCACATTATTTTATTTTCATATTTCCCTTCCTCTGAGTGCTTAGTGCGCTTTCCTTTTGCAAATACATTCACTCCCAGACTCCAACACATACAGTACATGCACTTATTTTGTGCACCAATGTGAATACAGGCAAACACCATCACAGTACCTTGGGCAGTTCTTCAAAGAATCTTCCAATCCAGAGTGTGATGAAAAGGATAACTATTGCTGATAGAGCTCCAGCAACCTGCAGTGAAGAGAGAGAGTGAATGAAGAGGCATGATGAATGGAAATCAGGGGAGAGAGATTAGAGGAAGAGAGTTAAAGAGAAAATGACAAAAGAGATGGATGATGATGTGCCTCTTAGGGTGAATTGGTTCATGATTATAAGAAGAGTTAAAGCCTCCTCTCCTCTCCTCAACAGGCCTCAGCTGATTTATGATGTTGTCAGGAATAATTGGTTTAGCCTTTGAGCAAATATGCGTTTGTGTAGGTGGACTTCAATGATGGGAGAAATTCCCTAAGTTTTATTTAATGATGCTTCTTATCAGACGAACATTCATTTGTTTGACCTACATTTCACTCTGTTTCACCCTTAAGATTGCCCAAATCTGAAGCTATAGGAAAAGAAAAGTACTGGGATGAAAACACTGGTCTGAAAATGTATCTTCTTAAACATTCATGTCAAATTAAAATATGCCAACTAGACCATACATGGTCACATAATCTAAATGATGTCTGGACTTTTCCTCTACCTGCCTTCACAGACTGATGATAGTAAAAACCTACATTTTTTTAATTTCTTACTTCAGCTGAATAACATCCACTCGTACCAACCTGAGTCTTCCCCCCTGTGCTCTCCTGAACCATGGTTCGAGACATGGAGCAACTGATGGCAAAACACTGGAAAAATCCTCCGACAGAGTTACTCAGACCCAGTGCGATTAGTTCCTAAAGCAGACTTTTTTTTAGTACAAATTCAAAAAAACACACAGAAGTGGCCAATAGCAATGTAATAAGACCAGTTCATCTACTACTTCTATACCTGGTTGCTGTCCACTTTGTATCCATATTTGAGGGCAAAGATTCGTCCCAGTGAGATGGCAATGCCATAACCAACCACAGCCAGAGCAAAGGCATCCCCAATCACCTGACCAAACAGAGAGGCTTCTGGGACGACAGGAGGCTGGAGACTGGTTGACATGGACAGAATACAATACATCCAAATATGTCCCTTTTATATCTGTAAACACCAATCCTATATGTGCTGTGTGTGCTTCTCACCCAGAGGGAATCAGTCCCACCACATCCACTCCATATTTATCATTCAGGTTCACCTGCCAGGAGATTATAGTCGCAATGACAATCTAGAGCAAAAAAACCCAAAGAGTTGATTTAGAGGGTATAGGTCTAAAAGCAGGTTCATGTGTTTGTTTTCATCTTTGTAAAAAAAAAAAAAAACATATCATGTGGTATATTAGCCTACAGGTACTTTAATTATTTATGTTTACTTACACCAAGCAGTTCCACAGGTATGGGGATAGGAAGATTTTTACTCAAGAATGCATTGAGCTCCTTGGCAAGGATGAGGCCAATTATAGCGACGATACTGACCACAAGAGTACCAATGTTGGTCTCTGGGATGAGATAACACACCTCCAACACAGTCTGAAAAGAAGGAAAATGCGCTTAAATGCTTGTAATAGAAGAAATGATAACAACACACCAAAGTACTTTAGACAACCACGGCATCATCTGTTTTGGTGATTTTATGTTGTGTCGATAAAACAATGAGTATAAGTGATCGATAAGGCACACTGGAAAAGATGTTTGATTAATACCATAGACTGTACAAAGAAAGGACATAAGAGATCCTTAGAAGTGCTGAACCCTGCTGACTCACTGCAAGAAAGGTCATGAAACCCACCTATTCATGCTAACAGATGGAACATAATGCAACCTTTAAAATATTTTTTTCTAAAACAAGGTGTCTGTTAGTTCTTATCATGCTGATTTATGTTCAAGTGTTCTGAGAAGTTATGTTTTAATTACTTATTTGATGCAAAAAAAGAGTGGCTGTAACATCATGATATATAGCAAGCTTTGTCGACCAATGACGGTCCAGCAGCATTCTTTCTCAGATTAGCTGATTGGAAGAGAGAGGGCAAGAGTAACAGAACAAATACATAACACAAGAGTCAGTATTTACATAACTGTGAGCGTCTGCTTTAACCCCTCCAACCCCTCTCCCCTCGCGTTTGCACGAAGGAATTATCAAATGGAACGCACAATAATTAAGCACCATTAAGAGCAAACAACGGACAGAATTGACATGGATTGACCGAGACCTAAAGACACTTACGTGACAAAAACAGTTTTTATACACAATGGGAGGAGTCGGCTATCCCATCCATGAAAACATGATGTTAACACGGCTCCGACAACACAGCCAGCAGGACTCATGCTTTTTAGTGATTGTAGACAGTCATCATTCAGAGAGACATTTACACAGGATATACTTGATTTCTACTATATTTATGTGTGAAATGTTGCACATTCTTCCTTTAAATTTAAATACTGAGCATGCAGATAATGTTGACTGTGATGGTCTTCTTTCTTACGTATAACAATGAGAAGGGTCCACTGTATCTCACGGGGCTGATACCAAAGGTATATTTGAGCTGGGACACGATGACGTGAATGGCAGCTCCCGTGGTGTAACCTCGAACCAGCGGCTCAGATAGATAGGTCACAACAAAGCCAAACTGGACCAGGCCAAGCAAAATCTACAAAGATTACACACAAAAAGAAAAGAAATACACATAAAGAGCAGGAAAGTAGTCACCTCTGGCTTCATGATCAGTAATAGAAATTCGATTTTACCCTCACTCAGTCCTGTGCATAACATTTAGTCTTAGAATTACAAACTTGTTAAGTCATGATTGACTGCTAGCTATAAGAAAAAACTCCATATCCAAAATGCACCTGCTTATTTATCATAGAAATAACAGAGGAACAATGTTTTTATTCAAACCTGATGTTGTATGCTGGAGGAGCCAATATTTCCCTAACTGGGTGACCAGAATAAAGATGGATCCACATCGAATTAAAAACATATTATCATATGGAAAAAAGTTCCCTTCCTCCATTCATGGTAAAAGGCAGAGTAATAAAAAAGTTATTGAAAGTGATCATTTGAAAGCTTTTGTTATAATGTACTGGAAAGATCCATGCAAGCCTTTAGTATTTGTGCAGTATTTTAATCTATGCAAATTATTTGTATTTTTTATTTGAACCTTTCTGTCAATCCAAACAAACTATCTCAAGTGATGGCTGTGGCTCAGTTGGTAGAGTCGTCTATCAATCGGAGGGTCGGTGGTTCGATTCCAAGCTCCTGAGGCCACATGTCTGACGTGACCCTGGGCAAGACACTTAACCCCAAGTTGCCCCCGCTGCTTTGTCAGCAGCATACAAATGTGTATGATTGTGTATGAATGGGATCAGTTACTTCTGATGGTCACTTTACACAGCAGCCTCTGCATTCAGTGTGTGAATGTGTAGGTGTGACATGTAAAAGTGCTTTGAGTAGTCAGAAGGCTAGAAAAGCGCTATACAAGCTCAAGTCCATTTATAATTTAACTACTATTAAACAGATTTTCAGTTTGTCATGAGAACCATCAAAAATAACAACAAAAAGGAAAAAAGTCCTAAATCTGACCAAACCAGAGTATCCACATGATCCACAGTTTTACCTGAAATAACCCAGATAATAAAGTGACGGCTGCAGCCACCCGGACTCTCTCTGCGTCCCTGGTGATGATATCCACTGTAGTGGAGTTCGTCACATTGTCCCACATCATGAAGTTGGAGTCTGGGGCCACTCGCTCTATCACCCCTCCTATCATCACACTCATTACTGCATATGTTCCTGGAGGAGGGAGATGTAAAAAAAAAACGTTGGTTAAATAACAACATAACCAAATACTGCGAGACACAGTATTTCACTCACCCAACTTTGATCTAGAAAGGGAAGTTGAAACATCTTAACATGAACGTATATATGATTGTTAACCATATAGTCTGGAACAGCAATAAAGATTTTGTACATGAAAAGTTTGAATTGGAATACAGAATGGGGAAAAACATCCTCACGATGGCTGGTCCTCTCCTCCATTCAGAATTTGTTAAAGACAAATGTTTGCTGATGTCAATCAAATCTGAAGACCAAAGGCTTAATTCTTTGTAAACTGAGTTGTGTATGAGTGTCTCTTGATAAATAATCACTGAGGAAATGTCACAGTGTGCAGATACAGACAATGTAATGTTTGCAAAGTACAAACCGACAGAGATGTGCTTGGATGTGCCAAAGATGAAATAGATCAGCACCGGGTAGAAGGAGGAGTAAAGGCCGAAGATTGGAGGAACGGACGCTAACAGAGCATATGCCATACCTGCAGAGGGAGCAGAGAAATGATTAGCAAACAGCTGCACAAAGGAGGATCAAATGTGTGAAGTAACAAAACAATAATGCACAACCTGAAGATTACCATTTCAAAAATAAATTAATTTTAACGACAACAGCTCTTCAATATCTTCTACCTGCCCTGCCCCACTTAAACTCTATGACCTGAACCTTCATCCTCACCTTGAGGCAGCTGCATGATGCCCACACTGATCCCAGAGATCAGGTCCCCTAGCACATTTTCTCTGAGGGAGTATCGAGGCAGCCACGATAACACAGGGACACTACCCAGCAGGCAGCTCTTCATCCTGGGACCAGAACACCTTAGTGTGTGTGTGAAGGGAAAAGGAAGAGGGGTTTCATTTCTTTTAAATCGGTATTCATCCTGGTGTCTATATCAATATGTGGTAGTGATACAGCGTTTACCACTGACTCAACTTGTTTTCTATAAAAAGGTTAATAAATGATCATTCATCCTCTCTGCCTGGTGACAGTATGTTTGCTTTAGTTTATGCCCTGCAAAACATTGAATGTAATACATGGGTATATCAAGAATGTCTTAGCCAGTTTCCTCATTTAATCATTACATTTACACAGACAGGACTCGTCTCTACATATATTTGACACTAATTAACATCAGAAAAGATTTACTTTTTTGTCACGTGACATCGTTTGTGTAAATGTGGTGTGTGTTTATGTTGTAAACAGGTGACCAAGGGACAAGAATTTACTGTCAATAGGAACACTCAAATACTTTTTCTGGTTTTCACATAGTCAATGTCTAGAAATCTCAAGACAGCATATAGCATATACAGCATGTTGTATAAAACATTGACGTAGTCTCAGTGATGTCACCCATTGGTTACTGGAAGGGCGCTTTGAAGCCCAACGATGGCAGTCACGATAAAGAAAAGGTTTTCCCAACCCAACTTTCGGTTAGCCAGCCTCAAGTGGACACTCAAGGGACTGCACATTTTGTGAACTTGTGCATTTGCTTTATTATTGGTATTCACCCATGTCCCTGGTTTTCTCTGTAGGACGGGACGGAAACTTTTAATCTAAACAGACACAGAAAATTAACCTCTCTTCATATACGTCACCAATGAATTGAAACCTTCAGATACTTTTGTGATATGCTAATGCCTGTACAACTTTTATAAAGTGATGTTATAAAGGTAGATTTATCATATTATTTATTCATCAATTAATACGTACTGACTGAGAGGTGTTCTTTTGATAGACTGTTTGATGTAATCAAACTTCAGACTATAGTTTACTAGTTATTTGTCTTTACATGTAGCACTTTATTTTAAACATTGAAAACTATTTTATAGTCTGAAAACTGTTGATTTTTGAATCCGAGTACCCACATTATGTGTACACAGGATCGGACATTACGCTGTATGATTGGTTCTCTGATATAGAGTCATATCTGTATGTGCAGAGAGATTTGTTAAGGTTTATAGTAAATTAATTGTTTGAAACTTTACCTCACAGACTTCTTGACCTTCTCAGACAAAGATGATTTTGTTTCACATTTTTCTGCCATCTCCTCCACTGCTCCTTCATCCAGGACGCTCCTGTGCACGCTGTAGCCCGGTCGCCTCCTCTCTGCCATGGCTATGACTAGCTGGAACATAAACAGAAAACAGCCTCTTTAAATAAAGGGGTTTGTGATTGCAAATATTCCATTATGTGTTTAAATATTATATGAGGAAGAGCTAAAAAAATATCTCTTTCGAAGAATTAACCTTTTTTTTACATTTTTGATATTTTGAACAATGTTTGGGTACAACGACAGCTGAAAACAATACAGTTCTGCAGTCTTCATGTACATTAAAGATTCATTGATATTTAATCTCAGAAGCAACACTTTGTCACTTAAATAGTTACCTTTTTTGGTCCAGCTGTTCCTGAGAAAATGTTTCTTGTGATAAATTATCTTCAAAATCCAAGTGAACGACTATTCTGTTGAAGCCTCGAGATGTACCAAGCTGTTTAGTTCTGCTTTACATGGGGGATAATGTTTTCTCTTCTCCTTTGACGTCAATTATTGTAGGAAAGTATATCCAACCACACTGTCTATAGTGAGGTTTGTAAAGAAAGAAGCCTAAAATAAGTTCCTGAAATCAGAAGGTGGTACATCCATATTCATGATGAATGAATCCTTCCTGCTTTTCAGTGTTTGCAGGTCTTCAAGTTGAATCTTCTGTAGAGTTTTCCATCAGGTCAAAGCAGCTCCAGGCGTTCCCAACAACAAGATGTGATTGCTTTTGACCTCGTTAAGAAAAGGTTTGACTTTAAACAACACAACATTCAAGTCAAAATAAAAAAGACATAAAATATCCAAGTACATGTATTCTTCCTCTCTCCTCGGTGTCCTTTCTGCGTGATGGTGAGACTGTCTGTGATGTGTCTCCGCTGCTTCTCAAACCAGGAAAAAGCAGATAAGAAATTGGACATTGTTGAGGAGGGACAGGGCAAAGTAATACATGCTTGTTTTATGATTGACAGAGGAAGTTAGTGCTCAGATTTTGTTGTTATTGTCATGACCTTTGTTTAGAGTTGATGATTTTGCCTTTTTAGAAATGTGTATTAAAATTAAAGTCAGTCAGACTTACAGCTATACACAGGAAACAAAATAAAAAGATAATGATAGAAAGATAACTATAGAGTTATTGATTGACTTTATACAACACAACGTTTCAGATGTGTCTTATCTTGTATATGTAAGTGTATGTGTATGTGTGTGTGTGTGTGTGTGTGTGTGTGTGTGTGTGTGTGTGTGATTAGATTAGGAAGCCATTTCAGCCCAGTCAGGGTGATTCTTGTTAATTTATGATTTACCCCACAGGAGAGTGAAAGAGAGGCGTGCTTAATCATTGGACGAACAGATACTGGATAACTAAGCAGGACAAACAAATGATTTCTTAAAGACACAGTGTGTTTAATAAACTCCTCAAAAAAAGTTTGGAAATGTTGTTTCGGTCACTTATTTCGCCCCTTTAATAATACTAATTGGGGTTGTATTTTATATCGTTGGAAAGCCTGATTAGTCACCTTTACTATGAGGTATAACTTGTAAAGATTGTGCATTCGTGGAATGTGCAACACAGCAGTGGTTAGTGCGCGCGCCCGATGTATGGAGGCTATGGTCCTCCAAGCGGGCGGCCCAGGTTCAAATCCGGCCTGTGGCTCCTTTCCCCACTATCTCTCTCCCTTGATTTCCAGCTCTATCCACTGTCCTATCTCTGTTGGTATTCACTCCTGTTTTGAGCTTCAAGTCCTGCCAGGTGTGTGCCAGTTACGGATGTATGACTGACACCAAATTGACAGCACTTGTGGGATCATCTTGGGCGTGCTGTTCATGCCAGAGTGACCAACACAACCAAACTGGTTGACCTTCAACAACTCCTGGTTGAGGAATGGGATGCCATCCCACAGCAAAATGTGACCAGGCTGGTGACCAGCATGAGGAGGAGGGGCCTAGCTGTTGTGGCCTCATATGGATCATCCACACGCTACTGAGGTCCCTGACAGTGTAAAATGAATAAAGTCTAAAAAATGTATTACTGTAGGAGAGTGCAATCTTCAATTCCACCAAGCAACTCATACCAGGAGTGAATACCAACAGGAGAACATTGCAGGGGATTTTGGCACATTTTTTTTAGGGCTCTACCCACACGTTTAGCTGTGTTGCTCATTACATGAATGCACAATCTTTACAAGTTATACCTCGAAAGGTGACTAATCAGGCTTTCCAACGATATAAAATACAACACCAATTAGTATTATTAAAGTGACGAAATAAGTGACCGAAATAATGTTTCCAAACTTTTTTTGAGGGGTTTAGATTCATTAGCTTGGATTTCATTTCTCACAGCATTTTTGGATTTGTCCTCACGTTTCTCTCAATTTAAGGTTTTATTATCAGCTGATGAATTTGCCAGGCTCGTTACGTTGGACTTGCCTTCATGTATACTAACCACAATATCACAATACAACAGATCCATTAGTTCAGCTTTTAAACAGCTTATAGTTTGTCAGTATTTATTGACTGCATCAGAAAGGTGACACCATCAATTTATTTTTGAGTTTCTGGGAAGTGATGTTTTAGTGCAGTGGTTCTCAACTGGTGGATCAAAAGTGGGTCGCTGAGATGTTTTCAGTGGGTCACGAACATTTGAGTGCAAAAAAACCTGTCAAAAAGTCTATGAAGCGCTCTTAAAATATGTACGTTTTGTTCCTTCTCTTTGTTGTGTCACATGTTTCGTACCACCATGTGAGGTCCAATATTTTTCATTCAATAAATCTGATTGGTTGAAAAAATATCAGAAATTTGGAGGGTCATCAGGGGGCACTGGGGAGGTTCCAGAAACTTGGAGGGAGTGGGGGATACAAAATTAACTCATAACAATATAAAAATATTGTCTTTGTATATGTTACATATAACTGCATCTTTCTATAATTTATGTGTTCTGTTTCTCAAAAAATTGATCCATTACAAAAAAAAAGACGAGAAATCATTACGTAAAAGGAATTTTAGGAATTTTGCAAGAGGGGGGGTCCTAGCAAGTGGCTAATGCTATATGGGGGCATGGCATAGTTTGGGAACCCCTGTACTGTATGTATATGGTGCATCAAAATGAAAAGTGTGTCTAATAATCTGCTCCTCATGTAAAAATGAGGTGAACAAAATATTAGCAACACTCTAAATAAAACTCAGTCAAGTATCTCATTTTGCTCAACCTCTTGAGCAATCATTGAGGACATTTATTTTAAGCATGCATAAATTATAAAATCACTTATTCATATAATCTGACAGTTTTAACTATTTATGGCAGAACTGTTATATTGAATCACATACCATGAGCACACATGACAAAAGTATCAAATGCTTTAGTGATATGCTTCATGTTTGTTCATGAATCTACTACAAGCCAGAGGTGTTTAGATAGAGCATGTAACAGGCTCATATTTACACTTCTGTTTATCTTTTTAGAGTTACATACAAATACCTGGCATTGTTCTGTTGTACGTTTGACTGAAACATACTCAGGACTCAATGATTGACTTTTGTTGTAGTTTGCACCCCCTACTTCCTCTGTTTTCTTCTTCTTTGGTTATTGTTATGTATTCATTTTTAGCCTCATCTCTCCTCTTTTGTACAATTATGAATTTCCTTTGGAAGAGGTGGGTGCATTTTTTCAGTTAATTTATTATCTTAATCCAGCCCCTTATTTAGTGTGTTTTTGTTGTTTACAACCCCTGTTGTAATTAATTTACTTTACATGTCACATAGAAGTCATGTGGAAACTTTCCATGCTAGCTCTGTGTGTCATTCGTTGCCTGCTAGGTATGTTTTATTGTACATGTAGTTTTTATTGCCATGTTTCATGTTGTCCCAGGCTCCTTTTGTACAGTTCCATGTGGGAGAGGAGCTTGATGAGAGGAGCTGGATGAGAGGAGCTGGATGAGAGGAGCTGGATGAGAGGAGCTGGATGAGAGGAGCTGGATGAGAGGAGCTGGATGAGAGGAGATCTGTGTCATTCTGTCTCTGCCAAAGAATAAATTGTGGTCATCGATGAAATCATGTAGAAGCATCATTTAAAACTATCACATCACAACACAGAAACCGGCTTGGTTAAATATAGAAACTCCACTTACCTCTGAATTCATCGTCCAATCTGCAATGATGCACTTATTCTTGTTATTAAGCCAAAACCTCTCCTTCATTTTGGAGTCAGGTTTTGTACAGCTGACAAGAATCAACCATTAGTTACATTTTAAATGTGTGGGACTTCCTTTTCCGCTTAAATTCCTGTTATGCGTGACATCATGTTTTCACATTTTAGTTTAGTCACTCATTACATGT
Organism: Labrus mixtus; assembly: GCF_963584025.1. Taxonomy (NCBI): domain Eukaryota; kingdom Metazoa; phylum Chordata; class Actinopteri; order Labriformes; family Labridae; genus Labrus; species Labrus mixtus. The sequence continues at coordinate 4,372,022 of NC_083626.1, read as the reverse complement.
TTGTTATGTGCAATCTTTTTTTTGTGCTTACCCAATGAAGAACCTGGTTGAATCTGCAAACATGTAGCAACATTCTTATAATACTTAAACCAGCTTAACTCAAGAATAAAAGCTGAACACCTCTAGCAAAATAAGAAGCAGGAAAGCAACAGGCACATGGTGACAAGGACAAAGGAGCCATGATCCTAAGGTGATAGTTAACTATTTATAGAATCAGGCTGATGAGGGGATGAGCTTGTGGGCGGGGGGAGTTGGCTGATTGAAAGTTGGAACAGGTATTATGATGTGAAAAGGGGGTAATGTCTGAGGCCATCTGGTGGAGAGGTTGGGAGTGGCAGGAGGAACATGAGGAAAGTATGGGTCCAGTGAGATGTGAGAAAAGGGCTGAACTGAGAACCATGAGTAAGGGATGCGGGAGAGGTAAAAGTCATGACTTAGAAACAGGATTAGAAGTTGGCAACATACACCTCAACGATGAAGAGGCCGAACAAATGAAAGAATGTGCAGCATAGAGCCAAAAAAATCACATAAACAGCAAAAGCTCAGCAAATATATAAACAATGCAAAAACAAACAAACAAAAAGAAACAGGAAGCAAAAAAACAAATGTAACTAAAAATGCCACATATATAGTAATCACAACTCAAGTATACCAGGCCTGTAAGAAATGTATGGGGCACAAGGCTCTGAGTGTTTTGATTATCACCTCATAAAACGAGAGAGGTAGATATTGTGAAGTTGCCTTGAGGGCCTATGCAAAATGACAACTTTATAACTTTATATTTTTATAACACAGCTGCTAAAAGGAGTTCCATTTTAACATTAGACACATATATCTCATTAGCTCTGCAGATAGCAATACCAAAAATGGATGCTGTCAGCACTGCTGTTTCTGTGTTTGTGTTAATAAGCTTTGCAGAAGTGAGGCTGGCTGCAAAAACTGGAGGTCCCATTAACACCCAAGTTAAAATCCCCATTTGGCCTGCAGAAATAAACATGTTCTTTATAACTCATCAATGTCAGTTTGTCAAGGCATGTTTATGGATAAAGCACCATTCATAGTGCATGTCTTCATTATCGCTTCACCATTTGTGTCACTGGAGCCTCATGAGATGCTGCGGATAAGACCTGGGATTTTAGCTTTGAGTCCATTTGTGGTGACAAGATATTTCTCACTCACTCACAGAACCTGTTTCACTGACTAGTTGACTTGAACAACTGTAGTCATTTTGATGGAATTAAAAAGGTGGTTACACCTATCTTGGTGTGACCAAGCTATTGTGGTTTTGTTTCTGGCTCTCTTTGTGTTACTGGCTCTCTCTGAGTCTGATGTGGTTGATGTTGGATAACTGGTTAAATCAAGTGTCATCTTAGCTCACATTCAAGTGTTGCAGCAGAAATTAACTTGGCCAATAATCCAGACGTGCATGAATCCAAACCATCCCTAGTTTACAGTCTCTTTCCCAAAGATAGTTATGAACAAATCACCAACACTTCATGACAGAGGGATCAACAATGTTTAGTTAGGGAAAATAACGTTTATTTTCTCAAAATATGTGACTAGTAAAGACATAAACTGTACAAACTGTTAAGCTGTAAATTACTTTTATCTAAATAAAAATAGTTAGAAATGATCTTTTATGATGTCTCAACATCCTTTGTATCAAAGAGATCACTGAACTGTCCTGTTAGTAATGTGTAAAAGTAGCATTCATGTTGTAGGTTCAACATCGACTTTCATCTGAGTTGATTTCCTGTGAAGAGATAAACACAAATCAAACAAATGTTCAAATATCTTGAAATGTTATTTTACACTTTATATTCAAAAAGGTTTTCATGTAAAAGAAAGCTGCCCCACTGAATTCAGTCTTATCTGTCTCATGACGGAGGGAAATGGATCAAAAGCCATGCATGGAATCAGAAAGATATCTATTATGTACTTCAGTTTGACTTCTTCACTAAATGTGGACTACATTTCCAACAATGCACCTGAAGCAGACTTCTTTCTAACTACAAAAAAAGATATTCGTAATGCTTTTAGAATTTAAAGGTATGATATGAGACATTTTAAGCATTCATATTTAATAACCTAACTGAATGTATTGTTGAGGAATGACTCTCCTTAAAGAGAGTGAAGTCAAACTCCCTCTGGGTTTCTTGTACTCAGCTCTGTGTTCACTCTGGCAGGACAATGCTTCCTTCAGCTTGTTTATGTGTCACTCAGAGGCTAAAACATGTTTCATACTTTTTTTTTATCGTGTGAAACCCTCACACCCCAACCCAGCGCTGCCACCATGTTGGTTAAGAGAAATGGTCCTGCCCATTTAGAGACGCTGTTTGCAGAGGACTAATAGTGGAGTGTCATCACGAGAGTAAAACTGGAGGAGAACATACAGACTTTCCAAACTGAAGACTATGTTTAGTCTAACATAATTAAAATAAATAAGAACAACATCAAATTTGGGATGCATATTTAAAATCATTCCAACAAACAGTTTAAGTTGGAACCCTAAGGGAGGCCTTGAGGACGAGGAGAGGAGAAAGACATCTAACCTCAAAGTTGCATAATACCTTTAACAAAATTCATGCAGCTCTCATTGGAGCTATGAAAGGATTCATCCAACGTTTTTTCATAATTTCAGAAAACCATGCTAACCACTTTTGATGTCACAATTGTTAAGTTACAAATAAACAACTAGTCTAGTAAAAGACCAAAAAACAAAACTGCCTTTAAAATCTTGATTTAAAACTTTAAATACTTTTTGTTACTTTTGTTGATTACCTGTAGAGGCGTGAGCATCATGCTGAGGCAGCGCTGGACGGCGTGATGGACTGATGGGAAGAGACGAGAGCCAGGCAGGACGTCCGGTATACAAACCTGAGTCTGGAGCTGGGAGGAAATGTTCTCTGTTGGTATAAAATAAAGCATGAAGATTAAATACTTCATGTTTTATTTGTTGCTGCTACCACCCGCGCACACACACACACACGCGCACACACACACACACACACACACACACACACACACACACACACACACACACACACACACACACACACACGCACACACACACACACGCGCACACACACGCGCACACACACACACACGCACGCACGCACGCACACACACACACACACACACACACACACACACACACACACACACACACACACACACACACACACACACACACACACACACACACACACAGAGAAACAGTTGAGACATGAAGTTCAGAAAAGGCGAACGCATCACTCTACAGGGGAAAACTGAGATTGTGCTGACCTGGACATGTAGCGAGGAACACACTGACACCGTGGACCTCCAAGTCTTCTATAACCTTTAGAATAACAAACACAATGACAAACACACACACAAACACACACTTTTTAACATGTTAAAATAGACAGCCCTTAGCACTAGGTTTAAGGTGTACAAGAAAAAAAAACCCAAGAATAAAAGTTTCAGCAATTAATACAAAGCATTAAAAATAGGAGTTTTAATCTTGTTTTAAACAATGAGGGACAGAACTGTTCTACTTGTCTTTATCCCCTATTTGTAAAAAAAAAGTGAGCTACACATGAAATCTTGTCACTCCTCTTCTTAAAGATCAGCTCTTTCACAAGTATACTGGTGTTTATTATAGTTGTTTTTTTATGTTTCTCCTCCTGGATCTCGAGCACGTGTTGAGGCTGAAGAATAACTTTCCTGCTTTTATAATGAGGCCAAAGTTGAGGAGGAGATAACAAAGTCATATCACTACGCATGTAACTCATCTACTGATCAAACCCTCGGAGAGGTGATTTGAAAAGGAAATGCAGCTTCAGTGCATCTAGTTTAGTCTGATAGGCGTAATTAGTTGGATATATATTTTTTTTTAATGTATAGACTAATAAAAAGTGTCTGAATCATCATTCACTGAAAAGTCCAGACAAAATCCTACTTATTCTGCGTTTTCACTTTATTTTCTTGTACAACACAAATGTCTATAATAGCTGAAAGAGTCTGTGTGAAGTACACAACCTTTCATTGTTTGGTCATGCAGGTTTCTTGTGGATTCAAAAGAATAAATTGGTACCGCCCCGTAGAAAAAGTTTAAAATCTCTGCCCTTTTGTTTTAAGCTGTGACGTTGTAAACAGAGCAGTGCAGAGCGAACAGCATGGTGATGTGTAACCTTTACAACTGAGTCACTGAATGACCCCTCAGTGTTTATGAGGGGTCTCCTCCTCTCAAAGACAATCTAAGAGATCCAAATCAGTTAATCTCAAGATAACGAATTGTCACCGTAAAATAATCAGTGCCCCACAGGAACCCAGCAAGTTCTGAAAGTTTGTGATTTGGAGACTGAGTCATTTCTTAGCAGAGTTCTCCTCACATGTCATTCCCCTCTCTCTCTCTCTCCCTGATTTCCACGGTGCTACCTCTACTATAAAGGCATTAAAAAAAGAAAAAGAAAAAGTCCCTGGTATGGGTGACAGAAAAATAAAGATGGCCATACTATTTAATAAACAGATGGTCTCCGTCAATCAAGCTCAAGTCCCATACACCAAAAGTAGTGTTGATTTGTAATCAATCATTCATGAGATCATTTTCAAGATAATCATTCAGATTGGTGCACTCTTCATTTTCTATACTGCTGTCTTTTCTCACCTTGCAAAATGATTTCATAGCAGTTGAGTCCATAAAGTTAACCGAGCTGAGATCAAGCACCAAACAATGAGTGTCTGTCCACATCTGGGACGAGGACGAGGAGGGGGAGGAGGACAAACCAGCCCTGTGGACTCCTGCTGGGTTCTCCTTCTGACCACGACTCACCGCCTGCATGTGTAGAGGGAAAGTTACATGTAGAAAGTTGGTTCATCATTTTTATTAAGTTTCCATGTTAACATGAGACAAACTGAAGAATTTCTTTGAACACGCATGTGGAAATGTTCTCTTTCAAACCAGAGCGATCAAACCAGAAGAACAGGCATCCACATGTCAGCTGCATACACACATCACTATTTCTAAAATGATGTTCCCCATATGGATGAATCTCATGTGGAAGAAATGCACCCTTCATTTGGAGAAGATGAACGGCTCATCTGGACTCTGTCATTTTTATGATTATAATAAAAATCTCATCTCTCACTCAATCATTTACTCAAAATCATCCTTTATTTGAATCATGCTAATGACTCCCTCCTCCCCATTCTCTTCTCAATCATAACCTTTTCATGTGTGTGTGTGTGTGTGTGTGTGTGTGTGTGCGCGTGCGTGTGTGGGCACCTGTCTGATCTCTGTGAAGACCACTTCAGAGTTGGCAAAGTAAATTGGGCTGGAACAGGAGAGTATCGTCACACCAGGAACCTTTTGTGCCTTAAAAAAACAGAAAGACACACAGAGTATATTCATTTACCATTGTGACTGGCATCTTACCTTTAACAACTGTGTGCTGACTAGCATTATCAGTAGTAATGTCTACCATGTGAGATCATGGAAAAATAAAAAAAAAGATCATATATGCTTCTGCAAACACAATCCCTCATGCCTGATGCTTGAAGAAGAACACAGAGGGGAAGTGTGCAGCAGTCACCAGCGAATACGACTGAACAGAGAATCAAAAGAAGAGAACAGAGAGCGAGAAGTTCACATGAATCCACTGATGCTCTGAGCCAACACAGGCTGCCGTTACTGTTTTGATGTGTGACAGATGGTGGTTTTGGACCTGGGATGTATTTTCAGTGTGTTTTGGCTGGGGGACAGTTTTTAATGTGAGGAGCCTTTTATTAAGTTTATCAAAGACTGACCGTCTGTTGAACATTTCTTTTTAAGTTTTACATGTCAAAGACAACGTTATCTACTGTCAGCTTTTAAAACTCACTCAAAGCTCACTGATGAAGATGTTACTCCAGTTTCTTGACCAATTAACAACATGTCACATTTACACATTACATGTATCTTTTCAAGGGACAGTACAGGGATTTCTGGCATTGTTAACAACTTGAGGATGCAAAGGTTATGTTACTGGTTGTTTTTGTGTACTGATTAAAATATGGTAGATTTTTTAAAGGTTTATTTTGGGGCTTTTTATGCCTTTAATTTAGAGATAGAACAGTGGATAGAGTCAGAAACAGGGGAGAGAGAGTGGGGAAATCTACGCTGGAAAGAAACCACAAGTGGGATTCAAACCCGGGCTGCCTGTTTAGAGGACACTGGCCTCCATACAGGGGGCACAGGCACTAACGCACTAACCACGAACGGCGTCCCATAACATGCTTGTATTAAAAATGAGGCATGTTAGTTGTTGGTGTGGTGGAATTTCTGTAGTTATTTAGATTATAATGTACAGACGTCATTAGGTTTATTCACTGTTCTCTAATGTCAGTCAGACCTGACAGAGTTCATCTGTTATTAGAACACCAAGTACAGCTTAGAGAGTGTCAACTGTTTTTCCTGATATCTGTAAGGCTGTTTGGTAGACTTATTGTCTGCTCCAGTGTTATAGACATCACAGATTAGTGTAGGTGGGTCAATGTGACACGACCCTGATAATGGTAATGTCTTTTAGGATATATGCGATGCCTTTCGAAAAGTGTGATGTTGAATCATGTCTCCTCATGAGTATTCTTCTTATGTATAAACTTTCATCAACATAAGCCATCTGAGTCAACTGAGTCTTATTGTATGGAGTCAAGTCTTAGTAATTTCTTCAACAGTTGGATTTCTTAAAGCTTTGGAAAGAGCCGGTTGCCTTCCCTCCTTCAAAAGGTTCACTACTAACATTTCAGATTTGCAACATGCTTGGCCTTTTCTCAAGTCAGTACATAATGTGTGAAGGGCCTGAATCTACAGTTTTTCTCATAGCCACTAGAGGCTGGCTCTCTAAGCTCTGTATTGACTCAGTACCTTCGCAGAAATTGTACAGAAATAAGCCTTCTAAATAACTTATGTTTCATTAACAATTATAAAATACAGATTTATTGGGACATATTTTCCTTAATTTACAGGTGAAATACATTTGCAGTATGCAATGCTCTATCTGCATTCCTTGCATCATCAAGATTTAATCCAGATTGAGGTTTAGTAAAAACGTATTAGAGTGAGACCTGTAAGAAGGAATGGTTTTACCTGGGTGTACAGCCCCATATCTCTGTAACAGTCAGTACCAGGAATATGACCCAACACCACAGAGGAGGAGCTGAAAGACAAGGATGACAAAAGATCAAAGTCAGGAGAGCGTGAGTCTGCCTGAGAGAAAAGTAAGAGGAGGGAGGAACATACTAAAGTTTTAGGATGTGTATGAAACACAAATTGTTGTTGAACATATTTCTAAATCCAAGTTGATATCACAATAATGCAGCATTAATGAACCATCAATACATTGCATAAATTCATCATGATACCTTGATGTTTATCTGGGAAATCAGACCATAAGCAAGCCTCAAGATATGTTTTGCTACCATGTTTCCAATGAGCCCTTTTGTTTCCTGTAGGTGAGGTCATTGCTTCTAGTAGGAAATAAAAAATCATTTTTATATTGATGTAATTTGACTGTTATCTTGCTACCTGTGAGCACTTCCAGTATATCAGTTTATTAATAACTGCTCACTGCTTGATCTTTTAGATTAGATTAAAATAACAAGGATGGTTAAGTTGGACTTTTGTCATGAAGACTTTGCATGTTCTTCAAAATGACATAATGACATTTTCATCTATTTCTATTTTTTTTTCTATTTCTGTGTTTTTTTAAACAATTGACAGCACCAATAAGTTTGTCTTTTAGTCTAAGAGGTTAATCTAAGTCTGTAGTAATCTTGTACTTTGTAGCCTCGTTTTTAAAACTGTATCATCATTTCAAGTTTGATAAGAGTTAGCTATTTTAAGAGTGATTGTGGATTTGTGTAGGATAAGGTCGTAACAGCTTTCCCTGTGAAATGTGACCCAGTTAATGAAAGATAAATGGAAACTGTGGATGGTGGCGTAGACAGCCAATTGTGTAAATTGATAGTTGTGATGTTTCAAGTTAGGTAATGACTCATTGATGTAATAATCCACATGTAGTGCCTGCAAATTGATATTTACTGACTGTTGTGTCCTGTAGATGAGTGTGAGTAGAGAGAAGACGACAGCCACAGCCAGACCCAAGTCCAGGTTAAAGACCAGCGTGGAGAGCAGTGATGCCGTCCACACCAGCTGCAGGAGGACAGAGGACCAGAATCAGAGGGCCATTTGTACTGTTCTAAACTGGTTGGTAAATGATAAATGGACTTGACCATGCATAGTGCTTTTCTAGTCTTCTGACAGCTACTTTTACAGTGCAGGTCACACCTACACATTCACACACTGATGGTAGAGGTTACTATGTAAAGTATCCATCAGAATGAACTAATCCTATTCATACACATTCATACGCCCCCAAAGAAGCAGCGGGAGCAATTCGGGTTTAAGTGTCATGCCCAAGTACACCCCGGACATGTTATAACCACCACCGACCGACTCTACCAACTGAGCCACAGCCGCCCCATGGTCTGCATGGTTCTATGCAAAGATACTGAATAATGATGGACTCCATTTTTATGACTATGAGTGTGTGTGTGTGTGTGTGTGTGTGTGTGTGTGTGTGTGTAGCCCACCAGGTCTAATCTGTCAGCCTTCCAGAGCACACACACATCTTTGAACTGAGCCAGCATCCCCTGCAGGTTCACCGTGATGATCACTGCCAACACTGCCTGGAACAGACATCAAGAATATACCAAACACTGAGACACGTGAATCATCCTTACACTGAATGTCCTGCAGGCAGAGAATGACTTCACATTTCTTAAAATATGTTTCCTGAAATGCTTTATTATTCCTTTAAAATCTTTTGTCAAAAGCCAAACTGGCTGGACAGCTGCCAACACAAACTTTTATGGCATTTGTGTCTGTTTTGAAGTCAGTCAGCTCAGTTTGTCCTATCCTCGGTTACGCAGAGTTAGGGAGTAATAAAGAGCAAGTGATTTGTTACTGTGCATATAGTTTTAAGCATCTGCACTTCACTTTAATGAGTCTTAGTGAGTCTTTGACAGCATTTTACTCTTACCCCTGCATTTTAAAAAATCTCTGTACTTTCCACTTTGAACTAAATCAGGGACGTTATTTTAGCTTTATTTAATTTGAGGGAATAATGCTAACGTCTTACCAACATCAAGATTGATTTCATCCCAAATGGATGAGACTTTAACACAGAAAAGACAATTCCCTGGCATATCAATCAGTGCATACTACACCAGATTGTTGTAATTTATCTAAATTGATGAAAAACAGATAAGAGAGGAAAACTCAACCCATGTAGGAAGGGCATCATATAAATGTGATGTTCATGAGTGACAGGCAGAGACATGAATAAAGTCAAACCTGCCACTGTTGCCGATAATTCTGATTCAGAGCAGCAAGGGATTCCCGATATGTAGTAAAGTTAATGTTCATGTTAATGAAGGTAAGTTACTGAAGTTTATGAATCTCCCAAATATGACATGAGGTTTAGTAAGCTATGCACAGAAACATCAGGTAGAAATAAGCTTCAGCAGTGTTCTTTTACCTTTACACTTAACACATTTCAGATTTACTTTGAATCAGTACTTTTACTTTCCCAGAGTGTCTATACTTCTGCTTCAGTAGAGAATGTGTGTACTTTTGTCATCTCTGTACATACATGACTTTAAAAACTTTTCAAATATATGCCTTTAAGAGATATGTGACAAAAATGAGAAAACAAACTGATCATGTTTATAATGTCTCGAGCACTTTACCTTTGGCAGCTGCTCAAAGAGGTGACCGATCTTCAGCAAAATGGTTAAAATCACCAAAGCTGATACCAATCCTGCCATCTGAGGTTAAATCAAATAAAAACAACAAGAGGATAATGAGTGAAGGGAGACAGACATTAAGCTCTATTTAAACATGAGATATAGCTTGATGTTGCCTCCCTGTAAAGGCTCTAGTGGTGTGTATTCACACATGCACAAAACTCCTGAAAATGTAACAAAAGTTTTGGGGTTAGCAGCATGTGTTGACACAAACGACAGACTTTAACCAGAAATTTTCAGCTTGAATTTCCACATCATGGATGCAGCTGGAAATATCCAGGAAAATGAACAACATGCGAGCAGACTGAGATGATGACATACAGGTATGTATCATGTGACCGGTTGGCAACAGGTGTTAGCTTTATGCATGTAATGAAGATTTTTCATACTCTTTTTCAGCTCATCGGTATGTTTTAACGACTCACCAGTTTATACGACAAAAACCTCAAACTACACGTAGCTTTGATACAAAGGCAAAAACTGTGATCACAGTTTTGGACTGCTTTGCTTCGTTAACCGTTTCTGTGCTGTTTAACGTAACGTCTTGCCTCCTGAGACCCCTCCTGTCTGACAGTGAAAGTTTCTTGCTGTGTGGTGCATGTGTGAACAGTTTTTGAGGTCTGTCCTGAAATTATCTGGACAGTTTCAGGAGTGCTTGTGTGAAAAAAGGGCTAAAGTGAGGTTAGGTTTTCATGTGTACCTGTGATTTGACACCAATACTATCCTGGACTATGCTGCGAGAGAAGGAGCAGCTGACAGCGAAGCACTGGAACATCGCTCCTATGGTGTTACACAAACCCAGAGCCAGCAGGTCCTGAATGAGAGACAGAGTACAGCATTTGAAAACCACACTCAGACTGAAGCTACAACTTAGCTCATGGATCCTCCTGAGTGTTCTCAGGTTGGCTTGTTGCAGACATTAAAATTATATATATGGAAGAAACTCTTCCACAAGTTCTTTCTAAAACACTTTTTCAACCTTTTTGCTCATTAAGTCCACCCTGACAAACGCTCCACATTAGCTGTAATATCTTTTGCATTTCCTGTGATAATACCTGACTGGGGTCCACGTGACTGCTGTGTTTGCGGGCGAACACTGAGCCCATCGCCGAGAGGAAACTGAAGCCAACCAGAGCAGCACATAGAGCTGGAATAAACAGCTCTCTGACCTGAGAGAGAGAGGGAATGACTGGAGGAGACAGGCTGGAGGAGGAGAGGAAGAGACGAAAGGGAAGGAAGAAGAAAACAACTCGATAAACACGACGATGACTAAGTGAATATTCAAAAGAAGAAAAACGAGATATACAGTAATGTAAAGAAGTATGACCTCCGTTTGAAAGCTGAGTCACCTCCTGAATTACTCATCATGTAGATTGCACTCTCTGAAAGCTCATCATTCTAACACAATCACAACGGAGCTCTCTTACATTACATGATTAGAGCAGGTGTATGCAGAATGGGAGTCAGATGGAGGTTAAAGTATCAGAGAGACTGAAGGGCTTTGGGTTATATTATGGAGGTTTATAACTAACATACAAATGTTGGTTCTGCAATATGAATCCAAAATATATTTACAATTTTATTACAAATTTGTGTAAAAAATGATTTTTTTAATTAAATGATTCATGGGTATTGAATTAAATTACTCTCCAAAGCAGCACGATGTCACAGATTGGTTACAATGAAACATTTCTTAAACAAAAGTCAGCATCTGGGCACTGGTAGCCAAGTGGTTAGTGTGAGCGCCCCATGTGCAGAAGCTAAAGTCCCCTAAACTAAACTGGTGGCACAGGTTTGAATCCAACCTGTGGCTCCTTTCTCCTCATGTCATTCCCCACTCTCTCTCTCTCTCCCCGATTCTGACTCTATCCACAGTCCTGTCTCTATATAAAGGTATTAAAAGCCCAAAATAATCCTGAAAAAAAGGTCAGGATCACACTTCTATAAATATACATATCTTTAAAAAAAAGTAGCATGCAAATACAAAAAAAAGACAATGACATAGTTCTACTGACCCACTGGGTATGTGTCCCACCACCTGGACTCTGTGCTGTCCTGACAGATCCATCTGCACAGACAGGATGGTGCCCAGGACAATCTGTGGGAGAAGACAATGGGCATGACATCTTCTGCACAGAATGATCAGTTTGGAAAACACAAATATGCAGATTTCTACATATAAATGTTAGGTCAACCAGACTGCTTAGATTAACAAAACTTAGATTAACCCTTTAGACTCAAGGACAAATTTATTGGTGCCGTCAATTGTATAAAAAAAAGAAAGAAAATAGAAGAAATCTGCTAGTTTCAAATCAACAAATGTTAACTGTTTGTTTTATGTAGTTTCCAAGTATATGTGCAAAGTACTCATGACAAAAGTACAATTTAACCATCCATGATATTTTAATCTAATCTAAAAGATCAAGCAGTGAGCAGTTATTAATAAACTGATATACCGGAAGAACACAAACGCACACTTTATCTTAATCTGATACGGTCTGTGTGCTGATATAGCGGTTCAGATCCATGGCCGACGGTGGAGACTTATGTTTCCATAATACCTTGTCATTCACTTTACTGGGTATGGGTTAGTTTCAGTGATGACTTATCTGGTGTCTTTAATTAAAAATAATAAAGATAATAACATTTGTTGTTCAGTGAGTTATTCTGAAATCTTTACAGTTACAAAAGAACAGAAAAGCTGAAACAGATTTTGTATTTTTTTTTTAAATCCCAACATCAACAGATCACATAATAGTTCATAAATGGACAGGTGCAAATATTTATCATATGTGGAGATTCTTGGATTTGGAGATCAAACAGATTTTTATATAAGTATGAGTCACTCATCAGTTTGTCACTGCGGCATCTGTCCATCTGGGAGCATGTTATGGGCATGAGTCTACCGTGTGTGTTTGTGTGTGAGTGTGTGTGTGTGTGTGTTTATCTAACCAGTATAAGTTCCCACGGTATGGCAATAGGAATCTTGTTTTTAAAACGCTCATTCAGCATCTTGCCTCCGATGAGTATCACCATGGAAACCACAGAGACTGACAGGGCGCCGGGTACAGCAGAGGTTACTCCAAGCAGAACATCCTTTAGAGTCTGGAAGAGGAAATATGCATGAAGTTTCAAATGTTATATTAATCCTTTTAAACCAAACAAAACCTTTTTAAAATGACATAACTCATGGTGGATGTGATTTAATTTATCTACTAGTTGAGAAAATCTTCAGGGAAAGTTTTTTTTTGTTGTTTGAGAAGGATTAAAACTATAGAGTTAGACCCCGAGCAGGTGGGATTTATGTGTGAACTGCTCCATTGCCTTTGGGAAGCTATGAACTAGTCTAGGTGGAATTAATTAACCACCTGCAGACAGCTGATAAACATGTCTGACACTTTTTGAACTCAGCCTACACCTTGAAATGTTTTCCACGCAGTGGTGAAAAGTGAAAGAAGAAGAAAGGAGGAACTTAGGGAAATCTTAAATGTGCCCTTTGAGTGCCAAGAATAAAAACAAAGCTATCACTAAGTCACAGACAGAAATTAAAAACTTTAATAGCTTAGACCAGATTGTCATACTTCAGGTACTTCATACTTCATACATCAGGTTAAAAGAGCTACTAGGAGGAGTTTAGAGACATAGGGCCCAATGCTGACCAAAGAAATGAAACAAACATTTGACATTATTTTCAACTCATGATTTCAACCCATCATGTTCAGAAGCTCATAACTACGTACAGTCTATGATGATATACACTATTAGGGATTCGATAAGTATCATGATTCTGGGTTCAAGTACAATTTTCTCACAGTACAGTTTTTAATTTCCTCATAGAAATGAGACTAAAGTCAAAGTATTAATAAATAAGATAGCTAGATTCTCTGACAATAAAAAAAGCAATTTCTATAATTTGTTAAATTTTTCTTTATAAAAAAAATTATGTTTTTAAATTTTATGTTGCAATATTATTGAAAAAGCGATGCATATTTTTTGTCTTTCTAAAACGTCACATTATTAATGCGATTATATATATTGGCATTCAAGTCAACTTAATACAGTGCAATATTCATTTTCAGGTGATATTACAGGAAATGATTTGTTTGATCTCCACACTTTCACAGACCATGATAAGCTGTCATATCTACTATCAAAATGAGAGAAATCCCCAGATCATGTGTCAGCTTACATGGACTAATGAATGAAATCCATATCAGGAAATAAGATTCATTTCATAAGCAGATGAGTCGACCCAAGAGAGGATGGAATATGGGAACTGAAGGAGCGCGTAAGACTTCAAAGTGTTGCCCAAGGACACCACTGCTGTGTTGAAGGTTACTGGCACTAATTAATGTGTGTGTGTGTGTGTGCGCGTGTGTGTGTGGGGTACTATGCTTTCAACAGACCCAAGCTGAAGCCAGCAGTCCAGTGTAACTCTGAGCAGCTATTCCAGTCATCAGCGGCAGTTGCAGGACGATGACATGCAGAGCTGCTGCTGTGGTGTATCCTCTGATTACAGCATCAGACAACCAGCGACACACGCCGCCTCCTTGCAGCAGGTACAACAGGAGCTAAAGGGGACACACACAAACACAAAAGGGAAACTACACTTTATATAAAAAGCTTAGTTTTCCTTTTTTTATCTTTTTGTTTTCCTGATGTTTCTTCAAATATCTGCACAACAGCTGCCTCTTTGATCTGATGAGACTTAAGCCAACATGAAAATGTATGTATGCATGTTTTACATCGCTGGAATGTGCAGCCATGAAACTTCTCTTGAACTGCTCAACACATCTGGATCGATTTGAAGTCCTGGGGTACAACAGAAGGGAAATTCTTGCACAACGGCCCCTGAGAGCATTTAAGGTTTGTGCAGTGTGGAAAGCCAGTGAGAGATCAATGAACTGATTAGGCCGACAGGTTGGCTATGAAAACCCCTGCAGAGTGGGCTAAGATCAGTCAATCCACAGGAATAAAAAAGTAAAAATCACACTAAGACTTTCCTCATACATATTTTTCCACTTTACTCTTGCAAAGCTTGCCGGCAGATGTTTCCAGTTGACCTGAGGTGAAGGAGAGTAGGCTATGTGTCTCAGAGTACACCACAGGTGTATGAATAACAGCGGAAGAAACTCTTAAAACAAATGTGATACTTTTGTGATTCAGTGAATGTCTGAACGGGGATTTCTCTTCATCCATGCTTGACTACAAAATAAGGCCAGAGGTTTAGAGGTAAGCTTTAGCATTACATGAGTGAGTGTAAAACATGCTTTTACCATATTAACAAATTTAAAGTTGGACCACTGTCCACCATGTCTGCAAAGCATAGAAACATCTAAATCTGACAAGTAGCTATGATTTCACTGCATCCTTATTTTTCACAAACTGAAGACAATGAGCAATGATTTTTTAAGAACATCAGGCAAAGGATATTTATCAAGTCAAAACAAGATAATTAAGAACTTATTAGCTAGTATTAGTCAGCGGCCACCATTCACATTCAACCATTTCAACATAACATTGTAATGGTGAAGCATTATACTAAAGGACAGGTGCAAATTTCTAGCAAGCACAAAAGTT
The DNA here is from genome assembly GCF_963584025.1 of Labrus mixtus. Taxonomy (NCBI): domain Eukaryota; kingdom Metazoa; phylum Chordata; class Actinopteri; order Labriformes; family Labridae; genus Labrus; species Labrus mixtus. The sequence goes on along the minus strand of NC_083626.1, from coordinate 4,356,611 downwards.
AGCTACCTTCAAAAATGTTATAGAAAAATGTTAGCTAGCAATCAATAATATTAGCTAGCTGACGGTAATGTAAGCTGGGGTAAAAGCTTTTCATAGGTGTCATGACTCAGCAGTTGAATCAAAAGACTCCTTATATTTCTTGATTTCCATTGTCTTTAAAGCTACTTAATAGTCCAGCAGAAGTGATATGCTTACTGTTTGTGAGATTTCAATCATAAAATACAGCTGTGCCACATAGAAGCAGAAAGCGAACAATGTGGACTGTGAATTGTGTTCGACCATGTCTTCCTAATGTGTGTGTATGTGTGTGTACCTGAATAAGGCCACAAAGGAAGGTGATTTGGACAGCCATGTTGATTTTGGCTGCTTCCACATCAATCTTACTCTCTTCAGAACCGTTGCTTAGCAACTCCACATTGGCTGTCACTGACCCAAGCATGATGGCTAGTAAAGCAAAAGTACCTGTCGCGCATAAACAGACATAGAATATATGTACACAAAGCTCATGAGCAATGTACTGCAAATGGAAAGGACTGCATCAGAATAGTTATACATAAAACTCTAATAAAAAGACTAATAAAGGTTGACAGTCACCCATGGAGAGGTGTTTGGAAGTGCCGAAGATGAAGTAGATGATCACAGGATAGAGGGAGGTGTAGAGACCAAACACTGGAGGAACTCCTACCAACATGGCGTTGGCCATACCTGGGAAAAATTCAGAGACAAGGAGATTGAAATACAACCTGGGGAGCATTACTAAACACATGGTCTAATTAAGAAGTCACACAATTCTTTAAACCAAATAACATGGCAACCTTGCATGAAGAGGGATATATTTGTGTAGAGATTCAGCATCTCTGCACTCATGAAACATTCTCCTCCCTCAAAGGCATCTTTGTAGCTGGAGCTGCAACTTTCTCTTTATGTATTGATCCAGTGGTGACTGTAAAATATGATTTCATTTTCAACCTGGACCTTTCTTTCCTGCAGTTAAAGATGCTATGATCCCATGATTGCAGGTAAGTTCTGGATGTTGACCTGAAATAACAAGCCTTAAAAGACTTATATGTGAGTTTTTCATGTTTTCCTTTAAAGCTGTAAGGCACACTGCAGGATATCATGCATTAGTTCTTCAATCATAATCATAATCCAAATCCAAATTTGTTATGCAGTAAGCATAGATAAAAGAAAATACTTAACGTAAGAAAAGATATATACAGTTATTTTAACACCCTTGCAATAGAACATGAAAACTCTTAAAGCTAGTCTAAACAATTTATTCTGGGTGTTGGATTAGTTTCAAAGAGGAGATGAAATGGTCCAAAAGCAGAAAAACAATCTTCGGCCAGTGGCCACCTGCACTGTCAAATAAAACAAAATTTAGGCTTAATAAATTATCGGATGGCTAATCTGTTAACCTATTTATATGTGACTCTCTAGTTGACAGATCACTGTGGTAGCAACGTGTCAATCCCAGGTTGCCAGGCCCTAAAGCATACCCTGCTTTAATGTTGACTTTACTCTTAGTAAGACCATCATTACATAATGTGCTATTATAAAGAAGAGAACAAACTACAACAACTTGGACCATTAATTAATAAGTTCCTCTTTACTTATGTAACACATTAGTTGTGAAATAGAGTCATTTTTCTATCTGTTTTTTGCCCCCTGCTGGCCATGATAAAAATGCCATGTTAGGCACTTTTGGATTGGATTTACTTTTGAAACCAAAGGCTATGATTCATCAACTTCTTATCCACATAGTATGTCTTCCACATGCTAAAATTAGCAAGCTAGTCACGGAGAAATCCAGCTTAAAAAAGTTGAAAAATACAAATACACTATTCCTCTCTAGCGCTCTCCTGTGGACTTTACCCTCACTGTAATTCAGATAATGCATGATCATGTGTTCGGGGGAGTGGCTTGACATTTTCTGTATTTGCCCACCCCTTTAGTGTGATTATATTAGTAGTTGCCTCCTCACCCTGTGGTAGATGCATGACCCCAACGCTGATTCCAGACACCAGGTCTCCAATAGCATTTTCTTTGATGGAGTAGCGAGGAAGCCATGACAGCATAGGGAAAAAGCCCAGCAGTAAGCTCTTCAACCTGGGACCAGAACACCTGGAAGAACACACACACACATAAGAGTTCAAGGCCATAAAGCTTGAGATAAAAAGCCTTAACTATCTGTTCGGCCTGAAAGCTGGCTGAGGGCCCAAACTGACACCCAGCAAGACCAACAGCGAAACCTATTCTCAGACTCACCAACACTGTGCCTTCACTCTCTCCAAAACTGTCAGGGGCTCCTTTCCTACCCGCTCCCCAAGGACATCCAGCTGTGTTTCGTCCAGGCCGACGGCCAGATGAGGCTGCATGTTGGGAGGAAGGCCATTTTGCTCAGCGCTGTCCATCTGAAATCAATGTCAAAGATTACTGGCAGAGCAGTGAGGTTTCACTTTCTAATCCTGTCAGTACTGAGGGTGGTTAATGTGTCTCGTGTGTTTTTCCTTCATGTGTGTGAAACATGTATAAAGTTACATGAGAAAGACACAGTTAGATTGTAACAGTGAAGTTAACCAAAACAAACCAAAGCAGAGTGAGAGACAGAGGTGCCGACTGACTCTGTATCAGCTCAAAGCCGCATGAGAACAAAGAGTTCACATGTGCGCCCGGCGTGCGTGTAAGAGGATAACACACAGGCACGGCTCTACAAACTCTCACACGTGAGTCAGGGAAGGTAGAGAACAGCCTTGAACCCTGCACACAGAGTTTAGTGCCCCTTTTCTCCCCTCCCCTCTCCCCCCTTCCCCATTCAGTGCGTCTGAATGCCCCCATTATCACAGCTCAGCTTTCAGCAACTCATGGACCGAATGTGTGTGTGTGACTGTAGTGTGTGTTTAAAAGAGTGAGGCAGAGAGAAAGTGGGCGAGAGTGGGAGAGTTAATGAGGAAGTGAAATGTTTTCTCTGTTTTAATCAATTTTAATGTATTCCACTTCATAGAACGGTTAATTTTTTGAAAGCCGCTAGAAAGAGAAAATGGGAAATTAATTGAAAGACTTACATGAGGGGAATGAAGATTGCCTCATAAATGTAGACAAGAAGAGACGAGAGAGAGATAATGAAAAAAAAGTGCCCTTTAATCTCACTGTACTGGTTTTTATTGTCCTTTAAACCCAACACAGTAGGGAAACAGAGATGAATGTGAGTCACCAACAATGGCATAATGAATGTTTGATCCCAGGATTATAAAAAAAAAGGAAAGAAAGAAAGAAAGAATTAAGAGAAATTGAAAGTCAAAAAAAGTCAAAACACTGCCCAAAGTTTGAGTTTAGAGGTCATATAGGATATAGAAAGGGGAGATTTTCCTTTCAAAGTTGAAAACCAAAGTGGGAATTCAAAATATTACTGAAAATTGTGAAGATCCCCAAGGAGCTCCCATTCTTTACAGAAAATACAGAAACTTTCCAGACTGTATTACATTTGATGGAAACAAATAACGAAGATACATTTAAAACGTAGCACTTAAAAGATTAGCATATGTTTTAGAAAAAGCAGACTTCATTAGAATATAAAAGGACAACAAAATCAAGGAACATTTGTTTTGAAGAAGTGATTCTTCAGAAATGTATCTGTTTCAAAAGCAGCATGAGGTTTCTGATGCGCTCGGCCCGATGGCGAGGTGACTGGTGCAGCGGCAGCTCAAAGAAAGAGAAGGTGAAGCTGCGTGAGAAGCTCAGGTTGGTGACGGGATGCAGCGGTGGGAGACGGGGAGGACGGGGCACCCGACGCTGGGGCAGAATCTTCCGCCTTTGCCGGAACCCTCTCACCCCTCCACCTGCAGCGACGGAGAGGGATAAGACATGAAGGAAGGAAAGAAGATGTTTGCTGTTGAATGTGGTTTCAATTTGAAATTGAATGGATTTTTTAGTTTTATTCTGGCCAAAAATATTTCCAAAAATTAACAACGGCCTATACAATATTAACAGAAAAGTTGTCTACAAACTATGGAAAAGGACAGGAAGCCTATTATAAGCTTCAAAGGGAAATGATTTACTACTACTGAATTATTTGCCATCGATTATTTTGTATCCTTGTGAACATATCCTTGTGTAAGAAGGATTTTAAAAGAATCTGGCCTTGGTTACATGCTGAGAGATGCACATGCTGTTCCAGTCATACCTGTGTGGTTCTGAGGGACCACAACAGGCGGAGACGGAACTTCAGAGTTGAAACTGGAACCTGAAACCTCTTCGTTCTGTCTGCGTCGATATGGGCTTGAAGGCGTTGGCTGAGGAGCAGGAGGGGGTAGAGATGGAGGAGGCCGTGGAGGCGGAGGTTGGGGGATGGATGTAAAGGAGGATTCTGACAAGGCCAGCCCTCCCCAAGGTGTCATGGTGGAGTCTGAGAGGAAGATTGAGGCAGGTCCCGGATGAGGGTAAGAGGTGGAGGTTGATGTCTGCTGCTGGCTGCGTTTTCGGTTGCTGGTCTGATGGGGGCGCTGGAGGGCTGAGGAGGAGAGAGGGGGTTTGGAAACAAGGTAACAGGAAACAATCAAGTGGCAGATCATCAAAGAGCTCTGGCTTCAAACGCCATGACAAGATACATTTCAATGTTTCTAGAGCTTGCTCATGGTGGATTCATGTTGGGTGTCTTTAAACAACATCACAAAGAGTAAGTGCCCTGGGATAACTTTTGTCATGCTTTGCCACTATTGAAAAATCTTACTGATTGATCTTGATTAAAAAAAAAATGAATCCCATCATTTTTCAAATTTGGATTTCTGCAGGAAATTATTGGAAATTTTGAGATTAAAGTCAGAATTCTGAGGTTAAAGTTAGAATCCTGAGATTAATTCAGAACTCCCAGAAAAATGTCAGAATTATGACTTCTTTCTCAGAATTCTGAGACTAAATTTAGAATTCTGAAATTAATGACAGAATTCTAAAAACAACATTTTGTTAGTGGCCCTAATCCTCTTCTGTATCTATATAGGATGAATGAATTTAATATTTTTACAAGAGTGACTTGGACAGAAAAAAACAAGTAATTTGTTATTGTTTATATGACCCTGACATGAAACTTGGGTTACAGGAACACTGATTTTAGGATTGCATTTATTATCAAAAGAAACCTATTCAATGATGATAAAGGGTTTCATGATCTCTCTTAATCATGCTAAAGAATGACCATGTATACAGTCTGCTCTACAGTGCACAACACTCTCAGTTGTGGTGACCCTGTTGACGTGTTGGCTCTTGCTGCCCATCTACCTCTCCGTTGTTGGGCAATTAGGGGCCACGTGGTAGGGTAGGTAGTATCAGCTCTGTCATAACCTGGAGCTCAAATAAACAGAGCCTTGGTCTGTTGAAGTTGGCAATTCTGTTTAGTCTGTGGTGGCCACTAATGAGGCTGAGCCTGTGAGCTAGTTTAGTCAGACAACTCGAGCTGCACTGATTTCACACTTTGCACTTTATGTCTCATCATCCACTATCTCCTGTCAACACCTCCTTCCAGTGGGCAGTCTATTTAAGTTGCCAGCTCTGACCTGCACCAGTACTGCACTCATGTTCAGCCCCGCTCCCAGCATCCACCCATAGGTCTTGGACAGGCAGGTTTAAGATATCATTCCATCACTACTTCCATATCTGCATGTAAAAATAACTGAGGAGTGATGATTTCAGAGCCTTGACGCCAAACACAAACTCTGCTCTTCTGCTGCAATAAATATTTAAAACACAAGCAAACGTGAGTTGACTGACTGAAATGGACATGTTTAAGGTTATGTCACTTATCAGTAGGGCGTAAGTATTGGGAGGATCCTTTTCATTGGGGCACTGATACCGTGTGTTTTTTTCAAATGAAATGGAAAGGTGAGTTGGTCATGAGTGGATTACCTGTTGTTTTACTCCCAGAAGAACCAATGAGAGGTAGCCGATCACGTGACATCACCCACGGAGGGTCCTGCAACAACAAAAAGTCAAGGTTTACATTTACTGGACTAAACAACCAGCTCCTGAAAACATATTGTGGTGAACATGTCCTGCTTTTATCATTATTAAGCTTGTTAACATGCTGACGATGCACTTTTGATAAATGCTGACTTTAAAACAATTTGAAAAAACATAATCACTCACAGCTAACAATATATATTCAACATGTGTAAGCTTGTTTTGTTACTCATTCAGACAGTCTGAAAAAGGGAGTTGAATCGTGTGTGTGAGTGTATTTACCTCTTTGGGTGGTAATAGTCGCTCCTTTTGCACGTTAAGGGCAAAATACGAGTCACTTCCCCTCTGAACCCATGTTGTTTGAAAAACTGATGAATACTATTTCAGATGTAATCCATCAAAGACAGTCCTCCCCATCAAATGAATTCATCCAAGACACATATTCCATCTTATGCTCATTAATGCGTCTGTCTTTTCATTCATTGGTCTGCCTAATGTCTCCGGTAATTTCCCTTTCCTCTCTGCTTGTCTGTCTCTATCTCATTCTGTTCTCCTGAGTGCAGCAGGTGCCTCTTACAAAAACACCCCCCCCCCCCCCCCCCCCCGCCAGCCTTACCCTTACCCCCACAGCACAGGTGCTTTCACTCTCCCCCTTCTCTTTTCTCTCACTCTTCTTCCCCGTTGTAATTGATCCTATTGGTTACACAGGTGTTTTAGATTAGTCTCCCAAGCATGAGAAGCTTTCTCTTTTCATTTAAACATTGGGATATTGAACATTTGAGCAACTTTTATTCTTCCACTATATTTACCTGAAGAGTGACATTATTATTTACTTTACCTTTACTAGGTTTCCTTCTTCACCTCTCTTCGTCCTCCCTTTTATCCATCCCTGAGTGGCAGGTGGTTGACAAAAGGAAATCCGAGATGAGGCAAAAAATATTAAAATATTCATGATACCTGCAGTCGGACCCTTCATAGGTGATGACCCTCATGTAGCCCTGCACACACAAACATGTCTGTCTGTCTGTCTATCTATATGGGGTTAAAGCATACATCCTTGGCCTTCAGGTCGTACTTTGGAGATTCAGGAGGACTGCCTGGGCCTTCTGGAGGTGGAATGGGGCTTGAAGCAGACAGCATCGGTTTAGGGACGGAGTGTGGGGCTTAAAACAGACATCCTTACCCTTCAGGTGGGAGAATTGGTTTTGAAATGGGCAGCAAGGGCCTCCTGTACGGAGGATGGGGCTTCAAGCATGCAGCCTTGGCCTTAAGGAGGAGGCGTGGGGCTTGAAGCAGATATTTTGATATTTTATATTAGAGTGTGGGGCTTGATGTGGGCAGCCTGGGCCTCCAGGGGGAGTGCAGGGGCTTGATGGGGGCAGTAAGAGCCTGAAATTGGGCCCAGGGGGCTCATCGAGGTGGCTTGAGCGTCAGAGTCATACCTGGCGGTGACAGGTCCCAGCAGTCTTTAGGGGTAGGGTGTGATGAGAAGAACAGCTGATTTGGTCAGCATGGAACCTTAGGGAATGGGGCCGGGTGGAGCCGCCGCAGGTGCAGAGCTCAGTGTTGGTAGCTGTTATACAAACCACAACTTTGGAGGCCAAAGATGAGAAGAGTTCTTTGTGAATCGCAGTTGACATAGACACACACAGTGCATGTGACCCACTACAGCTGAAATCCATCATTTTCTAATTAGGTACCAAAAAGAAAAGAAATATATCAAACAGTGACCACCCCATAACAGCGTTTAACCCGAGAAGTCCCTTTAAAGAAGTGAGGTTCAGAAAAACATTTAGGGTGAACTTAGCACACTGAAAATAACTTTACTGTATTTTAATGTGAGTGAACAACACACTTCACTCTTAGCTTCCTCAGGCTCGCCCAGCAGAATCAGATGATGTGTTGAGGCTGAGCATGGGTTACCCTGTTGGCCATCACAAGCTCTTTATTTAACTAATTTGAGAGTTCTAAAAATGGTAAAAAAGCAGCTGTGATGAGCTGTTATTCACCGTTATATTTTCTAGTAATACTTCAGTGTTTCCTGCTCCCAGGCTGAGGACCATGGCTCCACAGGACTAGTCAGGGGATCTTTCTGCTCTGCAGTGTTTAAACAATCTCTGAACAACTCCTGCAGTGATTGACACAATTCTTTCAACTTAATGATTTGTATATTTTAAGTCTTTCTTCATGTCAGGGATACTATTTTTACTCATAATTATTGGAAAGTAAAAATGTGACCTTTTTGACCAAGATATAAATTAAGAAAATCTCAAATACACAACACAGGAACAACTGACAAGGAGTCATTTGGTAAAGAGAAGTTCGGTTTGGCCTAGTTCTTACTGAAAGTTAAGTCCCAGGGCTCTCAAGCTATTTATCCTTGCTGATTGAGATTGAACATATTGTATTAAAAATACATGTAAGCCATCTTTGTACAATGTGGTGCTTTTCCCTGGAGGCCACAGATGGCACAAACACATAAGAGATGGTTTAAGTGTTCTCTTGAAATAGCCATGACTTTGTGAAATTTTCCTTGAGGAGCTCAAAATGCTTGGCAGAATTTAGTGCCCGAGTTCAGACTCACTGCTTTGTTTATTTCAGGCCAGCAGAAGTCAAATCTGGTGTTTAGTTATGTAAACTTTACTTTAAAACCTTACTAGAGAAAAGTGTCTCTTTAAAACATGATAGCTACTACTGTCTACTACTAGACACTATAATACTTTTTCAAGAATATAATTATAATTCCCCTCCCCCTTTTTTTTAAATCCTCATTTAGCAGCATAAATAAATTAATGTCCTACATACAGTAACTGCAATAAACCCAATTAAAATCAACATAGCTGGGTAATAAATAAACTTTATTAAAAGATTGTATTTAAATTAAATACATTAAAATGTATTACAGATCGGTTCATTAGGTTACAGTCAAGACATTTCAGGAAAAGCAGTTCAGTCTGCAAGCTTGTGTTTTATGTGCCCTGGCTCTTTAGAAAGATTTCTATGTGACCTTGTTCAAGTTCGACCAATCACGATTGTGTTATCCTATCAGCTGGTTCAAAAGTAATTGCATTGGTGAACTGGTCCAGCTAGAACAGTCGAAGACTTTTACATGAACTGATCAACAATTTGTCAGAGTTATACTTTGGAGCACTAGCATCTTTTGATTCCACTTACAATGACTTTTCTTTCAATGTCACTTTAACTTTGTGATCCACCTTCTGCTTTTCTATCTCTCTTCTGGAGGTCCAAGTCTCTGCATCCATCTCTGGATTTCTGACTCTAAGGAGCTGGAATCCTTGTCCACACACCAGCACCCATCCCATCTTTTGTGTCTTTTTCTTGCTTTCACTGGAAACTTTACAACCTGTCTTACCCCCACTGTCAGTCCCTGTCTCACCTCCCTTCTCATCATCACGGGATGCACAAAGTGGGTCCCCACTCTCTCTCATGGTTTCAACAGGATCTCCCACCTTTGCTTCATCAGCAGCTCCCTTATCCTTACTGAATCTCCCTCCCGTTTCACACATTGTTTTTAACCCCGTCTTCCTCTCTTTCTGTCTTGAAATTGCAGTCTCCTGCTCAGACTCAAACCTTGTTTTTCTCGTTTGCTCTTCCGCCTCCTCCTGTGTAATCTCCCCCTCCCATGCTGAGAGTCCTGCAGCATCTGCAACATGAGAGAACACTGCCCCGCTGTGGCTGATACGGGTACTGCTGACTCTCCACAGGAAAACCCTCTGATCAGAAGAAGTGGAAACCAGCAGGCCTGGGCTCAGGAGCTTCAGGTCGGTTAGAGGGGCGGCATGAGCCAGCGGGACGTGGGACTGGGAGTTAAGGTAAAGATTAAGCTGGTCTGGGGTTGTTAGCTTGGTTTGTTGAGAAAACAGGGGTTCCTTGAATCCTCTGCTTCTCCCAGTCTTCCCTTCATCTGGGTACTGTACCCTTACTGTGGACACTGTCAGCTGCCCATCATCCCCTCCGCTAGCAACAGTTACCAGGCAACAACCCTCTTGTTCTTCTAGTGTCTCTTTCCAGACAGCCAATGAGTTGACGCCGCTCTGATGGGCGGGAATGACGAGGCAGGGGACTCGAGAGGCTGGGGTATTACTCAAGGCATCGGTCGATATGAAAGAAGCCTCGGTGAAATCCCACACTGCAATTTTGCCATCTGTTGCAGCGCTGAACAGCAGATTAAACCTAAGAGGAACAAACAGTGATACACACACACGTTTGTGACATTGCTTTTTTTCAAATATGCCCCAGACAAAAATCTCACATTTAATGATCTGTCAGTCATCTCTCTCTTTTTTAAAAAGTGTTCTTTATAATAGTGACAGTTCATTTTAAAATAATGTTCCTTTCTAATTGGTTTACACAAGAATACCAAGGAGGTTGCGAAACATTTAATGAACATCGGATTACCTGTTGCCTTGTCCGTCCTCCAGGCTGCAGGGGGCGACACTGAGCACACAGCGCTGGTGGTAAAATGTTTCCCACAACAACTCAATTTGACGTTTGCCTTCAATGACTGAGAACAATCTGGAAGAGACAGGTATGGAAGTGAAGAGACAAAAATATAGAGAGTCTAGGGACATCATCATGAGAAAACTTTTATTTTGCAACACTCCTATATCCTTATCCTAATAATTTTCAGGTTTTTCTTTTTAAAAAACCAACCTTATAGCGCCATCACTGCAGGCCACAGCTAGAAGAACACAATCTGTCTTCTCATCCACTACCACGACAGACATGTATCTGAAAACACATGCACAAACTGGTAAGTAGATTTAAAAAAAAAAAAAAAAAAGGGTACGGGCAAAATAGAATTATGAGTCCATGTAGAAATCCAATAGAGTATGCATAGTTGAATATCTTATATGCACTTAATTATACATGTGGGATGATGTCATTCTCCATTTCTTTTGGTATTCCCTACCTTGTTTCTGGGTCCATTTTCACCGTTTTGTGTCGGTTCCTCCTCCTCTCCCACTGCTCGTCCAATCGGTGACTGGCCACCTGGACCACCTGACAGGAAGGAGCCTGTCTCTGCACGTCCCAGCTGATCGACAGCCGGTAACACTGCATTTGAGCTCGCCCACCGGCTGACACGAGCAGCGCAGAGAAAGACTGCGTCGGGTTTTCACTCCTTCCCTCCTCACCTGTTACTGCTGTCAGTGTCCGAACACTGGAGATGTGGTCCGTGATGACTGAGAGAACTTTGATGCTGCCAGAGTCGGGATGTATCGCCAGGACGGTTAAGCTGGTGTCCTCTCCTCCTGTCACTGCTATCTCCCAATACCCTTCTTCGTTCACATTTCTTCCCTCGATTTCTGCCAAATGAGCCGCCCTTTTTCTTTGACTCTTAATTCCCTTGATCCTCCCAAGCCTGCACACACACCCGATCCCCCTCCCATGGACCCCCTCCCTCAGCCCTAATCCTCCGGTCCTTCCCGCCTTCCCCTCTCGGCTTGGTTCCTCTCCTGGGGGTTGAGATGCCAGGACAGCCCCTTGCTTGGTGAAGACCAGGGCTCCATATCCAGGCCAAACTCCTTTGTCAGATGGCCAGAGACCCCAAGAGCGATGCCCCCCACCGCAAGGCACGGCTAACAGCTTCTCCTGCCTCACCGGGTCCCAAACGACAAACTGGACTGCATGAAAGCCCACGATGACAAACCTGGCTTCTCTCCCCTTGTTGTCTCTCTTTTCTTCTGTCTCTGTATCCTCCAGCCTGTCTGTCAAAGTGACATGTTTGCTCTGATAACTGTTCTCACATTCCCCTCTGGCCTCTCGCTCCTCCTCCTCCTCCTCCTCCTCCTCTTCTTCTTCTTTCACCACAATGTCAGGTTCAAGAAACAAAACCCTCTCCAGCCACTCCATTCCCTTGCATGCCCGCTGAACTCTGAGAACCTCCAGCCCGAGCCCCTCTTTGTCTTCTACGTTCTTTCCATGACCCTTTTCTTCAGGTTTTCCTGCTGTTGGATGCACTCTGAAGACCCTCACACATCCGTCCCTGCCAGTGCTGTAGAGCAGCCCCTGGTGCTCACACACTGAAGTTACACCCTGTTTCCCATGCACTCCAAACAAGCAGCTCAGCGGGTGAAGTGTTAGGTCAACCATTTCTTTATCTTCAAACAATCCGACTCTAATGTTATCTTTACTCTCAGTCTGTTGCCTGCCTTCCAGCAAGCCCTCGTCCATCTTTTTGTCCTCATCCATTTTTTGCTCCGGTTTCCCTCGTTCCTGAAACAGAAGAAGAGACCCCCTTCTGTCCCCACAAACCCACAGTAGACCCTTTGATGTGGATTGGAGGAGTGCTGCTGTCAGCCAGCGTTTGGCACAGGGGGGGAGGAGGAAAGGAGAAAGGGGGCTCACATTAAGAGTCATGGAACAGTTTTCATCTAATTCTACTTTTATGCACCAGCGATAGACAAGTCCTTCAGCTCCTGATGCTAGCAAATACAAACTGTCTTTTGCCTCTTGCCAAATGAGACTGTGAATCTTCCCTGATCCGCCTGTGAGAAGAACGCCGCACTGAGGATGAGAGATGGGGAACACCTGTATGGACCCGGTGAGGTTTCCCACAGCACACAAACTTACTTTGGCTACGGAGTCTTTCACACTGACAGCAGCTGATTCCATCACACAATATGATTGAAACTCAGGAGTCCCTTGCCACACAACCTCCCACTGCCCATCTCTGTACTGGTAAACTAGTCCTTGGTCAGTGCAAACCACAAATTTACTACGACTCCAACTTGCATTTTCATCTTCTCCCCCTGCTATGCAGACCCCTTTAGGCAGGCCTCGGCCGGGGAATTTCAGGTCACTTAGATTGTCTGTAACTGCTTCTTCCATGGTCTCCTTCTTCTCCCCCCCCTCTTCCACCCTCCACAACCTCACCCCTCCATCCGCCCCTCCTGTAGCCACCCATCTCCCTTCACTTCCTGCTTCCTCACTGACTGCTAGTGCACGAACCCCTCCTGCTCGGTGTCCTTTCAAAGTACGGACCACCTTGCCACCTGCAGCCCCGTCCCAGACTAAACAGGCGCCATCTTCTCCAGCGCTGAACACTTTCGCCGGGGAGAGACACACAGAAAAGACTCTAGCCTGGTGTCCATAAAGGACTCTTAAACAAACCGGGTTCAAGTCTCCGCACATCCCTCCAGGTCCCCCCAAAGCACCGACACCCCACACCCTCACGCTGCGGTCATCGGAGGCAGAAGCCAGCCAACCTTTCTCCTGGAGGTAAGAGATGCAGAAAATGACCCCGCTGTGGCCCAGCAGACGTCTCTCAACTGGAGCTTTGTGCTCACAGTCTCGACCCGTGTCTCCTCCTCCAGGCTTCCAGAGAACCAGCTGGTTGAAAACTGTCCCTCCTACTAAGACGGTATCTTCCCAGGATTCATGTACCAAAAGGAGGGCAGAGTACAGCAGACACCCTTCCAGACAGGAGCGCTGAGCCAAGGAGTTTCCTGTATTGACATCCAGCAGTAAAGAACTATTGTGGGCTACAGCCACACAGAGCCGTGACTTTTGGTCTCCAGAGAGCCAGCGGGCATCCAGGACCCAGTCCGGCAGCTCCATGAGGGGACCCAAGATCTCCAAGCGCATACGCTCCTCATGCTGGTAATCCACATGGAGCCTCACAAGTCTCACAGCCTTGCCTCCAAACACCGCTAGGTCATAGAAGACGGGCTGAGAGGTGGAGTTTAGTTCTGCAATAAGATGAAGAGTGAGTTCTTAGACAAAGGAGGATTATCAGCTCGAGTAAACCATTCACCTTCAGAGGACAGTTCTTCAACAAGCCATCACAGACAAGAAGAAAATAAAGAATCAAGTATTTATCTTTACTGATTATTTTAATAATTCATCAACTAATGGCGGCAAATCAGCTCCAAAGTAATTGTGGCTTGAATGTCTTCCTCACTTCACTCACATTGGAAAGTGTTTGTTTTGTACATTCTGACACACAGAGTTTATTAACTTTGATAAAGAGAAACATTGAAAACAAATATTTGCGTGTGCTAACCGTCGCTCTTCCCCTCACAGGTTCCTGTGGTGGAGCTCTGTGGTGGGACAGCTGTCCATCTTTTAGGTCTTATCCCGTGGATTCTGTAGTGTTGGAGCACACTCAGTGAGGCACAGGCTTCAGGGCGCGGTTGAAGACTGAACACTTTCAAGACCGGCCCCTCACCTGCGAGGACAGAACAGCTTAGTATTTAATATGAATGAATGTGTTGCTATGTGCTTTTATCCAGTGTTCAATCTACTTTCAAAATAAGCAAGAGGCCAGGGGATATGACAAATACAATCTTTTTCTAGCACTGCACTTCTTGTAAATGTACAGGCAACATGTCGGGCGAATTCTGTGATTCAATTCTCAACAAACCTGTCAGTAGAAACTCATCCTGAAGGAACTCCAGAGCTGTGACTGGAGCTACCAGGGCTGCTGTCTCCATCTCTTAACTCATCAACACATTCCCATTTAAAAAAAATAAGTTATAAATGGTTCCTGAAAGATATAAAGTAATAACAAAGTGGTTGTTAAATACATCAGAGTGAGAGAAGACGGAAAATGTATTGTTTTGTGTTGTAGGCTGTTATTTAAAAGATGACTGTGCAGAGCAGACAGCAATAGAAGTCAGTTAGCAAAACATGCTAAAAGCAGGAGCTCTTCATGTGTTATTTTCTGGGTTAATATGAGAACATTAACATTTCTAGATCCATGTGAATGCAACTGCAGACATAACCTCCAAAAAGCATTTCAATAAAGACATGAATGTATTCAAAATCTACATTAAATGTCTTTATTTACATTCACGTACCGAAATGCTGTACCCATGTGTTTCTGTTCTGGCTTCCGTGTAGACAAATAACCAATCACGCTCGCAGTACTAGCTTTCTGAATGTTGATTGGTTAGATTTTTTCACCAATTTTATAATTGGATAATGTTAAACATGTGACCGAGTGACGTTGAGTTGTGTTGCCTTCATGTTTCAGGGAAAAAATAATTCGAACTTGAAATCCTTAAAAACAACTCAGAGGAGAAAAAGCAGACAAGTTATATGATACCTAAAAGTCATTGATCCACATGCCAATTGAGATTTTTATATTTATCTCCTTGTACTTTTTGTCATGTTGTAATGATCAATTCATCTTTATACACACACACACATATATATATATATATATATATTTATGACATTACAAGCGCAATTTACCACACTCGCTTGTTTCCCACACTAGTTTCCCTTTTCCCTTAAGTCTTTGTAGTATTGAAGTCATGTTTTTGTAAATAAATTTAGTTACAATCAAGTTGAGGAAAAAATCATTTACGGCATGAATCAACATGAAAAAATAAATAAATCATCTTGAATCATTCTGTAAACCATTGTTGACACTCGATTATACAAATGATATAGTTGAGTTGCTCCCAAATTTACTTTCCAATGCTTTGTATATTTTTTAAGTTCTTGTTTAGTGGAATTAAATTGATTTAAAAAATATTTTTCTGGGGGTGAGGGGATTCAAAGACACAGCAGTAGCATGAAGTCAAAAATAAGGACCAGCAAAGACATTAAAAATATAAAACATAAAATAAAACACTAAATAGATAAAGTTGAATGATTAATCAAACGGTAATATTGTTGGTTTATATATATATAGCCTATGTTGAGGATGTTGTTTTTTTTTAGTAATAAACATTTTTTAAGTTGTAAGCACAGTCTTAGAAATGTTTTAATGATTTTCCTGAGAGTCCGTGAACGCATCGAAAGGCAGTAAAAGGTATGAGGTTGCGTCTCCCCGTTAGGTTAGGTAGCGGTCCTGTGCTAACTTCGTAGCTAACAATGCCTGGGAAATGTAAATTCCAAGACTCCTGGCTGTCAAAAGGAATTTACAATGAATGGCTGGTAAAGGACGCTCAGGACATTCACTTTGCCCGATGCAGGGCTTGTTGTAAATCCATCAAACTTCAGACCATGGGCGAGGCTGCTCTCACCAGCCACGCAGGGGGAGCTGGCCACAAAGCAGCGGTGCGCAAGCTACTGGAAGGTAGCTTAGCTTTAGTTACATCTGGAAAACCATTTACTAAACTAAAATGTGAAAAAGTATAAGCATTACATGTGACATTGACGGAGCCATTGTTGTTACAGGCTAGCTGATATAAGTGTGTTGTGTTGTAGTTGTTGGTGGGCGTGTGTTATTGCTGTGTGAACGTGTGAGTGTTATTACCTGTGCACCAGGTCAACACACTGGATCAAGTATTCTTTATGTGCATGTTTAAGATGAAAACAGTGTGGAGAGAGCAGTGACATTAACTCATTATTATGGTTAATGCTGCTCAGTTTCAGACTCATTTTCTGTAATATGATATCTTAAAAAAACCCAGAGAAGTCATCATTTCCTTCTAGTGGAGATGAGAAGCAGCTGTTGTTGAAAACCTGCTCATGTACTCAGGTGTCTTTGTGTTATTCATTTATAATCATGTTTATTAACATATGTTTATTATAATCATGGTTATTAACATATGTTTATTATAATCATGTTTATTAAGATTTCCGGGCTCATTCTTTTGAGGGCTTAGTAAATGTTTTACTAAGCCACATACAATCTTTCTTAAACCTTGTAATGTTTTTTTAGTTTAGTTGAGAAAATGCTGATTTGAATTTTAAATGTATATGCTTGGTTAATATAAATCATGTCATTTGATATTTTCTAAGTGAAGAGGTTGTTATTCTTTTCCTGGTTTAGGGGTAGAAGTGAAATGTACTTAATGTTCCTTTTCCGAGGCAGGTTTTTTTTTATTCTTAGGCCTACATGTTAATTAGAAGTGTCTCTTGACAGTACACCCTGATACAGGCTACAACACAACAACACCGATTTTGATTTTTGGCAGTGGCACTGAAGTGGATAGAATCGTTGCTGCCATGACAACTGGAACAGACTGATCCATTTTTAAAAGTCCTTTTAGAAAGTTTCTGATTGGATTCATTGATCAGTTTAACAGTTCAACTTGATTCTATTTTAGTATTAATAGATTTAATCGTTTGATTTCCTCTCACTACCAACCGATGTCACTACCTTTAAATACAGTGTTATTAAATATGTTAAATTGCTTCTTTTGTATTCATTTGTAGTCATGCTTCATTAGTAACAAAGTCTGGACATTTTTAGAGGTGTTTATTTTTTAATTATAATTGATAAGTCAGTGATTAATTTGTTCTTAGAAGTAATCATACTAGATGTGAGTGATTTGTTGAATGGGGACATGTACCTAATTCCACCAGAGGGGGGCAGTGTCTGTCTATTTTCCTGCTTCACATTTACCTGCTGTCCCTCCCTGTCTGTCTCATTCTTCTTTTTTTCTTTTTAACAGGCAATGTGATGTTGATAAATGCTGCTGGTCAGACGAACGGCACAGTGAGTCAGGTAAATATCCACAATCATTTTTGGTTTAAACTTATTTCAGGCAAAAACATCAGAATGTCAACCAATGACCAAAATAAAGCTAAACCTCCACCAGCTCACGTGAACAGTCAGCGGTAATGAATTCACTTAAAAATGTCTCGCTGTCTCAGACTGAGGACAGCAAGGAGCAAGTGGCCATCTGCGTCCAGCGTGACTCCTCGGACAGAATATCAGGCAGCGACTGGACAGATCAACATCACAGCCCTACTACAAACTCCAGCTCCCACAATGCAGAGCTACAAGATGTGGCTTTTCCTGCTGCCTACTTCACAGCACCAGGTACCCAATGATGAAGCCCTACAAGCTGCAAAAATATTTATGACCTACAAACATTTGCATAGTGGACTTTCTGTTAGCGTGGGAAAAAAAACTGTGTTGTTCTCCTTTTTTTATATTGGAAATATGCCCTCAGGAACACAACTTTCACCTCATTGACTTATTTTCCTCTGACCTCACAGGTACCTCCAGGCTCACCAGCCAGCGTCTCCACCCGGCAGTGGGCGAGACGGAGGTATCCGGCCACGGCTCGTCTCAGCAGGACTCCATCGACCTGTCGAGACTGGAGTTCCAGCAGAGGACGGACGCTCTGGAGCAGCAGCAGCAGATGAAGATCCTGGAATGGGAGAACAGGATGAAGGTGCTGGCGTGGGAGCAGGAGCTGGTGAGGGAGAAGAGGAGAGCGGCGCGGCAGAAGGAGAAGGCCTTCAGGATGAAGAAGGCCTACTACAAAGCCAAGTTAAGGAGGATATGCCAGGATGTGCCGCCATCTTCCTCCAGCAGCAGCGATGAAGAGGAGAAAACACCTAACCCAACAGGATAAACTGTTTTATACTTGTATTTTTACAAGTGGTTGTTTGAATATTGTATTTTATGTCTATATGCCATGATACTGTCACTATTTTTATACATCGTTTTATATTGTAATGCAAAGGAAAGGTATTCTGTAAACTTACATCAGCTGTCCTTGCACAGGAAGGAAATCCACTTTTCCTTCTGCATGAGGCGTCTTTGGTTCTTTCAAAGTAGAAAGCAAGACAAATCACACTCAAGTAGAAGTAGTGCTACTTCAAAGCCACTGTGAGGAGATCTTAGCCGGCTATGAAACGGACTGAAATGAATATTGATGACTCTTTATGAACTACAAGAGCAAAAGAGATCATCAGCACAAAGATGGAGTATTCCTATATTGATGGTTTAATGACTATAACAGCTGCTGAAGTAAAGCAGGGCAAGATTTAAGCAGATAACATTACTAAGATCAGTAAGGAAATAAGAGGTCTGGCTTTGTCCACAGGGGCGCCAACATCAAAACAACACAAAAGTTCCTCACGGTAGCTTTAAAGGACTAGTTGGAGTACCTGAGTTTCAGACTTCTCCAAAAAATACAAAAAACGCTCCTGGTGAGTAACATTATACAATTTTATCACAAGAACTGATGTCCAATTAATCTGCAATGTGATGATCATCTTTCCTGTTTTAGTGTCTTCTCACAAAGACATCCAAAACAAACTAAAGTATTTGAGTAAAATACTCGATCTAAAACCAATCCAGGTGGAAGAAGTGGCACTTAATGACCTACAACACTGAAGTACTCAGAGATGATACAGAATAAATGCTATGCTGTGTTAAACGGTTGAGATGATCCAGTTTTATCTGTAATTTTTGAATGTGTGGCTTAAGTATTGCAAATGATTTGATGTCTATTAATGTTTGTTTTAAGTTTCTGTGAAGGTCAAAGCCTGTTCTAGGATGACCTTTATATGAAAATATAATCCCTGCACATGTAGAAAAATGGATGAATGGACAATCTGTCAGAATACTTTTACAAGCAAAGCGTCTTTTCTTGTGCCCTTTAAACACAATATTAGCTTCAAATGTGATTTCTGGCTTTGTAAATACATTTGCATTTTGTTTAAAATTGGTTTTCACTACATGCATTTGACAAATCTGAGAAAAGAAACAATACATGGGCAAATAATCAAAATCTACAGACAAAAATACAGCCTGTCATTACATGAACATTAAAACTACAACTGATAAAATAACTTAACTGGTAAAAATAAAACATTTAGTCCTGATGTTGGGTATTGTTGATAGTAAAAGTTGATGGTAAAATAAATGCAGAAGCTTCTAGACAGGCAACACGAGGTCGCTGACTGTTCTAAAAAACAACATTCACAGTCACCAGATTGCATCCAGTGTCAACATATTTGATATATTGAAGTTAAATATCAGGATATCCCACCACGAACATCACTGTACAAAGAAACTGTTTTTTAAACGGAATCTGAAAAAAAGAAAGAAAAAAGTATATCAACCAACCTCCCGTTGTTAGCTATCGGACTTATTCTAAAGATCTTACTCAGTATAGTAAGGTTGTCGTGGAGACATGCAAGCTGTTTACCCTGCTTACATGTGTCACCCTAATCTGCTTGACGATGCAGAAACGAGAAGTATCGATCCTGTCATCTAGTTGTGCATAAAAAGCTGAATAAACAACATATTCCTTTAATTTGTCTAAAAAGCAATTCTCAGGATTTGAAACTAACTCAAAAAATATGAAATGTAAATGGGACATCGCTCCGCTGGTTGAAATTCAATGTTTCCTGAGGCCTCATTATACTGTGCCTCAGCTGGGTGCTTCTATGTAGAGAAGACGTTTTCTTGCTGGGAATCAAGGCGGCAGCTGAACATCTCTGACTTCTCTGAAAGTGACAGAATTCTTTGAGATTCAAGTTAGAGAGAGCTTTTCAGAAAGACACAAAGACACACGTCCCTCTGTCAGATTGTTTTCTCTGCTCCGTTTTTCGCACCTGGAAATGTCTGTCCTCATGAATATGAAACAGCAAACCTTGTTCTGTCACACACACACACACACACACTTGGAATAAATACAAACAGCCGTGTAGGAATAAGTCATTTTTTTAATGTCCAACATTTCTCTTGTTTCCGTGGTAACAGGGGAACAGCTGTTTCCATGCCGCCGTCCCTCGCAGACAGCAGGATAGAAGGCATCCCATAATGAACACACAAATCTAACAAAGACAATCTCCCATCCCTCCTCCTTCTCCTGTCTCTGTCTCTCTCTCTCTCTCCCTTTATGTATTTTTGTCAGAGCACATCAGAACATTTTAGACTCTGAACTCTTTTAGTCGTTTAGTCTCTTCTGGCGCTCCTATTGGTCCGGACAAGGCTGAAAGAGTTTCCCCTGTAACGGCCTTTAACGGTGAAAGAAGGAAAAGGTTTGACCAGGGACATATTTTCATGATTTATATCCAGTTTTGAAATCTTAGTTTTGATGTTAAGATGTCTTTCTGTTTGCGATAACTACCTTTATATAGGCCTGAACTTTCATTTACTTTAGTCCAATTCTCCACAAGCATAGCTCCAATATTCAAATAAGAACCAATTCAAATACTAAAATGCCAGGTGAACGTTTTCAGACTGCTATTGTAGGTGTTTTTTTAATCTTCACCTTTCCCACTTCAAGTCTTCCATCTGTGCAGGTTAGACATCACGTTACATGTGAAAAGGGATCACTTGGACAGAAAAAAAAACTCACGCATACATCGTCGACAGTCTCTCATACAAAATGGCAACGTAAATAATCAACACAATGTCAATAAATAATCGATAAGTAAAATAAATCTCATGTCTGTACAAGTTAAAGGTACTGTCAGTTGAAGATAAAATAAATGAAATGGAGCAGCTGGGTGAAAAGAAGGAATCAGAGTCCTGTTTGTCGAGGATGCTGTCTCTTTAAAGGACTACTGGATGTGTTCCCCTGCAGGAGCCTTTTTTTTGGCAATACTACTGTCACGAAAAGGTTCACTTGTCACAACAAATCCCAGGGTGACAGAGCAGCGGTCAGAGATGGGAGATATGCATTGGCAAGGTGTGTGAGATGTGTGTGTTTGTGTGTGTTCTTCTGTTTCCTCTCTTGCGATGAGTAATGTCCACGCTGTCCTCCCTGCAGATACATTTTTTGCACACAGTCACTGTTTCTGACCCAATTTGTTCTCCCAACCTTTTCTTGTTTTGTACCTCAGGATGTATTCTTGTGCTTGTTGTGCTCCTTTTATTATTAGCCTGTTTTCTATCTCCTTCCCTTGTCACTGATGTTTTATCGGACTGTCACAAATATCGCTCCAAAAATTTGCTTTCGGTTTTCAAAACCCACAGCGTTATGATCTGACAAAAAAAACCACTTGTGTGCCACCTTAACTCCCTTTGCAGTCTGATGTAGATTGAATGTCTATCTCGGTTGCTTACTAATGCATGCGTGTTGTTTCCTTACTGCTTGAACTTGGAGCTTGCGCCAACAGCTGTGAGAAAGGAGCAGCTGCTGATGGAAAGACCTGCATCTCAGAACCACTTAGAGGCTTTTAGCGCTGACACAACTGACATCTCAGCAAACTGTTGCAGCAGAAGCAGCGCTGTATCTTTGAAGAAATCTCATCATCATACAAACGACGACAACAACAAAGCTGTATTGATGGGTTCTGGTGTGAACCACCTCAACAATGACAGCTTGAAAGCGATGTCAGGACTCATGTGCCTCCTCTTGTCTAAATGTTCCATAAAAAAAGGATATGTTGAAGCAACCGTGTTCAGGCGAGCAAGAAAAAAGTTGTGGTAAAGGATTTGTGTGATACAGACGTGAGCTGATGCACTCTGATACATTTGAAGCTGGGTATGTTCTTCAGGGTCTCTGGAGAAGTATCTGAGCACACTGAGATAACACTCATAATGGTTTCAATCTGATCAGCTCCCTGTAATGCCGAATCAAATTCCATTAGCAACCACATACCCAGACCTGGGGCCTCATTGATAAAATACGGTTTGTCACTTCAGGATTTTTTTCCATGGCACTATTTAAAAAAAAAATAAAACCAGGTTTAAAAAAAACAAAACAGTAAATTACATCTTATGCAATTCCACCCTGCACAATGCAATGTAATCACAGGAAACCAGAGAGCATTAGTGAGATGTACTGACTTTAAGCAGCTGTCCCTTTGGCTTGGATATGTTGAGAACTTCTGCATTACTATGCAGAAATAAGGAGACTTATTCTTATACTTATTTGGGCTGCTCCTGGGGTGTCTCTTGAGGCAGGTTGAGTCTTGATGCATAAAAGCACATAATACCTTGAAGGGCTTTGAATGGTTGTTTTATGATACAGCCTCAAAACAGAGAGGCAGACAGGTATTTGCCACCTGAAGACGAAAGGTGGTTTTGAAATATCCGTCCCCTGATATGGTCTGGATCAGAGGCACAGAGATACACGGACAGATGACAAGGTCACATTCATATACAGCAGATCACAAAACAGCACAATCTCCAGACGGAGCTGATACTTTGATACTCGTGACAAAGATTTTACAGCTGGACTCTGAACCTCCACGTGGTGTTTAAGCTTAATGTCGGCCATCTTTTTCTTCACAATCATTTTGTTCAATCAAATCTCTTCTCTTAAAATATTTTCATCCTCTATTTACAATCATGTCTTCCTTCTTTGATATTTTCCCTCCAACCATGTCATGTGGTTTCGATAATCTCATCAGATACTATTGCCGGACCCCTGTCACTATACACAAAGTTGATGGGTGTGAGGGAAAGTTTCTGAGGAACACACAAGGAGGTTTGTGGGATTTTTTTTTTCTCTATGTGGGGGGAGGGGGGGAGGGGGATCTCTCCCTCCGCAACAAAAGAGACTGCACTCGCACCAACCTCACTCACAACCTCACACGGACACAATCGTTAAAAAAAAAGAAACATCACAAGAGATTTCTTCTTCATCTCCAATGAAAAAGATACAAAATGTATAAAAAATGTTATGTACAGTCTGTCATTTTTTTATCTACTTGTCTGGATCAAGCTGACTTTTGTGTTTGAGATCTGAGGAGTTTGTGTTTGTCTCTAAATCGTTTTAGGTAGTAGAGGTTGGAGACTCATTGTCCAAAGAAATGATGTCATCACTGAAGGCGGTGGGACTTAAAACCTTAATAAAGTACAAACGGCCCACAAGCTTCAAGACACACGCTCTGTCTTACTTTCTTTCCAACTTAGTGTCTCCTCCGTCATTGTTTGTTTGTAGTCTTCCGATGGCCCAAGGTGTCCCAGTGGTTCAAGGCCTTCCATGACCTTTGAATTTGTCCCTTGTGTTCCAAGCACTGTCACAATGAATAAAGGGACATGGAGGCTGTCATCAAGACTGTCCTTCACTTCTGTTGGCTCTGAAGTAAAGGAGAGGGAAGTTAATCATGGAAACTTCTCTGATGGTTAAGAATGTACATCGTCATAAAAATAGAAATCAAGCATGAAATGAAGCTCTTAGAGACAAATAAAGAAGAGATAAAGCGAGAAAACAAAAAACAAAGGGATGAAAAGATGAAGAATCTTAGAAATGGGACTAAGCTCTGAGTAAGGTTGAGATAAAAGGATAGAGAAGATAGAAAAGGAACCATTAGAAAATAACAACAAAGTTAATCTAAGAGAAAAAGAAGGGAGGAAAAAGGAAAGAATGCCAGAGAGGAAAAGAAACAGACAAAGATAATGGAATAGAAAAGGGATGGGAGGAGAGGGTAAGCCAAGGAAGATTCTTCCACATAGAGGGACTTACTCTGAGTCAGGGGAGACTTCCGACACACTGTGGGAGGTGGCGGACTGAGGCAGGGAGGGGGAGGGTCCGAGGGCGGAGCCATTAGGCCCAGGGTTAGAGCCAGCAGGGGGAGGAGTTAAGACAGTGGAATTGAAGGACGCCAGGATGGAGGACAAAATATCCAGATGTTCACTGGATGGCTGTCGGCCCAGTGGGTTTGGATTTGAACCTGCAGCTTGGGGGGCCTGACCTGGGTACCTACATTGAGGTGCTGAGTCCAGTCGTCCCCTGATGTGAGGTGGAGCAGAGAGCTGCTCTTGGGGCTCCTCAGAGATTGGGGGTGGAGGAGAGGAGGAGGGAGGCTGGTCGGGGTGTGAGGGCTGACGGGGAGGCAGAGTGCGGAGCCATTCCCGACATGGCTGAGCCTGAGCTCCGACTCCATTGGTCTCCAACTGCTCTCTGGACCTACTGCTCATCAGCGCCCCCCCTAGGTGCTCCCGGGATGAAGCCTGCCGACGTGGTAGTGAGTTGAGATGTGACCGGGATCCACTGAGATATCCCTCCATCCCTGGTCCCACTGCTCCGTTTCCACTCAGGTCCTCCCTGGAGGCGTGGATGCTGCCCGTGTGGTGGTTGTCCAGTCTGTCCCTGGATCCCGTCAAGTTCTCCCTAGAAGATGAGACTCGCTGGTGGTCAAGGCCCAGGCCCCCTAGTCCTGCTCCCTGCCCCAGCTCTCTCCTCCTGGGTAAGAGATCAAGGTTGTCTCTAGAACCACGTGAGTCCAGCCTGTCCCTAGAACCCCCAACTGTCTGCCTGCCTAGCGGATCCCTGGACAGCTGCCTCCGTGACAGTGAGTCGAGGTGCTCCCTGGATGAGTAGCGGGAAGCAGGTTGGGAGAGAGATCCAGAACCTCCACTGGCACCGGCTGTGGCAGAGTACATGCGACCATAAGAGGCTGCAGGAACGCCTCGGTGTCCCAAAGTAGAGGTCCGGTACCAGTTGAGATCACTGGGGACGCGGCCCATGGTGGCAAGACCCTGGAGGGCAGGGGGACAGCCGATACGATTCTTCAGGATACCTGGGAGGAGAGAAAAAGAATGTGAGAAGGAGAGAGGACGGCATGAGCAATAAGTGATAAGAAAGAGATGAAAGTCAAAGGGAGAATAATGTTGAATAATAATGCCCTTTTTATGCCTTTCTTTGCTCAATGTTCACATTCATCTAAACCAATTATAATCTCTTTAATCTGAGGAAGACTTTAAATGTGGTGTCACCGTATAGTTCAAAAAGTATGGTTTCTTTCCTGCATCCACTTTAGTGTGTGTGTGTGTAAATGTGGGCACTTGTCTGTGTGTTAAATGTATTCTGTGTACAAATATAGTCCCCAAAATGTCACACACGCTTTCAGGCAACATGAGTGATTTCCAACTTAGACTGCATCTCTTACTCCCTCACTGCTGGAGTGTCTTTTTTCCATGTGTGTTGTTCTGTGTGTATGTGTGCACATGCCTATCTCATATGTGAGTGTCCTCGTTATACACACTGCAAGATGTCCCCATGCTTTTAGGGACAAACTTAGACTTGCATAGAAGCCACTCGACTGGAGGTTTAAATGAGAGCACACAAACTCCTAGATTACATACACACGAGATGACCAAAGTGCAGAGCATGGCAAATTCACCAGCACCCAGATTCAGAGTCCAACATTTCAAAGCTATTCTAACGACAAAGTTGATTTTAACTACATTTAAAGTCTAGAATCCTGTAATATGAAATAAATGTGTTTACCTTCTTGGACATTATAGAGGTGATTTAGTTTCTTTAGTAGGGTTGTTTCTATGGGAGGTTACTTTTTAGGTAAATTGATATATTTCTTATTTTCTACTAAACTGTTTGGGGGCTGGGAAAATAGAATTTTGTATTCTTTATATATGTCGGTGTATATCGAAAATGAAATCATGAATCTTGAAAGTGTAGTCACAGCTGGGTCACATTAATCACACTGCTATGAGCGTGTACTGCAAAAATGTAACTAATACAAACTAAAAAGTGTCTCAGTCATGAGCAGTGCTTAAATGCTGCTTTGCTGATTCAGCTCACTGAGCGGACATCGCCTCCATCTTCGTCTTGGCAAAATGCCTCATTTTTAGTCTGATGACTGGCGCTGCATCAGTCAGAAATGACGTCGGCAATTTTAGACTAATACTAAGATTGAGAAGATACTACGTTAATAATATAGAGGCCAAAAAACCCCTGAATACAATTATGTCAGTGAGTCCTTTGATTGTGAGATATGTCAGTATTAGACTCAGCTTTATTGGCCGGGTATGTTTACACATACATGGAATTTGACTCCAGTAATCTGTATACTTGTACACGTGTGTATTTCTGTTTCCCTCACCCTTGCGGTGCCTGTGTGGCTGGGTGAGGCCGCTCTCGTCCCCACTGGTCAGCGCTGCGTCAGCCTGGTTGTTGTTGGCAGCATCCTTGCTGTAATCTGCCCCCAGGGGCCGCTCTGAGCCCCATTTCTGCAGACTGTGTGTCTCGCACTCCTCCAAAGCTGGCCAGTAGGACAGAAGGTCATTGCCATCCAGATCTGTAAAGGAAAAAAAAAGATTTCTGGTTACATGTGAGTCTAATATCAGTTTAAGTAACAATTCAGGAGATGAAACATTTTTCTTCATACATGTTCTCAGTTAACGTCATGACTTATGATAAAGCAAAAGGCCCGATCAAGTGCTGGCAAGAAATATCAAAAGGAAAGTTAAGGTGGAAAGGAAGTTGGGAAAATAACTACTACTGCTATCATCACTAACAAGTATTGAATCCTTAATTGTGGTAAAAGCAGTTGCGAAAAACTTAATGAAAAGTGCTAATATTTCTCTGCAACTCCTAGAGGTATAATTTATAATGTCTATCAATAAATTGTTGTGTATTGTATGTTCTTATATTAAGAGTTTTGCCCACCCTAACATTCTTTCAAACACTGCAACAGAAGGTGAAAAGCTGCTAGTTATACACCTTCCCAGGACAGTCGTCAAGCACCTCATTGATTCAGGTGAGCAGTCAACAGGGTAGTATAAAACACTTTGTCACAACGAATAGTCCGGCTTCTTTACACTGTGACCTTTCAGACAAACGGCCACACCCCTCAGCCCTGCTCCGGCCCTTCACTGAGTCTGCATTGATGAATTGATTGGACTGTGCTGGCCATCTGGATCCTGTCCTCCTCTGCACAACTGACAGCTCTGGTCCATGTCTTGCCCTGAATAGAGTTCATGTGATCCAGATGGCTTATTAAGCTAAGAATTGATTACTGGTTTTATAGATTTGCACAGGTCGGGCCTTTCCTCACAGTGAAACCTTTCACAGAGAACCATCTATGCATGACATTTATAGCACATGGTTTGAGGTGTAAAAACTCATGTTTTATGCATGATATCTTTGTGTTTGTAACAGAAGAAAGTAGGTATTGATTTATGTCAACCAGCGCTGACATTTTCTCTTGTTGTATGTGTGTGTGTGGTGTTGTGCCTTCCTATGTGTGTTGTGTGTTTCTTTATATCTGAGATAAAAGAGAGGACTCCTAGCGACAGCAGGGATATGCTGTTGATTGTTTGACTCTGCTGGGTGGTGCTGGGCTTTCTGTGTTCACCCAACATGTGAGTTTTGTTAGAACATCGACATGCATGTCAGGCTTTTCTGGAACATCATAATGAATGTTTTCCTACTATCTTCTATCCCTGTGATAAAGTAGTGACCTGTCCACAAACACACTCCAGGCCCGCAAGACTCAAAGGTGATCCAGGCACAGATAATGGATGGATGGGGGTTTAAACTTAATGAAAGGAATACTTCCCACACACATCCTTCCTTACAAACAATCATGACTTTGCTAATATGTTTATTACACACCACTTCTAATCAAATGTGCTAGCACAAGACGAGACCTCGTAACTGTTTTAAATGTAATCTGATTACAGCTGCCATAATGTGCAGAAGAGAAAGACAATTCAACTGATGACATTTTGACAATGACGATATGCAGACCACAGGAAGAGTAGCTAATGTTTAAAACATAAGCTAATGGGGATCTTAATAAATAAACAAACAAACAAACAATGTTGAACCCCAGTTACACCTTACACATGCTGAATATTTTATATTTCAAATACAGTAACAGTATAAATGGAATATAGATAAGAGTATTCCTGCTACCATGTGACTATTTAATGGAACCATCCCATTTCAAATTTCAGGTTCAATCAGCTGAGCTCATCATCTGTTTAATTATCCTACAGCTAGACTCCAAATAACTGCTGGCAGTGAGGAACAAAAACAATTCCTCAAAAGACAAAACAAGGTGAGAATATGTTGTTAGATCGTTTCAAAAAATCTGTAGAATCATAAACCTTTGGTGCCGTTTTGGGTTGTCTCAGTGAGCAGACGCTCACTGTGATTGGAGCGTTTGAATCGCCGCTGGATGCGCCCACGGAGTCGGACATTGTCATCGCTCTCTGAGGAGGGGATAGAGAGACTGTGATCTTCCTCCATGGAGAGGTCTGAGTCTGTATCCGAATCTTCACCTGGGAGAAGACAGAGTGGGTAAGAGAGAGAAGGGGAAAGAGAATAAAGGAAAGAGAGTTATCCAGTTGTTATTCATCCACATAGAGAAACAGGTGTAAAGGAATGGAAATACTACTAATACTACTAAATATTACTGCTTGTTTTCTGTGTTTATGTATGTGTACTTCCTATAAATGTGTGTACTCTGTGTATACCTCCATCTCTGTGGAACATGGCCACATCCAGGTCTGTGGCTCCGGTGTTCACGATGTTCTGTTCCAGAGTCTGACGAGCCAGAAGATTTTCTCTAACAGAGAAAAAGGATAATAATGAGGACACATAGATGCACACAGACAACCACAGGAACACATTTAGTACACTGTAGGCAGGCTCACAAAGGCCAATGGGCGATTAAAAAAGAGAGCAGCGACACACACATAAAGTATGTACTGTACACACGCAAAGAAAGATAGACAAGAAGGACAATCACTGAGCAACCAAGACACAAACAGCCACTCTGAGAGTGCATTAGTGTTGCTCTACATACAGTACATGACATTATTCCATCATGTCTTCCTTATCTTTACCCCACTGACCCATAAAGTACACGACATGGTTTTATTAGAGAGGGAATTTCCCCCCTGAAGCGATTTTATCTCAAATCAGAGTCACAGAGAATCACTCACAGCTGACACATTTCTACTTGAATGACAAGTTATTTGCTTTCGTATTAGAAGTTTTCCATCCAACTTAATGTCAAGCATTTTGTTAAAAGTTTGAATGTGAGTGGATTGTGTCTGTGTAAGAGTTTGTGTATGTGTTAATGTGTTTATATACCTGGCAGAGCTGACAGAGGAGATAGTAGAAGTCCCCAGGGTGATCCGGTGCAGCCCGCTCTGCTCCAACAGAGACGCATTATGATAAGGGTTCTGAGCCTGAACACACACACACACACACACACACGAAGGACGAGAGGAAGATAATAACTATCAGCAAAAACTACATCAACAGCGTAGATCAGATTAAAACATAAACCTTTATCTCTATTTATGATTTTTTTTCTATAAATCCTCCTTTTCTCTTTGACAACTGATACATTTATACCAAACATGGATGTATAAACACCAAATCACTAAACAGTTTAAGAGTGAAAATCCAACTCTCATTGTGGGCTAACTTCTCTGGCCTCTTTCCCATTATAACCTTTTTTTCACGAAGGGCTTCTCTCTGGGCTTTTTAAAAGTAATCATTTATTTAGTATACTTCCTAATACAATAGATGTTTAAGAACCATGTGAGACACTGAGAATAACTATAACCTTTGTATGGTCAAAAGAGGTTTATCAAAGCAGCTGAATGCTGTTTGTGTGCAGATATAAAAAGCAGCCTCAGCTAGTGCTGAAGCACACTGCCTGGAAATGGGACACAACTTTATCTTTTTATACTGTGTGAGGCGATTGTAGTCATAAATAACTCATAAATAATACAGTATGATTTAGACAAGAGGAAGAGTATGCACAGGTGATCATTTATACATACTGTCCATCAGAGGTAAAAAAAGCACACTAGTTATGTGAGTCTAATAATAGTTTTGATAAAGTACAATCATTTGGCCCCAGATGACACGGAGATGTACTGGAAGAGCTTTAGTGGAAATGGGGGGGGGGGGGGGGTTAAAAGCATGGAGTAGTCTACTACATGTATGATCTAATACACAGTCACTGAATACACAACACAAAATAATTCATGACCACCCACATCTAGGCTACATGTTGAGTACACTGCATATCCACGGGGATTACACACACACACCACACACACACACACACACACACACACACACACACACACACACACACACACACACACACACACACACACACACAGCCACTCCCATATTATGAAGAAAAATCATCACAGGGTTTTAGACAATATTTTAGCATCATTAAAAGCTGGACCAACAGGGTCTCTCCAAATGTTCCCTATTGGAATGAAACCATGCTGGTGAATGTGTAACAAACACCAGGTCCACTGTTGAATAGAAACACACGCACGCATGCACACAAACGCATATACACACGCGCACACACACACGACTGGACAGTGCTTTTGTAGAAGTGGGCTAAAGAGTAAGCAGGACTCCCTTGGTCGGTATATTGTTTGAAGTGGGTCAGCGACAAACCCTGAAGGCACAACCAGGGGAGAGAAGGAGGACAGGAAAGATGGATGGATGGATAGAGGGAAGGAGGAATTGAGGGCAGGAGGTCTTTTGTGCTAGCCCAGTAATGGGCAGAGTAAGTAATTTGGCCTCTAGAAATAGTAAATGGCTCTGCGATCGGCAGCGAGACGATTTACAGCCTTACATAGACTCACACTTGTTATTGTGCTGTGAGTCACATTTTTATCATCATTGCACATGTAAATAATTACATTTTCAGTTTTGTTTTTGAATGCTTGCAGTCATGGTGTTTGCAGCAATTTCATAGGGGTTTCAGTTCACACGATGAATCCAGTGAAATAAACCCATCTAAGAGACGAGCTGCAGGAGTACAGAGTACCCAGTTGTAACTCACAGTGTTCTGAGGTGGTCTTGGTGGGTCTTCTCCGGGGCTCTTCTTTCCCAAACAGGCAACACTCCAGGCCTCCTGAACCTCTGCGTTGAACACAGTGAAGACCAGCATCACCGACAGACCCTTTTAGAGAGAGGTAGACAGACACACAGAGAGAAACCATGAATAACAAGCAAACATTGAGTTTTAGTTCTTATTAGTCCTCCCAAAAAAAAAATCACCAGCTTCAAAACATAAAAGTCTGTCATACCTGCACCAAGCAGAGGACATTGAATATATAGTAGAAAGCAAGGATGCTGTTGTTCACAGCCATTAGACCACACAGCCAGGTGGAGGTGGCGACGAGCAGCAGCATGAAGGCATCGCGAATAGTAGCACTGAAGAAAGAAACACAGAGAGCAGTGTGAGGGACAAAGGTTAGATCTGGATTCACCAGGAAGAGTTCATGGTTTAAAAAACACTCCTCTGTTTAAAGAGAATGGCCAAGCTGTAACTGGGAACATCTCATATTCATGATAACCCTGATATAACCTCCCTTTACTACCCTGCTGGCTAAACAACTTGCCCTTCAGTGAATAAAGTTATACTCTGACTTGTGATTTCATACAAGTGTGGGCATTATACATTTACAGATTCATTTAAAACAGCTGACTCTTTATTGATGCCCATGAATGATGTATCGATTAAATTTAAGAAGCCAATTGCACAAAAAACGCAAGCGTGAGAAGAACTCAGAGCAAGCAGAGACAGGAGAAAACAGAAATCCTTTGGTTGATTCATGAGATAGATTTGTGAGGAGGAGGGCAAACAAAGTCTTCACACATCATCAGTCACTTCTTGGAGAAATGATTTGATAAATTACACGGCCTGACATGATCATTGCCTATTTAATCACCACTGACTGAAGGAGACAGAGACAGATAACAGATACGATTCCCATCTATAAGTTAACAGTAACAAATCCATTACAAACATGAACAGGAATCGTTTTTATGATTCTATCATGTCATGTTATCTTTATGATCCGCTGCAAAATTCACAAAGAAGATTAAAGCTGTGAAATCTGGACATTTAAAGGCAGGGTTGGTAATTTTCTCCAGATACACTTTTTAAGATTTTGGTTGAAATTGTCTTTAGGTCCTGATAGGAATTAATAACTTGTGTTCTCTGAAAAAGGAATGAAGAAAATCCATCATCTGTATCAGTTGTTAACATGTAAAAACTTTGACCAATGTCTGCCACGAGGTACCCATATGATGAACCAATCAGACGCCTCCCTGTCTCCCTGCTCGTTCTCTACCTCATGCGTGCACGGGCCCACACTCAAAGCATGATCTGAGGTCTGCTTCTGGACCAATGGCGCTTGTGAATGTAAGTGAGGGGGCGTGGCTTTTGAGGGAGCACAGAGGGGAGGGGGTGAGTGCAAACGAGGCACTGAGGGAATGCTACTTTCAAAATCATGCTAGTTTTTAAAAATCACCAAGCCTGCCTTTAAGTACACTTTCATATTTTATCATTTTGTTTAACTTTTTAGTAGACACATTTTGTCTAGTTCTTTAAAGGTATTCTCTTTTAACCAACAAATTGTTTCAGCATCATTTATATTTCATAATTTAGAATTGCACAATGATGTAACTGTTCAGATGAACTTTGTTACATCGCAGATTAAATTAGCCAGGCTTACATAATGAAAGGAGAAAGGTACTCACATGACAGGAAGCTTCTTGGTCTCCTTCTGAGATGGATTGCAGGACATCTTGGCTACAATCATGAAAATCCCTCCATTCATCTGGATGTGGGGGGGGGGGGGGGGGGGGGGGGGGGTCAAAAGAATTGGTAAGGGAACATTCTGTATACATTTCATATCAAATTCAAAGCTGTTGTTAGAAAACCTCATGGATTACTTTAGATGAAACATAATCATGTGGATAAAATAATCATCTGATTGGAAAAACTGAATTTGTTTTAAAGACATGTGAAATTTTGAGTTTTAGTGTTTTTAGTTCCATTTAATAATTTAATACAAATCAGAAGAACAGTGAATAGAAGGAATACATTTCCCCAATAAATACATATTTATAGAATAAGGAAAGGTAGGATGTGAAAGGTGTTCACTGATAAGGGAGGGAAGTAAAATGTTGGTACCGCTGTGTGTCGTCTTTTTAAAGTTCAACTTGGGAAGCTTCCACTTATGACTGATTTTATCATTCTGCTCATTTTTGTGAGCATACAGCCAGTGGTAACTGTCTTATTATTTCTATTCCAAGTTTGTAAGCATGATATCCAACGACAGAATGGCAGACATTCAGGGAGACAGTTACCAGTATGACAATGGCAATGGGACCAGCAAAGCTCCAGATGAGTTTGTCGTAGATAGAGATCCAACAGAAGTCCGGGTTCCCGTAACCCTCTGGGTCCAATCCCACTGCCAAGCCTACAAGGATGAGACAGACAGTCGGATCAGACGGGAAGATCTCCTCTAAGATCTCTTCTGTCAGTCACAGAGAGAGAGAGAGAGGAAGGGAGGCGGTGCAGTATGTGACAGTATGACCTTGATTGACACTGACAGGAAAGGTTAATGACACATCAGAACACATTACAATTACTGCAAGGTAGTTATTATTATTACTTATATTTTGAGAGCAAAACATCCTGCTGGAGATAATCAGCACCTGAGCATTAGTAGTTATAAATGTGTGATATGATTAGATTATTGATTATATATCAATATGTTGTCAATTTCACTTCTGGTTTGTTCTGTGAACTGATGCTACATGTCCTGCTCTTTCCATCTTCATCAGAACTACTCTTCAAATTCAACACCAGTTTAATTACAGAAACAAGAGCTCGTTACTCGTTACTTTTTTTGGCTTTGTGAAATGGCTTACAAGAACATAAGATTAAGGTTTATTGACACAGATTTGGTGGGTGAGGTTACGCTAACGACAGCACAGTAGCATCCTGGGAGAAAGAATGTCGGGCACAGTGAACACACACATACGCTGATGATCATTCAGGCGTGTCATCATTTTCTGTCTTGGAAATACGGACATTATTTTTCACTGCTCTAGTTAAACCACTAGAATATAGCGGGGAGTTTTAGTCTATGTGCAGGAAGGAATACTTTAATCACTGCTAAGAATAGTAATTATAATCTCACAAAGCACCGAGCTAAACAACACACTTCTACTAATCTAGTTGTCAGAGAGCTCAGTGCTGCAAACACCGGTGACCTGGGTGTAGCTCACGTTAGAGCTCAGCAAACCAAAGAGGAGAAACTCCATACCAACAGACGAGGCTTGATATTAAATCACAGCCACCTCTACGATCTATAAGCCAGGACTAAACAGACTGGTACACAGGTATGTTGTTGACGACATTCTTCATCAACTGTTGAGTCTGTTGTCTTCAGAGAACTAATTAGCAAAATATCTTCATATTGAAAATGGCTACAATGTTTTGACATTTGTGAGTTGTTTCCTCTCACACAGCATCAATAATTCATGTGTACACTATTATGAGTATTGAAGCAAAAAACAGTAATGATGAAGTTACTTTCCCAAGTGATGATTTATTTTATTTTAGTTTTTATTATTTTTTTCTGAAAAAAAATGTGCCTACTTAAAATCTCCTCGCAAAGGTGCTACTTCAACAATACCAGTGCTGATATGCAAATCACTTTTTATAACAGATTTCTTTGTAGAAAATGATTGTTGTTGTTCAATAATGTCAGGCTATTATTGTTTGTCGATTATCAGTGCAGAGAAACTTCTCGATGAGCAAACCAAAAAACAGACAGTTAAAGTGACTAATCTAAAAACAGTGAAGTCTCTGCTCTGCTCTTTCTGTATCCTGTTTGGACACCAGTGGGAATGTTTTGACAGCTGTGGGTAAAAAAAAAAGTTTTTAAGTGAGTGAAAAAGTAATACGAACAAGAAGTATCGAAAAGACAAATACACCTCGGGTCTGCAGGTAAGAGAGATGCAGCCAGTGTGTGTGTGCATGTGTGTGTCTTGTGGGAGACATTTATCTTCTTCAGGCAAGGTGAGGCAGTGGTCAGTGTTTGTGTTTCTGTTTGTGTGTTCGTGTGCCAGGGTGACAGCATCAGATAGAGGAGATCTGACAGCATGTATGAGTTCAGATGGAACCAAAAATGTGTGTGTGTGTGTAAAAAAAAAAGCAGAGAGAGAAGTAAGCAGGCAGATATTACTTGCTCATAGCATGTGTCAAGGAATAAATTGCTTTTGCCTGTGTGTGTGCGCGTATGTATTAGTAAGTCTGTG
This sequence comes from Labrus mixtus, assembly GCF_963584025.1. Lineage (NCBI taxonomy): Eukaryota > Metazoa > Chordata > Actinopteri > Labriformes > Labridae > Labrus > Labrus mixtus. The sequence goes on along the minus strand of NC_083626.1, from coordinate 4,321,173 downwards.
TGTGTGTGTGTGTGTGTGTGTGTGTGTGCGTTAGTGCAAGTATTTCTATATTAAAATGTCACTGAAACCTGTTAAATACAAGTGTCAAAAGGACACCTTATCTACACAGCCAGACTCATTGTGAATGTGTGTGTGTTATGTGTTTAAGCACTAATATGACAGTATGCATAGATGTGTGTTTGACTGTCTCTGTGTACACAGATACATGGACACATTTCAGACATCACATAGATCTTGCACGTCTGTGAATATGTCTGTGTGTTACCTGTGATGATGGCAGGCACGCCCCAGCCGATGGCATAGTAAAACCTCATGGCACCGAAGTTGATGTTGCGTTGCTCAGTCTGCATGCGGTAGATATGAAGGCCCTCCACAAACATCCAGGCAAACGTGGACATGAAGAAGTAATGCAGTAAGATGGCAACAACCGTGCACAGGAACTGGAGGGAAAGAGAGAGAAAGAGAACGATTAAGAATAATGAAGGGAAGGAGGAGGATGGAGATTGTTGTAGGAAGGAGAGAAAGATGAACCATGTCATGTAAGAAAAGAAAGAAAGAAAGAACAAAGGAGAAGGATAAATGTACAGAATGCAGAGACAAGAAAGAAAAAGAATAAAAGGACAGCAGAAAAATGTGAAGAAAGGGAGATGAAAATTGAATCCTTTGTATTGATTTCATGACAGCTGCAGAGCAGACATCTTGACAAGCAACCAACACGTTTTTATTGCAACACATCAGGTGTTCTAAATGAAATAAGAGGCATTCATGATTAAATAAGCAAAGCGACTAATGAACAGGGTTTATGACAGTTTGTGCATTTCCTGGAGGTAAATGTTAGTACTCTAACTGATGTGAGTGTAAATGAATGTTGTTAATAGGTTGAATTATGGCAATAACACCCAAGAGTACTTTCCTAACTGCTTGTATGGGTACATCAGTTAGCACCATGAGGAGAGGAAACTACTCAGAGTTAAACTACCCAGCAGGCCTTGTGATTTCCTTAGCAGTTTTTTGTGCTTCAAAGTATCAAAGTACTCATGTAACATAATGTAAGGCTAACTTGTCTCTTGGTTATAAGGGGACTCAGGAGCTCATTAAATCATGTTAAGTCTAATTTATTTTATGTTTTGGAATATCAATGAACCAGAATTGATGTTCATGTAGAACAATATCTTTATTACCACAGGTTGGATGCTGCATTTAAGTTAAGAGGATTTTAAATCATTGCTAAGAGTGTGCGATCTCAGAGAATATAGTTACATCAGGTCCAACCAAGGCCATTGGTTTGGATTGCATACTTTCATTTGTAAATCCTAGTTTTCGTAAAGGCAGGAGATAAAGTTCCAAATCGCTTTTGTCAGTTAAAGGGTCGCTGTTTGGATTGACAGTAACGTTGAAGTTCCCCCATGAATAATGCAGAACATTAGCATTTAAGCTTTCTGAGAAATCACCCTCAGGCTGCTTTCAAGGATGTCTGAAGTGGGCGATTTGAACTCTAAAGCCTTTAGTCTGTTTGTTCAGACTGATGAGATGCCATTTAAACTCAAGTGGCACAAAACACAAGTCGAAGTGAAGTCGCTATCTTCCAAGAATTTCTGGGTGTTTGTCAAGAGTAAAAGCAAAGACTAAAGCAACGACAGAAAACAGCTTTAAATTGTTCTGGTTTGTGATTTTTAAATAGGTGGTTTCTGGAAACTGAGAGCCATTACTGAAACCATCCTCAGAAAATTGAAATGAAGTTAGAACTGAAAAAGTAGATTACTGCTTGAAAAGCTCAAGGATTTCAAATAGGTTTAGATAAGTAGTAAGGACTCAATCAGAATTGCTTGGCCTCTCTACCAACAAATATTCATGGCATACAGTTGATGACACACACCATCTAATGAACATGATTCTTGTGGTTAAATGTTTTTTTTTTTTTTTTTTTACAATCTCTTGTTCCCTGAAATGTGTGACACATTCAGACTGGCCTCTTAATAGAAATGTAACATAGAAAACAATTATGTCAAATATTTGCAATTCTTAAACCTTAAACAAGCAGAATTACTCCCCTCAGGAAACACAACTACTGAACACTATCTGTGAGTTAAGGAAAGCAGTAATGCAAGTCCCAGTTTTCTACGGTAAAAGGAAGCTCAGCATATTCCCAACTATACATCCAGAGACAACATAGAAATAGCAGCTGCCTTGGCAGGAAAAAGGCCAGACGATGAATTTCACACGCCCACACACATTAATACCAACACTAACAATTACACACAAAAAAAGATAGAAAAACTGAAATATGCACAAGCACATAAAAACCAATGTGCACACAAACCCACACAACTGCTGCTAGCACTAACATGCTCTCCCAAGCATGATGTACATGAATTAGAGAACATATTGTTCAGCTAGAAGTTACCAGTCACACTGTTAAGAGCAGTGGAGTTCACTTTGTCGAGGTTACAGCTTAATTAATTGGATTTCATGCTGAGTGAGCACATATTTTTTTAGTAGGGATCGCTGTTCATTAAACACACACAGACAGACACACAGACACACAGACACATCTATGATGTCTAAAACAGAGGGGGATAGGGTCAGGGGTCAGGAGAGGAATATTAATTGGGAGAAGAAAAGGCCAGTGGAGGAAACAAAACTAAGTGTTGGGTGATATAAAGAAAAGACCCACCCTTGTGATATAGAGAATCACAAAGTCAGGAAGTATGAGCATACTGTACATTGATGAGTATATGGCCAAATCTTCAAGAGGAAAGCAAATAGGCTAAATCCATCAAAAACAAGCCTTCTGAAATCCAAGCACACAACCCCCTTTCAGTATCTACCTGTTGTTCAGTCTGATTCACTCCAAGTAGAAACACCAGCTCAGACAAAAACATGGCTGCTGCTGTGTTTGAATGGATGCTCCTGGTGTTGGACTTGAGGCCTCGGAGGCAGGAGAGCACGAGGACAGTGAGGAGGAGAGCCAGCATGGAGACGCAGAGAGAGGAGTAGGTGACCAAGGCCAATGTTTCCAGATCCCCCTCCAGCTGCTGCTCATAGAGAGGTGTGAGAAGGGGAGAGATGACAGAGAGAGGGTATTACTGGATTTATATCACAGTGGTGGGTTATGATGAAAAGAAAAGGAGGAGAGGAGGGGGAGTAGTAGCGGAGAAAGAAAATGGGAATAAGAAAGGCAGGGCAGCACAGATACGAATAAGGGAGGGAGTAAGTCTGAGCAAAAAATGAAAATCAGATGATGAAATGAGGCAAAGACATGAAACTGAATCATTTTAACATGAAGATATTTCAGTCTGGTTTCCCATCTCCCCTCCTGTCTTCACACTGAGGATGACAGGACGATAGGTACAGCAAAGTTGTCAAATCATTTGGAAAGCATTTAAATAAACTGGGAAAGCGTTGTTACACCAGCTATTAGATTTTTTGAGCTTAAAAAAGAAAAGAAAAGCATGGATACCTTTAAATTGTGAAATACAATAACTGCAAAAAACACTGTCTGGTTTTAAAAGATAAATATAAAGGATTCAAAAAGGAGAAGGAGTAGGAGAGGACCTCTGTATCAGACCTGTTAAACTACACCTTTTTGTCAAGAGAGAACGAAAGCAGCAAAAAGGAAAAGTATCTTTACAAATTGGAGACCAGATGGAGGAAGCTGGCAGAACTCTATCTTCTGTCTGCATATGAAATATAAAATTGATTCATCACTGCATTGAGGAAGCATATGCTGCTGTAAAAAGAGCAGACACCAGCAACAGTTTATTTCAAATTGTACTGGACAAACAATGACAAATAAACATGTCATTTAGGTACCTCCTTGTATGTATAATATGTGTAATGTATGTATAATATACCTTTGGAGAAATGTCCGACTTTTAATTCATTGTTAGGCATGAGGTTTCTGTGCCACGTTTCCTGTTTCTGTTTGACAAAGATCTGATACATCATCTCTTAGTATGCTGGGGTGTGCTGGATGTGATTTTTTGTATTAAACTGTGAAAATCTTCTACAGCTGGAACAAGGCTTCCTTTAGCCTTTAGAGTGTCAGGCAGGATTTAAATCTCTAGATTTGAAACTTCTACACTAAATCCAGCAATCATCAGATAAGACGTTAAACATCAAAAAGAAAAAAACTGACACACTGGTGTACAAAAGTATTTCTGCACTGCAGGATCCCTGACAGTAAACTAAAAAAGGATGTACTGCATTATAATAAATATGTGGCTTATATGTCTTTAAGAAGTTCTACCCTGACACTAACCTCTCTGTGTGAACTGTCCATCAGCACGCCAAATGTGCCCAGTCTCTGGCACTGACAGCGGACATGAGAGGTGTTCCTGTACACCACCATACAGTCCCTGACTGTCCAACAACCACCTATCTCATACCTGCAGAGAGAAAAGAGAGAAAGAGAAGCAGATAAAGGGAGTTATAAATAAAGATCAGTTTTGAAATGAAACAAAGGTAAAAAATAATGAAAAATCTTGCTGTATTCAATTTGAATAATTCAATTTACTGGATTTGGAAATGTGTTGTATTTGTGCATGTTGCTTGTGTGTCAGTTTGAAATGTTCTTCTTTCAGTAAACGTCCATTTGTGTTATGGTAAATGGTAAATGGACTAAAGCTTGTAAAGCTATTTTCCAGTCTTCTGACCTCTCATTGGGATCTAAAACCAGAACCTCAAGCACAGTGAGTCACTTTCCTGTAATTTCCCATAATGATTTATGTTCCTACAAAGCTGAGGTTTTTACAGTTCTAACAGAAAACTCACATTGTGTATTAAGGAATATATTCACAAGTGTTCACTGTAATCTGCACTCACTGGTTGCTGTGGTTCCACTGCACACACAGGGGCTTGCTGCGGTTTGCCGTCTCCAGCAGCTTGAACTCAAGCAGAATGGGCTGGTCCAAGTGTCCAGCCACAAACGTCTGGTTGTTGTAGACAGAAATACTGACAACCGGGGAGTTCATTACCGGGTGTCTGGGAAGCCTGGAGGAGAGAGCGCAGGGTTAACATATATATCATAGATGAGATCGAGGCAGAGTTTGATATCCTGGTGAGGATGGTGAAAAAGGCTAAGACAAGCAAGTAGACAGGAATGAGAAAGAGATTGGAAGGGATTTGAATGACTTTTCATTGAAACCTACTGAACATGGACAGTTTGTAACTCTGTTATTAAGCCCTGAAGTGTTTAGAGGAAGAACATATGGGGAGAGAAACGGGAGGGGAGAGGACAAATAAAGAGTCAAAGAGAGAAAAGTGAGAATAAGATGTCAGGTAGATGATAAGTGTTGAATCAAAAACTCAATTAACATGTTGGTTAAGTTCCCAAAAAATAAATTGAATACAATTTTGAGTATATAAAAACACATAACATCGATCATATAAATCATATTTAATTCCATATTCAAATATGAGGATGTCCTGCTTCTTTGCGTGTTTCACAGCACCGTTAATACAAACCTTTGTAGTTTGGACACACAAAATAAACAGTTTAAAGATGCCCTTGGTGTTCTCCTGTTTTTCTCACCCTTATCATGTTAAATGACTAAGTGATTAATGGTATCATGTCTGTGTTAAACTCTGGCAGGTTGCAGTTGAATTCAACTGCAACCCACTTTAAGATGTCTTGAACATTTTGTTTTATCTGCAGACAAAATGAATTATATAACAGGGATTTTAAGGTTTCCTGTTTAACAAAAAACACAATGGGTAATCCAGATTTGTAAATCCAATATGTTCCCTCCCTTTAAGGATCCAGATGTGCTATAATCTGATTTCCATTGTTCAGAGAGTGATTGATTCCTACCTCACTCCTCGTCTGTCTGTGTGGTACTTGGGAGGGAGGGCGGCGCCCAGACTGCGATAGACCAACATGATTACGATGGTGATGGGCGGCTCAGGCATAGAAACTGCCCGTCTGGCTGCGGTGTACTCTCCCGTCTGATTGGCTGAGATGCTGACGGGGGCTGAACCAGCGTTCTGTGGGGTTGAAGCTGAAATAGAGAAGTCTGTGTGAGTATCTTCTCTTAATTTCAGCCACTTACAATCTTAATTTATACGTCTGTTTCTTACGCTCTTTCTCTGTCCGCTCCTTCTCCTTCCAGTTGTGTTGTTGTTGTTGTCGTTGTGGCACCAGGGCAGCAGGGGGCAGTATCACATGGGTGTAAGGGTCCCACGGAGCTTGGCCGCGAAACAGGCTAGTGTGGTAACGTGGGAAACGGCGCCTCACATGAGTCTGGTTCTCGATACGGTCTAGATTCATGACTGATGAAGAAAAAAGCAGGAAAAAAGTAGACATGAACACTGATGTCTTTATCGACTCAAGTCTCTCTTTCATTACTTTTCATGTTGCACATCAGGTTATAAAAACCATATGTGGAAAATCACTAACTATCAGTACTAACCGACTTACTGACGTTGGGCAAGCTGTAAACTAATAAACATGATTTATATACACCCTGTTTGAAATACTATTAATTCTAATGTCTCAAAAATAAAGTGTTAAATATGTCTTGATGCAAAACTTGCTGCTCCAACAGCAAATTTGAAAGCTACATCAAAAATAATATGACCATAATCATTCATAAACATCCCTTTACTGTACATTGTTTTAAGCAACAAAGCAGCCTCCTTAAACAAAAATCTACACAACACTGAAGATTTCCAAGGAGCAAAATTTTACTCAAAATTGTGTTATTAGAATTATGATATCTCACATTCACAACTCATTTTCATTTTCACAAGCAATGTAGGGTCACACCTGAACTGCCTCTGTCAATACACCACTTTATTCCCTGTGGACTTAGGAGTCAGTACAGAATCAATAAACACATACACACAGAGACAGAGCCAGAGGAACTGTTGAATTATGGGAAATGAGGTGACCAACCAGAGGTACACGGTCAATATGGAGGGTTCTTAAACAAGTGAACACTTGATCCAGCAAACAGACGAGGAACCACATTCAATACAAAGAGATGAGAGAAATCTCTCACTGTGACTACAAAAGACATGTGTAATGTGTGTGTGTGTGTGTGTGTGTGTGTGTGTGTGTGTGTGTGTGTGTGTGTGTGTGTGTGTGTGTGTGTGTGTGTGTGGGTGTGTGTGTGGGTGTGTGCCGGTCTGTATGTGGAGAATATGAATCTGTTTTCTGATTTTAAAGTCTGTAATGACCATTTTTAAAGCTAAACAAATGGTCCATTAGTACGGACAAAAATGGAGATTTGGCATTCAAATAACAACAACCACAAAACACATTTTAAAAGGAACTAATTTATGTGAAGCTAACAGATGGGTGTGTGTCAGGCTCATCTATATCCTTTCCCTGATTATTGACACTATCCCAACTGTCTGTTTTAATGTGTAGGAGTGAGAAATTCAGCACTGGCTATACTTCTTATTGCTACTGCCTTTATTGCTACTCCTACTTCTAAGTTCTCCATCTGGGAATCTGCATCAGGCCCAGTTAAAGGTTATTTAACAGAATGTTGGCTGTATTCCAGAGGGGAAGCTTTAACATGGAAGATAAGAGTTACAGAAAATAGCAGCCAATGCTTTGCAAGCGAGCCTGTGGTTTTTCAAGTCAGTTACTGGATCACAGTGGAATAGGCTTGTGAGGCAAGATTCAGTGATTGGTTATTGATTATTTTTATGTTTTGGGTGTGTGGTATTGTATATGAATTTAATCTGTGTGGGTAGCTAAGAGCATTATCTGATTGTGAACGTCACAGTCTAGCTTTATCGCTGTAGAGCTGCTGCTGCTATTTCAACAACTCTGGTTGTTGCCAGTGGTCCAAAAAAATGAACAGTTTTTTAAACACTGCTGTAGAGAAGAAAAAAGTGTAAAAAGCATATATGTACAAGAGAAATGATGCCAGAAACCAAATGACACAGGGCAGAGGGCCAAACCTACCAATGTACATTATAAAGTAAATCTGTGTGAGCAGAGTGTTTGTTTGTTTGTTTGTTTGTGTGTGTGTGTGACAGCAAAGCATGTTATGCTCTCTGTTTATTTAAAATGATACATATTTCAAGTCTTTTATTAGAGTGTAACTATAAACTTCAGTCAGTCAGTGTTTGTGTGTGTTTTGTGCATGTACATGTTCAAGTGTGTGTGTGTTTGTGTCACTGTGTGTGTGATCTTGATAGGATTTGGCACCGGTAAATCTAAATGATGTATGCTGGCTAGTGCTACAGTGCTGAAGGCGTTTTGTGCATGTACTCAAAGCATTAGCTGCAAAGTATGTGTGTGTGTGTGTGTGTGTGTGTGTGTGTGTGTGTGTGTGTGTGTGTGTGGATGCGAGAGTGTGAAATTTGGAATGCTGCTGCCAGCTCTGTGGCTCTGCCATCATCATTTGCATTAGCGCTTTTCATCTCCCGCTTTACAATGAGTCATTCTAGCTGATTTCACAGCAGTGATTTACAGCATTATGGGAAAAGCGCTGCAAATCGTGTGTAAAGATTACGATTTTATTACTGTCTTATTCTCTTTTATTGCGTCTGACTAGGGATTATTGTTTGTATCATGTCTGACTGTCTGTGACTCAGTGAGTGTGTGTGTGTGTGTGTGTGTGTGTGTGTGTGTGTGTGTGTGTGTGTGTGTGTGCAGTCATTCTGAACTCACCTATGTTTGGAGCAACCAGCGCCACAGGGTTGAGGTAGGTGAGCTTCATGTTCTGGGCTACATTCTGGGCGTACTGCTCCAGCAGCTCCGTCAACTCAGCCGGACCCCCGCCTAGGTGGTTCTGACTCTGAGTGATAGCTCGCCAAAGCCCAGAGGTACCAGGACCCAACAGCACACTGCAACCTCGGACAATGTTCTGGAAGAAGCAGAAGATCAGCAATTAAAAGACGTAAATAAGCAAACATGATAAAACATGATATAATTACAGTTTCTGCCTGTGTTATTGAAGCAAAAATACAATGTTCAAGTCAGAAAGAGTAACACATGTGTCACCCCTATGATCTAAGAGAGGGAAAGAGATAAAGAAGTAAAAAAGTACACAAACTATCCAAGTTTTCACAATAAAAAAAAAACCTTCATTGTTTGCTTAAAATGTTTCTCTTTAAAGACTGATTGAGGAAGAGGAGTCAGGCTTAGACATGGAGAAAGAAAGTATTATCAGGTTAGTAAAGAAGTGGTTAGGTTGTGACTTTTTGCTCATATCAAAAAGGTGAGGTAATTTAAAAGAGTAGAACTACTCATAATGTACTGCGACCCCATAAAATGCTCAAAGTATGCAGAAGTAACCTTTTCTACTAGTTAAGGTTATATGTTAATATTAGGTCTGTATATATATTCAATGTGCTTCATAATCTAATTTATTTCCGTTGAACAAACGCCAAAATCTGCTCATATTAGCCATTCCCTTTCTATTCTCTTATCCACACACCCACCCACACACACGCACCACACATACCTGCTCCTCTCCTCTCTCCTTCATCCTCCCACACGCTCACATACACAGCAGCTTGTCCCACCTTGCCTCATTCTGTAGCTTTGTTTATTGTGTGTTTTGACAATATTCACCAGCAGTATGTTTGCTAAAGTACAATACTCGCATTTTGAGATGTTTCACTCAATATTCAGGTATCACATCAGGGGATCCACGCTTTGTCTATTGATGATGAAGCATATGACGTGCATCACAATGATCATCAAAGCTGCAGGAAATGATTAAACAGCATAAGAAGCTACAGTTTTAAAATGAGACGTACTAGCAACACAATTGTGAATTGGGACATATGGGAAGGACCTACGGTCTTCTCACGTTCTCTTTTTCTCTCTCTCTCTCTCATTCTCGCTCAGGTTTGCATCTCGCTCGCCCTCTCTGAATTTATGGATTAAACCAATAAAATGTCAGGAAATATACTTGGGCAACCTTAAATATATCTGCCAGGCCCGTTCACGTATTGTCCTTGTGTGGGAAACAAAGTCTAAGGCTACGGGTCAAGGAGAGAAGAAATCTGATTTTCTCCTCATTGTAAAGCATTTTGTCAAGCTATAATGACGAGAACCACGCCAGAGATAAAAACATCCGAACGAGTTTTGACCCCAATTATAGCAAGTCTAACCACCCTGATGTGAGCAGTGCCCTTATTTAAACTCGTTTGACTCTGGATGGAGGTCTGATAGCCTAGATAGTCACAAATGAACAGCCTCGCAAAATGTTATGAACAAAAAAAGGAGAATGTCAGAGAGAGAAAGAAGAGGGTGTGAGAGAGAGGGAGTAAAAGTGCTCAATATAATTCCTTGCAGTCTGACTGCACCAAAACCAATAAACCTCTGCAATATCTCATAATGCTCTGGAGAGAAGAAATAAACAAGAAATTCTTCAGACAAACAAGAAAAGGACTTAAGAGTGTGGTATAGAAAGAAAGTAGTGAATTGTACAGGGACAGGAAGTGAGGATCAGAAACAGGAATTGTGGCTATGTAAGTTGCCAGGCGATATGAAATGAAAGAGAATGAGGAAGAAAAGAAGCTATAGGAGAAGCTTATGTTCGGCTCAGAGATACGGGAAACAGCAGAAAAAAAAGGTTAAGACAAAAAAATAAGAAAGAGGAGTGATAAGATGGAAAATGAATAATTGAGGTGAGTGGATGACGTGATGGCAACACAACATTCACACACAAAGCCTGCACAGATTTGTTGATAATTTGTCTTTACATTATTTAACATTCTGTTGAAAACTAATTAAACATAATATATCTATTTACATTTATTTGCACCACATTTTTCACAACAATATGTTTTGGTTGTGTTACCTGTTGATGCAGATACACTGTGTAGTGAAGAGTTGCAGATTGATGAAAGCAACAAACACCACTTTTAACTATTAATCTACGCTGCCTGTGATTTTGAAAAAGCATATTTAACACAAGTCTAGTTTACTTTTATTTCTTCCTACGACGTTGTGGTTTTGTTGAAAGGAAGTCAGTCACTCAGATACCTTATATTAATATTTCTCCATAAAAAAATGTGAAGGTGAATATTTGTCTGCAGAGCGGCCTGTACACCACAGGAGCTCATTCTGCATGTGTTTATTAAATGAAAAGAAAGAGGGTGAAACACAGCAGAGACCAACAAAGAAAAACGTGAGGAGACTTAAAAAGACGAGAAAGAAGAAGCAGCGCAGATGACAGGTTGGAGCATAAATCGTGCCAATCAGTTCAACAAACAAATTAAATGAGCAAGTCAAACAGCAACATGTTGTCACATCACAACTACTCAGAAAATATCCTATCACATCACATGCTAGTTTCTATAATCATCATCATCAAACCTTTGTTCATGCTTTTGATGAACAGTTTGAGAAATCATCACATAACCAAAACCACTGTGCAGTACAGAAAGTAAACTATGTGATCCCTGTCATCTTAAAAACACATCTGTGCTTTGTCCTTAAGGAGACAGGTCTGGAGGTACAGTAGTAGCTACATAGATTGGATCCCAGCATGAACATGAGAAGGTTTCCTCTTTCTCTATTCATCGCTACATTAGTGATGTAAAAGCAATTTCCTCCCTGACTTCCTTTGTCTCTCCTGCAGCCACAGGGCTCTGTTAATGCTGCGTGGTTACTATAGTAACAGTGTTCTACATTACCTGTTAGCCTGGCCTAATAGCCGGTGTTTGAAGTCAGGTGTCAAGTATTATCAGATATATTATATTATCATTTCCATAGTTGAGAAAATAAAGGGGCTCAGGATAGATTATTAACTGGAGATGATGAGAGGTGGGACTGTATGAGAGTCAGAGGTCGAGGTCACATCAGAGACGACAGACAAGTGGAGGTTATTTGTTCAGAAACCAGCAGATGACAATAAAAGTACTTATTCTGCTATCAGATATCATGGCTGTAAAGCAGCCAACCACCTGTCACACCATAAGAGCAATATTTCTTGTTTGCTGTCAGATGAGATAATTCAGTGACATGCCATGCAGGAAAGGTCTTCATTTTACTCACTGTAGGATATCATTAATGCTACTGCTGGGTTTCTATAGCAACTGTCCTTGATAGAAAAAAATGATGTATTGATGCTACAAAGCTATGTACTGTATTTGGTGCCTTTGATCATTTTGACTGACCAAACTAATTATTCATGTTCATTCAAGATATCTTATAAAAGTATATGAGTTATTACTGAACAGTGACTTATTTAACATGGGTGATAAATTAAATCTAATTAAACGAGTCAGTGTCTGACAGAGGCTGGGTGTAAAAAGATGGACATCATAAAACAATACAAAAGACAAAAAACACGAGACAGTTGGACAGTGTCTGTGTTTTTGAATTGTAATCTGTCATCACGACTCTGCACCTTATCTGTAAACCAATTTGCACATTGTAATTGTTGTTTTATCTTAATTTATTGTTTGTAAACTGTCTCTTAATCATGTAATATTTATTATGACGTGTGCTGCTGCCCTCTTGGCCAGGTCACCCTTATGATCTCAATGGGGTTATTACCTGATTAAATCTTTTATTTATGCTTTTTTTTTTTTTTTTTTAAATCATACGCTGTACTATGTTAACATCTTGGTTTAATGTGTCATACACTAACTGGAGCCACATTGTGTGAATGGGAATTCAGCTGGTGCAACAGGTGTTTCTTAAATGGGTTAAATGTGAGTGAATTTAATGTTATTTTCACCTCAGACTGTCACAATTTTAACTTAAACTGAATGAAAATGATACACAGAAGATAAAATGTGACAACCACACATACATGTTTTAACCCAGCCCAAGTTCTTACTCCAAAAGTAAATCAAAAATGTATAAACATACAATCTTCTCTGTTAGCAAAAATTATTAAATGTATCCCTTTAACAACTGTGGAAAAAATGTGAGCACTAAATGCCATTTCTCACCTCTAAGTGACATAAAACTCATTCTTATAATAATACTACTACTGGTTATAAATACTGAAACAAGTTGGAATAAATTAGTTTAATATTACATTTCTGTTTGTAAATGAAGATATATATGCAGTATTGTCAGCATGCAGGGTGACAGGGTGTCACATTACCATCACTGTTTCTATAGTGACATGTCATTTGTTAACTGTATCTACAACACATTTCCTGTCACCTAAATTTCCAAAGTAACATGTGAAGATGTCTCTTAGAACCTTTATGTCAAAATGCAAACATGCTTAAATGATCCCAGCTCTTTTCTATCCTGTCAGCCCCTGCATCCTCAGCTGATTCAGCCGTGTCAGGTAATATTTCACTCCGTCAGTTAATACAAGAAGATGACAAGTGGCAATATTTCATGACCTACCATGGCTGCATTGCCATAGCAACATCAGCTCCCTTTTCAGAAAAAAATACAGCTAGTTGTAATATCTATTAACAGGGCCTGTAGCCTGTAAAGGAACAGTCTATCAGTCATGTCTACTGCTCTAAATAACAGCAGCACCTTCAGTCACCTGGTAGATTGTCAAAGTCTTTTTTACAATCTGAGATAGTGTGTGGTTGCAGTTCTTTCCTTATCTTTTCTATATCCATACATGCTAATATCTTTATGTTATGGCAGAATATTTAACCTTAAAATTGACATTGTCTATCACCGTTGGAGATACAATTTCATCATGTTGATCAGCTTGTTATTCATATTTCTCTTGGTTGACAGTTCCAATTAAGACTGTTGAAGAGCTGGCAACACAGTGACAACTATGAATTCAGCACCAACTAATTATAGGCTTCACATGTCGCTATACAGCCTACATTCTATTTAACAACATGCCACCATTTTTTTATATCTTTCAAAAGAACCTTTTATCAATATTTTTGGTTTTAGTGTGATATGCTGACCCTTTAAAAACATCATTACGTCAATGCAACAACTAATTAAACAAGTTTGAACCTCTTTCTTGCACATTAGGTCCTGCTTGTTGTGCAAGTTGAAAATAAAAAATAATTTCCTTGTGAAATCTTGTCAGGGCTTTCCTTATGTAGTAAGAAAGGTGACTCTTAACTTCCAACAAGCACCACTGATAAAAATCAAATATGTCTCCACACCCTGATTACCATTTCACTGAAATGTATAAACAACTGAATAACAGATATGTAACTTTGACCTAAAAAAGGACGACAGAAATAGAAAATGGTGTGTTCTTCCTTTACCTCGTTGAAATGTGCATCCTGAGTAGCGGTGAGTCCAAAGCCACTTTGCTGGGTCTCAAAGGTCAGCAGGCGGGAAAGCAGTCGTTCGGCGATCTGCAGGTCATTGCCATAGAGTCGAGAAGTAGCCTCAGTGACATCACGGAGCTGGTGTGCAAGTTTCTTCTCCATGATTGTGTTCAGCTCCGTTTCATTACGCTCCAGAGAATCAAGCTAGACACACAGAGAGGAGCAAAATATGAAAAAGTAATCTAAACATTTATTCAAGAATTACTGAAATATTATACAACATTTTCTGTATGCAGCAGGTTTGCATTATACCCGACACACACATGTAATCATATTAAGCATCTTCATATTATTATTTTATATCTTCAAGCAAATAGTCTACAAGTTTACTGCAAGACCCCCGCGTCCTGAACCTTTTACTTCTATTCTTGGTCTGTCCTTGGACATTTAAATTAGATAGAAAACTATGGATACTGCAGTCCGAATTCGAGAGAGACCCCGCCCCCTCCTCCCTTGAATCAATTTGCACACGGGTTGCCATGTCACAGACACGGAAGCTTCATTGTTGAGACCGAGGGGAAAGGGGGGGGGGGGGGGGGGGGGGCAGCCGTGTGGGGGAGCCTTGAAAGCGTATTCCACCTTCTCCAGACAAAATAAATACAGAGCAGTCCAGACCAGAATCTAAACTTACGAGGACATGCTGTCTGCTGCATTGTTGTCAGAGAATCCAGCACTTTTTATGATTTCATTCAGTAAATATCTTACATATTTACCTTTAATCATATGCTTTTAAGAATTATTTGGATCTAAATAAGGTCAAAGATGTACATACTCAAACCAATACAAGCACTTTACCAAAAACAGGGATGGTTAACCACTTTCCCAGACAGTTCGGCTTGTGACCTGTGAGAACATGTATTTAATGATGTAAGTGGAATACATACAGCAGCATTGAGCTCCACAAATGGAGGTGAGGTACAGTTGTAAAGGTCTGGCTCCAGCCATCCTCTCTCTACGTCACAGTGTCTGATGGCTGCGCCTGTAACGAGGAGAGAACATCGCAAATAAAAATGAACTAATGTTCAAAACTGCCATCGATTGTACATTAGTATCTTAGTGTTTAAACGTCCTGTACAGACCGACAGAGCCTTTGGGGCAGGGCACTGCAGCAGGGAGGTTAAACTTGGTCCTAGGCCACCAGATCCCCTGAGTGATGGTCTTTGGACATCCATCATAGATGACTGCAGAGAACAAAACACATTATTTAAAAATCAGACTTATCTGCTCATTGAACTTTTTAATTAATAAACAAAACAAAAAGTCACACATTGTGTGAGAATAGGAACTCAGCTACAAATTAAAGGAAGTAATTAGAATAGGGAACCTGCAAAGTGACTTTTCTGAACAGAGAAGAAAACAAAGCTGATAAAGAGAGAAAATGTTAAATAGAAGAAGAATACAATCAACCATGTCTTCTAGTGTGAAAGAAAAGAAAAGATTACAGTGGAAAATGAAATCCTATAATTACACAGTTATGATTAAAAATGCTAAAAGCTCGGCAGTGACTAATCTTTTCCGATCATGCCTGTTTGTCTCAGTTCATAATTCACAGTCTGAACACTGCTTTTAAATCCAACTTGACAATTGCATTTAAAATCACACTGGATACTGTTTTCTGTCCCACCTGACAAGTTACACAAGCTACAGAAAACAAAACTAAAGAAAATATGGAACCATTTGGATGATTTTTCTCTTTGCTGGAGAACAGCACAGACAAAGCTTTAATATTGAATGTAGATGAAGCAGACAGTTTTTGTCAACACACCACAAAAGAGATTTAAGATAGTGACACATTTTTAACCATGACAATAGAGTAGCTGTTTATTCAAACATGAAAAAAAACATGTTTTGACACATTATCTTGGTGCCTCCTGTGAGGCAAGGTACTTTTATTGTCGGGGAAATTTCATTCCAGCAGTGAAATCAAATCTGCAGTGTGTGTGTGTGTGTGTGTGTGTGTGTGTCAGTGTGTGAGACGTGAAGATGAGCACAAAGACAAATTACTTAATAAAAGATGAAGCACCCTGATCAATAAATAAGAGAGAATTTTAAAGGAAAACAAGATATTACATTTTAAAAAACAAAAAGGCATTCTCACCTTCACAGCCTGAATTTGTGACCTCAGCAAAGGGGTTGTCACACGCGTTGCATTGGCGACCAATCACACCTGGCCTACACTGGCACTGGCCGGTCTCTGGGTCACATGAGCGCGAGAAGGAACCCACCGGGTAGCAGTCACATGGCAGACAGGTGTCAGAGCCCCGTGGATGGTAGTGAAACTCCTGGATACACACACACACACACACATAAACATTAACGAGGTATCAAACACAGTCAGAGGAATGTAAAATGTCCCCATGCTAAAAATAGAGTCAGCGATTACATCACCATGTACTCAAGAGTAAGAGTAATACAATGAAACAAAAAGAGGACACAACTGTCGTAAGAGAAACAACCCATAGACTATGTGTGAGGAAAGAAGTGAAGTATTTTGTTTAACCTGTATGAGATTATATATCTAACCACATGAAACAGCACCACTTTCATTCTTTAAAGTCCCACTCCACTCTGTTGGGTGTTTTGCTTATCTTAGATGTTTCAGCTTCACTGTAGTAAATTATGTATTAACAGTAGTTTGTTTGCGATTTGTGAAAGTCAAAGCTTTGTCAAGAATTTACACTTTTGAAAGAATGAAAGAAAACAGACTTTGAAAGAGAAGATGTTATTTAGTAAACCATATGAAACATAAATCAGTGTGTAATCTTTCTGAATGTGTTTGTACACATTATACCATATGTACAGGGGGATGTTTAAGGTAAGCTAGTTATAACCAAACAGAAGAAGATCATAGTAGAAAAGACTGTAATCTGTCACAGCTTTATGTTGGTGTTTTAAGGTAAAATTCAAAAGTAATCTGTCGCCTGAGCGTCAAACTAAGAACAGGCTGCTCTTCATTTGGTTGTTAGGTAAGGTTTCATTTAGTTTTAGGTATTTTAACTGCTGATTATTAATGCACTCAGAGGTTAAAGGAGAATCTCTTTAACAGAATAGCGAAATGTAATTCTTGATGCAGAATAAATGGATGAAGTCAGGAAATGGTATGACTACTAGTTGTGATTTTTGTAAATTCCTCACCATGGAGAAAGCCTCCTTAAAATATATACCGTGATATTACTGGGAGCTGTGTAGAAGATTTATGGTCCCTCAGAGCGAGCTGAACTTCTATAAACATAATTAGTGCCTTGTCCATTAAGATTCTCAACAGCAGATAAAGTAGGATGATGGGGTTGTGCAATTTGTCATCATGTCACTACTGCCAGTTGTGAATCTTTGTAGGTTTAATTTGCAACGTCAAACTGTTTTTTTTCTTCTCTTTGCAGTGTGGATGATTTTTATCCTCAGTATATTATATAATATTTATCTTATTGTTATCTTTCTCAGTTTGTGTGAGCCAGCCGAGACCAGAACGTTATCTACTTATCTTTTATTTTAAGCCTAATTTTTGGGGGGAAAATAAAGAACAAGAAGCCAAAGGTCGCAGGGAAACATGTGGTTAAGTGCTTTGTTCAAGGGCGATATCAGAGATTAAAGATTCAGATTAAAGACACAGCCATCTTAGCCCATCAGACCATCACAGGGTCAGATGATTACTGGGAGTCTGGGTTAAACTCCAGCCAAAGGGTCTGTCCTTCTGATCCTTCTGATATTAGACGACTCGATGTGACAATGTAAGAGTAACTGAGTCACATTTGAATAGATTTACAGCTCAGTTACAAGACAAATACTACTTACCAATAAATAAAAAAATAACCATTTGATTCTGCAGCCTCATAAAACAGGCTCTGTACTATAATTAATAATCATTATTTTCTGTTTCAATCAGCCTTGATCACATTTTTACCACTGAGGCACTAGTCTTTCTTTCTTCTACAAGAGTATATTTGTCACAGCGACAGATCTGTTTATGAATGGAGCATACAACTATGCACCTCAGACAAGTCTGTGTTTTTATTTTGTGCTGTTGTTTTTTTAGAGCTTGTTTTATTTTGATGATTGTCAGATTGGGGGAAACAAGAACGAACATACAGTATACACAAAGTCTTGTAATTTCTGTCATCCTATCTTTAGACTCTTTGGGAAGTTGCATAAGAATTAGCGTTCCAAACACAAATGCCTGAAAGTTGAACCGCATGTTTGTGTGTTTCCTGGTTACCTTGCAGTGACAGTGTCCGTTGGTTTTATTACAGTTGGGGTCGAAGCCTTTATTAGTGTCACAGTGGCACGGCCCACAGGTCGGAGATCCCCACCAACCCCTGGGACACTGGTGATCAATTCTACACAGAAACACAACAACAGTCGTTAAGGGTGGGGAAAGGAAAGCAGGCGACAGAGCAACAAACCAAGACTAAAACTTGTAAAAGTTATTTTTCTTAAGAACAAATGCTTAAAAAACAATGAGAGTGGGGAAAAAATCAACTAGAGCGGGATCAAACTGAGAGAAAATATGAAAGTAGGGACAGACCAGAGAAAAAGGGGTGAGAGGGTTTAAGATCTCATTACAAAGGTGTTGAAATAATATCCAGTTTAGCAAACACTTTAGAATATACTGAGTCATTAAAGTCCAACAACAGTAGTTGACATGTATACAATAACACAATCCTGAAGCCTTTTATTATTTACCCTGAAGATGCATATAAAAAAATTGAAATCATCACTAACACTATTTTCACGTTGTTCACACACAGTGGCTCCTCCGCTCCTTTAAACATCTTGTAACTATTCATTCATTAAAATGTGTGCAGGATTTAGACAGTTTCTTCTAAAACAACAGAATTTCTCTGGTTTATTCAACACTTGGCTCTTTCATTCTCTTTTTCAATTAATGTGCGCTTCCTCTGTTCTCTGCGTCTAATGGATCACTGAGGAGATAACTGCTCAGCTAGGCTAATGCTGATTCTCGTGTGCATCTCTTTATTGCTCCTCACGGGAAGTTTAGCAGACAGAAGTCAGATATCAGTGCTCTTTATAGAATATTAGGATCAACTCCAGAGGTTTTTTATTACATCTCATGACAGAATTTACTTTCATTAGGAAGCTTCACTGCCTGCTGTGTATTATCTGCTGCTTATAGGGCTGAAAAGAAGAGACAAAAAAAATGTTCTGTCTGATCCTGACAAGGGGGAGGAGTGAACCTTCTACAACTGATGGGACTCTTTATAATAAGCTGTTTCACCACAAAACACCAAATAGAGGTGGAATAAAAGAAAACTTCATCCTGTTCATTTATTACACATTTATGTATCACCTTTCTTTATAAGATGAATCTGCCTTTAACTGGGATTATGTTTACTTTAATAAATCATCACATTTGAGAAGTAGAAATATTATTTTACTTTAAATTGAATAACCCATAATCAATAGATATGTTATCCATCAAACATTTTGATAAATGTGCCAAATTTCACATTTGACATTTCTATTTAGGATAAAAGAGGCTAAATGACAGAAGAAGACAGGCAGAAGAAACATATCAGGGAAAATTAAAAGAGAGTAAATGCCTTTGCACGCTGAGTCCACTTTTTTCTGAAGCACTTTTTGGATCCATAATTCGAAAATGTTACACACAGACACCTTGCACACTGAGTCCAATGCGTTTATTTTTCTATTAATTGCGAAAATTAGCAGTATGAGACAAAATGTCTCTTAATCACACAGAGTTATCAAACAGTAACGGAGTTCTTTCACTCCTTGAAAAAAACAATAAAGGGGTCCGTCCACATGAAAACAAGAATATAGCGAGAAAAGATTCACACACACACACACACACACACACACACACACACACAGACACACACACACACACACACACACACACACACACACACATACACACAGACAAGAAAAGATCATGATGACATTAATTTAAAGCTGTGTGGATTTGACAGGCAGGAAGGAGAGCAGAGAGGGGGGTTAGGTCAGGGTCATGCTCTCTTCACACAGTTTAACACACACAGATAACCTCCATGTGTGTGTGTGTGTGTGTGTGTGTGTTATTACGTTAAGTCTACACTCATCCCACTGTGGATTACATGCAAGGCTGGAGATGTGGGGCAACAAGGCAGAACTAAAGCTACCAACAAACACACACTCTCAAACGTACGCTTGGACGCAGCTTAGCTGTGCAACAAACAGCATCAAAGAGCTTTAGACATTGTTAGCTTCTCTCAGGTGCACTGCTGAGCAGATTGTGTGTGTTCAGTGTGTGTGTGTGTGTGTGTGTGTGTGTGTGTGTGTGTGTGTGCAGTGTGTAGCTGTACCTGTGCTGGCAGTACTGTCCGTAGTGGTTGTCACCACAGTCACAGATGTATCCATGGGAGGAGCTGGGCTTCCTGTGGCACTGAGCCTCGTTTTCACACGGGTTCAGATGACAAGCATCGGTGCAGCCTCTCCCATAGTAACCTGTCAGACAGAAAGAGAGAGCAAGAGAGAGAGAGAGAGAGAGAGAGAGAGAGAGAGAGTAAATGAAGAATTTCGAAATAGTTTAGAATCAGAATCAGCTTTATTGGCCAGGTATGAGTACACATACAGTGAATTTAATTCTAGTCATCTAGTCTCTATAATTGACATAAGGTAGATAGTTTTACACTATTTACATTAAAACTGTGCATAGATTGATTTCAGATGAGGGGACGTTATTTACATGAGTAACTGTGTCCCTAAAAGCAAAGATAAATAATTGCATTTACAGGCAGGTGAAGTGTCACAGGTTTATTAGACAATGATTGCTCAAGTTCAAAATATGCTTCATTGACATACAATCCATACTATATATACACTAAAGAGAGATACAGTACATCACTTTGCAAATTCATACCATTTGCTGCATGGATCATAGTCATTGAAATATACACTATTTAGAGTCTAGTAAGTGTGAAAACCCCGTAAATATAATGCAGAAAAATGCAGTTTTTAAGGGCTTTGCAGTAGAAACGTTGAGTTGTTCTACATCTGCCTGACTTTTATATCAGAGCAGTACTTCTGTTTGATATTCTAGTCCTTCACTACTGGAGTTGACATGATTTATTTAAAAAATATATAATAATAAGACATGTGAGAAAAATAAAAGGAAGCAGGTAGTCAAAATATCTGTGAAGAGCTTCCCTGGCATTTTCAGCCATGAAATTCTGCTCCACAACAAAACAACTATTGAAATCTAAACATGCAGAACAGAGCTCCATTTACTCTCCATGTACCGGATATAATAACCTGTCACCTTACAGCTAAACATCTCAAACATCAAACACAAATGTCATTTTCCAGACGCTCTCCTGCTGGGCCAACCACTGGAAAACAAGACCCAACTGTGCATTAAAATGCTGTCATCGTCTGCTCACACAGAAAGCAACACTTTCTCTGAACAGAATTGACATCTGTGCTCTAGAAAAGGATTTCAAAAGAGAATATTAATTATTTCAGATCTGACACAAACACTGACAAGTAGAACACGATAGATTAGGAAATAATACACATTACAGCAGAGTGCACAAGGAGAGGCTTGTCTGCATGAAATTTAAATAAAATTAAATACATGAAAAACTGTGAATTTCAGCTAAAACAAGAGGAAGTGCAGGGTTCACCTGAGCCAATAACTCCAGATTAAGACGACTTTATTAATCCCAGAAAGGCAATTCAGTTTCACAGCCTACTGAGTCATTGAAAGAAGCCAAGACAATATAAAGGAAACAAAAGTCCCAGCAGCATTCAGACAATTACATTCACATGCCAGTAACAAGAGTTCAACAGACCAACAGGTGGCTAAATGAAAAGCCAGATCTAGTATATCTAGAAATTCATGAATACAACGCCTTACAGGTTACCTAAATGTATAGAAGTCCATACAGTAAATCAATTAAAAATGTAAAGAATTCAACAGCCTGACAGCTGAAGGGATAAAAGAGTTTGAGTATCTGTTGGTTCTCCTTGGAGGGGCGAGATAGCGCCGTCCAGAAAGCATTAAAGAAAAGACAGACGAAAGAACGTGTCCAAAGTGCGTTTTTCTTACCATTCACAAAATGTTCACATATATCAAGCCTACATGTGTACATGACTGTGACTGTGAAACAGAAGCTCTTTAAGTACAATCACCTTTGTAAAGAAAGGTAGAAACATCAGCTAAAGAAAAATAGATTTAAACATGTCAGGTCATTTAAGAAAATAATTTAACACCTCTCAAACATAATAGACAGAGAGAAATGTGCCTGAGCAAAAAGCAAAGACAGCATACTTTAACAAGCCACTTCAGCACAACACAAAAGACACACAACAATTCCCATTATGCACTTCGGTGTGCGCCGCTGCAGCACTGTAAACGTAGCCGTCATGCACTTCAATGCAATCCCCAGACACTCCACACAAACACAGCAGCCTCTTCTATGGTAATACAGGGCAGCACATACAACCCCTCTTTAATCTAATGACTCCAGCTGAGTGCTTCACACACACACTTTGGGGTGTATTTAGCACAAATAAAGAAGGCCTTTCAACCAGACCTACTTTTCATTTAAACAGAACATGATTGTTGTATTAACTCTTTCATTAAAGTGCCCACTTTCAGGGTGGGATGGTGAAAACATTGAATCCAATGATCAAATTTTCAGACGGGCCCTGAGAGAATTCAACAGACTTTTGTCTGATATGAATATTAATTTAGAAACACTCGATCATCATGAGACAGCTGATGAAGATAATGATAGTACTGATTGTATTAATTTAGTAAAATGTGCCAGAAAACACAAAAACAGACGTGTCATTTATACGTTTCTGATATCAGTTTTGACCACATCACTGAATCTGACCTCAGCATGATTTCATTATTTAAGAGCTGGGACAAAGACAAGAAATGTAGCTCATCTAAAGGTTTAGGTTTTACTTAAAAAAATCATCACAGGATGTTTGTTGTCCAAAATAATTACAAATACATATACCTTTAATAAAATAAAATAAACCTTTCTTTTTTGTTAAACCTACTCTAATTGAATATTTGCATAAATTCTGATCACATTATTCACAGTGTATCAATGATAAATGGTAAATGGACTTGAGCTTGTAGAGCGCTATTCTAGTCTTCTGACAACACAAAGCTTTACAGCGCAGGTCACACCTACACATTCACACACTGATGGTAGAGGTTGCTATGTAAAGTGTCCATCAGAAGTAACTAATCCATTCATACACATTCATATGCCCAGAACCAACAGGAGTAATTTGGGGTTAAGTGTCTTGCCCACGGACACATCAGACATGTGGCTGCAGGAGCTAGGTAACAAACCCCCGACCTTCCGGTTCAGAGACGACCGACTCTACCAACTGAGCCTATCTTATCAACTAGTTCAAACACGTTTCCTTCTGCAGTCTGCCATTTGGGCATTGCTTGAGAAATCTGAAATCTTTTCATTTCGTACAATAAATAATACAGAGCACACTGTCTGCGTCAATTTTTGAAAAGACAGAAATCTGTCTAGCTGTTAGCAGAAAACGGCAGATACGCCAGATCTACTGCTAGATTTCTGATTTCTTAACAGCTTCAAATTTCACGATGGCGGCAGCCTGAATGGACAATTTTGTAAATGAAATGGTCATTGCAGAGGAATGGCGAGAACATTTTAGCATGTCAAGGACGTCGTTGTTGACTTGGCATGCTCATGACAGCCTTAACAGTGCGTTTTGCGTTTTCATGTGGAAGATTTTTTTGAGAACTGAGCGTGTGTGAAAGGGAATCATCTGTTCACTCCACTGAAAGTGTTTCTATGATCCTCGCCATAAGGTGTGAAACAGTAACGTTGCACTGATATGATGCATGGCTGATGTCGTTTGGTTGTCTCGCTCTATAAATACACATAATGTTCTTTTAGTTACTGAGAATTTTAACAACGTGATCCTGTGACATTAAAGCAAATGTCAGCACGTGTTGGAAAATGTGTTTTTAAAGCTTTCATTTTGACATTATCTTTTTGAGACACTCAGTAACACGAACACCGTCACACACAAGACTCATGTTAATATTCAAATGAAGAATAATAAACGTATCAAGTGAAATAAAAAGCCATGTAATCTTTCCAACAGGATATTACATTTTGCCCAGAGTGTCACACTGATTGCGTTGACAGTCTCTCCAACAAAAGTCTCAGCCTCACATACAATCTCCTTTCACCCTCCAGTAAGTGTGTTTTGCTTTCAGGCTGCCCTTCAATTTAACAGGAATGAAAAGAGGAGGTTTCTATAGATTGAAGAGTGACTGAAGAGTGTGTGCAGCTTGTCGAGGTCTGCATTCCTCCCTCTGCAGCGGACAAATACTGTATGTGTGAGGTCTGCTTTCATGCATTTGTCCACAAAACATACGGACACCTCTCACTGCTTTTCAAACATGTGGCCTTGGCTGCTTTAGACACAACAGAAGGTTTTCAATGACTCCTATTCTTTAAAGCTCTCTCTCTGCTTTGTGAAACTGCAGGTGTTGTAATTTGCAATGGAAACACACACTGTCCTTGCCATTCCTCCTTGCTGAAACCTTCATTTTCAATTCATTTGCTTTATCCTTTCTTTTTCTGTCTGCCTGAAAATATCAGGAATTCTACAAACAAAAGAGTAAAGACAACAGCAGCACTGTTTCCATTTTCAATTATTCGCGACAGTGTTCCTTTCACCAACATACAAACACAAACAGGTATGATTAAAAGATCACTCTCTCCTTCTCTCTCTCTCTCTTTTTCTCTCTCCCTCCCTCTCTCACACACACACACACTTCTATCCATCCTATACATCTTCAGACTTTCACCATGGCAACTGACAGAGAGGCGGCAGCAGCCTTGGCTGTTTTCAGACTCTTATAATGACACTGGCCTTGTCACAACAATATTGAACAGATTCTTGAATCTGTGAGAACAAAGGGCTCTAAATCAGATGTGTGTATGTGGTTTTTTGATATGTAACAGTCAGATCCCGCAGCTTCCTTAGAGAAGGTTTGGCTGTTCGGCTGTATACACTCATCCCGAGTGACTCACATCCGTCATGTCTGGCTTTGGACCTTTAATTGTCACACAACATCAACTTGATTTCTCCAGATGACAATCAGGAAAAGAAAGATGAGTCATGTGCTCACTGAACCGTCCATTTACGCTGTGTGTATCCAATTTTCTTCTTTCTGACAGTGGAAAGTTTTGGATGTCAGAAATATCTCATAAGAAGTAGTTAGGGTTGAAACAGAATAATGTGGAGAGAAGTCGCTCATTGTGGGACCCTCAACTAATTTCTATTCAGCTCCATAAAGCTTTTTTTATTTTTTAACTTCAGCATTTTGGTTTCACATCGCTCTTATCTCTCTTACCAAATACCTGTATAGTTTTAGTTTTGTTATCAAACCAGATCAATAAATGACATTTGTAGCTGAGGAACAATTTGTCACAGACAGGGAACAACTTTACCCTGATTCAGCACCTTCAGGATCTGGTACCTACTGTAGGTCTGAACAGGAAAGAACAGGCAGAAACTCATAAATCTCTCCCCGTGTATCCCAGAGGGACTGAGCTAAATATACTGCAGCCTCGCATCACTAACAAAAAACAATATTCAGATAAAATATACATTTCTGACAAACTCCTTTTGAAGAAATATTTATTCGGCACTTTCTGTTTTTAATCACTATTTAAATGGAACTCAATAAATCTGGCAACACCGAAAAAACATTTACCAGGTTTCCTGTTGTCAAACACTAATTCTTACCACATGTGCTGCAACTAAGTGGATTTTTAAACAACTCGGGGAACTGAAGCAGACATAAATCAACATGGCTGTAATTTATCATATTAAATTAAATTTTCACTGCAGTAAATTAGCCTGTAGCAACAGGCAGCAGCTGTCACACACTACTGTACAGTACAATATACTTTCTCTGACACACACACACACACACACACACACATACACACACATTCAGAGGATGAAAGAGCAGATGTATCTGTGCTTTGTCATGCAGAACCTCATCTCAGTGAGTGTGTCTAAATGTTATTGTGTGTGTTTTCTTGGAGGCTGTGCACGAATCAGACCTCCTGTCAGTTCATTGGTAGAATCACTTGGGCTAGTTTTAGCATCAGGCTTAAATACACACACAAATACACACATGAAAGAGAATTATTTAGAGTGCACCTCTCTTTTCTTTCTCTCGTTCTGGTTATATTAAACATTGATTTGATTTGTCTCTAAGCAGCATTCATTCTAAAACAAAATCCATTTTTAATGCCCATTGAGCTGATGAAATATAATGATCATGAGTGTGTGTGTGTGTGTGTGTGTGTGTGTGTGTGTGTGTGTGTGTGTGTGTGTGTTTACAGTAAATAGATGCATGTACGTGAAGTTTCTGCAAATGCTTAGTGTGTGTGTGTGTGTGTGTGTGTTAGCATTAGCTTGCGGGCTGGCGCAGGATGCTACAGGGATAGCAGCCCCTCTGTGCTTCCTCTTCCATGCTTTCAGGCCTGAGGCTCTTCACTTTCACGAACTACATCCTCCATGTAACACACTCTCTCACTCACTCGCCCCTTCTTCACTCCTCCACCTCCGCTTTAATCTCATGCTCTCGTTTCCAAACTTTTCTTTCTTCGTAAACTTGCCTTTGAAATTCTCTTCCGCAGTTTCTTCCGGCTTGCTCAGTCGCAGAGGTGTGACCGAGTCAACTTCAGTGCAAAGGTATTCCTACTTTACATGCAGACATCTGCAGTTGAAATGTTCCTAAAGTCACTGACTCACATTTGAATAAAATAAAACTCAGTTGGCTTTCAGCTCTAACTTCCCGGCTTTAACCCAAAGTGTTGTTTGTTGCTGAAATAGAGCTTTCCTCTGTTTGGTGGCAACAGCAAAGCAACACCTAACCCATATACACGCTGACATTTACATTTATTCAAATTCAAGGGAAACTTTTGTGATATTTCCCCATTTCCAGTGTAGTTTAGGCCATGTGACACAACCTTGAGTCAAAGTCTACATGAACAAAACCAAATTACAGCTTTCTTATTTCCCCTAACCAGTCACCCTAAACAACATTTACAAATTGTTCGGTGACAGCTTTAATTGATGTAAGTTTTGAAGAAGCAAACAGGAAACAGAGTTACATGAAGATTGTATTTTTAACCAGTTAGTCCAGATAATAAGAGATGTGTTTAGGGAGCGTAAAGACTAAAATACAAGAAGGTACTAGATGATACTAAGGATGAAAGTATCAATATCGAGGCAGTGAAAAATTAAAAAAGTGAACGTGCACATTCATCTTTTGCTCATACTCTCTCACCTGATGTTTCACATGTTTCTTTTTCTTAAACCTGCTGTTCCAGCTCTAGTCCCTCTCTCTTCTTTAATCATGAATATACTTTTGGTATTTGTCATCTCTGCTTGGTTGGTGTAGTCTGCTGATGCATTAGTAGCTAATACTCCTCCTCTGTTGTGTGTGAGTCTGTCATGACAATTATCTCTCACGTCTGTGATTTGCGTGTCTCTCTATGTGCATACACCAGTAGTCTCTGGATCTATTCCCAAATGTGTTACCAGTGTTTTCAGGCTGTTTGATTTGACTTTCTCGTGCCCTCTTTCTTCTCTTTCCCAATCTAGCCTCGAAACTTTCAGTGTTTATACTATTTCTGTCATTCGCCTCTTTCTCTTCATTAATCATTTACACACAGTCTCTCTCTTCTTCCTTCTTTGCTTTTCTTTTTTCTCCATTGTTCTCTTTTGTCTTCTCTTTCATTCATTACTTCTTTCTTTGCAGTTTACTTTCCCTCTCCTCTCTCTTTCTTTACTTTTCACTCTTCTACATCTCCTCTAATCAGGTTTTTCTTCATCACATTAATTCTGCCTCATTATTTTCACCTGACTAAGGAGATTTTGGTAGTTAGCCTGCAGACGGTTTCTTTCCCTCAGTGGATGAGAGCTCATTATGCCATCCCAAATATCTATTTAACCCAGTTAGAGAGCTGGCGCACACCCACACAGATATAGCCATATTATAATGATTCCCTTTTCCTCTCTCTGAGTCAGCTGGCTTCTTTCACCTTGTCAAAATATTCAGACTCTTACCCCGCTCAGTTCTAGCCTCTGTAAAAACACAATCACTGATGCTACAAACTCATACGGTCATTCACACAGCAACACTATCCACTGAGTCACATATCACATATGGTTTAGTAAGAGAAGTCCGGATATGGCTCAATTGACTTCACACAGTGACAGAAAGCAGAAAATAAGGAGTGAGGCCTGTATGTCGGTCACAGCCTGCAGGAGTTAGCATGACTTGCAGTATAACAATGAACACATTTGTTACAGTCAGAAAGCTTCTATTCAAATACTTTTTCTAAAATATTAACCTCATTAGGTGCCCTTGTGTTTGCCCAGCAGGATCCCTTATTATGCTGTGCAGTGAAATACATTTTAATGTAAACAATCATATTTTCAGCATATGAGTGCAGTCTCTCACTTTCTCAGGACGATTCATTTCTCTAAACGTCACTTCATGATTGTGAGCAAACATTTTCTGCTTTTTTCCCAGATTACAACATTTTAAAACTTGTCAACAAAATCCAGCATCATCTCTCTGATGACTCACCGGGTTCGCAGAGACAGGTGTGGCGCTCCCATTCGTCCGAACAACGGCTGTGTGAGGGGCAAGGAGATGAGACGCAGGGGTTGCCAACACTACAGCCTGTCTCTACTTTGACAGCTCTGCTCGGGCGGGGCAGGGGAGGGGCATCAGGCCGTACACCCAGTCGAACCCCCTGCAGAGAGAGAGAGAGAGAGAGGTGTGTCTGTGTTTAAACAGCTTCATTCATGTTTCTTTCTCAACATCATTTCTAAGCACATTTCCATCTCTTACATGCCAATACTTCAGGCTTCCCATCCATCAATAAGCATTAAATATTCACTTCATCCATCATCACCTGTATGCATCCTTTTATCCCGTTTTGAACCTCTCCGGAGCCCAGCACTCCTCCCACATGCAGATGTTTCACCTTCAAACCATGAATCTCATTTCCCACTATCACCGTTCCCTAATGAAGAGAGAAAGCGGGAGAGAGGTTAAGGGACAGATGGAGACAGGAAGGGCAAAGATTATTATTATTAATAGCTGTATGCAATCAGAATACCTGAACAAAGACACACATGGAACTCATTTAAAACCATTACTCTTTAAATAACGTGAAAATATCAGAGCTGCCAACAGGAATAAGGAATGATGAAATAAGTCAGAGGGAGGTAAAGACGTCATCGCTCACAAAGGTCTGACTAAATAGAATGATAGATTCAATAGTTTACACAATGAAAGTCTGTAAGATAGAAATCCTTTATAGATATAAAAGAACATAAGGATGGTTTCTATGAGGAAATATAGATTTTTCTTGTTTTTTAACATTTCAAACTGAAAGTCATGAGTCCTCTATTTTGTCACTGAGAAGTCAATAATAATGACTGCTGCTGTCATTCAACGGTTTGAGAGGTGGCTGTGAAAATGGGGTAAATTGTTTTATAACTGCAGGGTTGATGATTAACTTCAATAAGAAACATGCAGTCATTGTTTTGAAGGTCAATGCTTAAATGATAACATAGACAGTGCTGCAAAACAGTGTTGACAGATGATTTAGCTTGTAACAAACATGAAAAGAAAAATCAATGAGCCCCATTTTTCAATATTTGAGCAGCAGTGAAAGATGCTGAAATAGACGGGAAGATCTGGCCAAACGAAGCTACAAACATGCCAAGCTATTGCAAAGGTACCAACTGTTTAATTAGCAGCTGGGAGGGTTAATCATTTTTATTTAAAATGTTGTTGATCCACTTTGAAGAATAGCCTGACAAACTCCAATAAAAAAATGAATGGCATGACTTGCTGACAGATGATTAAATAAATAAATCAACATAAAACAAGATGATATCTACAAATACAGATAACACTTCCCAGAATGGAAAATTATGTTTGCAGCACTGTAACACACTAGATGTGCCTCACATAAGAACAAGCATGTATATATAAAATTAATGTCATCTTGCACAATTCAAAATTTGAATCCTCCACAGATTAAGGAAACTACTAGCGTACATTTTAGAGAGCCTGCTGTTCATGGATAGAAAATATCTACAGTGTAAAAAAGCCTTGGTACAAAAAAAGGTCATCCTGACATTTGAGAATAACATGAGAAAGTGTGAATGTAAAGCGAATTACTCAAATTGAAACATCAGCTGTGTACAGATCTTCTCCTGATCTTCTCCTATATCAGTACCTGATAGAGCCCAAAGTCGAGCCGTAGTGTGGCAACGTAGCGAGTCTCACGTCCACTGCGAACATCTCGAAGCTCCAGCTGGAGGTCATGCCACCGGCCGTCTGCCACCTGAACCTGATCCAACCGCAAGCGAACCGGTCTGGTTGAACCGCGGGACACCGAGAACACAAGCTGACCGTTTATCACCTGAAAGGGAAGGAAGGAACAAACAAACAGACAAACACCAATAAGAGAGAAGAAAAGAGAGAGAGAGAGGGAACATGAGTCAGTGAAAACAGCAGAGAAATAACATCACCAGCTTGGTTTGTTTGTGTGTGTGTGTGTGTGTGTGTGTGTGTGTGTGTGTGTGTGTGTGTGTGTGTGTGTGTGTGTGTGTGTGTGTGTGTGTGTGTGTGTGTGTGTGTGCGTGTGTGCGTGTGTGCGTGTGTGTGTGGGAGTGTGAAATCCAACATCTTGGCTGCACTCCTGCTAAGAGGCTGCTAAATCAATGTGGTCTTTGGATATCAAATGTAAAATGTACATTATTTCAGGACAAGGGAAGCATTTAGACATCTGTGTCTAGAAAATGAAATTAGTTAGACACTGAATAAAAACACATTAACAAGAGACATCAGTATAATTCCCATAATCAACCACAATGCTGCCAACATATTAAGCTGCCCACGCAGTGTTTAACATTATGTGCCACCCGGTAAGATTTGGCTGAAAATGTGCAAAATCTAATAAAAGCATAATATTGAAGTATTTAAGAATAAAATAGAGAAAGACAGTGTCATGTGTTAGGTGTAATGCAACAAGTGCTCTCTGGACTCGTAAAACAAAGAAACACTTCTGATTCTTTATTATCTTCAGCACAGCCAAATGTATAAACCACCACACAACAATCAGTCACAACACTACTCTTGCAACAGGAATCAACAGGTTAATAAGAAACTTTATTTTCCAGAAATAAAGTTATATCCGGTGCAATTTAAAATCTATAAAGTAATTATGTTGTGTGTGTTGTATGTGGGCTTGCCTGGAACAGCAGGCTGGTGTACTGGCCAGCCTGAGCCTGCAGTAAGGTTCCCTCTCGTGCTCTTGTTCTGAACACCAGGCCAAGGTACCAGGGCGTCGAGATAGTCACGTCGTTCTTAAGGTCCCACCAGAGAGCGCTATTACCCAGGAAGCGATGAGGGTGTGGCATCACTGAGGCAAAAGATGAGTGACAGAGAGTTAATACATGACTGTGCAATATGAAGAACAACCTCAAGAAGTCAGTGTACTAGGACTGTATACATTATTTTGCAAAAATTTAGACCAAGTAAAAATTATGAGGGGTTCGCTGGTTGTCTTGTAGTCAAAGGTGTTAGGCAGATAAGCAGGGATCTATGAGGCGATCTCTAGTACCGGGTGCCAGCATGGAAAAATTGTCCCAATTAATAAACATGTGACAGCAGTGGTGTTACTGATTACACAATATTTTTCACGATTGCCAATAACAGCTGTGACCTGTAAATAGCTACTACATTCACCTTGATTCAGGGGGTAGGCTGATATCATTTAAGTGAATTAAGTTAATACATGGCCACTACACCATACAACATTCACTCCTGGGCTGAGACCTTTGTTTCATAGTATACTGTTGTATTATTATTGACAAGCACTTAATAGGTTTAATAACTTGGAAAAAAATCCCCATTGGGATTTAAAAAAAATAAACTTCCATTCATCTGACAAGCGCCTTTTCTACAAGATTTCCCCCAAGAGTTAACTGTCCATGCTAGCAATAAAGGCATGACAGTAAATACAAATGAGTAAATCTTGAGTCCACCTGGGCTACTGAGAATCACTTATGTGTGGGGATCACTCAGGATTTATAGGTCCAATTATATACAGATATGAGGCACATAGTCAGTGCTTCACGACTACCTCACATGTGTCCTGAATTTATTCCTAAGAATAATGAGTGTGAGCGCTGCAGTTTCCAGTGAATATTATGAATTCAAGGGAATCATCTTTTTCTTGTCTTCCTATCAATATCTTCAAAAAGGTCAACATTGACCCAGCCATCAATCCACACATCCCTCCATGACTCCATGAGGATTCCACTCACACTCTATTTTTCTCCCAACACTTAGAGCCTCCAGCTGTGATGGGTCAGCGCAAAATGAAGGAGCAGGAGTCGAACAGAGTGAAAAATACTGAAGCCCAGACTGGGACATTAACTGGGATGAAGGAATGACAAAGCACTTTTGAATCTTAACTACTTAAGAATGAAGCAGCATTAAAACAGAATCATCATCAGAAGAATCATTCAAAATTAACAAATAAATGACAATTATATGCCACTGATGACAGAGTTTTTCTGCTTTATTATAAGAACACAACCACTCAATTCTTTACTGGCATGAGACAGATTCGTCATCCAATTGTCCTAGCCATTGCCTCCCTCGATGGTGATACGTTTATCAAACATTACTGTGACATTGTTAAATCTTCTACCTTTTATGACGTAAACATGAAGGACCGCAGGTTAAAAACTAAACTTATGGAGCTCCTTACCATGACTGCAGTCCTTCCCTCCGTATCCTAGTGGACAGTCGCAGGAAAAAGTCTCCCAGCTCACCCTGCAGGTTCCTCCGTTCTGACAGGGGTTGGATTTACAGAAGGGGAGCTTGGCACTGCAGCCTTGAAGAAGCAACGGAGAGAGACAGTAACATCAGTTATTAAGTTTACAGAAACGTATCACCAATGACACGTGTCAGTTAATTCATAAGATAAAACCCTATGGAGTGTTTAGAAGATTGATCATGATCTTTAAACCTCTCCTTATCAGCGTGATAAAAAGATCAGTACTGGACTGCACTGGCTATCGTCTTAAATGTCATAGTCTCTGGGAGCTATGGAGCCTTTTTCAGAGAATCCAGTGTAATCAGAGGATAGTAATAAAGGACTTCCTGCCAACACTTCCTTTTTCCATGTGTAGCCATTGTTTACAGTCTAACTAGCAACTTCAGAAGCAAGAAAGTAGTTGGTGTTGAGGAACATCATCAATGAGGGGGTGTCTGCTTATAGACATCAGTTAAAGCTAAATCAAAGTTAGATGACTGCTGATTGGCTCTGGGATTGCATTTCAATGGATTCAGATTGCTTTAATGCACACAATCAAAGCTGAATGAAACCCTTGTGGAGGAGGCTACTCAGATAACACTTCTGATACACACCAACAGATTCTGTATCTTTACACATAATATGTCAATAAGGCTATACAAAGTTTAGTCAAATGCATGTTAAGAGGACCAATGAAATGATTAGACATCATATGTTACTGGTCATGTTTTTAAGTGAGGAGAAATACTGTTATCAGTGCTGACCAGGTATCGTTCCATTGTTAGCGATGAATCCAGCTAAGTCCAGCGGCTTGTTGTCAATGTGCAGCTCCTTCATACAGCCGATAAACTCTCTGGCGCCAAATGGGAAGTTGTCTGGTACATTGGGGACTCCGCCCAGAAACAACGGACCCGTCAGGTCCAATGATCTGAAAGAGAAGAAGATTAAGAGTAAGAGGTGACATAGGGTGTTGGGGGAAAAGGAATAAACACTCAAGGATGACAGGGGATGAGATGAAGGGAGGTAAGGTAAGAATAGGAACAACATGAAAAAGGGTAGAGTGATGCAAAGGGATTACATACAGTAAACCCAGGGATTAAATTTCACATCAGACGTAAATGTCAAAGGAACATGAATCAGAGAATAAGAGTGGATATTGAGGAGAACAGATAATGATGATGATGATGTTGTGGGAAAAGGAGAAATAGCAAAGGGAGTGTAAAATTGAAAGATGCCAGGGAAGGAGACAGACCATGAGGTAAATGAACAAACAAGAGATTAAATCTGAGTCACAGCAAATATCAGGAGAGGAGAGGCAAAGGTGAATGACAAAGCAGGGATAGAAAAGAGACAGGAGCCAGAAATAACAGGTAGATGTGTAAAAAGGATGTCAACAAATAGCAGAGTCACAAACATAAAAAGAAGACAAAAAAACAGCAGACACAAAAAGGAAGACGTTAGCGCAGCCGGGGAGGCAGATGAACAAACAAGAGATTAATTGTTAGTTACAGCAAATACCAAGAGAGAGGGGGTGAAAAGGCGGATGACAAGACAGATGGAAGATGGGTGGAAGGAAAAAAAAACTGGGGAAATGAAAGGAGAGAGATGTAGGGGGCATCAAATGACAAGTCATGGGGCTGCAAAACTGAGAAACAAAAACAGTTGTGCTGTCATTTAAAAGCAGTGTTTCATTCTCCCCAGATGTGATTGGGGTTTTCATCAAAACTTGCTCTGGCGTCTCACGTCAAATAAACGCCTGTGGAATATGGATTTATGGAAGCAAGAGAGACAAGAGGTGCCAGAGTCGAACAAACAAGAGATTAAGTGAGAGTTACAGCAAACATCAATAGAGAGTGTCATTAATGGAGGATGTGAAGCCAGAGTAAGAGGAGGATGAGCTGGTAATGGAGAAATGAAGACGGAACAAAGGAAGAGAGTGTTGAAGCGTTAGTCTTTGTCCTTCCTCTTTGATCTGTCTTCCCTTCTCTCAGCCTGACGGAGCACTGAACACAGCCAACGTGATTACAGCTTACAGAGACAAGGCCAGACATCAACAGTATGACAGGCTGCTTTTAGAGTGAATTTGTGTGTATATGTGTATGGATGTGTGTGTTGTATGCACTTATTGGCAAATATGTAGACATTTACGGTAAGTAAAGACAAGTAGGCAAACAGCACAAGCTGAATAGAGTTCAAAACTTTGACAAGGTCGAACAAAACAGACACTTCAAAGCAACATTGAGGATTTCATGTCAAATTGAATGATTTGGTTGTACTTAAGAGAAAGTAAGGGAGAGATACACAAATCAAGACTCAGCGAGAGAGAGAGAGAAAGTCATCAGAGAGGATAAAAAGAAATGGCCATGAATGCCAGGAAGAATGAACAGATGAGTCACAAGACAATCAGAGACACAGGTAGATATGAAGAAGCACCAGAAGGCAAAGAATCATGCCTCATTAAAGCCTCAGGTCCCCCCACATTGATCCTACAGCCACCTCATCCGGCTGATCTGACTTACCTCATCATGCAGAAATTATGACTGTAACATTTAACTCTGAATCATGTGCCATTTAGTCACTGGCTTAATACAGCAATGGAGGCCAATTTCCCTTAACAAACAGGTAGTATACATAAGACATGTCTTTATTGTTTGAGCAACTTTCAGATGTTTGGTGCCTTCAAGACACAACATTTAAAGACAGCATAGGCATTGACTCAAAACAGAAGAGCTGAAAGAAGTCTGAACTCACTTTTTGTTGCTGGTCTGTTTGCCTTGCGCAGCACAGCTGTAATTCCCCAGCTGCATACCAAAGCGAAGCGACAACGCTGTGTCACAGTCGTCAACACTCACAACTGCAATCTTCTCATCTGACGGACCCTGGGCCTCACCGGTCATACTTCGTCTGGGCTGAACACACACACACACACACACACACACACACACACACACACACAGAAACAAGAAATGTTAAAAAGTGAGCACCTCAGCCCCTCCCCACCCAAAACAAATCCCAGCACACTAGAAATCATGCAAAAAATACAACTGAATTTACTTCATCTAGAGTTTACGCTACACTAGGAACCTTAAATTAGAAAATGTCATACACATATGATTATTCTCAGAGCTACACATCTACTGCACACCAATGCCAGAGAGAAATGGGAAGAATTCGGAAAAAAGGGGAGAAATTAGAAACAACAGACCAAGCATATGGGTAAGGAGAGTATGGAGTAAAATCCAACAGAGAACACATTCACTCTTCATTTACTGTCTGCTGGTGAAATAAAGGGGAAGAGGAGGAGAAAATAAGGGGGGAGGGGAGGGAGGGGGGGTTTAAAGAAAAAGAAGGAAACAAAGACAGGGCGAAGTGTATGTGCATCCTGACACACACTCATACTCACATAGCGTGTAGCTGGCTGAGAAGAATGAAAGAACATGAAGAAAATTAAAGGAGATGTGCTGCGAAAATGTATGAATGAAACGGTGACAAGCTAACGCCCACAAAACAGTGCTAACACTTTAGCTCAGTTCAAAGTGCTTATTTGGTGTGAAGGCTGAGAAACTGCTGACGCATCAGTACGAATAATCATGAGTAAAGTGTAAAACTTCAACGGATAACTCATCAAACACACATTAGAAACACAAAATGTAGGATCAAAAGAAAACACCACAAATCAAACTGGTAAAGCTACCTTGTTGTAGTAGTGGATATGAACAGTATGCCAGTTTCCATCACTCACACCACCAGGCAGGAAGGGATTCACCTGAGTGGATGATTCACCTGTAGGTGGACAGATGAAGCTGGTGTCAAAAACCTGATCAGGTTCAAATACTAATTCATTGGTGCATAGCAAACAGATTTTATATGCCACTGTATATATGGAGTGCAGGCATCAACTTTTGTTTACGTCATTATTTTGCTCATCTCTATTTTATTTGCTCCAATTTCCAGACTCACATGTGGGCATGTAACAGAAAATTTTCTACAGCATATGTACAATTAACCTTTTAAGTTATGTATTTATCATCATGTTTGCCAGGACCAAGACTGACAGTCTTTCAGGCCATAATCAGGTCCATGATTAGTTTTTATCCTTCTTGGTGATCATTTATTTCCACAGAATACTAAAACTGTCAAAAACATAGCCACAACAAATCACAACTCATAACAGGTACTATCTTAGTTTTAGAGCCTACAACAAAAAAAAGCCATAAATAAATGTTACACATCACGGCAAACATTATCACATATTTTAAAGGGACAAAATGGTCTTTACAATTAGAAAAATACAACACACAGGCACAATCAAGCATGAAGATAGAGATATACATATAGATAAGATACATTTTAAAAAAGATATTCAGTAGTACCTGTGGAATATTTGAGCACCACTTGTCCTTCTTGTATCTCCAATGCGATGAAGTCATGTTTCTCATTGAAACGGCCGTTGTAGAAGAGAAGACCACTGTTCTCCAGGGTGGCAAAACTACAAAATACACACAAACAGGAAAAACATGTCCATGAATATATGCATGATGTGTATCATTATATATTTTGACAAGCATATCCTTACTGTTTTGTTTATTTAAAAATATACAGCACAAATAAAATGAGTAATATTAGACACATTCATACATTTTCTAATTGACTTCTGGTGATGTTACTGCAGTGTACGACCTTGATACAGTGAGCCATACAGAAACCTAATTCACAGAGAAAAACAGAATGACTCCTGAAAGCCTCCTCTTACACGCTTAGTTTGGAAGAACAAAACTGAACTGCAGTTAATAAAACATACTGCTGCAGCGCGCAGCTGCTCAGAGTCATACAATAGTCGGTTTTCCAAAGCAAGGCCAGAGGGACGTGCTGAGGCCAAGGCTGCCATGTTAACACAACCTGATCAAAAGAACTACTTAACATTTTTGATACTGACAAATCTTCTATGCTGGCAACAAGATGTAGGAAGATCCCCACTGCAAAAAATGGCCACTTGAAATGAAATGGTTTTAATTGAATGTCTTGCTTTTTGCTTGGCTTCCACCTGTGGACCTCTGTGAACTAAAGTTGTATCTCCTTTCTTTTCACAGAGCCCGCCTATACGTTCATACATTTTATTCTCTGAGAAAACAAAAATCTTTAATAGTCTAGCCTTATTCACACTTGCACAAAAGTATTTGAAGGAAAATTGCCAAATATTTCACTCATCCGGAGTCTCTCCGGCCAGCCACCTTTTATGTTTTCTGCATGAAGCCGGAGTGAGCTGATGTGACAACGCAGCAGGATGGAATCAGGGTGAATACAGCCAGTGGGAGGGGTTGGGTACATTTATTCCCTGCGATCTGTGCACGACCATTGCATCTCTGTAATTAAACGGATGCATTATGTTTTCTATTTGCCAGAATGTTCTTCTCTGCTCTTTTGTTGATACTGTGATTCTGTTGAACTACACATTGCATTGACATGAAGGCAAACATTCTAATTATAGCATCTCTCTGGCTTCGTCTGTCACTTCTACGTCATATTTTTTAAGTCATGTCTTTCCTCATGGGACCCCCCCGCCCCACATCCCATTGCACTGAGATATTCTCCTGCTGTGAAGAACCAGATCAGGAGAATTGCATGGGCAGAAATCCTCAGGAATGCGGGAAAATGGCTGCTGTGAATCTTTTCCATGGAAAATATGAACTAAAGCACTGCTGTAAATTGTTTTTCAGACACCGACCTGGTGGCAGCGTAAGCATTTCAACAACTATATGGAAATGCTCAATCGTCTTCTTGGCGGTCTGGTTTGGTTTTCTAAGTCATATAGAGGAAACAGTAATCATTTTAGTTGGTTTCCGCACCAGTTACAAACTACTCCGAGTAGTATTTGCATTTTATTTTCATGGTTTAAACATCAGCCAGAGAAAACAGGAGCTGTAACATAACTTCAATACAGGAGTATTAAGGTATGTACTGTGGAAAAAAGTACATTATCAACATTTCCGTCAGGATAACTATACACCCCTGTTATCTGACAATGTTGCCTGTGACTAAAATAAGCCACTGGTATTCAATAGGGAGCATGTGTATTGTTTACATGGCTCTGCTGCGGTTAGAACAGCACAGTGTCATCCTATCTTGTAGTTTGCAGACGCATTCTCCAGTGGTTAGTAGTGATAATCATTTTCTTATTATTAATATTGGACAGGAGTTACAGCTCCTAAAACTTCTGATGTAAGACACATTTTGCAGTGGAGAAATAAAATGCTCTGGGAGAGAGTAAGTGACATGAATAATGATGAAGTTCTGTTTGGTCCTGATGTGAAAATCAGGCCAAGGAGTGTAGCTGGCAGCAAACAGGATGCTAAATAAAACACATCAGGGGAAGTGAGCTGGCAGTCACTCAGAGTAATGTGTATTTACAGTCACCAACAGATAACATGAAAGTAACTGTATAACAGTAATAAGGTTGAGCGTTTGGATGTCTTGAAAGTTAAAATATGTAACTGTGCAGGTTCCTACAGATAGCTGTAGAAATCACAGTTAACCCTGTAGGCTGAAGTTGATGCTCCCAGTTCTATGAAAGCGGCAATATAGTGAAGTGGCTGGAGCATGTTAAGCATACAAAATATTCTGAAAAGGTGGGTAATACATCATTCTACTCAATGACTTGTTATTCAAGGTTAA
The DNA here is from genome assembly GCF_963584025.1 of Labrus mixtus. Lineage (NCBI taxonomy): Eukaryota > Metazoa > Chordata > Actinopteri > Labriformes > Labridae > Labrus > Labrus mixtus. The sequence goes on along the minus strand of NC_083626.1, from coordinate 4,281,397 downwards.
TGATGAATTTTAAACATTAGAATCGGTTTCCTGCAACTCATCTTCAAGCACAGGTTAAATGTCTACATCTTAGACTAGCCTTATACAATAGTGAAGATTTTGTTCCCCATAAAAAGGCCACTCAAAGCTTGGTGTAAAATTTGTCTTGAGTCAGTGATAAGTAAAAGGAGCAGCTGACTAAATCATTCCAGGACACAAATGAGAGGGAGAAGTGTGCTGCTCAGAGAAGACAGAAACTCAGCTCAAACGCCCCAGTTGATAAAAGGTTTACATTATCAACACCATTTGAATGACATTACGAAGGAGGTGGTATAAACACAAACACAGTCTGCTCAGTGAGCCAGAGAGAGATCTATGATTTATGTATCAACATTATCAACACTACAGCACCATAATAATCTGGTTAACCTATCACATACACTTTAAAGAGCAGAATACTCTCATGTCTTTTGTTTGTTCTTAGGAAGGAAAAATATTGATTCAAATCATTAATTCAGTTTAGTGTAAAAATATTGTTTTCTGTCATTATCAACCAGTACCCAGTGCTCTTTTTAAGTCTGCATCCCACCCTCTTATAAAGACCACTGGGATTTTAGTTGTTAATGGGAAAGGATGTTACACACTTTCTAACACAAACCATCAACAAAGGAACAGTAATTGACATACCATCACTGTCTAACTAGAAGTTGTCAATAAAGCGACATGTTACATGTAAATAGCCTTTACATGTTAAAATCACACCAAGGCTCATTAGGATTAAAAAGCTAACCAAAGATGACCACATCAGCCTAGCAACAACCCCATGGGCAATATCCCCTTAGCAACTATGATTAGATGACATCACCCATGGCAACCATCCCATAACCCTGCCAGATCACTCTTAAGGACCACTTCAGATCTCCAGTGGATGACCACTCTGCATGTCAAGAGATGAAGGACCACCAAGCAGCAGAAACGACAGTGGTACTCAAAGACAAAGACAAAGAACCTTACACAAAGGAAACAATCACTATCCTCTGCAGTAACAGTCTGTGTGCAAGGCTTGGCATAATATCTAAAAGAAAACTAAACTACCTGAGAGCCTCTGGCTTATGCAGGAAAGTTTTTAAGGCTGCAGAATAAAGTAGTCGATATTCTGATGTGACTCACTGGTTTTTACAGGTTGGTCTTACCACAATATTTATTTTAAATGTGCTGAGAAGCTGCATACATTTAGACTTTACATTTAAACACATAAACACATAAATGCCTAAATGGGAGATTCCTTTATTGAGAAGTACATTTTGACCCCTGCAGCATGTGCCATTGGACTCTTTGCTGATACAGGCAATACTGAAACAGGAGAATATAAGATGATAGGATGTAAGATAAGAAGCAAGAGTGGAAGAGAGAAAGAAAATGAGGTGTAACTGAAACCAGTAAATTGAATGATGAAAGAGGAGAGAGGGTGGAAAGCACTCTTCTTGCTAGTGAGAGATGTGGAGGAAGTAAAGAGGGAAACCATAAATAATAGGATCGATCCCTGAGCAGAGGAGATGAAATAAATAGATTAAAGCAAAAGGGAGACAGACTCCATAAGCAGAAGAGAACTGAGAATCAGAAAGGACTGCTTATGGATCTCTGTGAAAGTGCAACTATATGATGGGAAATGAAGGCTGAGAGAAAAAAAGATGAATCAAAGTCACAAATACAAAACAGGAAAGAAAGAAAAATGATACTTTGAAATATAGACATTTGGAGAGGTAAGAGAAGAGACAAGACAAAAAAGAGATTTACTTACGTTAATGAGATAGACAGATGAAATCTCTGTCGGAGGCCCCTGAACATGACGAAGGACTTGGGTGGGAAGGATCGGGCAGCGACTGTGCAGTATGGGCGCTCGTAGCCTCCTGCAGGACACTCACAGCGGAAACCCCCTCCTGAAAGCTCCCGACACGTCCCTCCATTGCGACACACACCTGGCACACACCTGCCCTGCCGCCGGTCAAACTCACATCGGTCACCTGGGGGTTAAAAAAGAGAAGAGTTACTTATTAGAGCAACAATGGAAAGCACAGCAATCTGTAAAGACCCAAGTGACTCATTATATTGAGTATCTGCTATGGGCAGAAAGAGCATAGCTAACAGTGATCAAAAATCCCTTTACAAGGACACATTTATAAACAGACTGTATTATCTGTGATTTAAAAAATAAATACAGATTAGAAATCAACACAATTCACAATCCACACAGACATCAGGCAATTAACTTTTTTAAACTCTGACCTAACTGAGTCCATCAGAACAAACACATGCTGTGCAACCAAAGCAATGTTTAAACACATGCAGCTTCATTTTAGATTCCAGTCAAGATCCAGAGGGTTACAAGCTGAATTTAAATTATGCTTAAGATAAAATGTTGTTTTGATTCTATTCATTAGGGTGTATGCATGACAAACTAAGTCCAATGATGCATGAGAGGTATTGGATGCTGAATATCTATCTGACAGTACTATAAAGTGTGGACCAAAAAAGTTTTCCTAGCCCTGAGGCAACCTGTCCTGCTTCTGTCAAACACCGTGATAACCTGTTGATCAAACTTAAAAACACAAACACAAGACCCTAACCTTTATCTCTGCATCACGGCTGAGGCACCAGTTATAAAGCAGGGATCAAAAGTCTCCCCTAAACCAACACAGTGGCCTTTGTTTACCGTTAAAAAAATACTTAAATGTTGATGCTGATACATCTCCAAGGCCTTAAACTTTAGGGACTGGCTCAACACAACAGGAATAATGTACAGTTACAGATCATATACATTTCATAACAATACTAAGATCACCAACTTTACAAAAGCTCATTCCTTTCAGATGTGAAATCAAAGAACACAAAAGCATTACATGTAACACATAAACAGAAAGGTGTATTGAAAAACAAATAGCTTTATATTGATTGGTCGATTTTGACTATGGGTTGAAGTTTTTGTCTTGTCTTCAGTCTCCAGAAAACAGGATTAGCTATCGAGTCAGCAGAGGGAGAATGATCATTCAAGCTTCATAAATGCAAAGTGAACCTTTGAATTCAGAGGCTTTCACAGCTACCCAAGTTTACTTGATAACCTAACTACTAAAGTTTGAACTTAGCTTTATCACTGCTAAGCCTGATAACAGCTGGGTTCACTTTTTACCGTTTGTTTGTATACTGTGAAGTTTTCTTAGTCAATGCTGAAGTGAGTCTGATAACAGTTGAGGTAATGTATTTTTTTAGTTATTTGTTAAATGCTGACATTTGCCTCCATAACTCTGAGAAATCCAAATTTAAATAGCCTCAGTAAGCCTGAGTTCTTTCACGCTCTGCAAACAGCAGAGGAGCTGTTATTTGAGTTATTTTGAATTCCATGTTGTACATACAGATATCCAAATAAGCTAACCACAGTCCAGACCTTCACAGACGTTCATTTTACACAAAATAAATGGTATTATGTCACTTGAGAACCTTGTCTAGGTTTTGAATAAGGTTGATTTAACCTGAGGGTGTTGAAATTGCCTCAGTCCATATAAAAGCAAAGGTTCTTTCTCCAAGTCAACCACTTAACAGAGAGCTGCTGGCTGTTTCCTATCAGACAGCAAACTGCATTCACCACTTTAGATGTAAATTAGTACTTGATTAGATGGGGAGAGCAGCAGGGTGCTGATCCCTGAGGAGCAGGAGTTACAGAAACTGTTATAGAAGACTGACCTTCACCATCCCTCAAAGAACCCTCGATATCAAAAAAAAGGGAGTGGATAGCTAGACAGAATCTGAGTGTACAGAAAATTGGAAGTGTATGTCTGCAGGAGAAAAAGGTTAGGGGGATTCTGCACACTGGGTCTACTGCTTTAGAAGTGTGAGGAAAACAAAAACAAATAACGCAAAAAAAAAAAAAAATCTGCAGACGAGAATAAACACTGAATTGGCTGCCAGTCAAACAAGCGCCCGTCTGTGAGTACCTCAGGAGGCAGAAACACCCACACAACACACACACACACACACACACACACACACACACACACACACACACACACACACACACACACACACACACACTGACTGTTTCGCCCACATAAAGGGGTATGAAGGAGGAGATGAACACATTTCTTTTTTGGTTTTCAGATCTCCTGGAGCACATTTGGACACACACATAGTCTGACATTTAGCAGCTGCAGACAAAAACACCCACACCCAGTGCCCTTCATATCAACAGAGCAGACGGGGTTTGAAACTAGCCTAAAGACAGATTATACCTTAAGGACCTACTTTAGAACCTGCAAAGGGCTGCAAACACACACACACACACACACACACACACACACACACACAAACGTACTACTCTCACACACACACCGTGTTAGTACGATAACAAATAAACCCACCACAATGCGTACACATGAATAATTAATGGGATACAAATTTTCTTTCTTTCTCAACAGTATGTCTACCATATTCCTCTTCTTCACTTTCTGTCTGACTTTCTTTCATTAACATAAACACACGTACACACTCACGCACACATACAAATCCTCACACACAGCAGGATCATTGCCCCTGCCCTCGAGGCCGTCAGGTTTTATCAAGTAGCTGTTTCTTTTGGAACATTGTTTTTGTTGCATTTAGATACCAAAGTACCCACTGGCAGAGTCCTTTTAACAGACACACACACACACACACACACACACACACACACACACACACACACACACACACACACACACACACACACACACACACACACACACAGACAAACAGACCTCGGGGCAAGTCATGACAACACATACAAAAAGCACCAGTCATACATGCATAGTAGGATGTACACGGTGGTTTTAGCACACACTACACAGGTAAACTAGTGCTGGGCAATTAATCTATCTTAATCTCGATAAATAATGCAGATGTTGTAAAATCAACGAATAATCTTGTTTAATAATAAAAACACTCTGATTGTGTAAGATTATTCCTCTTTCTGATCCTTTTCATTCAAGATTTGAGATTGTATGTTTGTATTTCATTGCATTGCCGATGAATGAAATAAAGGTACAAATAAAACAATAAGATGAAGAACAGTGAGCTCAATATTTATGAAAATAATCAAGGTTATGGTTTTTGCCATAATCATGCAGCCCTAGTATAAACTGCTTGTATGATCCCCTCCTTTTCTGTTCATCCTTCATCTTTCCATCAGCTGATCGTGTTAAACTCTGAAGATAGCGATCGAAATAAAGCTTTGATTACGTTAATGATTCTGACCTTGTTGCGGAAATGTGTCCCAGTACGCTCTAAAATCGTTTGCTGATTGCTTTGTCCTTCCATTTTTTTTGCTTTTGATCAATCTTTTGTCAAACTTTTTCTACTTTTTCAACTTCACAGACCTCCTTCCTTGTCTCCCTTAACTGACTCACCTGTGATTCATCTTATATTCATACACCCCCCCACCCCCCACCCCCCACCCCCACTTTATATCAAATCTAATTTCTACATCCATCACTCACTTTATCACAGTTTATTCATATGTCCATATCTATTTTCCTCACTCAATTTCTCAGTACCACCCCTCTCCTCATACACCGCAGGCAGCTTTACAGCCACTTATTGGCTGACAAACACAGTCTCTCACACCAGCAAATCACCCTGAGGAGACACACAGCCAGACACCCGGTCACACACCCAGCTCAGATAACAATAGCCCAAGGACATTCAGATTATCACATCTGTCCGTCCCTGTTTAGCTTTCTCTCATCCTTTCTCCCCTCTCACACTAAACATATACTTCTAAGTAAGTGCACACAACAGGGAAGCAATTAAACGGCGAAACGTGCAGACACACACACACACACACACACACACACACACACAATCACGCATACACAGTCCTTCACTCACACACACACTCTAACATATCACAATTTCACTGCCTTTGTCAGTAGCGCCTATTCAACCATGCAGACCCTCTCATTAATATTGAAATAAATAAATAGACATTAATACTCATGAATTATGCGTGTGCAGAGACTTTAACACACACCCACCTACAAATTCACATACTGGGTCATTGTGCACACCCATTTGCTCACAGGTTGACAGACTGAAAGGAGATAAATTGACGATGAAACAAAGAGGGAAAAAAATACTCCTCTGCATGCAGAGTCTAAAAAGTGAGAACTGCAGACAAGAACAAACAACACACTCACACAAAGCTGGCACAGACACACACGAGTTAAAGTACAGCAGAGCAGACATGATCTCAGTCTGACTCAACAACAGTCTTTTTATTCTTGACTTGCCCAGACGGTGTGGAGGCGCCCACTTCAGTAAGGCACTTGCTCTGATTGACAGTACACACACACACACACACACACACACACACACACACCCACCCACACACACACACACACACACACACACACACACACACACACACACACACACACACACACACACACACACACACACACACATAAAAAGAGCTGGATGGAGAGTCATTTAAGGTTTACTGTATGGTTCCTCATTCTACTAAGCTTAATGACTGAGGTGGACACAAGGGATACTAAAGAAACATTGAGTGTCCGATTTATTATCTTAATAAAATTCCTGACAAAAAACAAATGTATGCATACCAAAAACACAAACATTGTTTTTAAGGAACATAATAGAAAAAGAAAGGCAGTTGCTAGTAGAATACAATTTCTTGCACAAGCACGACAATTAAAATGGAAAATATCTGAATAAATATTATCATTTAACTATGGATAAGGCTTTTTTCTAAAATATCATAACCTATGGTCTGATTTGGTGCACTAAGCCGGCCCCATGTACAGAGGGTGGAGTCCTCCAAGCAGACGGCCCGGGTTCAAATCTGACCTGTGGCTCCTTTGCCGCATGTCATTCTCCATTCTCTCTCTCTCCCTGATTTCTGACTCTTTCCACTGTCCTGTCTTTAACAGCATACAAAGCCCAAAAAAGAGTTATTCACCATGAAGCATGTGGCTGACCTGAATGACGGGCAACTTTTATCATTTTTTGCTGAGAACTTATTCTATTTACTATCTCCTTAATATTTCCTTCCTTCCTCTCCATCTCCTAGCCCCATGTTACTTCCTTTCTTATCTATCTAACCTCCACCTTAAATCTCTAAAAATAAAACGATTGTTGCTCTACTCTTCCTTTCTCGTTCCTTCCTCCATCTCTTTCCATACCTTGCTTTTTCACTTCTCTTTTCTTCCTCTCTTCCTCCTTTATGCCTGGCTTAATACATTCACACCACCCCTTCATTCACGCAGATGTTTTATTCATCAAAGCCAGTATTATTCAGCCGCCCCTCGGCATCTTAGTTTGCTCCGCCCTACCTCCTACCCCGTCGCCCCCCTCCTTCAACCCAACACATGCTACATCCCTCGAGGCCAATACACTCCCAGTTGCTTCCTGCTTGTTCTTCTTCTTGTCTTTCTCTGTGTAGGTCTCTCACCCTCAATCCTTTTTTGGGTTTTCTTTATCTGATTCAACCCCTTCAGCAGTGATAAAGATTTTGAGCTCTGGGTGAAATGAGCCATAAATGTGTTAAGAAGCTTTTATCTGTATCGTTGTCACAATGTTAAATGTGATACCTTGTCATCAACTTATTTTACATAATATAAGCCATATAACATGAGAACTGTCTGTGTGTTGTCCTAAATACTCAATTTATCATATCTGTTTATTAGGAAAAACCCTCAGCTGTACAGAAAGTGATGCTTTTACCAATTTCTGGATTACTTGCCAGAACACTGCTTCCAGATTACCTAATACCTACACTTTGACCCTTTCTGAGGAAGTATTTCATTGGCCAACTCCACGACAGGTTGTTATATCACATTTAATCAGTTATACTAAGTCAACTGTGAGTTAGCTATATTCAACAAGCTCTCTCCGCTTTCCACTCCACAAAATTATTAACTCCCCTATGATATATTACGATATTATTAATAGGAGATGTTTTCTCTGTGGGAAGCACAGTTGTACTCTTTTAAATTAGCCCTGTGCATTCACTTTATATATTTACTAACTTGTTGTTTGCTAATCCCTTATCCTCTCAAGAGCCAGCCTCATCTAAATATTGTCACCTGTGATCAGATAAAAACATGTCAAAGGTAAAATTGCAGAACTCCAGTTTTCAAAATGTAAATAGTCCTTTTACAGGCTATGTTATAGACACAGACTACTTTCTCCTCAAGCCAAAATTCAAACTACAAGACACATAATGTGATTATGTCATCAAGTGTATTTGCTGTCACATCCTTAAATACATTGTGTGAGATGCGTCATTTACTTGAGTTGTATTTACAGTTCAGAGTGTTAATATAAGCAGAAATGCTATCAATGCTACGCTCATGTAGTTGTACCGTTTTTTACCTAATGTTTACTGATCGACTCAGTACTTTGAATAGGACTTCTTCAGACAGTTTGTCTCTCTGCAGCACATCTTAAAGAATAAATGCAGAAATTATAACTAAACAAAAATATAACCCAGGATATACCTTTACATCAAAAGTACATCAAAAGATTCTGAACTTAAGATACTCAACATGGGACCATATCAGCGTGATGCGGTAAATTTATTTAGCTCTTTCCTTATTAACTTTTAGTTGAACTTCTTATACTTCTCATACAACCCCCCCCCCCCCCCCCCCACACACACACACACACACACACACACTCCCTCCCTCCCTCTCTCTCCTTCCTCCACTGACTTAACATCTTCTATGTTCTGCCTTCAGGCATCTTTTCTTGTTCTCTGCTCTGAAGATGTCACTCTGTGTGTACTATTACATTTTTACTCCAATTTGCTTACTTTTTTAGTTCGAGGCGTTTTTCTTTCTTCACTTCCATGAAACCATCTACCTTTCTTTACTACTATTATTTTCGTTTTTTTCTCTCTTTACATCTGTTTCGCATGTTTTTGTGGTCCATCTCAAAAAATGTTCATTTTCATCATTATATTTTTACCCATTACATTTTACTGTCAAACTATGATTACACAGTTCCAGTATTTCAATGGATGAAGTCAGTCTCTGGTGAAAGTTACTATCACTGTCTACGATTAAGAGTCTTCTCTATTGAATATTACTCGCTATTGATATAAGAAAGTAAAACAATGTGTAAAAAATGAATGGTCAAAGGTTTTACTGTTTTCCTGTGTGACACAGCTAAAAGTATTGGTTATCCAATCTATCAATATTACTCATCAGAGGATAAAACGCTTCTCAAATAAATAAAAAAGGTTCCTTTCGTGCATAACAAAATACACAGCTGTGTATTTTTCTTATGTTTTATCAGAGGTGGAGAGAGACAGAGCAGGGTGAGGAGGGACAGACAGTGAGAGGCTCTACAGAAGAAATGTATAAAATTAATTTAACAAAACATAAACTACATCGATAAAATATAATCTTACCCTATATCTTGCTTTTAAATATGTCAATATATCTAAAAAAACATGATACATTGCCCAGCCCAAGTCATAAGTATGTGTAGGAAATAATGTACTGTTCCCCAAATAGCTGAAAACCATCTTACACACTGTGATACCAGGCACAGCATCAACTTTAATTCTCAACATGTCCTGCATATCTACGACACCCCAGGGCGGCCGGAGGTACTTGTATTCGTACATGACTTTCTTTGCTTCTTTCCCTTTCCCTGAACTCTGTTTTCCAACTTATCTCCCCAAAACTAATTGAGTCTCCTCTCTCCTTCCTCTCACAGTGTTTAATGCATTTCTCCCACATGACTCAGCAAATCGCGTCCCCTGCAGTGCATTTTCTCATAGAACATTCACATTTCCAAATTGTGTCTATAACAAATTTGGATGTCTCCATTTCCTCTACTTCATACCCACCTACACCGTCTGTTCTCATTCCAAACTTCGTCTTAAAAACTAAGCAGTCTCATTGCTCTAACGGTTTGTACCATTTACTTTTTTCACTCTCCAAAAGGTAATTTATTCTCTTTGTCTATCGCCTTGCTCACTCTCTCTCACAGACCTTTTACACACACACACACACACACACACACACACACACACACACACACACACACACACACACACACACACACACACACACACTGCTAACACACTATTTGTTAATTTCCAAAAGTAGTTAAGACAGCCACACACCTTATCCTCTGTTGTCATATTCTCAGCTTATTTGGTCCTTTCACAAAACACACTAACACACTCACTCCCTCTTTTGATGACCTCTAGAGTAACTGTCTGACTTCTCTGAATCAATCCCATAACACTATCTCTTCTTTCTTCTTCCATCCAGACTGGTTTTATACATACAGCACTGAGGCCTCACCACTTATCGTCCCTCAGTTTCACTTGTTTTTAAACTGTTTATTTATCTCTTGCCCATCAAATATCTTTTAACCATCTCTATCAAGATGTACGCTTACATACTCCTATCACTTTTTCATACTTTGAAAAAGTGATCTTTACTTCACCTTTTAAGATCTCACACATCATTTTCTGCAAAAATTGTCACGTCTTATCACCCAAAAGCTTGTGTCTGACTTCTCACAGTACGTCTCATCATTACCAATTCATTAAGTTTTCATTTGACTCTTTTTGTCCCCCTGATAGTGCAGACTTTAAATTACTCCATTCTCTACAGAACATTGTCCTATTATTTTTGCAGCTGTGTTCTGATTAGTTAAACAATAATCAGCTGTGTAATTCCACTTAAGTGCTTAAGTATACAATACATATTATCAGTGAAGGATAATTAATTCATATCTTCATCATTTTAAGTTAAGACTTTGGCTAATTGCATTGGTTAAAAAAAGGGGGGGAAATGGAAAAAATATGTCCACCTCAAAATGTCATTGACTTCTTTTATTCAAAAACACTTCATCATTTCCTCATATGGGACTTGTAAGCTGCTAAGTACATAATAAGCTGATACAGGCTTAATAATCGAGTCCAGTTTCAGTGCTCTGTTCAGTCATTGGTCTGCCAAAGTGCACAAGGGGGAAAATAAAGAACTATTTGCAGGCTGTCCAGTTGGATCCAAGCTCTATCATAAAATTGTAATTTGTGCACTCTGGTACCTTTAAGTTCACACACACCTTCCTGAAACACCTACGTGTTTGTGATACATTAAATCAGCTATGTTTTGAAGGAGAGTGTAGCGGCTGCTGTCCAGGGTGCTGACCCTGAAGCTGTCCTTGGTGCTGTCCAACACTAATGCCAGCTGGATTACATTGCCTTGACTGATCAGTTTCAAATATGAAAAGGTTTTAGAGAAAAGAACCAGGATGTTTCAGCGTGAAGGTCATTCCCTTTGGTGTTGTGTTTAGTATACTATAGTTGGTTAATTAATTGACTTGTTACGGATGCAAGGAAAGCTCTTATTTAAGTTGTGAAACCTTTGATATTATAAGATTTGCCCGTTTGCTATGTCAGGGATTTTAGGGTTTTGTTTCTTGTAAACAATCTCAGAATTTAATTTCTTATTAACCGTGTGATTTTTGTTTCTCATTTTCAGATGTCACACTCATTAAAGTGCACTGAGGCTATTTTTCTTGAGCTTATCTTCAATCTCTTTTGTTATAAATGTATATGATGTTACCATTGATTCAGTGGCAGTATATCTTACATCTGTTGTAAGTTGTGATGTCTTGTGTTTGTTTATTTTTCCCCTACATGAAGGCCCAAACTAAGCTCCCTTGTGGTTGTAAATAACGTTTTGTGTTTACTTCATCAAAAATGGTTTAGCTCCATATAAATGTCTCCCACACACTTTCTCTGAATTCACTCCTCACTCATTCACCCCATCCCCAAACTAATTTACCCTCACTTCATGCTCCCTGTCTCCCCACTTCTTCATTCTCTCTGTCTTCCTTAAAACCAAACTAATTTAGTCTCAAAGCCCAACCTTCAATCCCATTACAACAGAGTAAAACCCACCCCAGCCCCTCACTTCTCTTTCCTTTAGAATCTAACGTTCAAACCACTCACAACTTCTTCATGAGGCTAAATGTCACATATACACCGGCATTATGCCTCACATAGTCAGAGCTACCTTAAGCTCATTTACATCTGTATGTGTGATCTGTTTCTCCTTATCTGCTGGATTACATTTCACAGTATAACATGCATATCTGCTTTATCACATCTAAAACTAATCTCACCTCTGCCTACCGCATTTCTTCTCCGTCTATCTCCTTTACTCTTCTTCTGTTTCTCATCTTTCCCTGAGTGAAGAGCATATCGCTACACCAGACAAATCTATTTCATTTACAGCTGCCCTCTCTCTTCATGTCTCCCCATTTTAACTTATCTCAGACTAATTTAGTCCGCATTTATGCCTTTCTTCCTGAGTCTCCCATCTTCTGTTTCAGTTCTCAGGGCTTATTCCATTTTATCAAACTATTATCTAAATAATGTGCATTCTCTTTATCACAGCTCAGTCACTGTTCCTTCAGTTTGTGAAAAAAGTCTGATATATTCTCTTTCTGTCTGCTGTTACACAGGGAGCTTCTTTTTTTGCCATGAAGGTATTGTGTTTTCAAGGTAAATTAGGTTGCACCTTCACAGCAGCTTTCCAATGGCAACTGAGCACTAAAGGTCAGAAATGTTGAGATGCTTAGCAAGAAAGAGTGAGGACTCCAGAGCGTCAGCTCAGTTTAGATTCATTAGAGCATGAGGAGAGACATCATCATCTCTCCTACATTTTCTTTAAGGGACCATGAAAATAGATGGGTCTGTGTGTGTATAATAATGTAATATAAGTGTTACTTTAATCATTTACCCTAAAGGTATGATTTTAGAATTTTAGAATTATCTTTAAAGAGCATCAATTTGTAATTTAAGGTCCAAAAGGTACAAGGTAAGAAAAACAAACTAGTGCTTTACAATTCAACGATTGGACGCAGTTCAAACCAACAAACATGACGGACATCCGCAGGTGAGGTAAAATGCCAAGCAGATAACTTTTGTTCCAAAAGAGGGTGAACCAAAGGTGTCTTTCAACCGCAGCCACAGAATTGGCCTTATTTCTTTTGGACAGGCAGGTGTTAAACCGTTAGCTTGAATTAGTGTGTGGTAGCTTACAGTGTGGATACACGCAGTAATGTACACACTACATTCTGCCCAGTTTAAATGTTGTTTTTATAAGCTGCAACGTACAAAACTACCTTTAAGTTCACGGGTGTGAACATTTTCAACAAGTAGGCCCACTCTAGCACCAAAGAGGAATCTGTGTAAACTAGACAGTTTTAACTGGGGTTAACACTCAGGATGGTTTCATATCAGCCCTTGTGTTGGGGCTGAACGATATATGACCCCAGCTGGAACAGAGTCTCATGCAGTTTTCTACATCTCTGTGGTTGGCCCCATGCAAGCAGTGTTAACCTTCCACACAGCAGGGTTCACTGCCTCATGTGCAAAGATGTTTTTAACCCTCGATCAAAGACTCTTCATTTTCCCAGGGATAAAAGTGGGTTTCAGAGTTAGCCTGAGGTTAGAGGCATCATAGAATACTTTGTGTTTTAGTCTTTGTCTTAGTGGTGAAGAGGTTCAGTCAAACCCTTAAAGAGACAGTACATTTAACACATTCACATGCAAATGTCAGACATGTACAGTTACGCACCACAAGAAAGGCTGAGTCAGCATTATATTTGAAACCTCTTCTTAATAAATATGTATTTAGTTAAGGCTTAAACTGGTTTTCAGATACTTTTTAGATGCATTCAGTGTTTCAATATATATTATTTTTAATCAGGTTCAGTTGAAGTTGTGTGTCATTAGTTTTTATATTTATTGTATAACAAATTATATAGTTATTATATCACAAATTGTACTCTAATATTTTATCAAATAGTTTTTCTATTACTTGTATTTTCTGATAAAGCACATCCTACAAAAGAGGATCCCCACCAGCTACCAAACAAAAACTTGTTTGAGGGAACTGATCTACACTCTTCTCCCTTTATGATTCAGATTCTATTTTTTATAAAACATCTGGCCTGTGTGGCCCAAAGAAAAACCCAAACAGTTGTTTTTATAAATGTAATTTTACTCAGTTTTGCTGGAAGCTGAAAATATTAATCAGTCAATGGAAAAAGAGACTTTCCAGTCTCATTTCAAACCCGAGGCTTTACTGCTGCCTGTGAGAGCAATCCATTGAGTTTCATGGAAAAGCAATTCAAAGCTACAGAGAGCATGAGGGGATGGATGAAAGCAGGTTGGATGAAAAAATGGGGGAAAAAAAAAAAGAACGAGGGAGAGAGCAAACTTGGTTGGGAGATGTCTGGAGATTTCTATGTGTTGCAGAATCAATTTGTCCCTGTTTATTCGTCCTCCTCTTCCTCCTCTTTCTCCCACTAGCCCCAGGCCTTGACAAGACACTGCAACGCCCGACGCCTACGCAGGAGAGGCATAATACTGAGTACCCTGAATCCATCTGATTTCCCTCACTCTATACCCCTCACCTCATGTCCTCAACCTCTCTCTCTTTCATTGCTCTCAGATGTCTCTCGACCCATTTTCCCCCTGAAGTCCTCCTTCCATGTTATTCTCTCTGAATTCATCCGTCTCCCTCGTGTCTCATATTGCTGTCATACCCATCTACTCTTTGCCATTGCCCTCATCATTCCTACTCTGCAGATTCCACACTTTCCCTTAACTGTCACATTTTTCACTATTTCTTCTTTTTTTTTCTTCTGTCCAGCATTAAAGTATTCTCTCTTTGCTTCAACTCTTGAGATCAATTATTTACTCTTTAATCATCTGTCTCCTCTGTCTCTGTCCTCCCCTCCTCACCCTGTGTGAACAGGGATCCTGCAGGTTAACTGCATGTCAAACTGTGCCAGATCGGTCTTATTAAATCTCTGACTGATAGTTAGCCATTTTGAGCTACGTCTAAGTGTGCAATGGATGTCTGGTGAGTCAGAGGTGTTAGATACAGACAGAAATACATTCTAGTAGAGACACATCATTTGTCATTCAAGCTTGGGCCATATAACTATCACATTTTTTGGTTTTTGGTTTTACCTCAAAAGGGAGGCTTACATAGCTGTGGCTTCCATCAGCTAAGCTTGTTTGTGGGTTTATTCATCTTCCACAAAGTTCTAAATGAAAGCCAGATCATCTGCAAAGGTCTCCCCCCTCTTTGAAACAAAGAGATCGGGTTATTGAGTTAGTAAAGTCAATTCTATTTTTAGACACAGGATATCAAGAGGGGCTGGATGCCTAGTTCCTGTAACACGTCTTTATATGTTAGGTCATGTTAACTTTATCTGTCAACAGTTTCCTTATCTCTAGAGGATAACAGGTTATCACTTTCACTGTCATTTTTAAGTGCTCCCCAGCTCTCTTCTCTTTCACAGCAGACATTCTTCTCCGTCAGTGGCAGCTTCAACAAAGCTTTGAAGTGGGACGTGGGCGTAAACTACTGTCTGCCCTTTATGTGCAAGCAAAAAACTACACACAAACTCTGGCTATTTCTGCCATGTGAAATGCTGTTCTATCCATCCATATTGATTAGAAATGTTCAAAGTTTGTTTGTATCAAATGTATTACAATCCTTAATAAGATCAATTTCACAGCTCCCCCAATTTTGACTTTTCTCCTTTTATTGTGTCAAATCTCCCAGACTCCTTTCTATCTTTCTTTCACAGTCTTCCAACCAGTCTTTTCTCTGTCTCTCTCACTCCCTCCCACGTCCTTTCTTTCTACTTCAATTTTCCCTACACTAATTTCCTCTCTCTCTTCATCTCTCGTTCTGTCTGTCTCTGTGGGAGTTCAGCAAACACTCAGTCTTACTTGTGAAGGAAAGTGATTCTTCTTACCCCCAGCTCCCTTTGATTGCAAATAAAAGGCTATGTGAAATATCCCCCAGACACACACTGACATTCATAGTGTCTATCCTCTCCAATATCCACTCAGTGGCTTGGAAAGGGAAGCAATGCAGCAGTATGAAGGGGCCGAAAGAGAGGGAGACTGAAAGAGGGAGAAATGAGTCTAGTGTATTGGGAAGCAAATAATTAAATGCGTGTAAAAGAGTGAAATTAGTTTGGTGACAGTAAAACAGAGTGAGGAGTCTATGGTGGCAGCACTGGAGGTATGTGTTTGTGTGTGTCGTATTGTAAAAGACTAAAAAAAAACAGGTAGAGAGCAGAGGAGGAGGAAGAGCTCCCAGGAGGCAGAGAGAGTGTTTTCTTGTTGTTCAACTCAACACGACAAAAGAGCGAAAACAGAGCAGATCAAAAATGAATTCAGTCTGGGACACAAAGGAGCAACGTCAGTCAGTTTAAGTTTACCAGGGCAAAGTTTAAGACTACACCAAATACAAACAAACACAGAAATGCATTCACTGCATCCCACCCTTTTCTTTCATCTACTATCCATGATGTAAATCTCTTCAGATGTGTGGACACTTCAGTAGATTTTCACTAACCACAGACATAAAGGTGTATAATATAAAACCTTCATTAAAACAAACTTTTGCCTGTCATTCATATCCAATTGTAAAACTCACAAGACTTCCTCTGAAGTGTTCAAAGTTTACCAAGTTACCACATTACACAAATGTGAACTTAATTTAAACATTTTCATCAACCCATGACAGCAGGCATAAAGGTACCCGCAATCAGGAAAACAAAGGAAAACATTAAGTGACCACAAGAACAGGCAAAATATTGGTGTAAATCACCTCAGCTTTGCCACAGTAGCACAATCCCATTCCTACTCACCAGTGAAGTCTTCACGACAGATACAGGTGTACCCTCCTTCTCTGCGGGCGCAGACGCCTCCGTTCAGGCAGGGGTTGGAGTAACACAGGTTGATCTCCGTCTCACAGTAGTCCCCTGTGAAGCCTACTGGGCAGCGGCAGCGTAAGCCCGCAATGGGGTGTATGGGCCTGAACAGGATGGAGGGCGAGGAGATGAAGGGGGCGGAGCTGTTGAAGCGCAGTACGGAAATGCACTTCATGTAGTTCTGGCAAGGCTCACGCAGACACACATTGTCATCAAAAGGTAGAACCTGGAGGGTTTGGAGAAGAAGAAGAAATGTCAATATAGCTGTGCTAAGCCTGTAAACCATAAGATACCGTTGTTGGCGTAACAAATGCTTTGCCATTTTCAAGTTTCTGTTGCTCAACTTTTTCATGTGATCAATGTCACAATGTAGAGACAAAATTCATTGCAAGCTCAATTCATTCAATAAACAAAAATACCTCAGCAAAGTACATCATCCTCATTGTCAAGCAATTGTTATCAGAAAATTATACAGTTTACTGAACATATCTAATTAAAAGGCTTTGGAGAATGATGACAAATATCATCAATATTCAGGTGTCTTTTTTTCTAGCCTCTACCGCAAGTAAAACCACAGTTTTCTGATAAAAATAGTTGGGAACAAAAGTACATTTTAAACACACTAATTATGCATTATCATTTTCAGATAGGAAACAATGGAAATAGTCAAGGGAGGTACAAGTACCTTTAAATTGTAAAAATACTTGCGTGTTTGTTGCCATAAATAATAATCATTTGCATCCTCTGAAATTGGAGTGACTTACTTAATTGAGAGGTTAATTAAGATTATTGATTCCACCTGTGCTTGTCCTGCAAGCAGCCTACATGTTACAATGTCAGTGTACAGGAAGTAAACTTGGCTTAGAAGCACTGGTTTGGATTTCATTGTTTGTGGATAACATTATCAGATAAATAATAATAATAATAAATACAGAATTTAACATTTTTTCGGTGAAACTTTAACATGTAAGAAAAAAGAATTATTTCAGCTCATTATGTTAAGACTTTTTTACTGAAAACATCAGTGTGAATTGGCATATGGACACTAAATCCATGTTATTAGACAACCAAATGTTACTGAAACGGATAGAAAATAATTATTTTCAGCTCACCCTTTCAGAATATTTAACTATGCAAAATTGTGGCTTTTAGTTTCTTAACAGCTAGCATGTTGACTTGCTTTTTAACAATCTGGCATTATCATCTTAGCATCATGCTACGGCTGAACATTAGAAGAGAATGGGCGTTTATTGTCTCCAGGAGATATTTGACATTCCCCTTTCTCTCAGTAAATTTGATGTACTTGTGAAAATCTCTTCAACTTTCGTTGACTCACTGACACGCCACAGTCCAGATGAAAAAGGCTCTGGGTTTGATATATTGATACGCTGAAATATTAGCGAGCAGCTGCAGGGCGTGCTACTTTAATTTGGGTGTTTTGTGGTTCTGCCTCACAGGCTCCAGAGTCCCATTGGTGCAGGCTTCTTGACTCAATTTTTAGAAAATACATTTCAGACTAGTGAAGGTCATCCAATAGTTTATGGTTACAGGTATGTTTAGATTTAATAAGACACATGTTGAATTTATATAACAAAGAGTGTCAAGATCACTTCTTTGTAGCGTGACCTTTTTCAGTCTATTTCTTTGTTGAAATTAAAATAGATTAAATTTTATATCCAAAATCTCCAAAGAGCTCTCCTGCCTGTGGTCTTTCATTTAATGTCAGGTCAGAAACTATTTTAAATGTGTGTAACCTTTCTCTATCCAGGAACACCCTTGACATTTAAAGGTTTTTATTTTACCAAGGCAGGCCTGGTCAAGAGTGCACACCACCAGTTTGTTTAAACATCCCAGATCTTGACGACATCTCCTTGAGTTCTACTCTAAAGGGATTTGTTTTAAGGAATGTTGTATAATTGCATCAATGTCACACTGAGATTTAATACTTTTTAAATTAGGCTTTTTTTTTTTATCTCTATTTATTTCCCTATTTTTGCGAGCTGCTGTAAAAAATGAATTTCCCTGTGGTGTTTCAACAAAGTTTACCTTATTTATCTTATCTTTTGTTTCATTTTCCCCCTCTGTTTCTATTGCCCCTGTTTTGCTTTGTAAAACCACTGACTTTCCAGAGATGGCTATTTACTGCTTCTTATTTCTGATCTGACAAGGATTTATATTTGGTTTGCATGTGTTGATGTGTGTTTGCATGACAGTGTCTGTTAAGAGAAGGTCATGCACATGGGCTTATAATGTGTTTCTCCTGACACTGCTCTGCTCTCTGCGGACCCTTCATAAATATTCCCTCCTTTGGGTTTTACCTTTTCTCTTTTATCGAAACATCTCTTATTCTCTCATGCGTGTGTAGAGATGCAGAGGGGAATGTGCGTGATTGGAACTAATGAGCATGCTGTGTCCAGGTGTGTGTGATTTCATGCATAAAAAAACATATAGGCCTAGTGGTCATATCAGTGTGTTGTTGCATATAGCCATATTGCAGCACTGACATGGCATCTGTATTGTGTATGTGTGTCTGCACAATGTTACTCACTTCTTTTGCTTTTCATTTATGTCATGTAAGAAATTTCCAGTTGCTGCTTATGTGTGCATGACTGTGCAGCCATGATAGCGATATATATTTTCCAAGAAAGTTGTATGTGGAGTAACTTAAACCTAAAGAAAATGAGAATATGCATATCAACCAATATTAAAGGCACATCTAATAATCTCAATGCAGAAGAAGCACAGACCAAAATTAAAACAAACTTTTTTTCTCTCCCTCAACTGTTAAATAGAAAAAACGCTATACTCCAAACTTAAGTTTGTGATGCTCTTATTGATTTATATATTTGAAATTTAAAGTCTTGAAATAGCTTGTAAGTATGTAATTACATTTTTACTTCAAGTCAATTGATCGGGCCTAAAAATATTATTCATGTGCATTTTTGCACCTGCAACTTGTTTGTCTTTGTGCTATTTTTGAGCCTCTTTCTCTTAGAAGATACATACACAAACCTTTAGCCTTTGAAAATGCAATTTTAATATATGTATTTACTAATGTTGTAACTAACCTCCATCTGCGTCAGTGACGTCAGCCTCGGCCTGTTCAGGTACAGCTGCTCCTCCAGAGCATCAGATGGAAAGAAGAGTCCGCCTGGTAATGCTGCAGAGAAGCTGACATTCAGGATCCCTCCTGGTGCTGCGTCCAGGTCCGGCTGGATGTTAAAGATGAAAACATCCTCCACAGGCACAGAGAGAACGGCCGACACGCCCTCCAAGAAGTTACCAAGCAGTGGTGACAGGAAGTGCTCCTGAGACATGTTCTGGAGACGGACGGTGACACTGCTGCCCAGCATGTCCTCGGTGATGATGAGGACGCGGAGAACACATTGGGCTGAAATGCTGTGGATGCCGTCTGAAAAGTAAAAGAAGAGAGTAGAGAATAAAGGTTAGGTGAATGAATATTGTGTTCAATCATGGGGTCAGCAGAGGGTGGACAGAAGAGTTAGAGGAGGAGGAGATGAGAAAATGGAGAGAGGGCTGGAAGAGGACACAGAGTGATAGGTAGGCGTGAACAGGTGAATGAGGAAGAAGAGGGAGATAGATTAAGGGGGAGGCGCAAGGGAGAAGAGTCAGGGGACGACAGGGATAAACAGCAAAGAGAGACGGAGGTAAAGGGACAGAGATAAATGAGTGGGACATAGAGAGGAGGAGAAAAGGTGGGGAGGTCACAACAATGTCATGAGATATTCAGCTAGGACAACTGTACCTACAGGACACTGTCTCCAATACGTTATCACACATTGTCAGATGCATTCAAATCAACACACATACTGTACATGGGCGCTTTCAGAGGGGTGGCCAGAGGTGGCATGGGCCCCCATTGGAGATCTGATTGACCACTTCAGTTGTCATCCCAAAATCGTAAACTATGATTGGCTATTGCCTTGTCAGAGGCCGGACTTATGTTGTGGTTACCTTTTCACTTAAATGTAACACATTTCTGTCTTTGCAGTTACTTGGAACTGTAGAAAAATAAAATTTGAAATGTGAGGACTGTCTGTCTGAGGACAGGTGGGAAATAGGTGCAGGTATGGTGAGAAATAATGATGTAATACATTCTAAGCACCAAGCAGTATGACCAAACAGGTCATCGAGTCCTCCTTGCCAAACAGTTTTCTCAAAATTAACAGATTAGTGGTGCTGTCAGTCAAACAAACTTGACCACACCCACATATTCCTGAGAAGAGGTCTCAATCACTAACACCTGGTGGGTGTACCAAGGCTTCAAAGTAGATATGATATGTGGAAACAGAAAAGGTAAATACATTTAATTCATTTGTGCGTGTCACAGTCAGAGTATCTAACTCCTGCGTCTTGACTTATTTCCAACTGAAACGGGATAGAACCAATCACAAGATAGAAGGCGGGACATAACCCGGGGATGAATTTGATTTTATCGGATAAAAAATGTGTAAACGCCCCTGAGTGCAGGATGAGCCATCAGACATTTGAAACATTTCACAGTAAAACATGTCTATTTTGAAGTAAAAATACTCAGATAATGCTTTATTGAAATATATTAAGCAGACCATGGCAGATTAATTATCAGTTAATGGGGACATTAAGCACAAAAACTTCATGCAACCCCCAAACCAGTCAGTGCCCCACCTAGGCCACCCCAGTCAAAAATGTAATACCAGAGATATTACAGAAAAATGAAGCCTCTTTATCAAAACTGCTTTGTGTTTAAAATGATAATATTTTAAAATGATCACCTGAAGAAGACCTCTGGTTGGAACGTAGTGATCATTAAAACCCTTTTTTGCGGCATTTGAGCAAGTGTGCGTCTATCTTCTTTCTCATTTTGCTATGTTTGCACTGGCCTGCACCTATGTGATGTGCGTGTAACTACCTCTATTTCTAGAATGAAAGATAGCATTTTTACAGTAAGCTTTTCCGACTAGAAAGGAATCTAACTACTGCCAGAAGCCATCCTTGGGGAGCAGTAAGAAACATGAATGCACCTACGCCTGTTTTCAATCAAGTCAGAGTAAGAGTGCTATATTTCAGTTTGTTATGCAAATGTGGGGCTAGTGAGACAACCTGTAGAGGTTAGACAGCTAAAGTAGAAAATACGAGCCAATTAGGGAAAAATAATGTATACAGTTTGTCAAGGACGCCAACAATTTTCTACTCATCTGTCCTTTCTTTAAGCACAATATTTAAAAAGAAAATTCATGCTATGTTCTGTCACACATTCCTTAGCCATCATCTGCAAACAACCAGCTCTCTGATGGATCGCCATGTCATGCATCAGACATGCTTAATAAGACAGTTATGGTTTTAAAAGGCATTTTGCATCACAAAGTCTATTTAATAGGCTAATATGATGTAGTAGGAAAATCCCACATTTTTTTTCTCTGAAACCTTTATGTGTTCATGAGCTGGGGAAGTTTGTTTCATCTTTTACATGACTGAACAAGCCACAGACAGAGAGAAAGAGAGAGAGAGAGAGAGAAGAGTTATTACAAAGTGCTCTCATGTAGAAAACATCATCCTCATCTCCCCTGTCTCCTCACAATTCAGCTTTGGTTACAGATTGAACAGGGGGCTTCTTTTCTTTCAACCCCGTCGCTACAAAATGAGTTCATATAAAACACAGCGGGTCCCAGCTCACACAAACACAACAATATGTCTCAACAACAGACACAAGACATGATTCATCCACACTGCCTACAGACACAATCCGCTGCTTGGCTTTATTGTATATCGTAAAGCTATTTGGTGCAATGGGCGAGCTTAATCAGCTATAAAAGAATACAAATGCACATGACCACACCGGCATGAGGAAACAATTTTTTGCAGCAATAGCGACAGATAGAGAAGGTGAAGCAGGGTGAACAATGAGACAGAGGGAAAAAGAGATTCAGAATACAATAAATGAGGGGTCTGGATGCAAAAAGGGCATGGCGAGTGGAGGAATTAAAGAGAGAAAAACGGTAAAGATAGACTGACGCCTTGGAGCAATGGATGGAGGGTGATAGGTGGAAGAGACGGGGGAAGGATGTTGACACAGGGAAGCACAGAGAGGCGACAGAGGGCAAAGGAGGTTTATTAAAAACTGGGAAAAGCAAAGGAGGTGATGGAGAAGGACGTGATTGAAGAAATGAGATGGAAGCTAGTAGATATTAACTAAAAAATCATTAAAAGGAGAGAACAAAAGCACTGTAAATAGAGTATTTCATAACCTACTGGTCAATAATAATTTACTCTCTCAGATTCATAATTGATTCTGTTTGTTGACTTAATGAACATATATGGAAGGAAGGAAGTAAAAAGGAATCATTCTTAAGATGGAACGAGGTAGAAAAAGACCCAACAAGAGGATGAAGGAAACACAAAGACAAACACAGAGGGATGCCTGAGTAAATGGAGAAGGAGATGGAGAGAGAGAGAGAGGATGGGTGGAGGAGTGGGGGTTGGGTCGGGTGGCAGCTGGTTTGATTACCGGATTATGAGGAGCCTCACTCCCCACTGACCTCTCACACACAGGCACACAAGCACACACACACACACACATACACAAAATCCAGGGCCTTTCGTAATAAATGAACAGCCAGAGGAAGGAGAAGAGGAGGGGAAAAACTCCCACTGAAAATCACCATGGAGAATTTAGTCATTAGGAAAACTGACGAGACAGACGGATAGAAAGATATATGGATGGAAGTATGGCGGGGTGGATAAATGGATGGATGGATGGATTTAAAAGTAACACACATACTAAGTTGTAGTAATTAAATGTCACCTTGTGTTCAGAGGCTAAAAGCCAGCTTTGTTATCAGCCTTCTGGATTATGATGCAAAGACGCAGTAATTGACGCTGATCTGCCATTGTCATTGAAATGAAACCAGGATCTATGAAAAGATCCAGGATTATCTCCTGGAGTACGCCCCAATCTCACACAGAGTCAGACACACAAACACTCACACTTACACACACACACTCCAACATCCATCACCAGTTGTCATATTCATCCCCATGCTGTACTCCCTGTGCGGACAGTTAGTGACACGATGCAAGCCCTACCTCCCAAACTCAAACCCTTTAAAGTGAAACATTAAGAGTTAGATGAGATGGTCAATACCAGTCCTATTTCTGTTCTCTAATGAAGTTAAGCCAGGTTGTGATTAGCTTAGTTTAGCATTAAGACGAGAAAAGGAGAGAAACAGCTATAGTCTAAATCAAATTTTGAAAAAACATGGGGGTGGGGCGAAGGTCTTGAAGTTTGATTGATCCTGACGTTTGCACAAATCCACTTTTGTACATGTATGTGTGAGCTCTAGGGGGGTGGGGGGCAGAAAAAGTCAAACGTATGAAATATATGATATTATTTCTTTGTACATTTCTAAATAAAAAATTGATCACAAAAAAAAATGAAAATTCTACTGAATCTACCTTTAAGTTATGAATCTACATATCAACCATCATTCAATCAGGGAGGACCAGGCTATTAATGTCCCACTTTTCAATATCGGATGCCTTAAAAATACCAAAGTACAAAAGTATAAACACACACACACACATATTTGCAGTGCACATTCACTGAACAGTACAGTATGTAATCATCTTTTATTTTAGCATTCTGGTCCTCTTAAGGGAAATCTGTTCATGCTTTTTCTCAACACATGCAGTGATAAAAGACATACAGGGGCCTTAAAAAACGACATGGAGTTTATGTGCACCCACTCACACACACGTGGACATAGACAACATATGATTTTAATTAAACAACAATCAAAATGAGAACAATTTTTTGCCACTCAATGTGAGGTCTGTGGCTCTTTCATTGAATTTCTATTGATCACAAAGGCAGATATGCACTTGTTTTGTTTCCTTAGATTTGATTTTATTTGAACAGACTGACAAACCATTTCCTCCTCACTTTATTCCAATTGCTAGAAGATTGTGTTGTCTTTATCACTCTGCCTTCAAACAATCCATGCGCACTCAGGTTGTTGTTTTTCTGTTGTCAACATGTTTTTGAGCACAACTTCCACGTTAGCTCTTTGCAGAATGTGTACGTAATTGTTTTCTGATAAAAAAAATAAAATAAAAAATGTTCACTGCCACACTGAGAATCTTCCCTCTGAGTCACAGGCTTTCAGGAACCCCCTTTATTGGCCCACAGGGAACAGCAGTGACGTTCAAACAGGAACATTTGACAACCCAACATGTATCAGACTAAAAATGAAAATTGTTCCCTAAAATATCAGCGCCTGTTTGCCGTGGCAGATTGTAAATCGACTATTATTTCATCAGCATTCAGAGGCGTTTATGCCCCAAGCAGCCATTGAGTTCTGACAGTAAAGCTGTCACATATAAAAATGCACAGTAAAATGTCTTCATTTGGCTTCCCTTTGTGGCTACAATGGAGCTAATTTGGCCAACCTGCATCAGCACGGGACTCCTCACCCATCCACATATGAAGCCATTTAGAGGCTTGAAATAGAAGAGAAAAACAACTCACACATAATTGCCATTTAAGCAGCAAGGACAGCCTGACTCTGTCCACTCTGTGCCAGTTTAAGTTACTGACCAAAACACCTCTTTCTCTGAGGTCAGCAACAAATTTTACAAGGTCACATGCCCTGACGTTCCAATTACAGTCTGCTGAAAGCACAAACTCACATCCAGGAAAAAATGTAGGACCAGCAGAAAGCCTTATTATTCTGTTTCCTGCTGTGTTGAAAAACATTTTTCTAGAAAAGCTGAACAATTAAAGGTCATTTAAAGTGGAAAAATGAAAGGACCTACATGCAGGGATTCATTACTTTTATAAGTTTAACCTGAACACACAAGGTAAACCATTTTTTTTTTTGCTGAACAATGATACCCAAGGAAATATAAAGGGATGGGCGCAAGAAGTCAACCAAATGATAAAATGTCGTCACATGCTGGTCGGCACCAGAATAGTCAGTTAAACTAATTGTTAATATTTTGTAAACGTGGGCCATAATGACAGTTAAATGTTGTTTCTAAACTGCAACACAGCCACCCACTATCAGGTTGGCTGTATACTTCCAGTAAATAGGCCTGCTTTCCCTGCTCTACTCTAAGCCAGCACAGTCAACTGATGCCATATTGTCGGAGCAGTGCATGTAAACTGGCATGTAACCACTCGATCAGAGCAACGGGTTACAATGCTTTACATTTAACACACATAGCTCAAATGACCAAAGGCTGGTGTTTCTATCACTGCTCACGTTAGACACACTCTGCAAAGCAAACCAATCAGTCAACCTTTACCTGCAGAGTAAAGCATGTCGCAAAGGGCCGACCTTTTCAGAACACATTCAAAATAGCCATTCATTGTGTTATGGTAGAATGTGAAGAACTGTTTCAAATAGCAACTACATGGGCTACATGGCAGCAAAAGGTACCTTTCAGCCAATGCATGAGTCGTAGGGGAAGGAGATTGAGGCCTGTGTGCAACCTGGGGTGAGAAAAAGTTCCAGACAGATTCCCTCCTGTTGCAAAATACTATGTGTCTGCAGACCAAAGAAGTCAGACCAAACCATCAGCAGAACCAATATAAAAACATGACATACTCCGTATGCCACAAAACGCTAACCATTGCTGAAAAAAAATCAAATTCTCTTTCAAGTACCATCAACAACAAATACACTACATGGAGAGAGTCCGTTGTGTAAAAGAACATAACGCACCCCTACGTCTGGGACTCTGAGGTGTCAGTCTTTTTTTTACACAATATATTACATTGTATGGCGGCTGTTTTTCATTTTGGAAGAAATTTCTTCACATCCTGATCTGAATTAGGTTTCTCCCTTTGGAATATTAGACATGAAGGAACTTATAGACCTGGTTTGAGGGTAGTAAAGGTGATCTTGTCCATCACTTCACAATAAGCCAGGAAGTCATAACTAATGCATCGCCCTTTCTCTTTGCCTCTTTACTTTACCGTGCATGCAAACAATAAAACATTAATAACATCCAAGCTCAAATCCCCACAAATGGAAGGTTATTTTGGCTTCTTTAGCACCACGGGAAAACAAAGCATTTTGTAAATAACAACTCTGAGACGCTTTCAGAGCTTTCAGAGCTTCTCTCGGCTTCTAGCCAACATTTTGCCCTTCGTGTGTCCGCACTTCATAGAGGGAGGAGAGCTTTTGGGCTGGCGTGTGTAAAGCCTCTGAAAATGAACACACTGATCTAGAATCATCAGTGAGCATAGACTTCAGTACAGTCTGAGCGAGAGAGTCGGAGCACAGATCGGAGGCCAGCCTAAGATGCTTTGCGGGTTTACAGTCCCCAGCGTTTCAAAGGGTTGAGGGAGTTCAGTGCTATCTCTCTGCGCCAGGTAGCCTGACTAATAGCACACTCACAGCTTCTTGAATGTCAGAGCATCCCGAGCTGGCTTCCTGGAAATCCAGACGGAAATAGTCTGCAAAGTAGCGTACAATAGAAGCCCACAGCTGGAGATGAAAACAGGCCCAGAAACACTTTTAAAAGCTGTAATACAAGACCGGAGAACGGGTCACAAGGCAAAGATCTGCCATTTTCCTGTTGAGGCAGAAAGCTGGACCGTCAATGAGTAAAGCATGCAGAGACGAGATACTGCTCGAATGGTTTGAAAAGAAAATATTGTCATTTCAAAGTCGTATATTGGAAAGCTCTTCACAGTAAAAAAAAAAAAAGTATAAAGAAATGAAATATCTGAAAACTCACAGATGCTTTAACTTTAAAGGGCAACAGTCACATTTTAAGGAGCTCAAGAATGTTTAAAAAGATGGTTCTTGTCTTTCTCAGGGACTCATCAGCTACAGAGCCACAGGATGCATCCTAATTTGCAGGTTCTGGGTATAGAAAGTTCACGAGTTGTACATAAACTATTAAAAAAGCTTTAAAATGTATTGATGTGCTGTTTACGTAGCCTTATGTCTCACAGTGAGGGGAAAAAATGGTCTTCATTCAGGTGGAAAATATGGAATTAAAGTGACAGTGAGACAGCGTTTTGAAAATACTGAAGTCCAAAATCATTGGAACATTTTAAGCTTCATTGGCTGCAGCCCTCTACAGTTTGATTGACTTGCAATTATTGTATAATTTTTTGGTTATGATCTGACTGAAACCGTTGGATCTCTTGGTGCTAAAAGGAGCTGGGTAAAAAGCCCAAAATATGGCACACATTTGCCAATTACTAAAATCCTAAAACACATCATTTGCTGTGTGATTCGAGTTGAAGACAGCCCATTGTACTGACTAGAATATGTGTTTCAGGTGCAGACTGATCTGAGGGAGTCATTCAGTTCAATGCTTCATTTATTTTGAGATCAGACTTGAAGTGTCAGAGGCGAAAGCAGCTTTCTGTAAAAGCAAAAACATCGATGTGTTTCCTTTATTCAACTCCTCCACTGTTACTGTGTGAGGAAACTTTGAATGTCTACTAAGTAAGAAGTATGAAGTTTATATTTTACCTACAGGCATTTATGTCTATTTGGTGTCGTTTTATTATTTATCAATGGTCAAACATCCTCAACAAATATCCATTTTCTTTTATAACTTTGACCTCTGGAGCCCCCTGTGGCCAAAGGGGTCTCTGCTGATCTTGTCCTGTACATGTTTTTTTAGTTTGTTTTTTAGTCTCATCCTGCATTCTTTTAACTGTCAAATGTTTCACTTACTGTGAATCTTAGCTGTGGAAAAACATCTTAAAAATATATTTTTTAGTAGCATGCATAGCTCTCTCTGACACCTACAGCAGGTCCAGACATCAATAAAAACAATAGAGATAATCAACCTTGCCAATGACAGTCTTGTTTGTATTTGTAGGTCATAAAGAGGCGTCAGTATCGAGTCCGGTCTGTTTCATAACCTGCTTAAAATTCCTTAATTCTGTGTAGAAGACATTTTAAAGGCTTACACTGCCAGGGTTTGCGGTTCAAATCCCTACATGGATCAGTCATTCACACTTGACATACAAACACAGCCATGGTTACGGTGTGACTGAAGCTGTCTGCTCTCTTGGTACTAAAAGGAGCTGGCTTTAAGAGGGGAAAAAAGCCCAAAAGGGGAGATACACTACAACAAGCATGCAAAAACAGTCAAATTGGATTTGAAAGTGAACAAAAGCTTTGTGCTGGTGCTGTGAAACACACTAAAACTCAGTCATGGTGCCTTTAGCCTATTAGCTCATATGCCGTGTACCCATGATCACATGGGTTTAAATCCCATTTCACACTCTGTTGTCACGTCCCTTTTGTTTGGCCTCTTCCTGTTACTCCTCTGTGTTCACTGCCCCTGAAAATGAGCAGCTTGATCTTCAAAACACGATGTAAGAAAAGTGTGAAGTTTCAGGGTTTTTTTTTTAGCTAAATGAAGTAACTGCAGGTCAGGGAGATAAACAGATACACTAACTGCTGAGCAAACGCTGTCCTTTTTTATATACGACCTAAACTGTTTGAAGTTGTTCACAGAGCAAACAAAAAACCGTCTGATGCACACTCATTTAAAAGTCAAGTTGGAAGCTTCCCAAAGGGAGAAACCGCAAGTAGAACAACTGTGTCTCGAACAAACAAATATGTACAAATTAGTATATAAATAACTATCAGCAGAGGGGCAGGAAAAACATTAATGCCTGTAAAATAACACAAGCGTTAACAATATTGTGAGCACATAATTACAAATACACACACACACATGCACACACACACACTCACACAGTCCAGGCCCTGGCTTGACAGCTGATTCTGTGCTCTGTTTGTTTTTTAAAGCCTTTTTACCCCTGAGGTCTGGGCACTCATTATACTTAGAAAAAAAGTAGATCAGAGTAAAAAAACAACACACACACACACACACACACACACACACACACACTCACACACCCGAGCAGCCACAGCACTATAATGGTTTAAACCACCCTTTTTACAGCAGAAGCACTAATCCTTTACACTAAACCAGGGACACTTAACTTTCCACAAACGCCGAACACAAAAAGCCACCTCGCATGTAAGACTCTCACTCCCAGCCCATATCACATTTACACACACTCTCATGTCTATTGTACTTATAAACAAATCCTCTGCGTAACACAAATCCACACTATGACCTCTGTGACATAGAGACGTGATATCTGTTAGCAGCTGTTTGTAGCAGCGGCAGAAGCAATCATCCTCTGTCCTGCATCTGTCTTCTGTTTGCTGCAGCTTGAACGCACACACCACAGAGAGATGTGTCATTTCTGCTCATTTTTTTCATGCAAAAGAAACATTTTTGTCCACAGGTGCTTCAAACATGGCTCGACCTCATCTGCAGTGAAGCATTGTTGTTTTTAAATTAAATATTTGGTATTTTGGGGCATAGAAATGTGGGTTGAACACTTTCTTTCTCGCTCTCTCTCGCTCTCGTTTGTAAATCAGTGCAGTAACGCCAGCACCTGAGGCAGAGCTCGTCTGTAGCAGCTTTCATCACTCTTACAACTGCAAGGGCCGTCTGTTGCCCGAAAACATCACAAATTAATTTTTTTTCCAAACAATTGCTCCTGTGGGGCGGTGTAATAGTGCAGCAGTAATGGACAGCTCAGGACAGCATGTCCTGCAGAAAGGACTCTTTTGATGATAACTTGTGTACACCACTCAAACACACCTGCACAATAAAGACAAATGATTATTATTATCAGCTGTCACAACTTGGAAGGATGAAAACAACAGAATGTAGATCTCATAGATGTGAATCTTTGCTTCCTGGGATTGTCCATGGACACTAAAATTGTCGTCAATGCAAATTAAGTGCGTCTAAGGATTTTCCGTTTGTCGCAATCTCTGAACCGGTCCGTTACTGTCTGATGAGGATCAGGTCTCTGGGTTACGGCTCTTTTTGGGAGGGGGGATTCTGGTGTATTCAGCGGAAGATCTGATAACAGAAAATTTCTAGATAAGCAACATTGTGGTCATTGTTTAGCTCAGACAAGCAATTACAAGCCCAAGAATGAAATTGGAGCTGAAAGGGGACAGTTAGGACAGGATTTGTGTCCTCTTTCATATACATACATCTGTTTAGAGAGATTCTTCAAGAAAGGAGTATTCATTTAATTTAAAAACTGATGTGTGCTAGGATTGCATTTTGGCTCATAAGTTCTCCTCTTTTGTGCTCCACATGTATAGCAAAAGCCTGCTCAAAGGTAACAAGTTACAACAACTCAGACTGAAAAACACAGCTTTAGTAAAAAAACCTGCATCTGACACCAACATTTTGTCCTAGCTCTACAATTCTGCTTTCATCTGCAGAAATTTGATAGATATTAGGTTAGGTTGAATATAGCTTCAAACACAAGTGTCAGAGATAGGCACAACTGATCCTCTACCCTCCATTGTTTGAAGTTTTTTGTGCCATTTTTTAAATTATTCTTTTACAATAGAGCAGCCTTCTCGATGAAACGGCCACATAAGCAAATGATAACCTCAGCCATGTCACACCACAAATAGCAAACGCAAAAACACAAAAAAAAACAACCTGCAAGAACAAAAGGAGGGCAATCATTTGGGGAGTTTCTGTAAAAACAGTGAACACCAGGGTTCTTTTATCATCCTTTATATATTTCATTATGTATTTTGAACACCTTTTATGACTTATCAAACATTGCAGTGAGTAAATTGGACCCTTATAACGAACAGACTAAAACGTCTTCTTGGTGCGTCCAGTTTTCCATCCACTGTTACCAAATACAGCAGCAGATATCCAAAGCAGACACAGAAGAGCATGTAGTAAGATGTAGTAAAATGTTATCAGAGTAGAAACCTCAGGACACCTTTGATTTCACGTAACAGGTCATTAAAGTTTTGACCCTTGAGAAAGAAAAGAAAGTGTAAAAGTACCCAAGGACAGTCAGACTAGATCCAAAAAGAGGGTAATTAAACCCGACCTAAAATTGAAGGGGAAAAGCCCAAGGAGAGAGAGAGAGAGAGAACATGACTTGGTAACCAATTAACAGCAGGAGCAGTTGAAAAGAATCAAAAGGCAGGTAATTATTTCCGCACTTCACACTTCACAGGCTCATTAGAAGAGCTGCTGCTGTGATTATGATGCATCACGTGATCAGAGCTCAATGTGAGTCTAGATTTACGGCAAATATGTGCATTATTAATTCAGATTGTAAACAACGCGCTTTGATATTGCAATAATTATGCTGTTTATGAGTTCAAACACCTTGAACTTTGGTCAGCTGTTGAGGATTATGGAAAAGAAAAAGTTGCCAAAGTGTTTCCAGTTGTGTAACTTAAAACTGAGCGTTTCTCCACCTCATTTTAAGGGGTACACTAACTATGAATACTATTAGCATTTATTCAGAAAAGTGGAATTTTGAGGATGGAGCCATGGATTTTCTAAGGTTAATAAACCCTGAATGACCTGGAACCTGAAATCTTTGTATTCTGATTCATTTCAGCCTTGAAAGCAATCCAGCAGACTTGAATAAACCGGACAAATCCAGCCTGGTGTCTCACTGTTAAACCACAGGATATATGACTCCACTGTCCAGCTTCTCTCTGCAGCAATGTTGTCTGTTTACAGTAATCATGTTAATGTTGTAGAGCTAATGTGGTAATGTTTTATTGATGATACAAAGCTAAACATGGCGTGGAAGTTCCAGTCTGTTGATGATCTTTCCTCACTGTGCATCTCCGCTCCTAATCTGGTTTGTTGAATTTTGACTGAACCCTTGTTGAATTTCTTCAACAAAAGTCCTCCCTGATAGTGAAATATATTTTTAGAGACACTTTTTTTTTTTGCTTGATTAAAATTTGAAAAACACTCAACAAAATGTAACCAACAAATGTCAGCCGTCCTCAGTAAATGAGCAGACGATGAGAAAAGCAATCATACAACAAACTGCACATAAGAAAGGGAAAAGATACAAACATTTAATCTATTTTTCTGACATTTGGTAAATCGCATCGTCTTTAGTCCAAACAGTCATTAATATATTGCAGCAAATGTTGAAGTCGGTTTAAATGAAACTTTTTCTGCTGCTAAGATTTGAACTTAAACTTTTCTGGGTTTCATTCATTATGCAGATTGGATCTGTTATTACCGTATTCAGCCTGCATAATACAACTCATTGAAATGTACAGCAAGTGTCTGACTTTCACTGCAGGCTGCAGGGGAGCAGTGTGGGGAACAAGTCGGAGTTGTGTTGTGTTTAATTATGAATAAAACTCATGGGTCACTTTAGCTGTATGCAAAGTCTAAAAGTTGAACTGCACATTTAAAAAAAAAACTTGAAGGTAGGAGAAACTGTCCATCACCACAAATGCTGATATAAAAACAGAATCCAGGTTAACAGTATCTCAAGCTAGTCTCCAGACAATCACATATTTGATGAGTTTAATAAGTTGAGGTGAGGAAAAAAAGTTTTATGTCAAAATTGAGATTCTTATATATATATATATATATATATATATATATATATAGATATATATATATATATATTTTTTTTTTTTTTTAATGATTTATTGTTGGGCTTTCTATGCCTATAATGGAGAGATAAAACAGTGGATAGAGCCAGAAATCAGGGAGAGAGAGTGGGGAATGACATGCGGGAAAGGAGCCACAGGTGGGATTCGAACCTGGGCCGCCCACTTGGAAGACTACAGCCTTCACACATGGGGAACGCACACTAACCACTGTGCCCCATCTTCTGAGATTTGAAATAGATTCATAACTTCCAAAAATATTTTTTTGGGATAATCAGTCACTCCCTGCTAAGTGCTAAAGCTAGCTCTTTAACTCAGTAGAATGCCAAATGGAGCAGTAAGAAATTCAGCCGGTCTCACAGATGACTGGAGTTGATCCTGAAGGATGTAATTAAAAAATAGACTTGAATCCATGAATCCAAGAATCTAAATCAAATCGAATCATGAGACACCCAAAGATTCCCAGGTCATTAATAAGGTATTGTTATTTGTCGGTGGACACATTTTTCATGTCTACTCAGAAAGAAAACGAAATGTGAGGAGCAGATTTCAGTAGCAGAGGCTTCTCAGACAACCAGCAAACCCCTCAGCAGGGAACATGCATTTGTTATCCTCCCAGCTCGTTGAAAACGTCTGTCACAAGTCACTCATAGCAGCCCACCATGCCTGATTCTCCACTGTCATGGTGATCCCCTGTGCATAATGTTGCCTTAGTTATCACTTTTTCCCAGCACTCGTCCTGTCACTCAAACACCAGAGTTAACCGAGAGAAAGAGAAATGTCAAATGAGTTGTATTTGTGCAGGGCAGATCCCAGGTGAGATACTTGGCATTTGAAGTAAAGAGCAATGAGTGTAATATAACAAATCTAGGATGAATGGAAGACACCTTATCAGCACTGTCTGAGTCTCAAATAAATATACATACTTATTTCTTTGAGCCTTTACCTAAAAAAAAAAGCAGAAACCATATACTTAAACTGTGTGGATAGCAAACTTTCCTTTCAACACATGCTTTAAAATGTCAAGCACTGAACCTAGTGATGCTGTAATAGTGCTAGTCATGGCCCTTCAACCCATCTACCATCTATCTCAGGCCTTTAGTAACCTTACAAAATCCACTGCACAACATCAGAGTCATTTCCATACACAGAAAGCTTAAAAACACACTGAATCTCCCTCTAGACAAAATAATTCCATCTCTTACCAACTCCTTGATGTCGGCTATTACAGCAGATCTACCTGCTTAAATACAGTTGTAACTATGCAGCTATCAAAGCATGGTGATATACTGGACAGTCTTAAAACCTCTCGAGGTAAAAGGTTAGATCCTAGAGCTGGTGTCACAGTTATGGGCCATTAAAGATCCAGTGAAAAAAGCTTCTAGAGAGAGTCACTGTGACAAGCCCCTCGACCTTCTCTGCTTAATATGAAGCATTTAGCTTCTGATGGTAGGTAGATGCATCTTGCTCCTGACAGGCCGGAGATGTCGGAGAGTACTGCTAATGGAAGCTAATGGTCTGCTAAAAGTTCCTCTATAGTGTGGCTGCTGACTCCTGGTTGGCCTGTATGTTCTATAGATGTAGGTCATGGTTGTTGCTATGTGAGTGGAGAATGCTGTGTGATCATGATTCTGTGGGTTAGGGGCAGGTTGGTGCACTCTTTGGTGCGATGTCTCACTTTTTTCTTTGTAAATATCTGGTGTCTTATATGTGTAGTTAGCTAAAGGTGTAGCAAAACACCTAGATACTGCATTGGATGCTCATAGCAAATATGAGCTGTGCCACACAAAGAGAAATGTTTTAAGAAAAAGGTGATGCAAGAAATAAAATCCAGTTCATAGTGACAGAGCACAGACAAAATCAATTGGTGGTTCTCTTTTGAATTTGCATTCTGTAATCGGTTTCTATTTGTCACTTCCATCTGCTCGCAAACAAACAGAAAAACTCCAAACAGCAGCTGCTCTGTGGTGAAATTACAAACAGAGTAAAGAGCTTTAAACTAAGGTTAATGAGCATTCAAACAGAAAAAGTTGGTCTTAAAAAAACGACAGAAGAGGGTGCAGGCAATAAGCCAAAGACATAAGCAACAAAGGAAAACTGTGGAATCTTGACACTCATTTGTCAAGTCAAACTGGGGGATTGAAGCTAAGCTATGCACGGTGTTTTTCACCTTTGTTAGTTTATAGAAAACATGGTAAAGCAGACTTTTCCAACCTTGGGGTTGCATGGAATTCAGTCAGTGTCGCCTGAAATTTGTATTTATTGATCAATAATAATATATAGTATATTCAAATCTATTGAACACAGGCTACTGTGGGCTATAGCCAATGCCAAAACAAGAAACTTGTAAAGTCTTTGCCCATCTCTCATCCTTGTTGCAGTATTGTCATTCCAGCCTTTCTTCCTCTGTCCACAAAAATAAACATGAAGAAGCCAAAATATAGTCTAAGATTAATGTTTACTTGCAACACAGTAGAAAAGCTATTACATGATTGAAAAGAAATTCATTTGACCAAAAAGCTGTATGTGTTTTCGATGAAGTCAAAGTGGGCTCAGGAGCCAAAACAGGTTGGGAACCACTGAGATAAAGACAAGGGACATAAACAGAAATTCACTGTGTTGTGTTTGTCCATATACTCTTTCTCTCTTGTAGACAAAGTAAATTAAAATAAGTCTTTAATATTCATTCCTGCGGGATCTCTATTCGTTTACGTGTGTAAAATGGAAGAAACCATCGTGTAGAGAATGAACAGAGAGAGGTAGAGTTCAAACAGTGTGTTCACTTCATCTATAAATAGCTGTTGTGTCACAGCATAGATGATACTACTATGCATAGTAGTATCATTTTATCAGTAACTGCAGAGAAAGTATCAAAAAATATCAAACATACATTCATTCATCACATTCATTCATTTAAACCTACTGAGAGGAACGTTAGCGATCTTGTTGGCCTTTAGGGAAATGCATGTTTTTAATATTGTTTTTTTCATTTTCATCACAGTAAACGATGTGCAGCCTGAAGAGTTCTTGCAGAAGTGTACTGACCTGTAAAATATGTGAATTAATTTGCAATATTAATTTGAAATATTAAAGCGATCTCTCCTCTACAACTCTATAAAGTTGTGCTTGGCTCTATAATCTTTGACTATTCAAAACAATGCACAGTACACACATGCAAACACACACACACACACACACACACACACACACACACACACACACACACACACACACACACACACACAACCATACACAGTTTTTCAAAGGGCTTTTATATAAAACCAATTTGTTTTGGTGGTGAAAGTAAGCCTGTGGGGCTTCCTATAGGTCAAAGGGCAAACCATGTTTTCATCACAACATGACATTATAAACTAGTTCATGACACATTTACGGTCTGTTCTGTACTGTATACTTATCTTTCTTCACTGGAGACATTACATGAATGGCATTTCATACAAAAACATGAGATAGATGAAAATACAAAGAAATACTACGACAACAGTGTGTCGAAAACAGAAGTGTAACACACTGTACTGTCATATACATGCAGCATTAGCTTACTCATCCATAATACACAGGAAAGGTTCTATTCAACATCAGTGCAATGACCTACATGTATCTACTGTAAAGTGTACTCATAGTGCACTGACCTTTGTCACAGCCAGCAAACATATACTGTACATACAGCAGCCATTAAACACTGACCATGGTGGAAGTGACTGACTAAGTTTGCTAAATGTGGACGAAGTTTGTTTCGTATATCGAGGACATTCATTATTACTGTGTCTGCAATAAAGAATAAAAATAACTGGTAGTTGTTCATAAAGCTGTATTGAATGCACCACTGTACCTTTAGAAATCTTGAAAAGTCTTTCAAGCTCTGCAGCTACACTGGCTTTAAGTTTTACGCCCCCCTTGAAGGTCAAGTTAAAAAAAATATATATATATATATATTTTTTTTTTTTTTTTTTTTTGAGTCTTTTTTGGGGCTTTTTGTGCCTTTATTGTAGGGATATGATAGTAGATAGAGTCTGAAATCAGGGGAAGAAGTCATTTAAGGATACCTTTCCGATAGAAAAGGACAGCTGTCATTAAAAGTAACACATGAACACCAAGATTCCTTCAAGTGTTTGTGTCGGCGTGTGTCCCGGCGTGTGACATGTCCGATGTGGGTCAGACACCTAACCCCAAGTTGTTCCCACTTCCTCATGGCATATAAATGAATGTGTATAAATGGGATCAGTTAATTCTGATGGATACTTTACAAAGCAGCCTCTACATTCAGGGTGTGAATGGGTAGGTGTGACTTGTGGTGTAAAAGCGCTTTGAGTAGTCAAAAGACTAGAAAGTGCTATAGCTCAAGTCCATTTACCATTTCAAAACCTGACCTCCAGATGAGTTTTGATGCGTTTTGTATCCACTGGATTATAATAAAAGCAACTCTGTACTCATGCTGCGTACTGCATATGTTTGTTTTCAGCCGATTAATTGATTCATTTTTTTCTCTCCCTGTACTGAACACTGAGTTCACTACATAAAAGAACAAAATCACATTTAGAAACACTGCCACACAGCAGGTAGGCCTTTTTTTTAGTTTGATGACTAGTTAAAAGTATTTTTCACTTTTGAAGGGGTCTGGCAATCTGCACTTCAATATCCAGTACCTGCTTTCAAAGCAACGGTGGTGGAGATCTAGGGAATCTGGGATGTTTAGAGATGAGGCTGATGTTGCATAGAACTTTTAATCAAAAGTTTAAAATCACTTTATTTGCAATAGTGATTTAGCCAGTGCCAAAGAGAACTCCTGTTTTAATTAGATATCTGCTAATCAAACACAAAACAGACTAGACCAACACCAAATGTGTTTTTGTAAACAACTTAACACTGCCAATGAGACTTTTCCACAGCAGACATCTGGACTTGTTTTAGTCGGAAAAGTACGGATGTTGTTAGTGACATTAATGGTGGCTCTATTCAAGTGCTTCAGTAAGCTCAGGACAGTTATTTTGATTGATCACTTGACCCTTAAAGTGACACAGGCATTAACTAACTTATTCATTAATTGACTTATTCTTTTTATTTGTGCTTACTCGTATGCTTTTCCTGCAGTCCCATGTCAATGTGTCTGCTGGTAAAAAGACAGATTGTTAGCGAGTGAGTCTTTGTTTCACCTTCATCTATCCAGGGAAGTACATGGCACACTTAGGCACATGCTTCTTTTCCAGCCCAGCCCTGCTGCTACCCATATTCACTACTGGGAGCCAGCCAGTAAAACCACAGTCTGTGCTGCTGGCCACAGGAGCAGTTGGGGGTTGCTCTGCTAAAGGGCACCTTGAGCTAATGCTGTCCGGGGGGTGCCAAACAAAAACAATGTTTTTTTTTTTCATTATTTGCCTCAACTAAATGTCTCTAAAGCCAGTGTCATGTGTGTAAGGGTTGCTGCTTAAACAGCTGGCAACACATGCATGGATGCAGCATTTTTTATCTCTTAATACCACAAATGTGGGATTTAAACGGAGAATCAATAGTTTGGAGCTAACTGGAGAATGATAGAAAAGAGAGGAGGAAGAGAGAAGAACAAAGGGAGAATATAAGAAAAGAAAGTACGAGAGACGGAGGAAGTAAGACAGCAAGACAAGCAGAAAAAGAGAGGAGTGTATTCCCAGCACACTCTGCTATGCACAGATATTATTCATTGAAAAGACATAAATACACTCTCAAGTGCACAGCTTTGAGCCACCTGAGACTACACACACACACACACACACACACACACACACACACACACACACACACACAAGACAAGCCTACTATCTGCAAACACAAATCTTGCACATACACACAAACATTTCTCCACCAACAGAAAACACTGTTCAAAGTTGCATGTACATAAATATCATGCACACACATGCCTGCAGAGCTGCACACACAAATACACAACACATTCAGGCACTTCAATACACATTAAGACACACACACACACACACACACACACACACACACACACTCACAAAGAGCGGAAATAAGGAGAGATGAAACCATAGAGGAGGAAGGAGGAGCAGAGTTGAAAAGAATACGGCATGGAAGGAAAACAGCCCGTGAGAGTTATGAGAGGATTACAGGGAAAGACGGAGGGGAGGGGAGAGGAAAGGGAAGAGTGGAAGGAGAGAAAGATGGGAAATAAAATACAGGATGAAGACTTTAGAGATGGATGGAAGAAGGAGAGAGGCACATAAAATGAGAAACAATGGCCAAAGGAGAAATAAATGGAAAGAACAATGACGAAAAGGAAGACAGAGTATAGTTCAAAGAATACAAAAATGACTGAGAAGTATTCATCCGACCATTAAAGGGCGGGTGGGAAAAAAAGGAGAGGAAGAAAAGTGATGGGTGGAGGAGGGACGGGTAGTCACAGATAACACACAGCGCACAATGAAAGTGACAGCTTTGCTCCGAGCCTCACTCGGGCTCACTGTTGTTTCATTATAATCTCATAACTGTCAAATCCAGCAGTAATGGAGAGAGAGAGAGAGAGAGAGAGAGAGAGAGAGAGAGAGAGAGAGGGGGAACTTTTACAGTGAGAGAAACAGTGTAAAAATTGGAAATTAATCCACACGCCTGGTTCAAGCAAGCTCAACGCACATTAGAAGAGGTAGATGGAGGCAAAGGTTGGCACACACGTTTATGCTTAGCTACATCATTTGACACACACACTAACACACATATGTAAGGTGTTCACTTGCTTGCTTCACTTGTTCATTTGCTTATTTGTAGCTGCTTCCCTTCCACTCATTAGTGATTCATTTTTCGACTTCCTCACTTCCTCAGCTGTTCTCCTCATGTAATCACTCATGCACGTTCTTGTCGAGTGATGTCCAGCGCAGTTTCGGCAGATGGCTGTTCGTCATGAGTAACGTGATAACGTTCACTTTCCTTCTCACTCACTTGTTAAATCGGTCATTTGATTGCCCCACATGCTTCTCGTTCACTTTGTTTTTTTTAAATACTCATTCTGTCACTAACTCAGTTGCTGATTCATTTAGTCACTATTTCAGGTGTTCAATTAACACAAAAACTTTTCTCACATATTCATAATGAATCATATCTGTAGTCTCTTTATCTACCAATAACATCACTTCTTTAATCTCTGTCTTACTTACTCACTCGCTCACTAAAACTCAGACTACTCGCTCAGTCTGTCTTCAATACTTTTCTCATGCACTTATTCAGACACTCATTCACTCAATCCTTTGTTTATTGAGTACACTCATTCAGCCCTTTTCACACTAAATCTCTCACTCATTCACTTACTAAATAATTCACTCGCTCACAATCTCAGTTACTTGCCCCACTGATTTGTTCACAGTCTTAACCACCCCTACTCACTCAGTCAACTATCCAAAACAACACCAAAATGAATATGTAAGAGGCGACATCGCCACCAGTGAGGCTGCTATAAAAGCAGTGTAAATAGGGTAGCGGGTCACACACAGTCCCATGACAGCGCTCCTCTATTAAATCTGTCTGACAGAATACAAACACAGCACTAACCCAGCTTTCAAAACAACAGCGCTGCTCTCATTTTATTCCTCTCTTTCAGTTTCTAGGGCTTTGATCATGAGAAGCAAAGCAGCCTGTAAAGCTTTAGGGAAGCCTCTATCTTAAAGCAAAAGCTTGAAAGACAAACAAATACAACAAATAATACACATCAGTGTACAAATTCCAGTTAAATTGCCTCATTTCAAAAAAGTAAAGACACTTTAAAAAGTTAACCATTGGGTGGAAATAACACAGATGACTATATTCTTATGGAGATGAGAAAACCTCAAAACAGCTTCAAATATAAATTCTATAGAGCCAAGACACACTTTAAACTTTTATTCAGATGACATGTGAATTTACCCTGGAGATAAAACTTCCATCTGTCCATTTCAACAGGAAGTATATCCCAACTAGCAAATACTGACATTCTTTACTGAACTGCAAGTGACAGTTATTGGCTCTACTAGTATAGCACCCTTGTTACCCTCCTAAATAGATGGCTTTTACTTGTACAAAATCACTATG
The DNA here is from genome assembly GCF_963584025.1 of Labrus mixtus. Taxonomy (NCBI): domain Eukaryota; kingdom Metazoa; phylum Chordata; class Actinopteri; order Labriformes; family Labridae; genus Labrus; species Labrus mixtus. The sequence goes on along the minus strand of NC_083626.1, from coordinate 4,240,037 downwards.
GCAACTTAGCCAAGTTCATCTGTCAATCAAAGGTGTGTGATATTGTGAAATCAATCACCACTCTATTTCTCCGCTTGCAAAATTCTCATTGCCATGCCCAAACTGCCTGCAGTAGCAAAATGCTGACTTTAAGATGTGATGTGGAAAAACTACTAATATGGCTAATTATGGTCAGTTATCTCACATTGATGAAATGTCTTCCAAATGATATTACATCTTTTACACTTTATTCACATTTTCCCCCTTTTTGGTGTGTCATCTTTTCTTACACAAAATCCATATTAAACACTCAGAAAAATGTTATTAAATTTCATTTTTTTCACATTTACATCTTCCTTTCCTCATTTTTTAACTCACAAAGCCGACTAGCATACAACTCGTCACCGTATTTTCAGGAAAAATCTAACAAAGTAAAAGCTCGATCTCATTCTGAATGTCACAAGCACAAGTACACACAATTTATCCCAAGAGCTTTCACACTGAGGGACTTAAAGGGATGTATTAACATTACATTACTCTTAAAGGGTCTAAATGTAGCTTGTGTATTAATGTCTGAGACAGAGGTACTACAGCTGGGCTTGGATTCTCATTTTTCAAGAAGCCCGGTTCATCATGCATCCCTTTAAGCACACGTGAAGAAATAGGAGGAGAAAAAAATAAAAAGCAATTCCCAGAGCTTGAACAAATGTCATCTCGTCTTATCACTCACAACCCACTCTTACTCGCACTCAAACCTGTGGAGTCGGACTGCTTATCTTCACAGTATTTGTTACAGAGAATAAAGCAACAGGGGAGTCTGAAGTTACTGCACCACACACATACAAAGACTCACAATCCCTCCCATCCTTTCCCCCCATTTTTTCCCCTTCACGGTCTCTTACCTGTGACGGTGATCAGCATGGGAGCCACCAGCGGCCTGTTGTTATCCAGTTTTCGGCTCAGTCGGATCTCTCCACTGGTATGATTCAGAAGCAACAGGTGAAGCTCGTTCCCTCGGTCGATGGTGTAGTACAGCCTGTCTGACACATCGGGATCGTGGGCAGGTACTCTCCCAATTACACCATTGGGGAAACTGTTGGAACGGTTGGACACGAAGTTGTTGAAGATGATTTGGAAGTCCCGCAGAGTGGGTCTGTTGTCATTCTGGTCAACCAATCGGATACGAACAGTAGCCCGGCTGACTAGAGGTGCTGAGGTGGCCTGGACTACAATGACATACTCGTTGCGGGCTTCATAGTCAAGATCGATGAGTGAAGTGAGCTCCCCTGAAAAGATGTCCATCTGAAAGATCTCGGGGATGTTTCCCTCCACAATCTGGTACATGATCTGAGCATTGGCGCCCTCGTCAGGGTCAGTGGCTGTGATCTGGGCCACTACAGAGCCCACTGCACTATTCTCTTTTACAAGAACCTCAAAGTCATCAGCAGGGAAGACAGGTGCATTGTCATTCACATCTAGGACCGTCACTTGGATGTGCACTGGGGTTTTTTGAGGCGGTACACCACGATCCACTGCATAGGCTGTGAGCTCATAGAATGGAACGCTCTCGCGGTCCAAACGTCGAACAGTGCGCAAGATTCCAGATGTAGGCTCAATGGTAAAGTCTCCGTCCCCATCCTCACCATTTTGGAAGGTGTACTGAACGCGACCATTGGCGTGCGCATCGCGGTCAGTAGCAGAGATTTGGAGGACACTGGTGAAAGGAGGGGCGTCTTCGCTCACTGTTCCCTGGTACCTGGGGCTGAGGAACTGAGGTGCATTGTCGTTCACATCATTCACATTCACCTCAACATATGTTGTGTCTGATTTTTGTGGTATGCCATTGTCTTTAGCCGTTATAGCCAGAGTGTAGGTCATCTGGTCCTCATAGTCGAGCTCTGCCTGGAGTGTTATAGCCCCTGTGGAAGTGTCAATGCGGAACTGTGGGATGTTGTCCTCGAGGAAGTATGTGATTCGAGCATTTTCACCAACATCATCATCAGTGGCACTGATCACGACTACAGTGCTCCCAGGTGGTCTGTCCTCATTCACACTAACAGAGTAGTGGGCACTCTGAAATACTGGCCTGTGTGTGTTGGCATCTGTGATGTTGATGTGCACCTGACAGGTGTCGTGCAGTGTGCGGTCTGAGGCAGTGACTGTTAGAACGTACCTCCGCTCCTGTTTGTAGTCCAACGGGAGGGCTAATGAAAGAAGTCCAGACCCTCCTGCTGTGCTGATGGCAAAACGGTTTCTGGTGTTTCCTCCTGTTATCTGATAGGTCACAGCACTGTTGACATCACGATCCACAGCGGTGACGGTCACGACACTGGTGCCAACTGCTGCATCCTCATTCAGGCGAGAATAGTACTCCTTTTGAAGGAACTCTGGGCGGTTGTCGTTAACATCCATCACTGTTATTGTAACACTCGCTGTGGCAGAAAGTGGGGGCATGCCATAATCCCTGGCCTCCACACCGAAGAAATAATGCTCTACAGATTCTCGGTCCAGAATGGTCTTCACAGTGACCCAGCCTGTTGCAGAGTTGATAATGAATGGCGTGTCAGAGCTGGTGCCAGTCAACCTGTACTCCAGGCGGGCATTATCACCAGAGTCAGTATCAATGGCCTGAATGTGGAGGATGGAACTACCAATTGGGGCGCTCTCAAGGACAGATGCCTGGAACGGTGTGGAGACAAAGATGGGTGGGTTGTCGTTGACATCCGTCACCTGTACACTGACAATACCGGTGTTGTTGGAAAGTGGTGGTCGGCCATTGTCCTGTGCACGAACACGGAGCGTATACTCCCGCTCTGACTCATAGTCCAAAGGTGCCACAACATTAATCTCTCCAGTGACACTGTCGATAGAAAACTGTCCACGGCTGTTACCGCTGATAATGTTATAGTGAACAGCAGCGTTACTGTCCTTGTCCCGGTCTGTGGCACTCACACGCAGTATCTCAGAGTGAGGCCTTACATCCTCCCTCACTGCTACTACATAGCGCTTCTCACTGAACTGTGGCACATTATCGTTTTCATCCAGCACAGTGATAAAAACTTTGACAGTCACAGAGCGTGGCCCTGGTTCCTTCCCCTGGTCACTGGCCTCCACTTGGAGTGTGTAGTGCTCGTTTGTTTCCCGGTCCACTGCTCCACGGGTGGTAATAAGGCCAGAGCGAGGGTCAATCTCAAAGGCTGCTCTTGCAATAACAGCAGAGTCACCTACAAAGCGGTAACGGATATTGGCATTGGAAGGGGAGTCTAAGTCGGTCGCTCTGAGCTGCAAGATGGGATACCCCTCCTCTACATTCTCCCTGATCGTCTCCCTGTACTCTGCCTGCTCAAAAATGGGAGCATGGTCATTCCGGTCTGCTATAGTAATAGCAACCATCGTGGTGCCAGAGAGGCGTGAGGAGCCAAAATCTGTCGCTGTGACTCGGAAGTAATGCAAGTCCATGTGTTCTCTGTCCAGAATCTGAGTGGTTGTGATGAGACCTGTGTCTGGGTGGATGTGGAAGTAGTCGGATGATCGGCTGTTCATGTGTGGGGCCATTGTGTATCTCACCCTGCCTGCGTCTCCTGCATCCGGGTCTGAGGCGGACATGACAATGACTGCGGTGCCGGGTGGTTGGTTTTCAGCTACTTGGACTTGATAGTTATACTGGGGGAAATGGGGGTGTCTATTTGCTGCACGCCGTGAGCGAGGCCATGGCATCAGAATCTTCCTCCCCCTATCACCCTGTGAGGTTTCATCATCTGCTACTATTATCAGTCGCTCCAGACTCCTCTCTCCCCTTGAACTGTGCCTCTCCTCCTCCTCCTCCTCCTCCTCTCCCCCCCTCTTATCCCCCTTTCCCACCTCGTGGCTTTCATCTGCCTGGCTCTCTTCTTTCCCCATCCTGCTATGTGCTTGTGTGATGGTGCTGATGCTACTGGCCCTATCCTGACCCTTCCCTCCCTCTGCCTCTCTCTCCTCTGCCTGGCTTGCCTTTGTTATTACCCTTTCCCTCTCCCACTCCTCCTCCTCCTCTTGCTCTTCTCCCCCTGTTTCTCTCCCTGCCATGAGCCGCGCCTCTCTTTCGCCCACCCCCACCTGTAATTTCCCTCCCCCAACAGCGGCGGACCCCTCCAAGCCCTCTCCTTCCTTCTCTGCACCCCTCTCCCTTTCTCCCTCAGCCCCCATCTGCTGCCTCTCTGAGTGTCTGACACCTTCTAGCTCTAATGGCACTTGCTTACCGGATTTTAATTGCATATGTGCGTGATTCCCTTGCTCGGTGGGTGAACAGTCGCTGGAGATGCTGTCAGCGCACCCTGCGTTTACCATTTCTCGCAGCGCACTCTCCCATAGGTCCAGCTGTTCTTTTTGACCACGCCACGGCGATTTTTCCGTTTCAGATGTATGACTGTATCCGTCAGCCTCCTCGTTTCCCTCCTTTTTAATGTTGTTGTTACTGTTAGTGTTAAATTTGCTCCACAAATACACACGTTGAGAGTCGAGGGGAGCTGTCCATAGTGCTGAAATCACTTCTCGAGGAGATGGCATGTGAAGCGAGAGAGCGGAGTCACCCTGCCATGTGGTCAGGTTAATTTCCGAGAAAAACGAGAAGTGATTTGTTGTGGAGTGCTCGGGCTGAGTGAGAGGACGCGGTGTAATTGCCAGTGCTGAGCGAGACGTGGCTGACACGTCACCGGGTAAAGTAACGGGAAACTTAGCAGGCGAGAAAAACACTGAGTCACCAGCAGGCTCTGGAGCTGAAGTTGCGTTTACTTCTTCAGCAGAGAAACGCGGTCTGGATGGTTTCACACTCTCTGCGTAACCGCCTGTTTGTGTGTGAGGGGGCGTAGTGACTATCGGGCCAGGATATTTTGATGTGATTTCAGGAATTGCGCTTTTCCTCGAGAGAAAATGTTGGCCTGGAGTCTCTGTTGTGCTGCTGGGGGTAAATTGGATGAGGACATTCCTCTGAGCTATGCCTCCCTCCGGGGCCATAAACGCAGCTAAATAACCATCCCCCTTTTCTGCTCTCCCCAAACAACCAAAGCAACCACCGGGAACCTTACTGTTTTCTCCTCGGGTTGGACTGCTCTGCCCTCTGGTTGCTGGTACTGATTTCCCATGCTGAAGCTCATTATCAGCCCTACATGGAAAAGTCAGAATCGGAAAAGCCAAATCATTATCCGGATAATTGGATAAATTAATGCATTTGCTGCCTCGATGCCGCCCTTCCTCTCTTCCATCTCCCCCCTCCCTTCTCTCTTCAACAAGCCACAAACTGTTAGAACTTGCTTTTGGGTCACGGTCAAGGAGTCCACAGTAATCTAGGTGTGTCCTGATACTGGGGTTAATCGCCGCCCGGGCATTACATCTGCACGCTTCCCTCTCTTCCTCCACATCTCCCCCTCTCTTCCTCCCCCTCTCCCTCTCTCTGCTCCTAATGCACCCAGTCAAACTGCTATCATCACCCCCCTCTCTGATGCTGCTGGGATCGATAACATTGTGCCTGCCCAAATGAGAACAATTAACAGCCCTCCTGTCCATGCTGGCTGAGCCCCCATCAGCATCCCGATCCCTGCTGTTGTTGCTGTTCCTATAAACTGGATGCGGCTGATTTTGATCAGTGAAGCCGGTCTGGGAGGAATAAAAAGCTGATGAATGAAGAATTTTGTCCAATTTTGATCTCTTGATACAGCCTGAATTGATGTTGGATTTTGAGGTGTAGTTTGAAGCCTGACAATGTAGTAAGCTATACCCAGAAAGAGGATGAAAGCAACAAGAGAAACAGGATGGCACGGGGCCAGAAGACATGTTGCCAGACGGGGAGCGGGCTTGTTTGTTGTGGCTTGACCTGTAAAGATGCCTTGGTGTCAGGGAGCACCATGTCGCAGAGAGCATCCTCACCTCACAAGCCCTCTCCCCTCTCATCTTTCCACTTCCGGGTGCCCGGCACAGGCCAAAGGCGTGCACAAAGGCTCCGGCGGCGCCACGTTTGGCGAGGTGTGGCCACGACGCCGGCCACCGTTGTGCGCACACTCTAGTCCTTTGTACTGCCCGTTTTTTGACGTTCAGAACCGGCGAGGAGGTGAAGGCAGGTGAGGCGGGAGGAGAAACAACGCCCTTCCTCCTCATCCTCTCTCTCTCCACTCCCTCTCCTCCGCCGACGCCATCAGAGCTCGACTTGCTCCTTACACCTGGGAGGAGAGGAGGGGGAGGCGTTGGTGGAGCCGGAGGGCCGTTTCCACTCCTCCATAACGTCCCGACTTCATTAAGTCTCTCCCTCCATATCCCCCTCGTCCCATCCCGGTGATATCCGCCCCGCGTCCGTCCTGCATGCTGAAATCCAGAGCATCCTCCAGACTGTATCCACTCTTCGGTCCACCTGCTTGGGCGTAGATTCCAGCTGCCCCTCCGCGACTCCCCTGCACTCTCGCACTTCTGCTGCTGAAACTGCTGGCTCAATTTACCGGCGTCTCGGTAGCAGAGGCCCGGGGTCCACCGGTGGGAAGCCCCTCCTGTATTCCCCGTCCCCGGGGTGAGGGCAAACAAAGGGCCGAGGAGAAGCAGGTGGAGTGCCAAAGAAGAGAGCAGGAGCGAGGTGAAGCCCGGTAGCGGTGCAGCCATTTAGTCTCTTCCTTTCTCTGCCTCTCCCCTCCTTTCTCCCTCTTCCACCTTTGCCTATTCTCCTTCTTTCGCTCACGAGTGCGTCCTCCCGTCTCCCTGTTACCTCACTCTCTCCCTCGTTCTGGCTAGGTGGCCAGTTCCAGGACTGCCGGCACCGCCCGACACCTTCCCCCAGGCTCCCCCGTCTCTCCGTCGGCCTGGAGAGTTGGCATCTACCCGCTGAGGTCCGTGGAGCAGGAGGTCTCAGCGTTAGGAGCGGCGCGGCAGCAGCATTTCTCCTCCCGTTCATTCACATCCAACATGGCTCACACACTCTCACCGACTGACTGGCTGGCTCACACGTTACCCTCTGAGAGTGTGTATGTGTGTGTGCGCGCTCTTCAAGCAGTGCCGGCACAGCCCGGTAGACTATCCATCCATCCTCACACACAGTCACACTCTCCTCCTCTCTCTTTTTCTACCCCTCCCCCTATTGCTCCCGTCTCTCTCTCTCTCTCTCTCTCTCTCTCTCTCTCTCTCTCTCTCTCTCATTCCTCTAATGGTTGGCTCCGGTGCGCGGGGCTGTTACACAGTACCCGCGGCGGCAGCCATATCAACAACTGGAATAGGAGGGGGACAGTTGCCTGTATTTTACACAATCATACCGTCATCACCGTATCATCAGAAGAATTATCCTCCATACAAAAGCCCTGCAGGTTTACCTTTACAAGGGCTAAACACAGAAAAACACAACGATGCTGCAGATTCTTATAAATTAAGCCTATTTATGAGATTCTAATATTAACAATGTAATACAATTGTGCAACAGTGAAATTGCTTTTTCATAAATGGGAGAAAATCTCTTCCAAACTTTACGAAAAGAGCGTAAACAATATCAAGATTTTTGTCAAATCTATTTTGATAAAGCACTTGAATTTATTGGTATAGGCCTTCGTGTTTTTTATCTGTTTCTTTTCTTAATCCAACCTTTTGGAACGCATTTAGCTGTTAAAGACATTGTTTTACGTTGTGATATCACTCAAGCTGAACAGAACACAGTATATTCCTGTCCACTGATGTAATCTCTGAGCGTCAGGTTAGCTCGATTCTTAAGTGACGTCATCTCCCGTATTACCACCCATGAGTAATTCCCCCTCTCTCCACACACACGCGCACACACCCACTCACACATGCACACGCACATAGACATTTCAGTTCACTGACTTTAGTATGAATAATGTTTTGTGGAAGAATAGACTACACCATGTTTTAGAGGCCATAATAGTGCCATAGGGATACATTTATTTGCTTTTGTGTTATAGAAATTGTATATAGATTTAGTTTGTCATTTGTCATTTAAGAGCCACGGGCACGTGCGTGCAATCCAGCAATCATCCCAATTTAACACTAATTTGCGCCTGGCTAAATGGACAGATATATTTCCTGATACTTGTTGAAAAAAAAAATCCCATTATGCAAATGTGTAGTGTACAAATGTCCGCCAACATTCACTCACCATCTCCCCATTCAATCCCAATTTATAATGCCGGATGGGTGTTGTGTGGCTTTTCTAATAACACGGTGGGAATTGAATATGATTTCTTCCTGTGGCTTATGGGAGGAGAAACACAAGGCGTGTCAGTCGGGGACTCCGTGCATCAGCGCCCAGAGAGGCTGAGGAAGCAGCCAAATCTAAGGCCCGTGTTGCGCGACCGAGCATGTGCGTGCACAGGCGTGTCTCATCCCCCTGTGTCTGTGTACTGTGCACATACTAGAGGATTCTGTTTTTTTTTCTCATGCCTAAAAAAATCCCAGTCCATTACTTAGGATCAAGATACCAATGTTCTGCGTCGTTGGATGATTGACAGTGAGGCCTGCCTAAAGGTCAAAATGCTTGGTTCTCCTATTTAGTTTTTATTCAATCAGATACCAAAAAAGTTGCAAACATGAATCCATATTGGTTTTCTTTTAAGTTCTACTATGCATCCTTTTTACAAATTTCAGAAACAATCATTTTGGTACCTAACAAAACCCAGGAACATTTTAACAACCAGCTCCAGTGCCATTATAGAGTTTACATTGCACATAATGATGTTGTTTTTTATTCTGAAGGAAAATGATTGCTGAAAGCTATTCCAATTTAGTGGAAGATTTACATCCAGCTTGACACACTGAAGTGCTCTTGCTGCTGTGCTGCTAAAAGAAACAAAGGCACATTATTCGTCCCATGCTATCTTAACTAAATCTCACTTTTTGGTCAAAATATGTTTAAACTAAATAACAGGCAAGACTTACAGTACTGTGGCATGGCAGTGGGTTTCTGTGTGTGTGTATCCCAGTCTGTTTGGATCTCTGTCTGGTTTTTTTTTCCTCAGAGCTGGAGGAAGCTTGGAGCACTGCCAGAGAAATATGGTGCTCCAAAATGCATATCCTCCTTTTCCAAATAAGATTTGAACGCACAAAAAAGCCCCTGAATCCCACCATCCTCCTTTTCCTCCTATCCCTATGTAGTTGTCAGCATCCTCCCTCCAGCCTTGAGCACCATCACCAGGTTTCTTTATCATTCAGATGCCCCCACATGCCTCAGTCAGTCAGTCAGTCAGTGTGATTACTGTGAAATGTAGGTTATTGTGGCGCAGGCTGGCTGCGTTAACAGGATTTGGAACGGGTGCGTGTCGGGTGAGCATGAGAACGTCTAGACAGGTTGTGACTAGGCAGTGTGGTAGATTTATTACATTCTACCCATGCAGTAATGATAGATCTGATGTAATGATACCTTTTTCCAGATAGGTAGGGGAAGTTTTCTTTTTCTTCGCCAGCCATCACAGAGAGGTCAGTGGTCGAAGCGACCCCCTGGAGGTGTAATGGATTTAATGAGTGAAACAAGTGCACTTCACTGGATGATAGAGCTCCAGTTCTCTCGGCTGGATTGAGGTCTTTCTTCTTGCTACTCTGCGCCCCAAATTTCTGAATAGAAATAGACAGTACATTGTTACAATGCTCCACACTGGGTAATTAACACTGTCAGGCTTCACATTACTGTTTCAATTTCAGTGATTCTAGCAATTACCAGTAATTGAATTGTATTTTTATCATTGTCTCTCTGTGTGAGAATACAGCTCAGTTAAGCAAAAACTGTAGAATACTTCATGTGTCCTGAGTGAAATGATGAAGAGAAAGAATTCATGTTCACCTGAGGGAATCTGTTTTTTTTAACCTTTTCTTTTGTGCTTCAACACGACAACAGCATTGGTTATCATAAAGAGTTTGTTTTCTCTGGAAAGCTAAAAAAAGAAATAAAACATTTCCGCAGCAAATTTTTGGTGAAGTTGGCAAATCCAGTGACCGTAATGTTGACGCAATTGAAAAAGAAAAAAAAGTTCAGAAATTGAGCCCTCCTATATTAAATATTAGGCAGCACACACAGCAGACTGGAAGCAGCAGGAGGCAGAGGGGATTACACAACATATTTTGCAACCAAAATATTCCCAATCCACATTAAGGGATATAAAAACTACTTTAATCCTTGAATGTCCTTGAAAGTCTTTGAGTTATTAATAGCCCTGGGTCTTTCGGGGGGAGTAATATCCAGACAGTGTTGAATCCACCAGAGAAAATTCTGGAGTGAAGTCATTCTGATTCATTTTCAGGAAGATTGGCGGTTAATTACAAAGGATGGAAACTAGAATAATGGGAAAAATTGACGAGTTTCTTTGGTAATTTAGTGAATCATTGGGGTATAAATAGACTCAGATCATCAATTTGTGTGATCTGAGTGTATTGCAATGGTGACGATTTTGATTGAACTTGGTTGTTGTTAGAAGTAGTGTGTGCTGGTAAAATATGAATCTATATTAAGGCCTGAATGAAGAGAAACTGATCTTACATTGCCACTTTAAATCTCTGTATATAAAATACATACAGTATGCTTATAGGCCCATTAAACTATTCACACTTCCAGCTATAAATTACAGTTACAAGCGTACATTTCTTCAGTGTCCAAGTTGTTTATTCTGATTGACATTTGGACATACTAGCTGCAGATGACATCATAGGCCTTCAGAGCTTGAAGAATCCAAAGTGCATCCTTGAAAACATATACATTAAAGTCCTGCCTGTCAAGACACATTTAAAGTGACTGTGAGGTACTTTTTGTTTGTGTCAGTCATGGGGAACCCTTTAGACTTCTGATCCTGTCATGTAGACGTTTAAAAAAAAAAAAACTCCTGCTGTCTTTTAACCATCAAACACATCACTCACTGCGAGTCCTTTCTGTGGAAAATCTGCACAGACTTGTAGTCTTCATGCAGCAGATTGCTTCGTCTAACACTGACAATAACAATAACAACATAGTCAATCTTTCTAATTGTCTGGTCCTTTTTTTTCTTGTATCCATATTAAGAATCATAACCAGTCATAGCCCTCTCACCAGAGCTTTAACTCTGATTTAAATCAACTGGGACTGATCCGTGCTTGTTTCTGAGCACTGTTTCTGCTCTAATTAAGCCAACAAAATCATCGAGATTTCCTACTTGGATAAACACATGAATTCATATGACTTTTTATTTTGTTTAAAACATATATTGGCAGGACTTTACACTCAGGGGTGTAACTGTTTCATGTCTCCCCTCATTTTTATGCTGAGCAACTTGTCGGATTAATTAGGTTGAGTACAAGTCTAATAGATGGAGTGTTGAGTGACGGCAAGCAGGGACTGTTGTGCCACTTAGAGCTGTTTATAATGGATCAGAGAGACTGGATGGACTATAAACACTAAACGATAGTGACTGACAGGCAGTAACTACAGCACCCTGTGGGGCTCTGACATCAGAGGGAGCGAGAAAGATGGGGCATGATGGGACTAGAGTGTACGAGGGAGAGAGAGGTGGAGGAGGGGGAGGGATGGGAGAGACAGGGAGGTAGGGGAAAAGATAGAAAGAAGGGAGGAAGGTGTAGAAAGTAAAGCCACTGGAAAATAGGCAACTGGGAAAAAGCGTCTGGCTGCAGTAAAGGTTTTTTTTTATGATGCCTGTCTGTGAAATGTCCAAGTTTTCACACATAAATTGAAGCTGGATGTTGAAATTCAGGAGAGTAGGTAAACTTCATTGATATAGCAAATTGGATTTCGAAAAACTAAATTATTTAGAAAAACACAGAAGGCAAAAAGAACACACTTTTTAAATTATGTAAGGCGGTTTATGTAACTTATAATTAAAAAGAACAACATGATTATTCCTCATCTCACTGAAAACACAACTTGAAGAAAAACCTACTATGTGCACACTAAAGTAAATACCTCCGCCCACACGCTTGGTGATGGGTTTGCACTCTATATTTGTTTTATACATTATGAAAAAATGTCATAACCTTTTGCTTGCCAAGGCCCGGAGTGGTACAGCTAACAGTCTTGGAAATGTCATTGGGTCCTGATGGAGGCATCGCTGGGCCACCTTTTCCAGAATGTCAACGCTATGTCCTGTTCACACACATACAAATTAATTATTATAAACATAAAAGCATATTATCTTTACAATGCTGTCACAGACATGAGGATTCTTCTCTAATTCTCCACCTTTCCTTTGTTAGATTTCTTCAGAGATGTTCAGAAAACATATCTCAGCATATTCAAGTTTATTCTCATACATAGAGTGAAAATAAGAACGATTCAGAAAACAGTCATATTTATCTGACAAATGCCCAACCAAGTGTTGTTAAATGTCCATCCATCCATTATCTATACTGCTTTTCCCGTTCGGGGTCATGGGGGGTGCTAGAGTACATCCCTGATGTCATTGGGCGAGAGGCGAGGTACACCATGGACTGTTCACCAGTCAATCACAGAACTGACATATAAAAACAGATAACCAGCAACACTCACATTCACACCTACAGGTAATGTAGAGTCATCAATTAACCTAATGAGCATGTCTTTGGACTGCGGGAGGAAGCCGGAGTAAGCAGAGAGAACCAACACATGCACGGGGAGAACATGCAGACTCCACATAGAGAGAGGCTCCTATCTGAAGGGGTTTCCAATTAGGACCTACTCTCTGTGAGGCAACGCTAACCACTGCACTACCGGGTATTATTACATGTCATTGTCTTTTAAACATTTGGTGGCATGGAGTAAGTGTGAAGGCTTGCCTCCTTTTTCATTGATACTTTTGTTTTGATGGGCCTGCACTATCCTCCTTCAATTTGAATTCACTGTCATTGCAAATTGACTGCAAAACTACAGGGCTGCTAAATCTTTAAAGTGTCAAAAAGTATTAAGGGAACTGTTGATCTAATGTGTGTGTGTGTGTGTGTGTGTGTGTGTGTGTGTGCGCGTGTGTGTGTGTGTGTGTGTGTGTGTGTGTGTGTGTGTGTGTGTGTGTGTGTGTGTGTGTGTGTGTGTGTGTGTGCGCGCATTGAGAAATACAATGTACAACCTAATGTAATACAACTTAGTGAAATTAGAAAGTCCCGAGGCAGTGAATAAGGAATGATACAAGTAGCCTATCTTCTTGGATTTAAAGCAATTTTTAGGAACTTGTGGTTTGAGTTGATTCCGGTGCCCCCTGTGGACATAGTCATATCTTTTATTGTTGCTGTAACAGTCAAACATATTACCTGTCAAAGATCTTTGCAGAGGGAAATGTAGAAAAGCAATATGCTTTATATCATGTTGCCTGACGCCTACCCTGCATCATCATTTCAGACTTTTAAAAAACTGTAATGAAATAATCAGTCTTGTCACTGATGGTCCCGTTTCCTTTTTTAGGTCATAAAGAGGCATCAATACTCATTTCAAACTGATTTTCCAAGATTAAAAAATATCCTTGAGCATTAAATGCAGGAAAGCAGGAGGTGGATAACCACGCATATGCAAAAGGTCATTAAGACATTGTTTGGTAAGAATGAGTATTTATTTGTATTACGAAGATAATATTAAATTAGTTTTGCCTTTTAATTCTTGTGAAGCTGTGATTGACTAAAATAATTTTGGGTTTGGCTAAATGACTGTTGAAAGGGTGACCATGCTGTTTATTATGTATGTTCTGGTAGTTCAGATAAGCAGTTTGTTTATGCTTATGTGGCTGTAAGGTCAGGGTGTGTTAAGTATGCATATATGACTTTGTGTATGAATTTGTATGACTATATGCATGCAAGACCCCAGGAGGAATAACCAATGCATATGTGAATGTTAAAGAGATCCTAATTAGAGAAAGACAGTCAAAATGTGCACACACAAAAACCCAGAAACAATAGCTTACAAAGACAGTTAGGTGACAAGTTAGGGGATGACTGATTGACATAAGACAGAGAGAAATGATTCTGAGAGGTGAGGCATGGAGGCTAAATGTAAATGTCTGAGACGAATGCTTTAATAACAAACACTGATCGACAGCAGCCAAGGCCTCTGCGACACATACGCCGTCTCATTCAGGTCTATGTAATTACATTAGGCAATTTAATTATCCAATTCCAAGCTATGAAAATCCAATTTAAAGATTGAAGCCTTGACAGGTGTATATGGACCAGACTCAATGTAACTACAAGCCTTGATACGTGAGGAAAGCTTTGAAGGTTAAGGCCCATTTCACAGCCCCAATAACCTCATAAAGTCAGAAGGACGAAGGATGAAGCAATGTTGGCCAGTCTCTGCAAACACACACACACACACACACACACACACACACACACACACACACACACACACACACACACACACACACACACACACACTCACGCTCACACACACAAACACGTCCTTCATAAACACAAACAGTAAGCATCTGTTCAGTGCATCCCACTAGTTTGTTGATTTTAAGGAATCACTTGACGATTTGGCATAATGTCTCTTTTAAATTCTACCACTAAAGCAGGTCAGTGTGCAGACCTAACCACCTTCACTTGGTGTGGCCCACCTGGGGCACTGACTTATGCAGGGGTGGCACGGAGTTCGAGGGCACATGAATGCAAATTAATGTGTTTTGTTTTTTTCCCTTTCTATCCCCACCAATGATACGAACTTGTAAGTAACACAATTTGGGAACATATAAATCTTCTTAGCTTGATTCTTTAGGGACTCAAAAAAAAGATGTATGTGCAAAGTCACAATTTCAAGTACCTCCTCCTTGGATTATTTTATAATCCAAAGAGCTAAGTATTTATTGACAACTGAAAGTACTATCATCAGCCTGTTGAAAACAACCAGAATAGTTTTCATGTATTTAAGTCCCACCTCTGAATAGGCAAATAGCCAATCATAGTTTTGGATTTTGGGGTGGCACCTGGGTAGGCCAATCAGATTTCAAGGGGGGCCCATGACACCCCTGGCAACCCCTCTGGACGTGTTCCTGCACTAAAGCACAATGAATTGAAATTCAACATAAAAATGTATCATGTACTTCTCAATTTATCTCACCTAAGCTTAAAGATTTTTCTGAAAATAACAACCTGTATGATTTTATATGTCAGTGTAAAGTGGAGGCACCAACTCCAAAACCTGATGTTTAAATTCATTTTTCAGGTAGCCATTAATGAAAGCTATAGCTGTCATTCAATTGAGTCGGGGAACTTTTTTTCTTTAGCTGGTTTTCGCTCATTCAGGACCATGGGCAGCTACCTGCTTCAAAGTCTTCAACAGTGTATCAAAAAGAGAAGCAGAATATGTTGCCTATGATTTCTGAGCTCTGCTCCATCTCACTCGGCGTTTTTACTTCTTTTGATAGCCAATCTTTACAGTTCTATGTCTAGAAACTTGATAAAGGAAACTAGTCCAGTTTACGTCAGGATGTTTGCTTCGGCAGTATCTAGAAAATGAAGCGTCTGACTATGGAGCCCAATTCATTTCATGATTCAGAGTGACGCCTGTGATACTGCTTACCAAAGAGTCAGAACTGAGTAGACCTAATTCAAATGAGAAAATCTTATTCTCAGTTTAGCTGAGGTAATGTGGGTCAGGAAAAGCTGGATCCTGCTGCTGATCCACACTGCCTTCTGCTCTGCAAACCATTAATAGTTGCGTTTATGCACAAATACACCAAATATATAACTCTGGCAAATAATGCCACTGTTCCAGGCTAAATATTTCCAGATGTTTTGCTAACTTCTCTGTCCTACTGAGTGCATCTGGAGTAAAAGCTCCTGATAGAAACTATTACATGGTAAATGAAGCGAATTAACGGTTTATGAATAACACTGGTGCAAGTTTCTTGGTGCTTAATCTGATGAAAATTGTGAGTCTCGTTGACCAGCAGACCGTATGAAAATCAGCTTTTAAAATAGGACTGCCAGTGTGCCGCATGTTATAACCAAGCATCACATTAAATCAGAGGAGGCGGAGAACGGGATTTCATCTGCATTTTAAAATCTGCTCTGCTTGGGGGAGCTCTACAACATTCATACAATATCTTGTATGTCACACACGATATCTGGAATGCTGTGAATTGGATTTTCACAGGCCCTTAGGGAATTAATCATATCAATGTTCTACTGTGGAAGAAACCTTTTAATGTTTGTTTTCATGTTCGATCTCACCACTGTGCTCTTATATTTCCAAAACAACAGACATCCCCCCATTGAAAGCTTTGAAGGCTTCTTTTTGTCATTCATATGTGAGCTGTGAGAGCTGACATCCCAGGCTTGATCTACAATTACAGCTTAGAAATACAGTGGCACATCTGTTGCTGCTGGGGTTTTAGCATTTATCAGGAATGACACGTTTTATGTTGCTATGATTGTTAACGAGTACAGTGTGCCGACTTAGTGTTTATTGGGACCTGTTACAGAGGATTTGTTTTGACGCCTGGGGCACCAGTGCATATATGTGTGTTTGTGTATGCACGCTTTTGGCCGGCCAGTTGGCCTCTGTGTGCTGAGGGATCGATAACCGGCTGACTCCTCCCGGGAAGTCTCCTCACTGCCTCGAGCCTGCAGGCAGGGGCCCGCGTGCTTTCTGTCTGTGTGAGTTTCCATGGGAACAGTTGGCAAAAGTGTGTGTGCATATGTGTGTGTGTGTGTGTGTGTGTGTGGGTGTGTGTGTGTGTGTGTGTGTGTGTGTTAGGCTGAGGGGGTACACTGAGACTGGTGGATGACTGCTGTTGCTGTATGTGTGTGTTGAGAGAGAGAGACAGAAGGGAGAAGAAAGGGAGCAAAGAGGTTGAGGGAGATGACAAAAAAGGAAAGCAAGACAGAGAGGGAAGCCTAGTACAAAGGACACATACACACATATGCAACCACACACATGAACTCACAAAGAGACAGAATTTTACCAGCATAAAGAAAACACAGGAGTAAAAAAAAAAAGAGAGAGGGGCTTCACAGATAAGGTCGTCCTGTGTCCTCATTGCTTTTTCCCTCTCGCATAAAACTCCCCTTTAATTGCCTGCTGCCCTCGGCCTTTTGCCTCTCTGCTGGTCCATCCCACAGGGGGTTTGGGGGGGGTGGAGGGGGGGGGGGGGCTGTGGATGTAAAGAGGCAGGCCACAGGCTGTCTGTAACCCGGCTTCCCCCTCCCAATAACCCACCCCTCAAATCCCGGGGAGATCCTGAGCGGCAGGCCAGCAGGTGGTCATTGGCCTGCTGCTCATCTGTCCGGTTTGGAAGTGATGCAGCAGTGATGCATATTCAACACAGGGCAAGGGTGAGGGAGGTGGGACAGTGTGTGCTCATGTCTGAGAGAGAGAGAGAGAGAGAGAGAGAGAGAGAGAGAGGAGAGAGAGAGAGAGAGAGAGAGAGAGAGAGAGAGAGAGAGGAGAGAGAGAGGAGAGAGAGAGAGAGAGAGAGAGAGGAGGAGGCATTTCACCATTCAGACAGACAGGCAGTCAATGACAGTGGAGCCACTTGCCGGAAAAGCCCCCCTCTCTTTCTCTCTCTCTCTCTCTCCCTCTCTCCCTCTCTCTGCACACACTCACACACACATACACACAAAATGGCATATGGCGGCAGCTGCCCGGCGCGTGTCGTCATTGTGTGAATTAGAAGCAGCGTGGTGCGCGCATGAATAATGAGCCTCGCCTCTCGGCGGGTACGAGCCTCACATGATGAGAAGATGAAAGAATAAAAGGGAAGGAAGGAGGTGAAAATCTCCTGTAGAGCTGCTTCTCCTCCTGTGATCCATAACTGTTGATTTAACAGCTGGCTACTCATTTCATCATTAAACTCTTCATCCTCGGCTCCTCTGCTCTAACTCTCTGTCTTGTTCACATTCAATTTAAATTTGCTCACTTTACATCGTTTATCTTCCTTTTACTTCAAATGGTTTCAGGCGTTCGCCCTGCAGGAAGGGATTTGGCTGCAAGCTGTGTCATTACATCAGGGAATGACTCTTTTTATATTGCAGGTAACCTTTTTTTTAAACAAGTGACATGTCCACCAGGGACACAGTGACACAGCTTCAACAAAAAATGTCTTTGTGTTTTATTAGGTTGATTGTCAACAGTATAGGCAGAGGTTGCCTAATAACTTTCTCAGCCCATCCTGATGTGGCAGATAACTGCCCATCAATGAGTCTGGTTTTGCTCATGTTTTCTGCCTGCTTAAAGGAAGTTTTCTCCTTTCTGCTGTTGCAAGTGTTTTCTCATTGATGGATGTTAAGTCTCCTTGTATTGAGAATACAATGAGTACAGTCTAGATCCGCTCCCTACAATGTCATGAAATGACGTATGTTGTGATTTGGTGCTATATAAAAAAAAAAGATTGATTGTCTGCCTGGAGGCACACTTAACTAAGTTGTTAGTCGGCTAATGCTAGCACACTTTAGTTATATATATATAAATTTACACAGAGTGGCTGTGACTTAAAAGCGCTTATGTTAATGTAAATGTATGCATGGTCTGTGTCAACTGTGGAACCAAATGGCCCTCTGAAATAAATAACGATGTCTAAGTCTTAGTCTAAGTGACATTCAAATATGCACTGAGTGTGCTATTCTTCTTCTCTCTAGTCCTTGACCAAAACAGCTTTTATACACAAGGAGCTGTTTTACCAGCTGTACCGTCCATGTAAACACGGCTCTGACAACAACACAGCCAGCGAGACTCACTCTTCTCACTCATTGTAAACCAAAAGATTTAGAGAGATATTTATAGGATAAACATGATATCTGTTTTATTTAAAGTATGTGTAAAATGTCCTTTAGGTTGTATTTGTGTAATGATTTGTGACTTCTGATCACGATGCTCATGTGCTGAAAGTCATATGCTACAAGTATCCAGCAGCGAAAAGTAGAAAGCTGTTGATCATTTTAATGATTCAAGAAAGGTTTAAATATTTATGACAGATATTAACCTGCACTGTCCAGGTCAGAGAGGGCTGACAGATGGACTGTAGTCTGCATAATAATCTAACATTAGACTAGATCTGTCTCCTGGGATAAAGCATTAAGCTGAGCAATGAAATGACAATGAGAACCTTAGCTTCAATGTTTAAAAAAATATACACATCAGTTTGTTTTAGTGGGGGATTTCCTCAGCCAGTAGATGTCACTGTACGGCGTGAGCATGTCAGGTCAAAAATGTATCACAAGAAGACATATTGCTGAATATGTGGACAAGCCTTGCACACATCAGGAAATGCTTTTTGTGCGCTTGTTAACTGCTTTTGTCACTAGTCAACATATAAAAGCTTTGAATCTGTGCTCCAACACAACTTTAACAGGCTCTATACAGAGACTCTGCATGTGCTATAGTGAAGGTATTAAAACATTACATTTGTTTAACTCGTTTTCCTATTTAAGGGAAAAAGCATTAAACCGTGACATACAAAATCTTATCTCTACACTAAAAGAGGTCATATTATGCCCTTTTTGGGGTTCGTATATTTAATCTATGTACCTACTAAAGTATGTTCAAAATAGTTAAAGTTTGAAAAAACTGTCTGTTTTCATGTACTGCCGCTCCATGCACCGGCTCGCTTCTGACTCTCTGTCTAAGGCTCTGAAGTGCCCACGTTCAGAGACCCCACGTGTGCCAAGTCCGATCTGATTGGTCGGCCTGTCGGGTCTGTCGTGATTGGTCAGTCGCTCAGCACGGTTCTCAGAAATGTCCCGCCCCTTTTACCATATTGGGAATGCAGCCACTTTGGCTCCGAGGAGAGCAAAAACATTAGCACCTTAGCACTACTGTGCTACTGCAGGCTACGGCATATCGTGGGCATGCTACAGAAGTTAAAGGGCGTGCAACATGAGCTGTTGGGCTTGCCGCAACGAGCCAATGGGCTTAGATCAGTGATATCACACTGACAAGACGTCACATTGGCACATTTTTTTCGAGGGGCAAAACATGCATTACATTACATGCAACTAATGCTGCAGCTAACAGGAGGACGTAGGAGAAGCCGCGTTTCCGTGGACTTTGAATTTCTGCACATAGATGTGCCTAAACATGCACAGGACACTTGGAAAACACACTAAAGAGCATATAAAACCAGAAAAAGCATAATATGACCCCTTTAAAGGTCACATATTCTCCTCCTCTTCAACAGGTTCAGTTAATCTCAGAGCTCCCCAAAACATGTGTGTAAAGTTTCTTGTTCTAAATCCACTCTGATCCTGTATTTGATCATGTCTATAAACCCCTCTATTTCAGCCCTGCTCAGAACAGGCTGTTTCTGTGTCTGTACCTTTAAATATGTAAATGAGCTGTGTATGACCACGCCCCCTCTCTGGAAGGACTTGGGTGTCTCAGGCTTTCTCGCTCCATGTCCTATTGTTTACAGTGAGAAGTCAGACTCAGAGGGCAGAACAAACACCTAGCTGTGGGAGTGTCACCCACCTGGGGGAGGGGTTACTCCCCCTTGTGATGTCATGAAGGGAAAATCTCCAAAGGGCCTGTTTGAGCACACAATGGAGCAGGCAAAAGACAGAGAGGATGGACTTTTCTTATAATTGGGGGGTTTGTAGACAGATGAGGGACACAGGTTAGTGTTAGTAAAACATGGTAAAGTGTATTTTGAATAATATGTGACCTTTAAAGCCTCCACAAACTCTCACCTAGACAAGAACACAATCCAGTGAGTATACGTTTATGATTGACCTTCTATGTAATGTTTATTTATAAAACATTTACATTACATACATATTTACATTTTTAAAACTCACATGCTACATATTTCCAGATTTGCAGCTAAAAAATAATATCAATAATAATAGGAACGACCAAAAATATCTAATGACCATGAATGAAAATGTCAGCCAAGCATTTCAGTCCGTTCACGGCCTGTTGAATGATTCAGTTGTGCAGCATATTCTCATTCCTGCTGCTAGCACCCAACACATACAACTAATAAAAAGAAAAGGGCCTCTGTGACAACTTCGACATTGGCAATGATATCTGTCTTTTAAATGTAGTGGAGTGAAAGTCACAAGTTTCCACAAAACATAAATCTCAATTCTATGTAAAGATACTCAAAAAATTTACTTAAAGTAAAGTACTGGAGTAGTTACTGTCCACCACTGCAAATGAGATAGAGAGAGAATACTTAAACTATATAAATATGAATATACTTGTATGGCTTATTGCTCTCTCAATGCCTCACATTTTCATCGTAGTGCCTTTTAACTAAGTTGACACAAAAAATAACTGATATTCTACATTATCCTGGATAATGGATTGAGGGATACTTGAAGGTTAAAAGAAGCGTATTTATTAATGATGTGCCGGGACCAGAAGCCTAACAATTGACCAATTAAATTAATCAATTTTCCGATCTGTATTTTACAGTACCGACTGGCTGCAGTACTGCCAGACTGAACAGTGAATCTGGATGATTCTTAAAATCCAATCCAGAATTAAATGTTCTTTCTTCATCATTCTTTCATAGTAAGGAAGATATGTGTTTGGCATTTCCAGATGTTAATATTACCTCTGGCAATCCTAACTGGAGGGGCCTCAGATTTCCTTCATCAGCAGCCAAATACATGCTGGATCCAGAGGTAGAATATAAAACATAAAAAGTAGCATCAGAAAAGAATGAGTAAAAGGGCGGCTATTTTAAGCCAGATTTAGTTTCAAAACTTTTAACATAACTTCCTCTGGAACAGGTTAGCATCATAAGTTACCATGGCGATTGCAGGTTAAAAGAGGGGTTCTAATGTCTAATGACATTAAAAGAACTGGAGCTTTAGGCTGAATATATCCCCCTACCCTTTAATCCTGCTTCATATTACCTCCCCCAGGGGACATCTGTTCAGTCTGAGACAGTTGTGAGTTTTGACCTTAGCAGGGACATTGTGTCGACGTTTTTTTTCTAGACGGTCTGCAAAGTTGACAGAGTAGAGAAGCTTCAATTAAATTATACAACACTCTGTAAACATGTTAATTTGTGTTGTAAAAACTTGTTTTTCAATGAGACACTCCACTAACTGCAGGATTTTGCACTTCAACATTGACTTCATTATTCGACACTGGAGGTTGTCGCTTGTTTATAACAGATCTGTATCAACTATGTGACTGTTATGGACTAACTGTTACCTGAGCACACACTGCAGGGCATTTGATTCAGTGTGCTTATTCATTTGGAAATACTATAATATGATATAAAACTATGTAAATATTCCATTGTCTGCAGACAAATAGGATTGTTTTGTCATTTAAGGAGTCCGGTTAACACCTTAGGCAAACAGGTTATCAACCAACCAAATCAAAGCCAGTTGATAGCTCGATCTTAAATGAGTTTTAGATGACTCCCTGATTTGTGCAAAATGCTGGACTGCCGAATAGAGAACGATCATGTGGTTAAGGGCTTGTTGAAAAACCACTGATAATCACACAGTGAATACTGGACTTTTGAACAGGAGATCTGACTAAGAACTCCAGAAGATGCTCACAATTGCCCATGATCCTCTGCTTCAGCTGGATAGGTAATGCACATGGGTTACTCTGAGTTCTTCTTTCTGCTTTCGTCTCATCAAAATCATTCTAATACATTTTATATTATTGTTGGAACTTTTCTATTTTTATTCCAGTTGCCTCACTACATAGATTAAGACAGGTATTGTAAATCTTGTGTATCCTATGAGTCCGCCAAGTTCACATTTCAACCTCACCACAAAGAGATAATTACAAATGTAGATTGGCTTCTCCCCCACCTCAACCTTTTTGCCCTGAACTGTCTCTCTACTTCAACCCTTTCTTTCCCTTCTTTTACATCCTCTCTGTTTTTCACATCGTTTCATCAACCCCCCTACTCTTTTTTTTTCACACATGCTTTCTTTGTGTCTGTTCTTCTATTCTCTCTATCTGTCTCTGTCTCTGTCTCTGTCCCCTTTTTTAACCTCAGGCGTCCAATTGCCTGGCATTGAAGAAACAACCAAAAATGATGTCATTAATTATTTGGGAAGAGATTATGTGATTAAGCGTCTTTGTGTGTGAGAGAGTGTGTGTCTGTGTGTATGTGTGTGCCCTTTGTATGTGCATCATCCGAATGCCTCTGTGACTGTGTGTGTGTGTGTGTGTGTGTGTGTGTGCATGTATCTGTAACTGTGTTGTATCTGGTGGCCACATAATTAGATTTGGATGAGAGCGGAGGGCCTGCATGCATGGGAAATTTGTTTGTTAAATTGTTGACCTACAGTTATTATGTTGATGCATAAAAACAAACACAGGAAGAACATACAATCACACTAACAAATAGTGTCACACTCCAATATCTGCTCCTGCAAAAGATGAAAAGAAGCTAAAACAAATAAAATAAGTGAAATAAACTGTGCTGACTGTAAAGATCAAACACTGAGGTCTCCGGTTTAAAAAATGAACACATTGTGAGCAGCACATAAACGCACACTCATACTGTATTAGTATTCAGGTCACAGAGTTTTTTTTATGAAGATGAGGATGAGGATGAAGGGTCAAAGAGGAGCTGGAAGATAGTAAGTAAGAGAGAGAATATATAGGTTAAGAAATAAATGCAGAAGGATGTTCAGGGTCTTTAGTTTACATCACGGTCCAAATAAATCAAACGTGGTTCAGGACACTGTCAGTTCATCCTTTGCGCCAGATTGTGATTCACCATAATGTTGTGTGTGAGTTGTGTGCATGTGAGGGGAGGGGTCTGGAGAGGAGGGCAGAACGTTTTATAGGCCAGCTGTGTGTAGTCTTTTAGTCAGTCAGTGACCCAAATCGCAGAATAAAAAAAAAAAGAGAGAAAGAGAATGAGAGCGCAAATAAGAGGAGTGCGTGAGAGGAGGAGGAGGAGGAGGATGGGGGTAGATAAAGGGATGAACAGGGGTGATGAACTTATAGGAGGATGAGTAAAGACATCCAGGGGAGGAGGAAATGGAGGATAAGAGACTGTGGTTGAGGAGAAAAAATAAATGAAGGGAGAAAAGTTGGGGGTGAACGCAAAGAGAGAAAGAAATGGAGAGTGAGAGAGATGATATTTATGAATCTGTAATTGTGCAGCAGATATAAAAAGCTTGTTATTCTTTCTTTGCCTGTTTTACATTTCCAGAGGAAGAATCAAAAAAAACGTTGCAACAACCATGTTGGCTCATCACACAAATGCACAACCGCTCCCTGCAGCCACAGCATGCATACTCGGGGCCTGTGTACCAAACATAGCAACACACCAAAACATGCATAATGCAAGAACAAATATCCAACGCATGCCAAGCTGTTAAATCGACACATAGAGAAGGATAATTAGCTGCATTAGGATAGTAAAGTACCCTTGACACAAAACGGCGCATTAACAATTTATCACTGTGTTGCAGATTTAAGTGGAAATTCATCTTTTTAAATAATTAAACATCACAGCATGAGGGTCATTATGACATTTGTAAAAGCACACAACATATACATATCAGAAAGTGACAGAATATGTAATGCTTGTAAATATATTTACGGTCAAATAATGACATTTGCGATTCAGAGTAGGGGAGCACGCTAAGAAGGATTGGAAACAAGGGCAGCATGCATTAGCATCACTTTCAGGCTTCACATCTGCCCGCTGCCCCGCCGGCTTACAACAACAACAACAACAGCACTGCCGGGGTTTCAGCAAGAGTGCCACGTCGATAATTCAGGCTCAGAGATTCTACTCTGATGTGGTGAAAATGTAAGGATTTGATGAATGATTCTGTTAGAGAACACAACATACCAACTCTTTGTGCTTAAAGAGTCGCCTTGATTAGTTTGCTGTTTTCTGCTTTAAAAAAAAAAATCATGTTGGCTACACTGGTGTGATTTGAAAGTGGGATTTTTTCTCTGTGAAAATTCTGTTGGCATGATTTTTGACACAGTTACAGGTCTTATGAAAATGTCTCAGTTGAAGTTGGATAAAAGTAAGCAGCTGTTTCAACCTACATGCAGAGCTGTTGGTAAACCTGCAGCCTATTGATACGAGGGTTGATTGAGTATCATAAACCGTTTACAACATGGAACAACAGCGAGTGATCGAAAGTGTATCTAAGCTACACTTAATATAACGACACAACCAAGTGCAACTTGTGGAGCAAAGACATTTCATGCAAGTGAGGAAGCACATCCTATATGATGATGCATTTATGGTTCTTTGTCAGGGCGTGAATTTACATCGTATACAATATGTTCCCGTTCCCATTTACAATAACAACCTGGTGACTGAAGGGGTAGTGGCTGAAGTATCACCTCGTCACAGCCGGTACAAACACAGTTAACCACACATGCACATTAATATTGAGCTAAAGGAATTATGTTAACAAATATTTTTAATATAAATGTTTTTCTTAGAAACAAGTTCAGAGAGCGCCCGTCTACTCCCTTGTCCCTACAAAGAGACCCCCATTGGAATTAGAATTAGAATCTCTGCTCCCTTTAGTGATTAAGGATGTGATGTGGATCCTAAATGTGCCAACCATGAAGATGAAAGAAAATTGGAATCAAGATTGAATTAGAACCAAATTTGATTGAAGTGGAATTGGAATCAATCAAGTTGAAATGGTACCCAACCCTAATCGATACCTGTGTAGAGTTATCTTTCTTCTTTTAGGTTTATATCTGTTTAACTTTTGAAAGAGGTATTAAAAACTATGATCATTGATGTGCAAGGGGCATTGTGGCCTTGTACTTTTAATGCAGATTCAGGGCTTTGGGGCAAATACCAGCGTCATTATTTATACCCACTTCTGCTGGGCTTTGCCGTATTTCCAGTTGAGCAGTCAGGAACAGTTTTAATATTTGGGGGCATGGTGTTGATAATACTGAAAGCAGCAGACCGAGAAAGCAGTTCAAATCTGTTTTTTCCCCCCCGTCAATTTCTGCTGTCTAGGTAGAAAAACCTGTTGGAAAGCTTGTGAAGTGTGTAACATTTACAACCTCCTATTATAACATCGACATGGTTTGCATTTCCAATAAATCCTGCTGCAGCTGAAGAGTGCGTTTTGCATTTGTGTAATTATGGAGATGTGTTCATCTATAGCTGTTTAGGTCCTTTGTTTTCACAAGACTTTCAGAAACTGAAAGTGCTAATTTGATTTAAACGAGATATTTGAAACCTGTCCAGGACAGGTCAGATGATTTAAACTCACCTAATAGGACAGATTGCATTGATTGCTTACTAACAGGTGCCAAATTGAGGCCATGTCCAGTTTGTGTAATGCGTTGATTGGAATGAATCCAAAACACACCGTGCTCAAAGAAGGATTTTTAACCACTCCATCAAATCTAGTTTTAATCAGGCTTTTATTTATTGGTATTTTTAACATGATTATGTTAATCATTAAAGCTTTGGTTCCTAAAAAGAGAGCCTCCTCACAATCAATAAAAGCAATAAAAGTAAACAGCTTTCAGAAATTGGACGTCTCTCTTTCATTAAAGTAGAAGCCCAAATTGCTCACTCAGCCATGGTGAAAACATTGATTTGGATGACTGACAGAAGATCATTCTAAAATGTAAAATAAAATAATTAGCTGATTTCAATATAAATATAAACATATCTTCTGCTGTGTGTAACCTACCATAACCCTAACCCTAATCCCTAACCCATTACCATAAGTGACAAAAACTCTTAAAACACAGACCAGCATATGAATACAGGACAGATTTTTGGGGCTTGAACTGGTTTCTGTACAAAGTCAGAGAATAGTTGAGTTTGAGCGGGCCTTGGTTGAATGAAAGAAAATAGAGAAATGTCAATATAAACTGTCTGCAGCAGAGGGTTTTTGTTGTCAGACTAAAGACCAAGTTGAGTGGTTTTCGATTGAGACAACATTAACCGTTAGCAAGGGAATATTAAACCCTTTGATGACAGTGTCATTGCAAGTTTGATGTTTTTACAATGAAGTAAGTATTGATCAGAAGTTTGTCTTTTTAACATAAAATTTGAAGATGGAACCAAATTCTGAAGTCCATTTGATCTCTATTTTATTATTTCTATAGTTTTAAAGCAGCAATGGATTATGAAACACATATGGGGCCAAAGGTTGGACAGTCAAGTATGTTTTTTTACCATAATTTTAATCCTCCCAAAGTCTTACCCTTAGTTTGAGCACAGTCGTCTTAGTGGCACTGTTTATTGTCAGTGCTGGTTTGCTAAGAGGGTAGGTAAACTCAACACGAGAACTCCAATAATACCACGAGAAAAAGGGGGAGAGTGTTTGGATGGCACTCAACATTTTCCATGAAACTGGTTCCAATATACAGCAGTGTGAGTATGTGGCAGGCATCATGTCCCACTGAGCCAGCAGGACATTCAGGAACCCAGATTGGTTGTAAATTAGTTACACTTGGTTACAGGGACAAGCCTCTATGTTGGACAGAATAACAACACTTAGCAAGGAAATCTTTACTGCAATTATGTGTGTGACAGTGATGCAGTCAGATACTCTATAGAACTCTGCAAATATAAAGAGCATCTTCAAAGGAGCATTGGCCTTCATAACAGCAAATCTGCATAACAATGCATTGGCAAATATATCCCTTATAGAAGACTGTCGTATATGTGGATAAAAAAAGAACAAACGGTTGGGAATCCACCAACTGGGACTTTCTTTGATCAAATGGCTAGTTAGGAGTATAGTTAGGAAAAAAAAGTGATAACAGAACCAAAAATGCAGTTTGATTTCTACTATCTGTGCCTTTAAAGGATGTAGATCTGTGTTGTGAATGAAAGCTCCTCTATAGATAAACCAGCTTTAGTTACCCTGATTACTATTGGGTTGTCCCATGTGTCAAAATCATGTTTGCACAGATTTTAGGTGTTTTCTCTCCAGTTTTAATTATTTTAATTACAAATCTGCAGCACAGTTCAGCAAGCATCTGTTCAGAATATGAAAACAGTTTGTCTGCAGTAACAGTTCACAACATTTCCCACCCTCTCTTTCCTTTGTGGATCACTTTTGGATCAGTTCACCGTTTCCCTCCTGCTCACTCAGACTGGATTTCATACAACATAGCATCACACACAGTGAAAACAAAGAGAGACGCTAAACTGATCCGACAACCAAACTGGTAATCAACCTCTAAACCAAAACTGTAATCTGTCTCTAAGTATCACTCATCACTGGAACCAGTTCAACTTTGATCTGTTTCAATCTGGACTTGAGTCAAACTGCATTCATATTCAGATGAGCTTAGCTTTGTCCAGCTCTGGCTGTGGTCCCTCCGTCGCCCCGTCTGTTTGGCACCAGGGGATTCGCTCTGCCGCCAGAACTCAGATGGAAATCACACCAAATTGGATCAATACTGAATCCAGGAGGGAGTGCTGTCTTATTAGAGCACAGTATTGGGAAGTTAGGCCTCTGATTACCTGCAATAGGATTACAGTAATGCAGAGACAAAAGAGGTAACCACACTTGAATAATCTTATTTTATTCGCATTCGGTTAGACCAAAGCAGTAGGAGGTAATCATACTGTATTGGATCAGTATTTAATCCAGCTTTATGACTCTGTCTTTTAACTGTACTGCATTAGGAAGTTACTCATTCTGTGTAAAGGATTACAGGATTACTGCCAAAAATCTGGTTACACAAAAATAGTGTAAAGAACAGCCAACCAATTTATCAAATACGCTTTGAACTTTTAGGATACCAATTTATCAGAAATATATTATGTTTTGCAACATTAGATATCGGTTGAGTTCCAAAATGAAAAATGTATTAATGTAATATATTTTTTTAATTGCTTTATATCTGAATATACAAATCTGTAAACCTGAGCCTTTGAAATTAAAAATGTAAAGCGTAAAGGCAACGCAAACCATGAGTTAACCACAATGCTAACAGCAGAAGCTGCAAAGATTTGGAATGTGTTGAAAAGCCAGTAAGGATATTAACTTTAGGTTAACTAATGGCTACCCCAACAGATTAGCAAGCATGATTAAAAAACAATTATCCTCCTGTAAAGATCCAACTTTAGTCACTTTTGTTTTCTTTAGACTTATTAAATTGACTTTAGCCAGGTTCCATAGCTGTTAGATAGTTTTCCCTGTCTGTTCAAACTCTGTTGGGAACAATGTGATGTTGTGGTAATTAACAATTAAGGTTCCATATTCACTAAGTGCAGCAAACAGATTAACTTGGGTTTCTACTTACGCTTCTTAAGGCTCATCAATTCCAAGTTGGATGAGCAGTTCACTTGATCAGCCTCAGCTGAATTCTTTTGACACAGACTGCAAGTGTTTGTTTAATACTGAGCCCCCCAATGGCTCAGGTAAGAAAGAAAGAAAAAGCCACTTGCTAATCCGTCCTTGGCTGTATCTGGCTTCGTAAAGTGGTATCAAACAATAAAAAGATTGGATCTGATTGCATTAAGGAGGTCCGAATTACACCAAAAAAACCTTACCTATAGGCAGTTTGGAAGAATTCATGCTATGTTTGTTGGCAATGAGACATACAATGAAGTTTGGATTCCTCAGAAGTCTATTGCAAAACAGTGACATGATAATTTATTAACTTCAATATGCGAAAGACTTAGTATGTGATGGGGTTACTTTTGGTCTACACCCACCTTAAAACTCTTCCATAAAACAAATGGTTTTAGTAGAAGAATGGAATTAGCCCAAGAAACCACCAAATCCAATACAGTGATCTCAAGTCTACGGCCTTTCTAGCAGCCCCTAGAATCAGCTACACCCATCAGACAGTAGAAAACAACTGTTTTGAGGAGGAAAGGAAACACGACATCTTTCCTGTCTTTTTCCCTTTACTGTTGGTGTCGCAATAACTGTGAAGTAATGATCGGTACCCGAGGAAAGCATACAGCTACTACAGTAGACATCTACTGAGAGTGCTTCAGATACAAATCCATCTGTACTGGGTATTGCGTCATTTCAAATGTAGTGTAATTCAAGACAATAGAAGTGTCATTGCACCTATTACTTCAATCCCTCGTGTTCAGAGATCGAGGACAGGCTCTGCAGCTATTCTGACAAAAATGTAAAATTTTAAAGATCTGATGTCAATTCTTGTGTCAGAGATCAGATAGGGCTGACAGTCGCTGAGAGACCGGGGGAGCTCAGGGGGAAGTTCCTTTATTCAGCAGCCAATGACAGGCTACCCTCAGCCAGCACTAATAACCTTTCAACCTTTTCCACTAAGGTTTCAAACCAGAATTTTTTACAATAGGAAACCTCACATACTTATTAAAGCCACTGTATATTTCAATCATTTAGCTGACAGTGTAATTGAAGCCATTACCAGGGTTCTTTGTATGGTGGAATACCATCCCTATAGGGGTCTGGAAGAAATAGACTTATCTTTTTTTACATAATCTCTGAATCAGTGAACATGACAAGGCCTTGGGATGTGCATTAGAGCAGAAAAGAAGAGAGAGCTCAGCAGAACAGAGGGAACATCTCATCTTGTATTCTTCGTAGGTGTCTGTAGACTCCGAGGCATTCCAGCGCATTTACATTTCCACATTAAAGACCCATTACACCATGCAGCCACTTAGAATAAGTGCATTCAGCAGGAGTTTGATGAGTATCCAAAGATTATTGTGTAGTCATAAAACCCTTTTAGGCAGACGGTTGGGACTCAGACGCAGCAATTAGCTCCACCAAAAAAATGGGCAAAAATTGGCCTTATACTGTATATCCCTCATTCAACAGAAAGATCTGTATGACTGGCTGGTCAGTTTACAAATCACCATAATTGTTCGGTCATAGAGAAGGCCTCGCTTTGCTTCTTTCAACTGAATCAAATAGTAACGGCATGTTTCTATTAGTGTGTTATTTTATGCAGCTGTCAACATTCTGAAAAAGGATTGACATGCACTTGCAGCACTACTATAGTGACACCGTCTCGTGTGATTTATAGAATACAGTACATGTCGGGGTGCGACATTGCTCTCTAAACCATGACTATCATCACTGCGGTCATATGGTGGTGGATATCCTTCTCAACGTGGAAGATGTGGAACTCAAAAATTTCACAAATATGTTCAAATTATCAATTGCTGTAATTTTAAATTTAAATGCACGTTCTAAAAATGTCATTACACAGTTTTGTCCTTCTTACTACTGATGTGCACAGAAGCTACATCAGCTCTGTGTCTATCTTCGTTGGTGGCTAACTGCTATTAGTATACATCTCCGCCCTTAACAGAGTGGGTAAAACTTCCGGTTTTTCCTTCCTGTTTGATGTTGCCCTTACAACATGCTGTAAGACAGCCCATCCATACCTCCTCAAACTAATCAACACTAAATGCATCGAGGCGTCTGATCTGCTGTTACTTGTCAAAACATGCAGCAACAGCAGGCTACTAAAAGGGACTTGGCCTTAAATTGGGATGGGCTTTTATTTAATGTTTTACGGTATTCACATTTTTCACTCCCAGCGTTTAAAACGATTCTTTAATATACTCCACGATGGTGCTGAAGTGTCAGACTTGTCTTTTTGTTTTTCTCTTTCATCATGTTTGGATTGGAATCGCACTATTAATTTTTTAACTCTCGCACAATAACAGAACCCGCCTGCTGCTTGGGCATCACTTATTAGCTCTTTGCAGGGATGTGCGAAGCATTTTATCATCTGGCCTTTGTTGCTGCTGGTTCTTTGAGGTTGGTTTTTCGATTGTCAGGACTATAACAGAGAAGAATAGTGAGTACGGAAATCAATGAGCTGCAGCTATCTGTGACTGAAAAACTGAACAAAGCTGACTCAGGGAACTGTAGGGTGCGTTTTGGGAAAACATACCAGCCGGTTTACACCAATGCTGAACGACCATATACTTAAAATGAATTCAATTACCAAGTATTATTGTAACGCCTCATATTAGTTCAATTATACAGACTTGACTGATATCTGAGGTTACCTGATCTTGAAACTGATCCTTCTATATGGGCCACACATGTTTGCTGCATTCAGCTGGATATCTATAAATAACAGCAGAAACTAGGTGGATGTGCACAATCTGTGTTGTCTCTTTTACTGTAAAGAGGTGTGTGAGTCACTGCTCGTAATAAGCAGCTGAGCGGATAAATATGTGCTCACAGTAGGATTCACATTGAAGTCCTGCTGTGTCCTCTGGTTTAAATGGATATGTATGAACTGTGGCAGATATAATCACTTCTCTGCGCCGCAGTCCTGAAGAGGAAATCCTCCTGGTTAAACATTCAACATAATCAGCCTGGTTGAGTATTTCCGTGTGTGTCTGGCCTAAAGACCGAAAGAGAGAGGATCTGTGAATATTATCGAATTGATTTCAGTGTCTATTCTGCCTATTGGATAAAATACACTTTTAAGACACCATGGGATGTTGGAATTTAAAACCAGTCAATTAAATGAAGCCAGATTGTTCTTTGCATCACTGCGGGGGTGGTCGGAAGGATTTGGGAAGAATTAAGAAGACAGTGCATGTGTGGAAGAGCAGACGTCTCCGAACTGACAGGACTTATTGAAGTCCGGTTCAAGAGGAACTTGAAAGTCAAGCTGTCATCTGATATTTGGCAGGGCCTTGTCTCCGTCCTGCTGGGAGAAGGAAGGCCCCAGCTGATCCTGAGTGAGGTGACTGAGATTTGTGGAAATCCCTTCCTAATTAGACATGCTAAACTTTTTAAGATGGTGTCACTCTGGCCAAAAATAATTCAGCAATGTACGCCATCATCATGTATGCTGCTCACTGACTGCTGCAGACTTGTATTAGCATTAGCATAGCATTTTTTTTTACATTATATCAGTAAATGAAACACAATCATATTCACTCCCTCCCAGTCCCTCCACACGCAAACACACAGACAAGGCTATATGAAAACAAAATCAATGAAACACTGAATTATTGCCACAATTTAATTTGTATAAAAATGAAATATGATGTGGTGAAATGTTACAATTGATGTACTTATGTTGTGTTTTATGCAGATGTTGTGCAATATGGGTAATGTGTGATATAAGTTTGTTTGTGGTTTACTGCTTTCCTGTTTACATGTGGATTGTTGTTTGTTTCTGTTGTTTTTATTTGTTGTTTCTAGAAAAAGCTAAATGTATCCAAAATAAAGACTAAAATATATAAATACATGGATGGATGGATGGATGGGAAAGAAATGCAGCTTACTTCATAGCAAAACTAAACACTTTTAAATAGATACAACTAAATTTTAGGCCAGATATATGAAATATCTGCCAGACAAAATGAATGATGATAATCATTGATGAAATAATCATTCAGTTCATGTTCAGTTTATTGTTTCTCATTTTCAAAAACAAAATATCCCTCTCTCACTTCACAAACCTGAACTGAAAGATATAACATGTATAAACATGTTTTTTATACTCATACAGAACAACTTATAACCTGTTGCCTCATGCCATTCCCCACTCATGGGGCAGCAGTAGCTCAGTCTGTAGAGACTTGGGTTGGGAACCAGCGGGTCACCAGTTGAAGTCCCAGTGCAGACCAAATATGGAAGTTGGTCTGGTAGCTGGAGAGGCGCCTGAGCACCACCGAGGCACCCCTGAGCAAGGCACCAAACCCCCCCACCACCATCAGCCCCGGAGTGCCTGCTGTGGGCCGCCCCATCACCCTGACATCTCTCCATCAGTGTATGTCCATAGGATCCTGTTTCTGCATGTGTGTATATATTTCAGTGTGTGTGTTCATGACTTACAGAGTGTAAAAACTGAAATTTCCCCTTGCAGGGATCAATAAAGTAAATCTTAATCTTTTCTCTTTTTCAAGTTCACCTGTTGATCAGGTGCCTAAGT
Source organism: Labrus mixtus (assembly GCF_963584025.1). NCBI lineage: Eukaryota > Metazoa > Chordata > Actinopteri > Labriformes > Labridae > Labrus > Labrus mixtus. Next base: position 4,206,352 of record NC_083626.1, on the reverse strand, counting down.
GCTACTTTGAAAATATTGGACATGGCTTCCGTTGGACTGAGTAAAGTGGGTGTGATTGTCTGTATGTGTAATCTTGGTGAGAACTGTGCTGTATCCCACAGCTCAGGCCAGTATCAGAAGCCTCCTCACTTCACACACACTCACACACACACACACACACACACAAACTCAGAGTGTGGAGTGCCTTCAGCTCAATGGGGGTTCATTACAGACTCACACACATCCCTCGACCCCCTGCTGTTCCTTCCCAATCGCTAATGCTGGAGATGCACTTTGATAGGAGTGTGTGTGTATGTGTGTGCGTGTGTATGTGATGGCAAGACGGAGAAAACTAGTGCATTAGCATATGTGCGTGCCAGCTTGCATGTTTAAAGCGATTGTGTGTATCAGTGTGCGTTTGCGTGCGTGCTGGCAGGGGGCTGACATGTTCATTTTTAGAGCTACAGCACAAAAAAAAGGACTTCAATAGACAATTTATAAAAGGAGGGACACTGAGAGATTTTGCAGCGTCCCAGTGAACCCGAGCTAAATTAGGCTAAATGCAATTTCAAAGCTTAATGACATGCACTTGCTGGCTTAATGCTAGTTCAAAGGCAATACAGGCATTTATTTCAATGCAAAAATAATGAGATAGAATTAAATGTTATCGTCTTCTGTTGTTCAGTGATGAAAAATCTTTGTTGGTTTCACAAACTTTCCCTCTAAGAGGCGGGTTTACTTATCAGACCAGAACTTCTTGTCAGCTCAGTAAATCTTCCTCAGACAATAAAAAAGTAGAAACATTAAAAATTGGCTGCAAAACAATGTTTGATGTAGTTTCTCTCAGTTCATGACTCTGCTTCAGCGCTGACAAACGTGAGTGATAGAGAGATTGTTCAGTTTTCCATTCTAAGGTGCATTAGGGGAAGAGAACAAAGTTCCTTATCCTGGGAACTTCTCATTAAATCATAATTTACATGTAGGTACTATGGTTGAGTGAGTTAATCGGACAACAATGAAAGGAACTCAATGGGCTCAATCTCTTTTAAGAGATTTCTGAGAAAACGTTTAAGGTCACATATTACGCAAAATACACAACCATGGTTTTCTAACACTCATATTTGTCACTAGCCCTTTACAAACCGCCCACAATTATGAGGAAAGTCCATCCTCTCCATCTTTTTTCCAGCTCCACTTTTCAAAATCTTTGCTCAAACAGGCCGTTTGGAGATTTTTCCTTCATGACATCACAAGGGGAGGTAACTGCTCCCAGAGGTCGAGGGGTTTATAGACATGATCAAATACAGGATCAGAGTGGATTTAGAACAAGAAACTTCACACACATGTTTTGGGAAGCTGTTTTGAGACTTCCTTAAACTAATTGAAAAGAGTTATAATATGTGACCATTAACAATTATAGATGGTTTGGTTGTCTCACATAAAAAGTGTTGGTATGTCACTGCTGATTACTGATAAACATTCTTGATTAAAAAAGTACTTTTTTGAAGAGGAGCAAACGTTAGTAGGTCATTCAGCACCCAGAGAAATAAATACATGAACACAGAACAGTTAAAGAAATAACATGAATCATAAATCTTGTACCTGAAATCAAGTGTAGCGTCTGGAACAACCTGATCTCAGCTGGCAGCCACCAGGATGTGCTGGGTCTGAAGAGAGTTAGAAAAAACACACATTGTTAAAGTCAAACTGCATCATTTGGGGTTAATTTAAAAATGATATACTCCAAAGTATAACTTGTAAACGCTCTGGTTTCTATAGGCTTCCACCGAGAAACTCTTCAAGCTGGCAGCCCTTTAAATGTACAGATTGTGATTAGTATGGAAATGGATCCGTAACCAATATTACGATCACACTTTTGCAAAGTACTCCAGCCCTAGTTCATATCCACTGCTGATTACAGGCTCATTCATTTAGTGGAATTGTACAATATCAGTGTTGACGACTATGTGTCCTCAAGATTTCATGTAAGAATCTGTGATGCTGGGAGGTAGCTTAGTGGTTACTGCACGCACCCCATGTACGGAGGCTTTGGGCCTCCAAGCGGGTGTGCCGGTTTTGAATCCGACCTGTTGCCCCTTTCCCGCATGTCATTCCCCACTCTCTCTCTCTCCAACTCTATCCACTGTCCTATCTCTCTAATAAAGGCACAAAAGCAATCTCGCTGGGTTTTTGTGTGTCCTCATGATGCTGAGATTTCTGACTGTCTGGCTGTTAACAACATAACAAAACCTCCTCACCCATCTTATGACAGTAATAGATGACTTAATGCCAGTTTAATCCCACATCAGAGATAAATCAAGCTTACTGGGTGAGTGGGGTGGCAGGTCGACCCAGTAACACACATGAAAAGGTCAAAGGTTCGGTCTGCGTAACACTGAATGCTGTGTTAATCAGCTCCCAAAGTGTTCTCCATCAAAACGCTGCACACCTCTGCTGTCCACTCACAGTCATTCAGTCAATCTCAGAGTGTCGGCTAAAAACAATCGAACAGTACATGCACACAGCAAGTAGTCACTGTGTTTGTTTTTCTCTGTTTAAAAGAGAGAGCTCTATCGAACCAGATCCTAAGCTGCTGAATTAGGGACTGAGATGGATAATGGAGTGTGTGTGTGTGTGTGTGTGTGTGTGTGTGTGTGTGTGTGCGTGCGTGCGTGCGTGCGTGCGTGTGTGTGTGTGTGTGTGTGTGTGCATGTGTGTGTGTGTAGCTTCACAATTAAGGGTATGCTTATGCGCCTCTTCCTAAGCACACTCACATTGCACACATTGACTTGGTGAAAGAGGCACAGATAGAGAAAATAGATGTAGAGACAGAGAGGGGCATTAGTCAGAGAGAGTTGGAGAGAGAGAGGGAAAACAGAGGGACAGAGGGTATGGGAGATTGGGTCATAGACAGGCAGGGTCTGGGTGACAGCTGTTGCACAGAGAGTTTATCAGATTAAATCTGACCATCTCCGCTGTGGGAGGGAAGGACCCAGTTAACTGATGCCCTAACACACAGACACACACACACACACACACACACACACACATACACACACACACACAAACACACACACACACAGTCACACACACTCATCACTGATAGACATTACAATGAGAATGTCCTAAGAGAGTAAAAATAAGAAACATACAAGCAGAAAAAGAGAAAAAAATCCCAAAGTATGGTTGCAAAAGAAAACAATCTCCATTTGTATTCAAATAAACTCTGCATATTAACCAAATTTCACCTGAAAGGAAGACTCTGGTGTGTTCTGCCGGCAGAGTTTGAGACACCAGAAGTAAAAAAATGCAAGGATATAAGAGTGAAGGGTGAAACACTTAAGTATCATCAAGAGCGACAAGTCAGTCAGCCATCCAAAGAAAGACATCTCCACATGTACAGAGTCAGAGAGTCAAAGAGAGAGAGTCCAGTACTAATTTTTTGATTTACCATTACATTAAGTGAAACAGCATCTGATCATTTCAATAACTCAAACAGCCAACAAACTGTCAAAGTCATGCTCCATCATGCTTGACATATTAAAGTCTATATTTACTTCTGTTATTGACAGGCTTAAAACATTAATGGTTACATTAATACTGTACTGGTCTGAATATAAGATGTGGTTTTACCCTTTACTGACTGAGGCCAGCTGTCAATGGAGGGTCCAGGACTTAGTGGCTTAAAAGCAGGTAACCGACAACTGGGGCAGAGTTCTGATGATAATGGTAATCAATGCAGGATTGTATCCATTTAAGATCTATGACAAACTTCACATGCTCTCTACTCTGCAGACACATGCTCAGCAGGTGTAGGTAAAGAGAGAGAGATAGAGAGAGAGAGGCGACTGTTCAGATTCTGCTTAAATGCATTGAACATAGTGCATCTAAATTGCAAGTGAAATTTTTTGAAACAGGCACATATAAACCAATGAGAGCGGGCGGGATGCACTGATGCGTTGTGATTAAAGATAGTTAGTTTCCAAACGTTATATCTTATTGATGGGTGATTTGGATGAAATCAGTCAGGTTAAAATTGGCTGTCTCAAGACTTAATGAATATGCTGCCCTTTAAACATCATCAGCAGTATTACAGTTTTTTTACAATTACTTCCACACTCAAATTATAAATGATACACAGCTATTGAAACTAGAGGCACACAGGAGCAAAATGTCGCACAAGATTTGTGAAAAACAAAGACACTTCTTTATGTTAGGACACATCATCCAAACACTGCCACTGAAACACCACACTCAGGTAGCAATCACCTGAACTGAGAGTGCACATGCACACAGACACATTATTACCAAGCACACAGTAACATGCTGAAAACAGAGTTCTGTTTTTTCACATCCAGTTTCTGTTGACCTTTTGAACATCTGCTGCAAGTAAAGCATCTGCACAAGGAAAAAAAAGAAGAAAAAATAAGAATGTGTTTCAAGCATATACTGTGCACTAGAGAGAGAGATAGCTATAATGAGACTGTGTTTACAAATAAGCAGCTCAAAAATGTTTGAGACAGCAACTTGTTTAAAATACAACCTCTCCTTGTGGTCGCCATACATTCTTGGCTACATGTGGTTACAATTTGGATAAAAAAAAAATAAGTACTGATTGATTTCTCCTGTTTTTATTCTCAAAGAAAGATCTCTCTTCGATTCTGAAGGTCAGACCTGGAGACCTGGTTTTTATCTACAATTGTGTGCCCTCAGGAGTAGCATATTTTAATGAGAAGCATGTCCTGGTTAATACAAATCCAAAGTAGAGTCTCCTTGTGTGTGAGTGTGTGTGTGTGTGTGTGTGTGTGTGTGTGTGTGTGTGTGTGTGTGTGTGTGTGTGTGTGTGTGTGTGTGTGTGTGTGTGTGTGTGTGTGTGTGTAGGTGTGTGTAGGTGTGTGTGTGTGTGTGTGTGTGTTTGTTATTTCTCTATGTGGATTTTTTTCTGCTACCCTCATTACTCTATAATGAATGGATGTTATTTTCCTTCTGATTCTTACAAAATAGCCAAAAGAAATTGCAGGATAATTCCTCCCTAGGGCAGAAAATCCCTGCCACAGCCTCTCCTCCACCCAGCCCCCATCTCAACCCCTACATCGCCTTGGGCATGCGACCCCTGTTCACAGCAATTAGGTATACCTAGAATCCTAATTTATATGATATAATATAATTCAATTCTCAATTTATTCAATTACTGTATAAGACAGGCTCTATTTCTACTACCTGACCCCCCCCCCCCCCCCCCCATCCTTGTCATGAACTCCCACCCCATCTCATGCTTGTCACTCACACATGCACTGCAACTGTTTGTAAATTAATTGAAGGGGCACGGTTCATGCAGCGCTCCACGTGTTGAATCCAGCTAAATTCACAGTCTCTGCTGCTGAGAGATTATTCCACTCTAACAGCGACACTCATACCACCGGTTCCCCTTCAGTCTAATCCTGGCACTTAATCGATTTTTTGTGCCGTCTCTGCTGAATGCATGTGATACGGTTTGTCTGACTATACCTTAAATCTGACCAATTTGGGACGCTTCCTGACACCATGACTTCCTGGAAGCAATCCTAGTCTGATGTGCAAGCACAGAAGAGTGATCTCTAAACATTAATTAAAATTAAAAGTACACATGTTTTTAAAAAAAAGTATAAATATTTAATGTTCAATGAATGGAATGGATGTAGTTTTAATTAACTTTTGCTGAAAACCCCCAGAAATTAGTAATAAAAACAGAGGATTTCTACATTTAGCTGTTAATGTTAAAGGATTTGAAAATGATTTTATGTGGGGTTAGTTTTATTCTACAGTTGGAAATTGTCAATTCATACAGTAAACTCTGTAGTCTTCTTAAAATATATACTGTATACTCAGCTGTTATTCGTCACATTTACTGGACAGAACTCAGAGACAAGTAGCTATAGCTGAGGTGGGTCTTCAGTCTCCAAACAGCTACAACACGTCTGCCTGTCAGTCAAATCAGCCACGCCCATAATTATACAATTATTTAGCTAAACTAATATTATCCTTAATATAATTAAAGCTGTTGAGTTATAAACTCAGCCCCTGTAGTTCAGTAATGGAGGCTGAGTTCTTTGTCATTTATTCTCTTCTTTTCAACTGAAACATGTAAGAATTAAAACAGAGAAGTCAACTCTGTGACACCAGTTCTATTGGATTAACCTCTGACGGCCTGACACTGAAAATACACTCAGCAATTTAAATCAGGTCTTGTTCAGATTTTGGGTCCATCACTTTTTACCTTCATTTCTGTGTTGCTTGTCTATTTCTTTCTGTTACTTAATTCTTCACAGCTGTTGCCTTCCTTCAGCCGATGTTCACCTCAAACACAGTACTCTATCCTACATTATGTTATCTCCTTTTCTCTCACTCTATCAAGCCTCCTCTCTCTCTCTTTCTCTCTCTCTCTTTTTATTCTCATGGGCGTCCCTGACCCCATTCATTCATCCCTCTTCAAGACAGTGGATCCACTCAGCGATTACTCTACATACTCCGCTCTCGCTAACATCCCCTCCCTGTGTTTTCCAACCACTTTCACATCCCCCCCCCCCCCCCCCCCCACCGTTTCATCCTCTCTCCCTCTCCCTCTTTTGTCTCTTTCCAACCTATCGCCCGAGGGGAGTGATTGACAAGCAAGCAGGGGTCTTGTAAAAGGGAGACTCTGATTGGTGCTGGGGGAGATGAAAAGGATAAAGCCTCCCAGACCTGCCCTGACTGCACTGCAAAAAAAAAAAAAAAAGATTCAATGCAATTCATCTTGAGCGGAAGATCTGGCATGTCTGGCTCCTGCAAAGTCAGCAGTGTTGACTTTTGTATATGTTGTTAATTTAGGCAAATGACAGAGAAACTTTGATGGCAACTGATAAACTGATACTGATAAACTTTTGGGTTACTATTTACACAATTGTGTAAAGTAGGCGTCCAAAACAAGCCTAGAAACTCCAGTGACAGTGAAGGAGAGCACTCAGAAGTGCTGAATTTAAAAAGCTTGGAAATGGTCCTCAGGTGACAACTGGGTGCCAAGCTTGTGTTGCGTGTTCTTCTTAAGTGTTTGTATTGTGTGCAAAATGAATTTTTCAGCCTTGAACAGCTTCCCACTTTAATATTCTCATAACAGAACTTACGGATTGGAACAAAATATGTCAACTAAAGTTTAAATTATAAAGTCCATGACGTTAACGGAATATGTAAAATATCGATTGAATTAACTCGTAAAGTGACCTTTCTATATGATCAGACATTAAGGAAACATGATGTGTTGAAGTGCTGGTTTCTCTGTCAACAATGCAGCAGCCAGTATGTCCTCCTTCTAACTTTAGATTCTGGTCCTGAATGCTCTGGATTTGTTTGGACCAGAGAAGTAGACGGTTTTAAGGCACCCCCTCGGCGCCGTTTTGGACGCCCTTCGGTTTGCCAGGCAAACGGCAAATCAACAGGTGTTGCATTGATGAAAGCTAGCAAGTGAACTGGTTCAGATATAACTGATGCTACCCAAACTTCAAAGCCTCAGCATTTTTCTAATGAGCTCAACAACGTGGTAAAACTAGGATCAATATTGGAGATGCTTTTGAAAAAGGAGAGAGGTAAGAACGCAGAAAGACCGATGCAGAGCTGGCTAAACACTGAAGCTTCAGTGTCCATGGCAACCTGCGTGACCATAGACTCTAGGGAGGAGGGGACAGGGGGAGACAGCTCTCTTTAATGTTTTGAATTTGAACTGCAGTACCCATTTTAAACACTAGGTGTAAGAGTGACATAGTGCTCCTTTAATACTCTGTTTAAGAATGTCAAAAGACAGTATGCTTTAGCAAATTAAATACTCATAAAATCTTTCTGATTTTTTTCAGAAAACACTTTAACATGTAATTTAGTTAGATTTGATGTATCCCCAGCTTGTTAGAGAAAACATCCTTACAATACTTTAAAGGAGAGTCATGTGCTCTTTTAAGACAACTGTGCTTTATATGTTAATTAGTGTGTGAAACAACTGTAAAGCTTTAGGGTTTATCTTTATGAAGTGACAGGTTCTGGCATCAGGCATTAAGCTTGGAAAGCTGAGCACAACCAAATAAGGTCAGGATCAGAACTACAGATGCTCTAATTCACCTACTTTTTTATGCATCCTGCAATTCTTGAACCAAAGAAGAGTGAGGACAAATTTGTCCATCTTGGTCTTTGTCTGGGCTTTTTTTACTCTCCCCTTAACATTGGTATCCAAATTTTTAAATTAAATATATCATACATTTTAAATTCATAACATATATTTACTTATGGTGAAAAAATGGTAAAATGATCTGTCCTTAAATCGTGCACAACATCATTTGATTACATACAATTTGTTTCAACATGTAGCTGATTAGAAACTAGATTAAGAACCTCTAATCATTTCCTTTTTTTTGCAGTGTGTCTGACTGAGTCTATGGCTTGGATGTGGGCTTGTTTAAAACCCATCTAAACATTGCCACCATGTGGTGAACCTGACACACTGCAGTTAGATTACATCATTGCTCCAAATGCCCTCATGCAAGTTAGTTTATTGTCGTGAGTTTTGAGGATTTGGGGAGATTAGATGACCACAGACACAGTGCAAATTCTGTTATATAACATGCATGTACTTTACACTACACACTGTTTATTAGCGCAAACATGCATAGAAATGAATTAATGCATAGCTCATACATGATTCATACAAACAGGAAGATAAAAACAAACAGCACTGGGAGCATTTGCAATGCAGCCATGCTTCATAATCAAATATTGTGTTAAGTTAAGTCATGTAAATGTGCAGGAACACTGAGTGGAAACAGCTGTGATTCTGCTCTGACTAAGCACACAACAGACCCGGGAGCAGACGATTCCACAAATGAGAAAAACTAACAGTGACCTCTTTATCACCTGACTCACTCACACATTATGCAGACACACAGAACACCAAAGAACATACTCCCTTTGAGACTTAAACCCACCTGTCTCTTACTGCATCAGCCAAGAACAGCGTGTGTGTGTGTGTGTGTGTGTGTGTGTGTGTGTGTGTGTGTGTGTGTGTGTGTGTGTGTGTGTGTGTGTGTGTGTGTGTGTGTGTGTGTGTGTGTGTGAAGGATTTATTTTACATATTTAAAATACATTTAAAATCATTGTTGTTAGACTAGCAGTTCAACGCTGCTCGCTGCCTTCAATGTGACATATTGCACAGCCTGACTTCATATTTTTCTCTCGTCTTAAATAGTGCAAAAGGGAGCATAGAGAAAGGAAGAAATGGATTCAAACGATAAGATGCAGAGGATCGTGGATGAGGCAGTGCATTAGTATATCTGTAGAGATGTAATTTTTTAAAAGTTCAAATTCTTCTTAATTTGAGTGCATGTGTGCAGGTACAGTATTCATGTTTGTGAAAAATACACAGTAAATAAAAAAGATAAGAAAACTGAACTTGGAAACCACAAACTGGGCTCGGAGTGTCTTTTGCATTTGTAAAAGTGTTTTTAAATCATGGAATCTAATACACAATCATAAGGATCTAACATTAGGAAAAAACAGAGGTTTCAATCTGTCTTCTACCTTTATGTGTGATCCAACAGCTAGATCACTTCCATATTTTATAGTGTTCATGGCGCTGAAGTTTCAACCTAAACCTAACTTATCCTTCTTTTTTAACATTTTAAATTGAAACTGCAACTCATTATGATTAAATACTGCCCTTTAAAATGGCATACTTTTATGAATGCAAGATGCCAATGTCTCTCTTTCCTTCCTCTCTCTCTCTCTCACACTATCTCTCTCTCTGTCTCTCTACAGGTTACATGTTGAACTGGGAGAGATTTGTTAGCTTAAACACTCAAAATGTCAAGTGTCATGTCCTTGATTTTGTGGTTCAGATCAATCTTGATTACAAGCCTCAAGTCCTAAACGTTGAGCATGACTATGTGGAATAATAATATATGGATAATATGGAAATTAAACTTTAAGCCAATGTAAGAAACTTCACCTGCACAAATTGAATGTTTACTTTAGAAACCTACATGTTCGTATTTTGTCCTTATTGAATGTAAGTGAATCTTAAAGGGCTACAGCTCTCTGTTGTGTATAGATAGATTCAGCTCTCTGTTGTGTATAGATAGATACAGCTCTCTGTTGTGTATAGATAGATACAGCTCTCTGTTGTGTATAGATAGATACAGTTCTCTGTTATGTATAGATAGATTCAGTTCTCTGTTATGTATAGATAGATACAGCTCTCTGTTATGTATAGATAGATACAGCTCTCTGTTATGTATAGATAGATACAGCTCTCTGTTGTGTAGCCTATAGGATAGACGGATACAGCTGACTGCAGCTCATTACTGCAGGTCAGCACATAGTGAGAAACAGGAAACATCATTAACTCCTCTGGTTTGTCACATGTTTAGCTTGTCCTCCATCATTAGAGCTCTGTATGTGTCAGGCATGAATAACATTATACCAAATCAAATCTCAGACTGTCTGAATGCATAGTTTTCTTCTCTGTACACCTCAGGTTGATTCAACACTTTGACTCTGGATCTTAGTGAAACAATTTCTCAGTTAATGTGTGTGCTGTTGCCATGGAGATGTATCATGATGACTGTGTGTGTGAACTGTGGCCGTCTCTCACTCCACTGACTGTCTCAGAAGAAATGATAAGTATACTGTCTTGTGGATGTTGCTTGTTTGTATTTAATATTTAGAAAATTAAAATAAAAGTCATGATAAGAGAAGAAGCTGACAGCAAGAGCAGGTGAAGGATGTCTCTTATATACTCTTCACTTTAACCCCAAGTCGATGTTGTCACTAACGACTTAAGGAAAGTCTGGTCTCAACCTCATCAGTGTTCAAAATAGAACAGAATAAGTAGCAACTTAATGTGCAGTCCACTGGCTTCCTCACATCTGCAGTTTTCCGGTGATAAACTCTTGTGTGTCTCTGCGATTTCCAGACACTTTTTTGTCCCAGAAGGTTGGTGTATATTCAGTGACCATCCGGATACAGTCCTCCCAAAAAATTAATGTAATCCGGGATCATTTATGAATAGATTTGAGTGAAATAGTGTAATTTCTGTTAGCTCACTCGGCTAACGCGGAAGCTGCCATCTTTGTTAGGTCTGTCTTCTTCTTCGGTAGTTTTAAAAGCGGTTGGCATCCATAATGTCGCATTAGCGCCTACCACTGGTTTCAAATAGAAGTATAAACTTCTGACAACTAAACTGAAACTTGTAAGTAAAGAAAAAAACATGTTTACACTGTTTTTGTTTTTTTTTAAACTATAAATATTTATTCCCCACCTCTCATCCCATCCTCTTACTTAACCTCCTGAAGCCTCTCAGCTGCCCCTGCACCTCTTCTCCAGTAACACCCTCATTATGGTGCTGAGATTATACATGCATTTTTACAGGAGGAGACCAGGTGTTCAAATAAATGAGGAAAATAAGACTTAGACCTCTTCAGGGGGTTAAAGAATAAACATATTCAATGAATTAGAATTACAGTAAGAAAGTGAGTGACTTAGATTTTAGAGACAGGAACTTTAATTGACTTGTTTGAATATGTAAGATATGTGTAAAAAAAGTAAAATTGTTCAGAGCATTGTGTAGCTTCCTATAGTGGCAAAATGGATATTATCTGAACAAGAAGTTGTAATAGTTTGCTAAATAGTAGCTCAGAGGAAATGCTTACACAATGAAGCAGAGACTCCTGAGCAAAACATCAGATTATAAAAACTTTTATTTTACGGGCAAATTAAGCGTTTAAGTCATTGATAGAGAATAAAGTTTACAGATACTTTTAACTACCACTGACATGGCAGTAACTCCTGATGCTGTGAGGCTGAAACATACAAATAATATCAACTAAAAAATATTAACAGCAGAGAAACATGTAACATTTAGCCGATACAGAATTTCATCATGATAATTATTTCAGGGAAAGTACCAGTACAGCATAATGATCCTCACTGATATGTAAAGTTGCTAATAATGATCTTTTAATGGATGATTAAAATAATTCCTCCACTGTTTAGTTGTGCTAATTGGAAAGCGGCTGTGCAGCAGGATTACGGCAGACATTAAGCAATAGCACTCAGTTACCATCTTTATCCATGAAATTCAGACGTTCCGCTAATTGTCTGCACTGCCTCCTATCTAGGCCGCCTGCTAATTGCTGCTTGTGACCTTAACCGTCATGAAATTCTCTGCTAATGGCGTTAATATTAAAGCAATCGACTAATCTGCTGATCAGTTAATTAAAACAGAACCAATTATCCCGTCACAGGGGATGGCACTCTTTGCTGCAGAACATAATGTCAAAAATGTTACAGATCAAACAAAATAAATGGCTTTGAGGTAGTAACAACTTTTTGATTCAAATAAAATCCAGAATGAAAGGTACATATTTTATTTATTTCTGTGAATGACAGGGACCAACGCTCTAGTGAACAGTGATTCACTGCTGTATCTTAAGTGGTGAATCACTGCTTACAGCATCACATATACAAACGTCTACATGTGCATATTGTTGGATCTGTGTGGCTGAAGGGCAGAGTGTGTCAGTGGAGCATGAGCAGATGTATCTGTAGTATAACGGTGTCAGGAGGGAACATCCTTCTATACACTGAAAACACAAACAAGATAGTAAAGAGTCTGTCATGGTTATTTTTATTCTGCAGACAGGAAACTCACAGAAACTGTAGGCAGGCAGATGTGTGTAGGAGAGAGTTTCATTACACTACATTCACATGAGGGTCAGAGATGTTAGTGGTCATGATTCAGGATAGGAAAGAAGTTGGCCTGATTGTGTTTTTAATGCGTTTCTATTTCAGAAATGTTTTATTTCGCCTTTGGAAACAAGGGACTGAAAATGTTTGACATAGCCCATATTGGATGATTAATTAAGGCAAGGTTTTTTCTTAGTTTTAGATGTATTGTAAAGAAAGGACACTTGAATCATGTTCATATTTCAGTATCCTGTTAAAAACCCTCATATCAGGGTTTTCCAAAAACATTGTACCTACAATTAGGACTAGCAAACTCTGCCAGCTTTGTATGGCAGTGTATAGAACACCACCCAGATTAAAAGGCTTTAAGTGCTCCTGGCAGGAGATTGTGGTTAGGGTGGCTAGGAGGAGGGAGGAAAGTGTGAGAGACGGGGGGAAGAAGGTCAGAGATGCTGAGGCCTGAGGGGTGAAAACATGGCGGGAGAGAAATGCACCGAGTGAACATATTGTATAAAGCACAGATGTTTAAATACAGTGAGGCAGGGAACAGCATAAGGAAAGGATGAAAGTCCCCTTTAATACAGTGTTAATAACCTTGGAGAACAAAGACTGGAAATAAATCTGCACGTTGTAAACATTCCCTTTTAAGACAAAACATCTCATGCATAAAGAGGTGTGTTCTTAAGACATTTGATACTTGTGTACATTTACTGTTTAGATCCAACATGAATTGTTCAAAAAAACACAAACGTACAAAATGAATGGAAGCAGAAGGTTAAAAACAAGCTATGGCACATTTTGATGGACGATGGGACAACTCTTCACATTTGAATGATACTTAAGGATCAGACTTGGGTCAAATGCTCTCAGCTACCAAAGTTCATAAATACATTTTTTTTAGAATCAACTCTTAATATATTATATTCATGCCATGTCATGCATCTCTTAACCGTATGATGCCTGCTGTTTGATGGGTTTTGTGAATAACTTATGAACACTGTTAGGACTGGTACTGGTGGTGTTTCTTTAGATACAGAGTATTTATGATTTGTCGAGCAGAATTCATTAACAATAATATATGAACAAAGCAATTAAGACTTATTATGCAGAATATATATTCTGTACACATCTCTTTTTTTTTTCTTCAAACAGACAATAAATATTTGTATGGCACTGATAAATACAGGGCGGGTAACTCACACTTCTACTTGAACAGGACTTCTTCAATCTGGCAGTGGCTATGACATGTTTTACTGTGAGATACTGTGAGTGACGATAAGTAAGGGGGCCGCTGTGATTACAAAAAGAAACACATTTAAACAGGATGTCTTTACTACTGGTTGGATTATGGCACGATAATCATAATAAAAGTCTCACGTGTGTGTGGCTTAGCCTTAAGGGGTAATTAGGTCAAAGGGCATATAAATCTACTTTATCTTACATGATTGGAGTGAAATAAGGGAAGGTTAATTAGGGCTTAAACAGATAAAAAAAAACTTCCTGTCTTTCTTGGCTGACAAACTGTAGAGTTCCTATTTGCTGTTAAAATGCTGATTTGTTGTAAGCATATAGGACAATCCAGTCTGCAGATAACTTAAAGGTCACATATTATGCAAAATCCACTTCACCAGGTTTCTCTAACACTAATATGTGTCCCGAGTCTGTCTACAGACTCCCCAGTTATGAGAAAAGTTCATCCTCTCCGTCTTTTACCTGCTCCACTTGCTGTGTGCTAAAACAGGCTGTTTTTTCCTTGATGACATCACAAAGGGCAGTAACCCCTCCACCAGATGGGGGACACTTCCACAGCTAGGTGTTTGTTCTGTCCTCTGAGTCTGCCTTCTCACCGTAAACAATTGGGCATGAAGCCATTCCAGAGAGGGGGCGTGGTTAAACACAGCTCATTTACATATTTAAAGGTACAGACACAGAAACAGCCTGTTCTGAGCAGGGCTGAAATAGAGGGGTTTATAGGCATGATCAAATACAGGATCAGAGTGGATTTAGAACAAGAAACTTCACAGACATGTTTTGGGGAGCTCTGAGTCTTATTTAAACTTTTTGAAAAAGAGGATAATATGTGACCTTTAAGATGTTAAGAAACAGCTCTGTGTACATATTTGATTGACTTACATATGATAGTATATGGGTAAGCTTCAGTTATCAGAGACAAAAAGCTGTTAAAACTACACACCGGGAAGATACAAAAATAGCTCCTAATTGACCGTAACAGCCCCAGAGCGCACTTACACTTCAAGGGGAAGGTGACATGGAGACTTCTTATCCCAAAAAAAAAAAAGATAACTAGTTGTGTACAAGATGTTGCTACTACCACAAAACAGAGGTGATTGTGCGTTTGAGTGAGACGAGAGGTGAGGTGATCCCAGGAGACGTGTCGGGCTATAGTTGTCTGATGGGTGGAAGGTTAAGGGTGTCCAGAGCGCTGTGGTAGAGCTCTCTCAATGCTCTGAGCAGATACAGACGACAAAACATCTGGTTGAAGAGATGAGGCAGCGGCTCCTGGAAAGAAAGACAAGAAGTGTAGAGGAGTTTAAGTTAAAAAAAATTCTGTTAAAGGTCACATATTATCCTCCTTTTAAAATAAGACTCAGAGCTCCCCAAAACATCTCTGTAAAGTTTCTTGTTCTAAATCCACTCTGATCCTGTATTTGATCATGCCTATAAACCCCTCTATTTCAGCCCTGCTCAGAACAGGCTGTTTCTGTGTCTGTAGCTTTAAATGCAAATGAGCTGTGTTCGACCACGCCCCTCTCTCTGGAAGGGCGTGTCTGGCTTGCAGTTGTAGGCAGACTCAGAGGGCAGAACAAACACCTAGCTGTTGGAGTGTCACCAACCTGGGGGAGGGGTTACTGCCCTTTGTGATGTCACAAACGGCCTGTTTGAGCACACATTTTCTGATAAGTGGAGAAGGCAAAAGACGGAGAGGATGGACTTTTCTCATGATAGTGGGGTTTGTAGACGGACTAGGGACACATTAGTTGTAGAAGACATGGTAAAGTGTATTTTGCATAATATGTGACCTTTAAGGGACAAGATGGGGACAGTGTCTCTAAAACACTGAATTGATAAGGTGTTCAAAAGGAAGGGGACACATTTCAGACACAAAGTTGAACACATAAATATCCCCAGAATAAAAACAGTGATTGTAGGAGTTATCATCTTGAGTATACATGATTAGTTTAAAACATATGTCGAGTAAATCTTCCTCACCCCAAGCACGTGGACTCTGTTGTAGTACGAACTGAAGTCTTTGCTGAGTGACACGAGAAATTTACAGATCTGCAGAACACAAACACACGAGGCTTGGATAAACATCTTAACGTCAGACTTGGGTTGAATTTAAAAACTGTCTCTCAACACCCTTACCTGTTCAGTCTTAATATTGACTCTGGCTCCTCCCCCTTCACAGTCTAAAGCTTGTCCTGATTGGTCCAGCAACTCAGAGAATGGGATGAGATAATTGAAAAGGAGAAGCCACTCGCCCTGTTAGAAAAAACACAGAGACAGCATGATGGATGAACAATTAGATATCAAAAGGTGGAACATTTATTGTCCAACATTTTTTGGGATAGAGAGAAAGAAAATACAAAAAATGAATATGGAGGAGTGACAGAACAGATTAGAAAGTCGTCAGAGATAATAAAGTGGTACCTCTTCTTTTAGAGCAGAGAAGTCCAGCTGGGAGCCCTCAGGGATTTCTGGGTATAGACCTGCAGAGTGGAGATACTGCATTAACAGATGAAGATACACAGATCTCATTAGTCTCTCAATGAAGGAGAAAAACTGTATGGTAACTGGACCTCATTCAGCA
The DNA here is from genome assembly GCF_963584025.1 of Labrus mixtus. Taxonomy (NCBI): domain Eukaryota; kingdom Metazoa; phylum Chordata; class Actinopteri; order Labriformes; family Labridae; genus Labrus; species Labrus mixtus. The sequence continues at coordinate 4,189,803 of NC_083626.1, read as the reverse complement.
GTAGCAGACAAATAGTAGCCCAGTACAAGTAGCCCTGCGCCCAGTAATCCAGCCCTAAATTTTATTTATCAATATTTTTATCAATACAATGTTATTTCGGTAACAATGTATAATCCTTATGATAATGCAAAAAAAATCACAGCATTTATAGATCTACTTATAATCAAAGGTCCGTCTCAAACATACAGGAGGTAGAGTAAGAGACGAGTGTGCTATGGTACAAACATCAACTGAATCAACTGTACTTTAATTAAATAACAACAAAAAACAACAATAGCTGTAGTTAAAAATGTGTAAAAAAATTGTATAAATTGTAACGGCCCTTTGCCACACAGGTGTGTCATTTTTTTACTCTAAACTGTTCACAAGTGTTTAGAAATAATTAAATCTATGATTTTCACTTGTTACAAAGGAGTTTGCACTCACTGACTATTTAGTTTCCTAAATGGCTGTATTGCTACAATCTCCAGTAAAATACACTAATTTGTGATTATTAAAGTGACAATTCAAAAACAAATTTTATATACATATATATATATATTTTTTTTTTTAAGATTCATTGTTGGGCTTTTTGTGCCTTCATTGTTGAGATAGGACAGTGGACATAGTGGGAACTGTAGGGAGAGAGAGAGCGCGAAGCCACAGGAGCCACAGGTTGGTTTCAAACCCGCGCACCAACCACTAGGCAACTGACGCCCCCATCATTTTGTATATCTAAGTAAGGCCATTGCATTCAACTGTTTGTATTGATTTTTAAAGTGCTCAATTGGAGGCTTTTATAAGGGAGTAATTCACTCAGCCTCCTTAAGAAGTTTTTCTTCCAATCTGAGGCCACAGCTGTGTTATTTGGTTATTGTTATTTTTTTCCCTTGTGTAATAAAACATGTCTAAAAGCTAAACTCTCACCCTTCTCCACTCCTCTCTCGTAGCTGTCGAACAGAGTGTGCAGTCTGGCACAGTTGTACATGACAAACACTCCTCCTCTGGGCCCTTTGGTGGACACGCCCCCTTCTTTCTGGACATCCAATGTCACCTAAACAGAAAACTGTCAATCACTGTGACTGGAATTAAAAACATGTAACATGCAAACCTTCATTATTGCCCTCATAACTAGAGGAGGGTGAAAAGCTTGTCCAGTATAAATGCATGACACCTTCAGGCATTAACACACAGCTGAAATGATGACTCACAGGACTTGTGTGGACCGTTGACAGCAGCTCAAATCTGACCGTGGCAGAAGTCATAACCCTGATGATGTCATCCCATGTCTGACCTACAAAAGGACATTGGGGAGGCAGCATTTTATCACCAGTTTCCCTTCAACTACAGTTATCAGGGGGGAAAGTAACAAGTAGGTTTCATAAGAAAGAAGCATTCTAACATGGAGCAAGTACACAAATACAAACACACACCTTCTACTTGATCTCCATACTTCATCTCTGAGGCCTCCTTCATCTGACCTCTCCTCAGCCTGGAAGAGAGGGTAGAAGAAAGAAACATATTTTACACAGACAGCTGGGCTAAACATATATACTCTGCAGTGACACAGAGATGGAGCAAAGCACCATCAACACCCGCCAGTGTTATTTTAATTGAGTTTAATTAGAACTGCAATTTCACTGTGCAGACAAGAACCTAGTGAGAGTGTCTCGTGATAATTAACATCTGTGTTGGGGACAGCATCAGAGGGCAACAGGAGGCAGAGGAGACACAGAGAAAAAATGGAAACTGAAAAGGCAGGTGGAGCAGAAAGAAGAGGAAAGATAGAAAAAGTGTGAAATGGTGAGAAAGACAAAAAGAGGAGAGACACAACCACAGAGGGGGAAAGGAGTGATGTGTCTTACTGCAGGTACTGTGCAGCAGTGAGCTGAGAACCGGGAGTCTTCACTGGCCCACACACCAGATGTCTCTGCAGGGACAGAGGAGAGCACAGCAGATAAAAATAGTAACACAATGCAACATATGATTGAGTATGTGTGTGTGTGTGTAAGTATGTGTGTAAGTGGGTATACCTGCGTATGCGTTGCTCCACTTGCTCTCCAAAGCACTGCTATCTGCTGCTGGCGGAACTCATCCTGACAGGAAGTCACATGTAACACTGTTGCCATGGGTACCTATGAACAAGGCAGAGAGGATATAGAAATCAATGCTTAGTTGTCTGCTTCTAATGACAAAAAGATGTGTGTGTGTGTGTGTGTGTGTGTGTGTGTGTGTGTGTGCATTTGTGTGTCGCTTACCGTGCAGTCGGATGTGGCTAGGTCCAGTTGTGCAAGGTGGGAAACGCTGTCTCTGTGGACTAAAACAAATGCACCAACAAAGTGACATCAGTATGGATACAAGACCAACTATCTGACAGCCTTCAAATATGACACGAAGAAGAAGCTTGCTAGTAAGCTTGGACGTAAACAGCGCAGGTTCCAAAAGAAAGAACAGCTTAACAAATGTTCCATAAGGAAGAAAATTAGATTGACACACTTGTTGGATGTAAAAGATACACATGTTGGCTTTTTGGGAGTAACAATGAACGCAATCTCGGAACCCATCAGCTATCATCTGACGACCCTATAATCTGTGGCAATGGACAACTGTTTGGCCGAACCTAAAGCCTAGGCACTGCACCTTCACAGACTTTAATGTGTCATGTTTGCAGTGTGTGAGTGTGAGAATCCACAAGAGCTTGCTGATAAAAAATTAAAGAGTAATGGGACACTATCATGTCATCACACGTTGCCTGGAAACGAGACACGTCAGTAAACAATAAGAAAAAAAGAGACCACCTCCTGTATGTGTTTGTATTTCTTTCATTATTAGTGTTTATGTATTTAGGACAAAATCACAAGTGAGTCAAATCAAATATTAAAACCTTGTAAATATTTCACTAAATACACAAACAACTCTTCAAAAGTGCTCAAAATAACCACACATGGTATGAACTGTGCTTCATATTGTCACTTTAACTTATTAGGGTTTTTTCAGTCACGTTCATGCTTGCTTTAATTACACGTTTGTTTTTTTATTTATTGAATACTGCTTCAATATGCAAACATCTGTTTATATTTAGTGGGTGGATGGGCGATGGTGTCCTTCACATCACAAAGCTTGCAATGACCTCTGGGTAAGTCCCACAGGAAAGTCTGCAAATATGTGGCCTCACAGAAGGTGTGTCATTAGCAGATAAAGAGTCTGCATCAGATCCCTCATGTACACTTCACAGTGAGACAGCATTAAACACTCACAACTACCAGGTAGCACCTCAAAGTCCATGAGTCTGTGACTGTGGAGTTTGAAATTCAGCCTTTGGGGCTTCTTTGTGTAGACAGCAGTTAGCAATAAAAGACTTCAGGTCAAGGCTTCAAACTTTACGTGCCTTGTCATTGTTTACAGTCTGAATAGAACTTGGGAGTGAGAACAGAGTTAGTGAAACGTCCAAAGGAAACAAAATCCAAGAGGGGAAGATTGCTGTGCTTGAATGCAGGTGTCTGTTTATAGACATCCATTAAACCATCATCAGATGATTGCCAATGGGTTCCAAGATTGCATTACATCGAAGCCCACTGAAACACGATTGGACTACAAACAGAAGCCAGACCACTTTTAAAACCAAAATCTGGTCCCACATCAACATATTCTGCATTTTACTGCAGCAGAGAGCAGTCCAACCATCTGTTCTACCACATGAATTGCAAAATGACTGGGGGAAAAGAGTAACGCGGAACAAAACTCCCTTCTAAAAGAACCATGATCTGCTGCAGTTATGGACAAACATTGCATTCTGTAACTTCCCATTTGAACCAAGCAAGCCCCGTTGTAGCCTCACCTGTGCAAGTACCAAGGCTGGGGTCGTATCCCAGAAGCCCCTCCTCTTGGAACGCTCGTTTCAGGTTGACCCTGAGCGCCCCTTCGCTCTCCTCCTCCTCCATCTTCTTCCCTCCTCCGCTGGTCCTCCTGCCTCTCTCTGTTTCTCTCTGTCTGTATGTGGAGTTCTCCAGCGCCGCCTGAATCTTTTCCTCTCGCTCCTCGTTGGTCCAGTTGGCTTCGGCTGCTGGCCAGTCGATGCCCAGACTTCGTAGAAAGGTGATGATGTTGCTGTCTTCAGGAAGTGTCGGGCAGTAGGACACTGCAAACCTGAGACACACAGCATTTTCTGATTTTATGAACTCTTTAAACTACTTTTCATCTCACTTATTCATCATTGAGTCTATGTAAGTAAACGTTGAAATGCCTATTTCAGTTTCCAATGTGCAAGATCATATCTTAAAACTGCTTATTTTGTATGCACATTTGAGAATATACGTATTAACCCGCGGACTCACCCCTGTCTTCTTAACAGCGCCCCCATGTGGTCAGCCAGCAGAACAGTCCTCAGCTGGCCCAGAGTCAGTGTTTCAGGAGTGAGAGTGTCTGGTTTAGGGTGCAGTGCGGGGCAGTTCAGCACCACACACCCTTGCTTCTGACTCGAGGGCTTGAAGTATTCTGTGGCTCCACCCGCCAGGACAGACCTGAAGGCTGCTGCCCGGTCCACCCTCACCCGCAACCCTTCACCCATTACCTCCCCACCAGCCACAGGGAGAACCCCACTGCCACGAAGGGACAAGACCCTGGACATCACTGCGGAAGGGACCTGAGAAGGAAAAAAAGAGAAGCTACTTAGCAAAACATACATGCAAAAAAGTGTGAGGGAGGAAAGCCATGTATCAAAGTACAAAAGTTGACACTGGCTTACAATTGATAGTTTATTTTTTAAATATTTTTTTGCAAAAGCTGCATTACCGAGAGTATTTTCTGCAAATGTATCATTATGTACTTTCACATTCTAAACACTAAAGTCTTGGATTTCCCCTGGTCATCCATCTGTCTGTCCGTCAGTCTGTAGTAAACATGTTTGTTTTGGGTTTGTTTTGGGTTTTGTTAGCCCTTGCTCTAATGTCTGTTCAAACACATGTGCTTTCAAACTCATCAGAAATGCATATTACTGTCATTGTAATAAAAAAAAACACATCATAGGATGATCTTGTGATGCACTCATTACACTCTACTATCCCACATGAAAAAAAACGTTCACATCCTCCTTCAGAAGGATGCACAAACATGCAGATATGTTGGAGTTCAAAGAGGCATTCTTAGAATATTTTAATCTGACATTATCATTGCGTTACAGGCATACATGAAGCGATGCAATGGGACTGGCAGTCACGTGGTTCTTCTTTTTCCACAGTTAGAGTTTCTGTCTGACCCACATCGCACTGCCACTCATGGGTCACTAATGACAGCTGCAGGCTGATGGTGTCTGGTCGATAATGATTGGGCAAAGTCAGCAGCCTCTGAGCAATGTTAAGCCATGTTATACTTTCATGATTTTGGGGTTTAAAAGATCCTTTAATATTATTGGATTTCACCTTGTTTTTCAGGCAGGTAGTTGGGATTAGTTGAACATCATACAGCAGATAGTCTCAGGTGCATAGTCACAGTTTGAAACAGTTGAACACACCTTCCTGTCGATTTAAATATCACTCCGCGACATACAGTATAATGAAACGCTAATTGACAAACAATGTCTGGGATCTATGTTGCTCAGCGGAAGAATGAAAGGTATACTTTTTTAATAAGGCACATTTAAATGCTAATTTGCTATGTGTAACATAAGCGTTAGTATTGTGTAATGGTTCTGTGATTTTAATGTCTATTTTCAGATAATACCTCTTTTCGGTGACTGTTAAGGGAAGTTAAATTAGTAAACAGCTCACATGACCATTAAAGCCATTTAAACTACACTGAACGCCTACAGGTAGCAGACAGACCAACCTGCCCGTCGGCATACAGCGTGTTGAGCATCGTGGTCGGCGATAAGAAGTCCCTGTTCCGCAGGTTTTTCGCGCTGCTTTCCTTGAACCAAAGCTTCTCTGGGTCTGGAAAGAGCCTGTCCCCATTCTCCCGGCCGGAATCGGATACATTTTCACGCTTTCCTCGCAGTGCGGAGCTCAGCGCCCGGACAGTAGGGGTGATACGGAGGGGCGAAGACTGCTCCTCGGTATTCTCCATCACCACCACAACACAAACAGACGAGCTACTGACACAAACTACACCCTGCCCATACCTTACTGGAAAAGCGCCGTCACACTGATTGGTGCTGCTCAGGCGATGCTAGGCTTAAACACTGCTACATGTCATGCTAATTATCGTCTGCACGGTTTATCAGTGGTCGATGTCAGACTGGCTGCAGGCGACGAGGACTGCATCGGCTGTTTTTCCCCCCAGCGGAACCATAAGAGGCATAGTTACAGTTCCTTCCGAGTTGAATATCGTGTTGGACCAGTGGCCAGTAGCGCCATCTGGAGTCCGACTGCTATCCTAATTTATTTTCTATTGAGAAAAATGGGAAACGCAACAGAATACCACCAGAAAATAAACAAAAACATGAAAATATAACAAACTGTACAAATAGGATATTTACATAGAGGTATCAGAAAACAGAATCAAACTACCATGAAGGGTTTCACAAATGTTCACTGTCCATGTAATGTAGTGTTCTATTTCTAGTTTGAATTGTTGTATTTCTGGTATTTTTGGTCCCATTTTGTCATGACCGACTCAAAGGCCATGGCAAATAAAGTGAGAGACACCAAGATAACCCTTCATTAAGCTGATTAATTTACAAAAACATCAATTTAATTGCAAAAAGAGATGAGGGTTGGATGTCAGCAGAGTCAATAATGTAGGCCTAAGTGAGTGAGTGAGTGAGTGAGCCGATTGGCCTGCCAATTACATGAAACATAAGACAAGACACAACCTAACAGTCCATCACATATATTTTTTGCAGTCCGTTCCACTCTTACTGTTAAATTAAATATATAGACATATCATTTTCCTTCAATTGGACAGTTAAGCAAGTCAGTGCATTGAAGAACTGCTCTAACCAAAATATGCCTCACCCTAACATAGAGACACTCATGAGCGGTTCTAGGCAGGGGCCAACAGGGGCCAGTGCCCCTGTAACACCGAGTTTGATCCCCCCTGTGGCCATCCCTCCAAAAGGAAGAGCCCCCCAACACATACACAATATTTGACTCGACAACCGGACAATCTATGTTTAACACTTTTTTTTAAAGTGATCATCTTTGTCTATTTTTCACCTGGGTTTAATGTTCCCCTCTGACAAAACAACTGGCCCCAGTTTGGCCCCCTCAGTAAAAGTGGTCTAGAACCACTCATTATAACAGAAAACAACTTTTTTTCCACATCCCTGAATCTTGCAATCAGGCCAGCGGACAGGATAGATTCAGCGTATGATATACAACTTGCAACAGGTGAGAGCTTTCAGTGTTGTGAACACACTGCACGTTTCAGAAAGGTTTTCAACACAAAGTTATCACAGATTATTGTCCTGTCAAGCAGAGCAGCATTACTACACGTTTCTCTATAATTTGAAACCATAGAAGTTGATTTTTATTCTAATTGATTAACTTTAATTCAACTTCTAAGAAAGGGAAAGAGGGAGCTCATAGGAGGAGTGGGAGTGAGAAGTTTATCTCATTTGTCCTGATGTAACTCAGTTAACCAGATGAACTGTGTGCAGAACACTGGAGTCTCTGTTAACAGATTAATGCCATCTCATACAGACAGCTCCAATATGAACGTGCATCGATGTCACTGGATCTACTCAACCCCTGTATAAAATAATGTATCTTCTGCACGGAGTTTTTTTTTTTAAATACTTTATTGCAGGCTGTTTTACTACATTACAAATTGTCATATTTCATCACATATTTTGTTCATCCTGGCACATTTTTATATATATTTTTTTAAACATACATGAAATATAAATATAAAGAAAAATCCAAAGAAAAGGTATGAAGAGAAAAAAGATCATTAAAATAAGATTTAGAAAGAAAAAATAATACTAATAATAAAATTACAATTAAACCGTAAATATAATGGGGGAGGGGGGTTGTTCTTTCGCTACTCTCTTAATTTAATATAATTTAATTTACATACCTGTTATTATTCCACTTAATCTGTTTCCTTTATCCATTTACTCCAGTAACACATGAATTCATCTGTTTCTTAGCCGATATGTAATTCTTTCCATTTCTTTAATATCTTCTTCTGTTAACTTCCATGCATTATTAGACGGGGGTTTATCATCCAGCCAGCTTCGTGTAATTTGCTTTAATGCATGGAGTTGACCGACAATTGTATTGTTGCCATGACTATTTTTTTGGTGGCAACACATTACTAGTTCATGTGTACACATTACCTTTCCTTTATGTCACTATAGGGCTCCTGAACATCTAGGCCCCCTGATTGCATTTTTTTGTTTTGATTAGTTTTCAAAATTGAAAAAGTTGTTTCTTATGCAGCTGTATGGAATTAGAACTAAATGGCATTTTTTTAATACAACTGTATTAATCATTTGTGTAAAAAAAAAAACTTGGTGAGTTCAGATATAAAAATAACGCTCCATCTTTCCGTCTTCCATTATCAAACCAAATTTGATATTTCAAAAAATCAGGGTTGGTAAAATCTAATTATAAAAGGAATGTGGTTATACTGTACAAATCACATATGTGCAGGGCAGCAAAAAACATCTGCAAGAAAAAGAAGAAAGGCCACCAATGCCACAAAGAGAATATCACAACATTTTGACCTAATGGTCTTCCTCCAGTGACAGTTGCTGAAAAATGGGGGCCACGTCCAAATAGATTTGCACACCAACAGGCTGGTGACACCATGATGGTGTGATCAAGCCTGCAAAACATCATTGGTTCTAAAAAATAGGCTAGATGTTAAAAAAAAACAAAAAAAAACAAATTGACTACCACGGGAAATATGCCTAGATATATGATCTCTTTGTCGTCCATGTTGTCCCAGAGGCCGACCACGACCTCATGATGCTCGTCGTTGATGGGAAGAGGAGGAGGCGGTGAAGGAGGAGAGAGCTGCTGTGGGGGCGGTGGTCGTGCGGGAGGAGGTGAGGGACTCCTGGGTCTCTTCACAGGCAGAGGCCGAAAGAGCATTAGGTCGAAATGTTGTGATATTCTCTTTGTGGCATTGGTGGCCTTTCTTCTTTTTCTTGCAGATGTTTTTTGCTGCCCTGCACATATGTGATTTGTACAGTATAACCACATTCCTTTTATAATTAGATTTTTACCAACCCTGATTTCTTGAAATATCAAATTTGGTTTTATAATGGAAGACGGAAAGATGGAGCGTTATTTTTATATCTGAACTCACCAAGTTTTCTTTACACAAATGATTAATACAGTTGTATTAAAAAAATGCCATTTAGTTCTAATTCCATACAGCTGCATAATAAACAACTTTTTCAATTTTGAAAACTAATCAAAACAAAAAAATGCAATCAGGGGGCCTAGATGTTCAGGAGCCCTATAGTGACATAAAGGACCTATAGAGCTATTTAACCAGCAGTAAAATAAACATCTTACAAAAACATTCAACATCAGTGTGCAGACTTTTATTTTTCTTGCTATGGACTAGTACCTGCAGTTAAAATATTAATTCTTAATATTAAATATGAATACTTGATAAACTATCAATAAATACAAGCTATTCCTGTAAATACATTAACATTTGTCACTGCTATTGCTGTGTTTATTTCAGCAATATCCAGCTGTGTTGGCGCACGTCGACTTCCGGCGTGGAAATGTGACGCACCACTCGCAAAGGCACAAGGGAAGTGTTTATAACAAGTTGGGACGCTCCAGCTGCACAAGATGCACAACTGGCAGGAGAACGAAATAGAGAAACTGTTGACGATCCGTGCGTCGGAGCCGATCCGTCACCTGATCACGGGCACGGTGAAGGACTCGGTGGTCTACCAGAGGATGAGCAAGCTGCTGGCGGAGAGGGGGGTCTACAGGACACACATGCAGGTCATCAGCAAGCTGAAGGCGCTGAGGAAGCAGTATCTCAAATATCACCAGCTCAAGATCCGCTGCGGGAGCGAACACGTTACCTGGCCGTTTTATGAGCAGTGTCACCGGGCTTTCGGGACCGGGCCTCTGCCTGTGAAGAGACCCAGGAGTCCCTCACCTCCTCCCGCACGACCACCGCCCCCACAGCAGCTCTCTCCTCCTTCACCGCCGCATCCGCCTCCTCCTCTTCCCATCGACGACGAGCATCATGAGGTCGTGGTCGGCCTCTGGGACGACGTGGACGACAAAGAGATCAACAAGCACCTTGGTCCAGTAGAGCCGGATGATGACGACGGGAGGTACAGTCCTCCAGAGCAGTTACAGCCCACCAACACCAGTAAGTACACCAGTAAGTACACCAGTAAGTTCTTTGGAGTGTTGTGAAGGGATACCTGGATGACGACATGCGTGATCCCTGTCACCTTCCCTTCAATAGGAGTGGTAAATACAGAGTAACTAACGGTACAGTACAATACGTGGCCAAGACAACGACAATATCATTATGGAGCAACTTTAGGAGATAAACAATTCAGAGGTGCTCCTTCCATTTGTCATGCACCTGAACAGCCTCTGCTTTATCTACATCACTTTATTCTATCCTTTCTATTTCACTATTCATACAGCTCTGGTTACTTATTCCTGTTGTTTCTTATCCATCATTGCACTACGGTCACTTTATTTATCTCATTTTTACCTTTACAGTTATATTGTATATTAGTTCTGTTGTTCCATTATTCACCATGCACCTTATTAACTTATCATTTAGTATTTGCCTACTTGCACACAGCTCTGTATATATAGATTTATTTCTCGTTTACTGCACATAGTTCTGTTAACATCTGTTTACATCTGTTAGTCGGATCACTGTCCACTTATATCTACTCTTTTATATTTTGTATTTTTAAGCTAAGTTTAAGCTTTAAGTTGTATTTAAATTGACACTTTATATTCAGGTTAAAATGTTTCATCTACCTGCACTGTTGTTAATTTACTGCTCTGTGTGCCTTTGAATTGCCCCCCAGGGACAAACAAAGTTTTTTGAATTTGAATTTGTAAAATTGAGTTCATAAAGAAAGTTGGAATAAGGCTGAGTATTAAATTACTATGGAGGACAATGGGAATTTATGAAATAGAACATTTGAAAAGTCAGAAGGGGAATGAAATAGCAAAGGGCAAACATTAACAGATACTTAAACTAAAGAAATAATCATGATATATGGACATCAAAATCTGTGTCAAAATCATTTAAATTATTTATATATCTTCAATTTTTAGAAGATGAGGGAAGAAGAGCTTTAGTATGATCCAGAAGGTGATGGATGGAGGAAAGAGAGAAGGACAACATATTGTCTTTCACTTGGAAAAAGGGGAACGCAGAACTTTCCTCATTAATCAAAGCTAATATTAACTGATGTTGCTTCTTTTTATTTTGTGTGTTGTGAAAAGATACCTGGATGACGTGCATGGTTCCAGACACCACCCCTTCAACAGGGGTGGGAAAAACAGGATAACTAACGACAACGATAATATCACGATGCAGCAATCCTGCAATGACTGACATATTGGAGGAAAAGAGTTTTAGAAAAAAAAAGGTGTAAAAAAAAAAAAAAAAAACATCTAAATATTTACAAGCAAGTTTGTCTGGGAACTCTCTTGATATAAAAACAAAAGTCTTTTTTACAAACCTACTGTGTTGAAGCTAAAAGACGTGCCCATCACAGCGTGTCCAGTGACTGACAGGCTTCCCTCTTTCTTTTTGTTTTCTAGCGTTCAAGCTTCCGTCAAAGAGAAGGAAAACCTCAGTGATGGACCAAGTGTCGTCTTTAGTCAGAACGACAGTATCGCAGCTCAAGGAGATGGACGCGTCGATGCAGGCGCAGGAGGAAGGACGGCTACAGAGGCTCATGGAGCACGAGAAGGAAATGCAGAACAATCTGATGTGTCAGCTGGTTTCCATGCATGAAAGGATCAGCCGAGAGAACCACGAGAGACACGTGGAGCTGGTGGACAGGATTCTCTCTAGGCTCCCCTCACAGCCAGGCCCTTCAGGTCAATGACTGACACTTCCTGAGTGACAGTATACAACAGGGTTTTTCAGGTTCTCTCTCCTCTACCAGCTGACTAGTGCCTAAGCCCACATTCCTTTTTTTTTATCTTTTGACAAAACACTCTGAAAAGGTGACGTGTAATTCTCTGACATCATCTTGCCTTTAACCATGACTCTGCTCACTTGTAGCCGATAGAAAACCAGGTTTGAAACATGCCATGTCTTCTCTACATCATGCTCGGTCACTGCTCATAACTTTAACCTAGAAACATTTAATTGGGAACTGTTGACATGCGGAAAAGAAACACAAGTGCAGAGAAACGATCAATCACTTGTTTGAGCTCTGCACGATAGTCACAGTAGACCCACCAGGTCACTTCTGATATTAATATCTAAGAGCTAATTGTTAGCTGCACTTACGTACAGACTGAATTGTTGGTACCATGATTACATTACAACCAATGTGTTGGCATATTTTGTTTTCTTCACCACTTTCCAGTTTATACCCAACAAGACTACAAACAAAACGTACCCACAGATTCAGTGTTTATCTGCAGAATCTGTTGATTGATTTGATAAGATTATAAAGTTATGGATCTATGTTACATTTATAATTATGTGGAGGTTATCAAAACATGCGATTTATAGACATTTTAAGGTAAAATGGTAAATGGATTTGAGCTTGTCAGGCACTTTTCTAATCTTCTGGCAACTCAAAGAGCTTTTAATCCACATGTCACACCTTCACATTCACACACTGATGGCAGAGGCTGCTGTGTACAGTGTCCATCAGAAGTAACTAATCCCATTCATACTCTGCCAGCAGCGGGAGAAATTCATGGTTAAGTGTCTTGCCCAAGAACACAGCGGCCATTATGCAGCAGGAGCTGGGGATCAAATCCCCAACTTTCCTCTTCCTCCTCCACCGACTTATTTTGTGTTTTAAATATGTGACTTACATCAATTTAAGTCACAAGGGTTCAAAATGTCATGGGCCATTATCAGTACCATGGGCATCGGGTCTGGATGCATTAGTCCAGCCAGGAAACATATTTATGGTTTACTAGATTTATTTCTTCAAATTCAGTTTAAAAGGGTTCAAAAACACCAACATACATGGGATGTTTCAAACATCTGAAAGACAAGGAAAAGAATATTAGCTCAATAAACAAATAGTCAAATTAGATTTACTTTCTGCTGGAAGTAAGGATAAATCATTTAAAGTGGACTAGATCATTGGTTCTTAACTGGTGGGTCAGGACCCAAAAGTGGGTTGTGGGTCCAAAAGTCTATCTATTAGTTAATCTGTTTTGCGCACTACTGTTCATTAATCAAATCTCATTGGTTGAAAAATATCAGAAATTAAAGTCACAATTTCTCATTAAGGAGTTGGTGGTGGGTCCTGAGGCTGGACAAGTTGAGGACTAGTTACTAACTCATAGAGTACAAACACCCACCTTACCAGTTCTGAGCTGCCTCCCCATGTGAGGTTCCAAGTCTTTAAATGAGCAGTGATCAGCTGAACTCAATCTAACTAACGAGTGACAGAGTGCAAACAGCAACCAATGAAGGGGAAGGGACAAACCAGGAAGTGCATTAAAGGAAGTGAAAGGAATCAAAATAGTGGTCTTTATACTACAATGTCTTTCAGTACTGTACCCCAACTGAGCATGTCGGCACGAGCAGTAAACCAAACTGTAGCAAACTGTGAACAGTGTCAAGAGCAGCAGATGTTTATTTGATGTCTTAACGTTTTCAGGCAGTTGTTTTCATGTGGACTCTTTCTCTGTTGTTGGATCTTATGTGTGTGACTTCAGTGAGAACAGTTACTGGACGGGGTTAGTGTTCAAAGTTAAAGAAAGTGTTTCTGTGTTAACACTGATGTAAATATTATTTGAGTCATAAAAGTTGTATGTGGATGAAAATTGTAAAAACCACAAAAAAACAACTGATACAGTAAATATATTTAATTTATTTAAAATATCCGTTCACAGATACTGTACAGAAACAAGAAGAAATACAGCGGCTCACTTTTACAAGGAGGATTTCTAAAAAGGTATTTGCAATAAGTTGATGATCTCGGTGTCATTCTTGGCTGACACGAAATTCCCGGTTGCGTTTTTTTATTGTCAGCAATCCGGGAGAAAACGTGTCATTGAGGAAAAACACCAGAAAAAAAAAGACAACACTTCTGTCCTTACACTCCAGGATATCCTGTTTAAACTCGCCACACAGCACTTCAATCAGTTGGTTTCATTTTGCCTATTGATTTCAGAGAAACAAAACTGATAATGCACCTCGAATGGATCTTCTGAATTGGTGTTTTTTTTTTTATGATCACATCAGATTCTTAAGTTTCTTCTTTCACATTGTGTTTGATATTTATGGCTCAGTCAGCTGGGATGTGTATATTCACTGTAGATAACTTTTATACCGTCTTTAACTTCTCTCAAGTGTTTGACTGTTTTTATTGTTTATGAAGCAAAGTTTTCAACTGACAATTATGAACCCATTTTCAGAAATAAATGCTATCTGAGTAAAAGAAATAAGTGAAGTGTGGTAGGAAGGAGGAGGTGCTGTGCTCAGTGTCTTCACTGATTAAACGCTCGGTTATCAGCCCATCTGTCCAGGATGTCCTGTGCATTGTGGGATGGAAACGGACCCCATAACCAGCTGGGGCTTACAATCACAGCTGCATTATGGGTTCCGTTACAATCCCACCCACCAAGAAACACTTCAGGCCCGGGGGCAGTCAGGTAAACACCCCTAAAGGAGAAATAAAGAGAGTTAATAGCAGGAACTCTTGAATTTATGCTGCATAAATGGGACTCTGAAGAGTTGTTACAATCTCTTCTTTTGGAAGCTTTAAAGTAAATTAAAGGTCACATATACACCTCACCATGTTTCTCTAACACTAATATGTGTCTCTAGAATGTCTACAAACCGCCAAATTATAAGAAAAGTCAATCCTCCGTCTTTAGCCTGCTCCACTTTTCAGAGAATGTGTGCTCAAAAACAGGCCGTTTGAAGATTTTCCCTTCATGACCTAGCTGTGGGAGTGTCACCCACCTGGGGGAGTAACCCCTCCCCCAGGTGGGTGACACTCCCACAACTAGGTGTTTGTTCTGTCCTCTGAGTCTGCCTACTCACCGTAAACTATAGGGCATGGAGCGAGAAAGCCCGAGACACCCAAGCCCTTCCAGAGAGGGGCGTGGTCAAACACAGGTCATTTACATATTTAAAGGTACAGACACAGCCTGTTCTGAACAGGGCTGAAATAGAGGGGTTTATAGACATGATCAAATACAGGATCAGAGTGGATTTAGAACAAGAAACTTCACACACATGTTTTGAGGAGCTCTGAGACTTATTTAAACTTGTTGAAGAGGAGGAGAATATGTGACCTTTAATCAACATTAGACGGACAACATGCATCTTTAAAAAAAAAAAGGTTAAGCATGCATGTTAAATTGTTTTCAGGCAGCATCTTACTTTGTTAAAAACAAAGTAGAAGACACTTAAAAGAATTGTCTTTGAAACCAAACCTTTTTGTCATGGATTTGTTCAATTTGCGTAAACTGAGCATTTAGGATTATTTTTCTGCATCAGAAACAAGGCCTAAAAATGCATTTGTTTGAGCAACCTGCCACAGACCTTCTTTAAAACTGGAATAAATACAAAAAAATCAGAAGGAGCGAACGAGAGGTTACATAATTTCAACATCTTGCTAATGAGGATTGTTTTCAGTGATGGACTTCAGAAAAATATTCCTGCTGCAGTAAAAACACATCAAGATCTTCAGCTCATCCTGTTTTGTTCTTAAGTGCTGATTAAACCTAAACTCAAACAACCAGTGCTGACTCACACCGTCGAATGAAACCAGGGCCTTTAATGACTTTCATTCTGAATGGAAACCTTCCACTTTAAGTTTCATGTATTGTTCACACTTTGCTGATGACCAACTTTGAAATAAAACATTTCTCTTATAAATAAACAGAACACATCGGAAGCTGTGAAAAGATATTCCTTGGTTATTTTTCTCTATTTAGTTTTTAATACATGAATTACTTTTCCATTCTTTGACAATAAGCCGTCCTCTTCTCACCTCTTTACAACAGCTGAGGAAACACTACAGGTGTGTCACCAGGTGAGAGAGAATCAAAGTTCACTGAATTGATAACTTACCTGTTCAAACTCACTCTTGTTGCCACAACATAACAAGGTATACAAGTTTTTTTTTGCAGTGTAAAATATTCCATTCAAATGAAAACCTCTTAGGAACACTTTCAGTACTGTAGACTCTTTCACTAAAGCCACAGTATTACAAAAAAAATGCTTTTATTATCATTTTCTGTCAGACTTCAGTCACGTCAGTATTTTGATCTCAGTATTAGTGTTTATTTTCTAGGAATAAATGTAAAACAATGATTATTTTGAGGTTACATCTTATCAGTTTGTCATTTGACGAATGTTCAGTATAAAGTGATGAAAACTAGATGTGAAAAAGTAAAGGCTGTCATCCAATTGATTTATATTCTGCATTCAAGTGAACTGTGAGCAAAGTCGCTGTAAATGAGCATTGTTTTATTTTTTTATAAGTATATTAAAAAATGTGTTGAAGGGAACTATGGCGCCTAAGCCGCCCCATAAATGGAGGTCGGTGCTCTCAGAAGGATCCTTAGACATTCAAATTATAATTCAATGGACAACTTCTCTCCTTCTCTCAGGCAGAATCCAAAGATAGTACTGGAGCACACGAATCACTGAAGGCAACTTTTATCTTGGTGCCTTAAGTTATTTGTGTGCTCCAGTACTTTCTTCCATTCCTTTGAATTATCATTTAAAAAACATATGTCTTAGTAACTGCTACAGATCAGATTCATCTTAAGGGAAACAATGGTACTTTCAAAGCACTGAAAGTCTATAAAAAGTCTATTTGGGAAGTCCAACACTGGAATTCTTAAAATAGAGAACTTGTTTCCTTCTGTAGGGTGAGAAACAAACCAAACACCAGATTGTTTGCATGTTTTGTCTTTAAATGTTCTACTTAAAGCTCCATCATTTCTCCTCCAAAAGGGTCCAGTAGTACAGACAACTGAATATATTTGAAATGTAAATGTGTATCTCTTACAGTATCAGAGTTACAAATAGCCCAGTCTTGAAAAACCTGTTTTAAATCATCTGATGTGAGACACAAGAGGTCTGCCAGACAAGACAGAGCAGCTAGAGCGATAAAAGGAAGGAGGGAGTCGCACAAGAAAATTAAGGAAGAGATTTAGCTTACATCATGGGTCTTTTCATGTGAAGCCTGAAAAAAGGCTGTTTTCATTCCACATGTTTTCAAAAGCCCAGAAGAAGAAGAAGAAGAAGAAGAAGAAGAAGAAGAACGTAACCTTGAAAGAGTGAAATCAAGAGAAGGCTGCTAAATGCTTTCAGTTTGACATCTACATCAGCCTTTGATAAGACAGACTGAAGGCTCTTTTACAGAAGAACAGTCACATTAGTTTCACGCAGTAAAAAGAGAGTTTATGGGAAGAATGTGAGAGGACAGAGTTGAAAAGGAAGAAGTTAAATGAGGAGAAGTGCAGAGGTTAAATCAGGACTTCAATTTAACAAATCCAACAGAGTGAATATAAAGTGAAAGTATACCAGGAGTAAAAAGAAACTCCACAATTAATTGCTCACACTGATGGTAAAGTTTGATCTAAAAGTTGTCAAAGAATAACCAAGAGAAAAAAAAAGTGTGTGAAAGTTCTCACCTGCTTGTCAGAGCAGCGCTTCGTCCCGTCTGCCAACAGCTCCAGGAGTCCAAACTTCCTCTTTAAATACTCGACAGATTCCTTTCACTTTCACTTCTCCTGATCACTAAAGTCCTCCTT
This sequence comes from Labrus mixtus, assembly GCF_963584025.1. Taxonomy (NCBI): domain Eukaryota; kingdom Metazoa; phylum Chordata; class Actinopteri; order Labriformes; family Labridae; genus Labrus; species Labrus mixtus. The sequence goes on along the minus strand of NC_083626.1, from coordinate 4,171,945 downwards.
TCCTTTCCTCATTCACTCCCCTCCCTCCCCTCTCCCTGCTGGAGAGAGACACCGACTCATGATTTGGCTTCTTTCATAGCAAAGTGTCTTTGTTTAAAAAATGAGTCAAGATGTAATAAAGGATCATTTTAGACATTTTATCTGCTATTTTGTCCACAAAAGAAGTGAGTCGTCACAGGAAGTTGGATTTTCTTTCCTTGTCTTGAAATGCTCTCCGTTTATTCTCGCTACAATTACAATCTGAACTGATGAGGATTCATTTGAATTTAATTTGCCTTATTTATTCTTGTTTTTAATATTTAAGATATTTTTTAAAAAATTACAAGAGACGGTAGGCTATTTATTCTTTTATTGTAGACGTTTTATTGTGAATATCTAGACTCAAATAAATGTAGAATATATTATGTTCACTAAAGAAAACAGAAAGTGTCTCATGTCATAGTATGTGCCGTGCAGATCATTTTGGTTTGATCTGCTGACTTTTAACCATAGACTGTAAATATTACATTATATTTAACCCAGACTAGCTCGAAAACTGTTTCTGAAAAGCAGCGTTGGTGACAAATTACTTTCAGAGCTGTGAGCATTACAAACCAAATTCTGGAAAAGACTGACTAATAAAACCGAATGTTTTTAAATGTATAGTTAACACAGAAGATAAGAGACGAACATTTGATTAGAATTGTCATTTCATTGTTTCCTCTCTGGTACTGAAGCTCCCGTGTGCTTAAACCTTTCGCCCTGTGTGGTAATGTGAAACGGTTTTGAGATTTTCAATATGTAAATTGCACTGTTCTCTTTCAAATTTCAATTATAGTATATATTTTAGAATTCGTCTTCTTTTTAGTCCAGAATATAATCTGGTAAATGTCATTAAAAATCATCTTTACAGAGCTGTAATGTTTGTGGTGTTCACTAACATGAGCCTTGATCGTTTCTTTATGGACCAGACTGTTTCAAAAACGACTTACATTAACACTCTTTAGTTTGAATCTTTAGAAAATCATAGTAAAAAAATAGCTAATTACTACATGCAAAGTTAATGTAGAATCTTCCTTTTAAAATGTCAAAAAAACATGCATAGCATTGAATGAGACCGGGGTAATACTTCTTTGAATGGACTGACACGTTTTTTTCTTACAGTTTCTAACATCCAAACTGTCATCATCATATCAATCTGTCTTTATTTGTATATAAGCAGCATTTTATAACAAATGTTATCTCAAGACTAGAGCCCGACTGATTCATCGGCCAGCCGATAATATTGGGATAATATCGTCCAATATTAACATACCTCGGAAATATCCAATGTTTGATTAAAATGTGTTTCTTTGTTGTTCTCTCTCTTTTTCTGTTTTCAATGCTATAAAGTTAAACTGTGCTCTATCATGCCTTGTATGTAAAGCACTTTGGTCAACTCAGTCTGTTTTAAACATGCTGTACAAATTAACTTGACTTAAGCAGGGCACCTCGAGGAGAACTGTGCAGAAGAATACATTTGGTGAACTGGGGACTTTTTGAGCATTACAAGAAGATAAAGTTAAATGCACAAAGTCAGAGAGACGGTTGGAGCAGGCAGCAGCTGTATTACAGAAACATTTCACTGACTGTTCTATCTTCACAGAAAACACAACTTATCAACCTGTGCATTATATCCTGATAATAATGCACACTTTAAAACTCTACAAAAAAAAGTAAAGTGGTCAGCAGTAACATAAGACTGAATGATGAAACATTTTTAAATGTTACAGTTTTCCAAATGCAATCAACTGTCAGGAGTTTTTTTTTCCATGTATAGTGTTCTTTAGATTAAAAAAAAAGTTAGATACTAAGCTTTGAAAATAAGCTTTTGTTTAGATGAAGTGAGTATGTAGAGATATTTTTCTCTGCATTCTGAAATGTGAAGTTGGTATTTATTCAGGTTTTTAGCAGAGATTTCAGTGTTTGGGAATGAATGTGGTACAGGTGTGTTTATTAAAGTATCTGAAGTTTAGGTGAGCAGCAGTGAGCTCTAAGTTAGTGATATGCATGGAGTGACTCATGGATAGTAAATACTTTAATCAGTCGAAGTCCTAAAAGCACTGCATGAATCATCCTTACCTCTGTTTGACTGATCGAGGCGTGTGAACTGACTCTTTCCTCGTGTGTTAATTAGATAAATGTGACATGATGGATGATGGGAGACAGGTGTGATCAACAGAGTGTGACTGGAGGAGTGCCATCAGGCCGTCTGGGTTTCAGCCTGGAAAGTCCGGTGATTTAGGCGGAGCACCTGATCCTCCCTGTGGACCTCCAGCAGGCAGGAGGTGAGGGGGCTGCAGGTGGAGGGAAGGTGGCTGCTTGTTCTCTGATGGAGGAAGTGTGAAGGAACCGCTCCCACGCTTTGTCCTTGAATGTTCTTCAGTAATGAGCAGTTCAGCAGTAATGCAACAATAAAGGCTGGAATAAAAGCCTCACTGATTTACTTTGTATTAACCTCTTTTTTATTTATTTTTTTAAGAACTGCATTCTATTAAAACATTTTTTAGTTTGGTTGTACCTGAGGAAATTATCAAATTGCAAACTGTTAACATCACTTTCATGTTTTACATTTTACTATTCCCACACAATCTGTTTTTTTTATTTGTTTAGCAGGAGTCCTTGTTTTCTAATATTTTCAAACAGGAAACTGATAAACATTTAAAAAATAAAGCTAAAAATCTGTCTACAGCCAAGCGAACAATTTATCAAAGTTAGAGATTGGGTGTTGCAGGTTTATTTTGGGGTTTTTGCCTTTCTTTGAGAGACAGGACAGTGGATAGTCAGAAATCAGGGAGATATGGCGGAATGACATGCGGGAAAGGAGCCACAGTTTGGATGTAGATAACAGTAGATAATATAACAACCTGCTCTTTTTTAAGGTGTCTTCTTGAGATATCCTTTTTTATGACTTGGTGCTACACAAACAAAGATTGAATAACTTACAACAGCTCATGGAAAAAACATAGGCTTTATTATTGGACTTTTCTTTTTGCCTAAAAACAGACAGACATATTTATGACAACATGAAAGCCATTGGAGGACTCAATCACTCGTGCACTGATTGATAAATGCTTAGTTCCCTTTCTACACGCACAAACAGTGACACTAACAAAGACGATGCATAGATGACGCTGGAAGGAAGACCGATGGATCCTTGGAAGAGCAAAGTGTGTGTGTGTGTGTGTTTATTTTGAAAGACTAACTTGAGGGTCTCGTAGTGTGTTTGCATAATGTGTAAGTTGGAAGGATTCTCCATCTGTAGGCTGAATGGCTGACTTCCTCTCAAAACAGACGCTTCTCATAACTGTGGAAAAAAGAAGAGTAAAACAGATCACACACAGTGATCAGTGACAGTCCCTGAGGTTTCCTGTTGAGACAGACTGGAGGGGTGAAGAGGAAGCTTAACTGAAGGTTTGTGTGGTTATGGGCGGGAACTAACAACTTTTAAGACAATTGAATAGAAAACTGAACAAAATGACAATATTGTATCGACTGGATCTGTATAGAAAAACACCACATTGTATTTCTGTGTATGTGTGTGTGTGTGTGTGTACACATGTACGTTTGTACCTGTGCAGGCTGTGGACTCCACCCTCTACCTGTGCTGATGCAGTTCTCTTCTCAAATTTCAGATCTCCAGAGTACATCATGGCTCTACAAGAGGAAAGGAAAGGTTATTAAATGATAAATGGACTTGAACTTCTGTAGTGCTTTTCTCGTCTTCTGACTACTCAAAGCACTTTGACACTGCCCCTTTTTTCAATGATTTATACAAAACACGCTGAAATTACTATACAGACAAAAAAACAAACATAATTTGCACAAGATAACCACTATGTGTGACCACTATGTCTCGAAACCTTGAGGAACCTAGCTCACAATGACAAAGTCATTTTTATGTTTTTGACACCAGTAATCAATCAATGCTTTCATAATATATAAAAAATGTTGTTTGAATTATCAACGCTTTTATTCTGAAGGCCTGAGAGATGTAACGCACCAAACGAATCACCTTACTTATGAATGTTATTGCATGTATTTCCATAACACTAATATTTGTGTGTTACAGACTCCTTATGGATCTGAGAGTCCTCTCTGGGTTTTTACCTGAGCTGTGTGAGACTCTTGGATCCGATATCCTGGCAGGAGTGTTGAGTACCAGCCAGCAGGTAGGGAACAAACTTGTGGATGGAGCCTTTGTCCTGCACTGCTCCAGAAACACCCTGTGCAACTTTAATCTTGTCACTCTCACTGTGAGGAGACAGGAGGGAAAAAAAGTTAAGACATGTTATGCCATTAATGCCATAATAACTCTCATTACTATATAAATCTAAAGACACTGTACAACCTGAGTACTGCCACCTTGTGGCTGAAGTTTTTTCCATAATGGGAATACATTCTAAGAGTTCTTCCTCTTCAAAATTCTTGGATTTGCACATTTATACCAACATTAAAATCTAACATTTTTTTAGGTATTAAAAATATCTACCACTCTGTTGTTATTCTTTATCACTACTACAGGCTACAAAAAACTAGCAATATTTTTTATGTATAGACCTATAGAAGGGGGTGAGAGTAGACAATTTTACCGTAAAATCCGGAATATAAGTCGCACCGGTATATAAGACGAACCCTGTTTTGAAGGTCTCTTAGAGAAAAAAAAAAGTTTAAACTGCCTTCCTGCATGATGATTTATATTGTGTTCAGCGATGTCTACAACGTGCAGTTTGTATAAGACGCAGCCAACTTTTAAGACAAAAAAATAGGTATTAAAAGTTCGTCTTGTACACCGGATTTTACGTTAAGTTTTTCTTTCCTTTCTCTTTAAGGTTGTCGCTGACTTTCAAAGGGAGGCACCTGTACTTTTACTGTCAACTCTGATCAGTATGAACGATTTGTTGTGTTTGTGTACCTGAAGTATCTGGTCTGTGAGCCCAGGTTTTTGTCCATAGCGTCCAGGGAGCCCATGCCACGGTATTTCTTCAGCCTGATGCCGTCAGAGAAAAAATATTCACCAGGAGCTTCACTGGTGGCCGCCAGCAGGGAGCCCATCATCACTGAACACAGAGAGGAAGAGATGTTGATGTGGGTCAATAAAACTTAAACAATGCAGATCAATGAAAACTTTTAATGCTGTACAGGAGGAGTGAGGAGAGGGGAACAATCTGTCCTCTTTCTTACTTTCAGTGGGATAAAAGTTTCACAAGGAGGGTAGAATAAAACAACCATAACTAATGTGCTACAATTATAGATATAAAATTCTGTAACGTGGACTTGAGAAACACATGAAAGATGGCCGCACCCTCTTGTTGTTAAACCTGAATTTATAAATGTTTTGGTTAATTTATCTAAATATTTTAAATAGTAATTCAACTCTTGCACACTGACTCTAAAACAGCCACCAGTCCATACCTGTGGATGCCCCTAGTGCCAGAGCTTTGGCGATGTGCCCGACAGTCTGGATGCCACCATCAGCGATGACCGGCACCCCGAAACGCCTGGCGTACTCCGACACCTTATATACAGCTGTGGCCTGAGGCCTGCCGCATGCCAGCACTGAGCAGAAGAAGAAGAAGAAGAGAGACGGAGCAGGATTAAATGATGTGAAGTTGGTCAACTTTAAGACATTTCTATTCTCATGATCACTGCTGGTAAATACTCTAAAGCATTACTGGACCTACAATGATAGTCTGCAAAATGCTCACACAGCACAAAGCTTAATTTTCATGTTGGAAAGTGGGATGAGATGCAGTCTTCTTCATTTTTAGCAGAGTATTCTATTTTATTTGATTGAATTTGGCAAGCTTTTGATGCCAGTTTATCAGAGTTCTGCTTGGCATCCCGTGTGGAAAAACTCAGAGACTCTAGTGGTGTTAAATAAAATTCAAATAAAGGATCAAACACAGTGGATTAGAAGACAAGCTGGGAACACGACTGAATGTGAAACGTGAGAGAATAAGGAAGTTAAACTTGTCACATCAGCAGATTAATATCACACCACAGTACGACTCCATCTTACGTAAACGTTTGAAATCTTTGTCTACTCAAACACTGTCTGCTCCTCAATTGATTTTAATCACATCTCTAACATCTTTACCAGTAATCTTCCACACCATCATGTACTACACACTGAAACTTAAATGTACACAGGGCCAACAAAGAAACATTTCCCAATTCCTTTTTTTACTTCTGAGGTGCTTCTGCTTCCTTTGAGCTCGGGGCTGCCCGGTACTTACCAAACTAAGAATCCAAGTGATCCTCCTACCCATAACATACCTGAGAGCAGTGGTGCTCAAACTATTTGAATCATGAGCTGTTGTGGACCAATAATAAAAAATGATTGTTCGCAAGTAATCGATTCTCATGACATTTATAAATCCAAGAAATATTTATAGTATAAAGTTTATGGCCTAATTTCTGGGTAGAACTTAAAAAAAAAAAAAAGACAGGGCTGGCAGCAGTCACACACACACACAGCACCACGCAGTCTGTGGGGTGTCGCATATTCAGGAGCGGCCCATGTCAGCACCATGAGGCGCGTGCAGGAGCCGTCACACAGGCAGGAGGCTGTTTTAGACTTGCAGTGTGCTAACAGCTCAATAAAACAAATCATATCACTGGTACAGGTACTGTAGTAGAACACCTGACACCCAGTCCAGAATATGTTACTTAATTCTTAAAATACATATTTTTCTTCTTCTCCACAACCTACTAGCGACCGCCAGAAATTCTCTCGCGACCCCCATGGGGGTCCAGACACTGAGGTTGAGAATCGCTGCCTTACAGGTATTAAAAGATTTAAATACAATGAATGATAGACCATTGTATCTATAATGAGGATTTTAGCATCTTGCAAAGGTCTGCTACTTTTGCTTACTTTGGACTAACATCTTTTAATGATATAGAGTGTAAGTCAAGATATTCAAGCTACAAATCATGCTCATGTTTTACAAAGCTGTACATGTCCCATCTTACAGACGCATATGCACAATGCAGATTTTTTAAATCAAATAAAGACAAAGGATTAAAGACACCTAATTGCTTCTGTCTGCTTATCTCGCATGGTAAATAAAAAAATAAAAAAATTAAGAAGCCTCCACCGTTGGGAAAACTATCAAGGTTTTCCTGACACAACTTTTTTTCTCGCACCTCAGCAAAGTGAACAGAAAATACTTTTCTGCTAACTTTAGATGTGCAGTTCTCAACTCAATTCCTGCTCCACAAACACACTGTCATATCAAAGAGAAGACCCCTCTGGTGCAGTGAAAGCTCAGTACAGAGTAATACTCAACATTAGACTAAACCTTTTAACATTATGGAGGGAGCCAGACGCATTCGACTTCATTTAGAAACAAACATCATGTTTTGACTAACTACTACTACTGCTTTTTATTCAAAGATTAATATCATCAGAAATAAAAAGCACTGCGGCTGCCAGCAGCATGTCTAAGCCAATCTGCTGTGTGCTCCTTTCAACACTGTGTGTTAGGAATAATGACAGATGTGGTCTTTATTTCACACGATGGTGAGGAATGGTGGGGCCATGATTAACAATCCTGGTACTGTAGCAGCACACAGAGGGTCTACACTTAAACCAGACACCATCTGACCAATAGGCAACTAAAGGACACGAGTGGACAGTGTCTCAGCCTGTTGACATCATCAGGATCAGAGACCACAGGGTCAGTAAAGTGGGTGGAGGAAGAGCAACATTCAATCAGTATGATTGATAGATTAGTGAGGACACAGGATCAAGCAAAAAAACCCAAATCCCCAAAACCCCCCCAAGGCCAGTTCCCAACACAGACAAAAAGAATCCTTCTACCACTACCTCTGCTTCTTCTACTGATGCAAAGCCGTTAACCAATCAGTGCAGCAGGCTGTGAAGTGGGAGGAGGCGGGCACACTCTAACAGCTGAGCCTATCAGAATCCAATGCAGGCCAAAGTTTTGGGGAAACTTACTGGAGTATCCTGTAACAGTGGTTGGGGTTTTGGGGCTGTGGAGCTTTATTGCTGGTGGTACACTGAGTGGAGCTGGACATGGACACACACACGCGTACACACAAACACACCCCATTCAAATGCAAGGTCAGGAGACAGTGGAGAGGTTTTAAGAGAATAAAGGGTAGACAACAAGATGAAGATGACAAAAAGTTAAAAAAATTAATAAATGAAGAAAAGAGTAAACCAAAATGATCAAGAACAAAGATATCCAATGATGAAAAAGGGCTTTAACAAGATAAAGAGACCACAAGAAACAGACAAATAATCTACCTTCTACTTCCTAAATATTACACTTTAAACACAGCCTTCTGCATCTGGTTGATTTCACACCGAATACAACTTCCTGGAAACGGAATCCCAAAAACCCTGACAGCATATTTTTTCGAAAACGACCGTTTGTGTTTCCAGATAGCAACTATATCAGATCAGATGGTCATGGTACGCGTTTGAACTTGTTTTCACAGAAAGCACTAAACCCCAACCACCATAACTTTGTGTTTCTAATTTCTGCATGACTTGCAAAGGCAACCAGGCAGGAGCAGCCCGAGCCAGACTTCCCAGAACAAAAATGTCAACACACACTGAAGCAAAGAACCCGTCACACATGTCGGACTAAAATGTCTGACACTCTTTCCACCGGAGCATAATGAAGGGTACTGATTTCCTCAACGCAGAACGACGAACGTGTTAAACCAAAAGATCACTTTTGTGCCATTATCAGGGAAATGTGTTTTTATCTCCAGCATCAGGATCCACCAAGAAAACTTGACATACAGGGTTCTTTCTGCCAATAAGTTATGACTTTTCTTTAAACCATTTTTACTGTCCCTCTTTAATAGTCAGATCAACCAACTATAAAGGAGTCTGCATATTGGCTGACGGCAGCTCTGTGGGCAGAGCCAGGATGGTTGTGCTGTTGAGTTAGCGGGTCAGTTACTCACCTTCCTGTGTGATGCAGATGGAGCCACTGCCCATCCCCACTCTCAGTGCGTCTGCTCCTGCGTCGATCAGGTTCTTAGCCTGAGCTGCAGTCACCACTGCAGCAGACAGGGGGAGACAAAGAGGCTCTTAGAGCTGGAAGATGACAATGTTCTTACAATGTATACGTTTACAAGCCACTGCTACTCATTGAAATGTTATCACAGACATCAAGGAAGATAGGATCAAGAGAAATACCTGGTGTTTATTTTGCATATCTTTCAGATAAACATAAACGTAATTACCGTTCCCTCCGATGACCTGTATGGTTGGATACTTTTCTTTGATGTATTTGATCATGTTGATCTGGTAGATTGAGTTTCCCTGAGAAGAATCCTGGAGGAACAGAGAAAACAATTGGTTTTGGTTACTGTGAATTCAACACTTTACAACGGGGTGTCAGCCTGAACCACAGTTACATTTAGCTAAAAGTAAATCAAATGAAAGCAGAAGTGTCTGCACACTAAATTTTTCTAAAATAAGGAGCCATCCTTCATAGCTTTTTATCAAAGACATGATCTCTCATTTAGACACTCAGTGCAATCATTGTTAACAGTATGCAGACACTGCTTCACTTCCTTAACTTGGATAGATAGTCTGTTTTAAACCAGAATAGAAGAGAGCCCAGTGCTACAGCACCACGTATTCCCAGTTAAGCCATTACAGATAAGTGAAGGAGCTCTCTTCCAAGCTTTTTCTCCACAGCAGATCCAGTACTGATTCCCTCTAATGAAGCTAAAGCCACTTTAAACCAGTTTGTATATTCATTTTAAGGAACAGTCAAATCCCGCCTTTACCTGTAACACATCATCTGAAATGTTTCCTTGTGGAGAAATTAAAGTACACTTGTGCCAAGTCCCCTTTAAAATACAGACTTAATTTTCACTATAGACAACACGGTCCACAACAGTCTCCATCTCTAAGGCTTTTACTCAGGTCCTCCTTACCAATACAACCACATCCACCCCGCTCTGTGCCAGTAGGTCCAGACGGTACTTGTCGTCGTTGTGGGTGCCAATGGCAGCGCCGCACAGCAGCTGTTTGCGGGAATCTTTGGAGGCCAGAGGGAAGTCTCTGTTCTTCTTCAGGTCTGTGCGAGCGATGATCGACACCAGGGAGCCTTCTTCATTCACTATGGGCAGCTTTCCTGCAGAGAGGGAGAGGAGAGGTTAAACATTCCTTCACAGCAGGATCTGGGTTAATCCACTTTCTGTCATCTTTTTTTAACTGAAACCGTCATTTGAATCCTAAAAATAGTTGTTCATAGTATTCATATCTTCTAAAATGAATAAACCCTCCTCGCCTTTCTTGCTCCTCTGGAGGATTTCATTGGCTTCTTTTAGTGTCACTCCAGCAGGGGCGACCACTAGATCCTCTCGCTTTGTCATCACCTGGAAAGATGGCACACACACAGAATTAGATCAACAACACTTCAACACTCAATGCAGGGAAACTTCAGGTATTATCAATAACAAGAGATCTTCAAAAACAACGGCTTTCATCTCATGAAAAATAATAGAAAAAAAGTGTTGGGAGGTTAGGACTAGGGTGGCAAATTTCAGTAATTTTTCTTAAGCAATAGTTGAATACTTTAACATCCATTATTGATTAATCATAAATACTGATTGAGCTACAAAACTCATGTCTTTTTCTCAGTTAGTTTTATTGAAACCATTATAGCAGCACTATAGTTACGAGTCATGTGCACAGTAGTTTTTCAGATTTGCAAAGGTGACGGACGCCCTCTTTTGGTATAAAATGGCATTACATGTGAAGGCTGGTAAAATTGTAAACAAAACAGATTGTTGGTTTAGACATTTTTAACCAGAAATATTCTGAACAGTGATTAATCGATTAATCATTATCATCCATATTTAGAACAAAAGGTAGGTCTGGGAGCATTTTAAACTTAAGCACACACTTATTATTATTGGTTGATGCCACTTCTGTTGAATTTGGTGGGTGTTTTCCAGATATGAAGATAGTGCCCTCCGTTCTCATTTTATGAGGGACAAAAGCACTTACTGTAAAGATCCTCTAAGGAGCTTTCATTTACAAAAATGTGTGACTTTAGAACCTTTTGCATCCATTCTTAACCATACCAGTAATATTAGGAACTTGCATCTGGTTAATGATGGCTTAAAGCAGACCCACCTCGCTCAGTGGCAGGTTATGGTCCTCCTCCTTAAGGAAGTCGATGTCTCTGGAAGAGATGATGCCCACCAGCTTGCCGCCCATTTTGCCGTTATCTGTGATAGGGATACCACAGAAGCCGTGGCGAGCCTTTGCCTGGAAGACGTCTCGGACACACTTGTTTGGACTCATCACCACGGGATCAGTGATGAAGCCCTGCTCATAACGCTGGAAGGGGGGAGGGAAGTAGTCAAAAGGAACACGAGTAAATGAAGGGAAGGGGATTTCAGAGGAAGAGATGGGGATAAGAAAGGGGGAGGTACAGCAAATAGGAGTGTGTAAAGGAATCAATAAAGGAGGGTTTGGACGGAGAACACATGAGCATTTCTTTGCCTACATTCTAAAGAGCAGGGCAAGGGAGGCAGACAGAAACACATCTACATCTTTCAAACTGACAGCAGTGAGCAAAAAAAGGAGAAAAACAAAGACAAATAGCAGCTGATGTGAGATGAAGAGAAATGAAAAACCCTAATAAAAATATAAAAGAGTTGTGATATTTAGAAAACAAACAAGACACAGGATGATTGAGAGAGAAAAAGATAAAGACATGAAGAAAAATTAAAGAAGAGATGAAAATGAGAGTGAACTACCTTGACTTTGCGCACTTCATTTGCCTGAAACTCTGGAGTGCAGTTGTGGTGGATGAAGCCGATGCCACCGGTTAGCTGAGTGGAGACAATACATGAGTGAAAGTCAGGGTGCTAAGAACTCAAATCAAAAGGAAACCATGCCCATTTGTTTCACACTTACTGCCATAGCGATGGCCATGTTGGCCTCTGAAACAGTGTCCATGGGAGAGGACACAAAGGGAGTTTTCATGGTGATTTGTTTGGTTAGAGCTGAAGTCAGGTCCTGGATAAAAGACATCAGAGACACGTTTTACATACTGAGAAACTACTCCTAAGTAACACACAGGCCTAATGATGGACAAAATACAGATGTATGTAATGATATATAATAAATTATGGCAGATTCTCATTTAGTTGCTTCAGTTTCAGCGTACTGGGTTGGTGCGGGCTGTCAAAGAAGAGAGCTAGTGTTATTGTTATAAGTTAATTTATGATTTTTTTTACAGACCCTTTGAAGACCCAAACTAAAAGAATGTGATATAATTGTTGCACCTTGTAGAATTTGTGCTTTTTGAGCGTCATACTGAATATAGCAGCTGTGATTTCAATTTCCCAAGTTTAAAAGCATTTTTGCACATCTTGCATGTCAACTCCAAATCATTGTTTGCCCCCTGCTGTACATTTCCTGTTGAAGCCAGATTTCCTTGAACTTGCATTTCCCCAATCAGCCTCCTCCTCTCTCTGCCCTTATGATTGAGGGAACAATCAAATCTACAAAAAATAAAAATGTCATAACGTTGGCTATAGAGTAGATTTGAAAACATATTTTGTCATGTCTCAGTCAAAGCGCCATCTTTAAAATTAAGTCATTTTAAGATATTTTTGACCTTATATTTTCAAAATCTAATTTCAGACTTTTTAAGGATCTGCAGGGACCCTGTACCACAAGTCCTAAGCTTCATCTATAATATGTATTGTATCAACTAATATTATTTAGCTGCATGGAAGCTCTCCACTTCTCATCTTTGTCTGTTTACACCAGTGGAATATGTTGCATTGTGAAGGTGATATATCCTGCTTGGTATTAACCATGACAAACATATTAGAATTGAGCAAAAAGTCAAATGTGATCATTTATAGTCCACTTTGATTGACAGCTCAAGTCAAAATAAATGAAAATTTGTTACAGGGCAGTCTGACAAGCTCAAAGGCTTTTTACATGCAGATATGTAAAATGACTAATACAATGCTAGTCACAAGGCTATAAGATAAGCCACTGATATCACTATTTTTGTTTTTTGTTGGCAAGTTTTAGGTTAAAGGGCAGAGATGGTCATTTGCTGTACAGACTGTAAGGCCTTAGCTTATAGTTGCTAATGGATAGTAACTGCTGCAGAACAGACAGCCCTGAGTGTGTTTGCTCATTTTGAGTCATCTGGACTTGCATTACTATGACACTACATTTTAGAACTCATTATTATGGGGCACCGGATAGTCTAGTGGTTATGTCCTGGCCCGATATAGACTCTAGTTGTCATCGCAGCGGCTGTAGGTTCCCATCCGACCGAGGCCCATTGCTGCATGCCATGCCGCACTTTCTCCTCTCAACATTTCCTGTCTGTCTTCAGCTTTCCTGTCCATTAAAGGCTAACATTGCCCAAAATAGAACTTTTCTATAGAAAATCTATATGATCCTACAAATTTCAGAGGCAGCCTTGAGATGTGTTTGTGCTGGTAAAAGAGATAATCACAACTCACCACTTGCTCGGCTGTGAAGTCGATGTAGCCCGGCAGAATCAGGAAGTCGCTGCAGATGAGAAAAGAAAGACACCGTTAATTAGCGAGGGATTCTGAGTCCTTACAAGACCTGTCTGATCCAAACACAGATCAGACATTCAAACATTAAGAAACTAGTGGTTTAAATAAATGTATCCAAGAACTGGAACCAACGCCTTAAGATTATTTTCAAGACTTTGCAGGTTTTACTGCACAGGTAAGAGATCTAATACGACAGTTATAAAGTAAAGAGTAAAAATGTGCCCCACAAAACACATCCTGGTAAGTACTTCACATGTCTGGTAAACTGAGAGCATGTTAAAGGGAAAACATTACAGCTCAGTACTTTCTAGTTTAGAAAAATTAAACCAAGAGGGTTCGAGGAAAATAGTGACTTCAAAGACTCTGCGCAGGACATAGCATGGATTTTTCACAGGACTCTTCAGATGGTGGGTGTCCTCATGTTTCAGTTCGAGCACATGTGTGAAACATTTTACCGAGAACATTTGAAATGGAAGGCATGTGGATCATGTGGCATGTGAGTGGTAGTGGGGGGCTTGTGTAGCAATGAGATGATGTGACAAAAGTGACTGTCAGTAAACTCACCATTACTACTATGACTTAATTACACTGTGAATAACTTTCAAACAAATCGATTACATTAAGGGTTGGGGATGGAAAGGGTTTGTTAGAACTGAAATAGCTTATTCTTCAAACGGCACAAAAGAGCTCAACTTGTTAAATAAAGTTACAAGTACAGGGATTAATAAGGTGAAAGTAAGATATCTTCACAGAAGCAGCAAGCAGACTTTTTTATATGTTCATAGACACGCATATAGCAGGCAAGACAACTTCAGAGGACCTAGAAGTCACTAGAAGTAGTAGAACTAGAAACCACACCCCTACACACACAAAGGTTCACTGCCCTCTCACAATGCAGTGTGAATCCATAGAGGCTCATGAGGAGGGAAAAGGAACAGATTGTGCTCATCACAAAGTCTATCCAAATACTATTACTAAGAACGAGATCAAAGTCTGGAGAGTGGTCCCCCTCTCTGGAACAAGCTGTTGATGGTCCATCTCAAGTGTCTCTACCTTTAAAGCTAAACTCAAAACCTACCTATGTGCACATGTGTGTATATGTGTAATTACTCATAGTTAATGATGTTTGCTTTGTGGTGTGTATGATTTATTAATTTCTGTGTCTTATTCATGACCGTGGGAACCATTTAGAATTGTTTTATTCCTGTTTTTAATCTCAATGTAAAACACATTGAACTTTTCTGAAATGAAATGTGCTTAAATTAATTGGATTTGATTAAAAACTTGTAATATGAAAGTATTGTACAGTGAGATCATTTCACCAAGAGAACACAGGATAAGGGACAAACCAACAATATTTAATTTGTCAGTAAACTCTTTCCTCTTTGGATGACATAGAGGCGCTAAATCATTGTAAACACAGTTTTAAATGTTAAGCTAGAGTTTTATATCAGATTTAGAAATGTAAAGTTGTCAACATTAAGTCAGTGCATGGCTGTAGCCTCACTGTGCTTTGTAGTATAAAGCATTAGATACTCTATGAAGCCAGGGTCCACACAGTCCAGCATGACAACACAGGAACATTAAACCAGGAGCTAAATGTGGAACCAGTGTGTGTACTGAAGGAATGTGTTCCCCTCTCCTGTCCACGAGGCTGCTGGTCAGACTACACCATATTTTCACTTTTTTTAATCACCTTCATTATCTACCTGCGTATCCTTGTGGGCTGGTTTAATGGTATTTGAACATTGGGAAATAAACTGTTGGTAAAGTTCAAGCCAGTCTTTATATTTTACTGCAGGCGAATAACAAATCTGTGTGTTTGTTCTTCTTCCAACTGTGATCACTCAGTTAACATAAACACAGGGGGGGGGTCGTTACATGAACTTTGCCCTTAATATCAAACCAAACAGTGTTTACCACACTGACACTTTATTTCAAAAAGTAATTTGCATACTTTGAGCTAAACATAACATTAGAACGCTCTTATTTAAAAGGGCTGTGTTCATTTTTCTGATTCCGATTTTAAACAAAAGGTGGTATTACTTTTGGCCCATGAGGGACACTTCACGGGTTCTAAAGATTAAGTTCAGTCTCTGTGGAATAAGTCAACCTGTCCTCTGTGGATGAGTTCAGCTCGTTTTATGTTCAGTCTGTTTAAAGTGTTTGTGGTTTAACAAATGATTGACGTATTAATTATTCATTTAACTGGCAGTAGCTGTCCCTAACAGCCCCAGAATCAGTTTACTCTCGACTGTTAATGTAGGTTATTACTTCCACTGTCATTTGGACATAAGGACAATTCATGTACCTTCAACTGTTCCTGTCCATAGCAACCATCATAGCAACGCTGGTCATCTTTGGGACATTTTAGCTCATTTTAACTTGTTCCACTGAAAACACATCTAACCTCCACTGTTAGCACACTAAAGGAAATGACAAACTAGCACTTGTTCAAACTCTTTGGCCGGGGTTTGACCTGTTTTGGGGGGGGGGGGGGGGGGGGGGGGGGTCACAGGAGTAGAAGTTATTATGGGCGGCAGTAGCTCAGTGTGTAGGGACTTGGGTTGGGAACCGGAGGGTCGCCGGTTCAAGTCCCAAACCAAATATGGAAGTTGGTCTGGTAGCTGGAGAGGTGCCAGATCACCTCCTGAGCACTGCCGAAATGCCCTTGAGCAAGGCACCAAACCCCCTCCCCACCACCAGCTCCGCCACTCTGACGGAGTCTCCATTAATGCATGTTTGTGTGTGTTGCATGGTTAACAGAGTGTAAAAACAGAAATGAATAAAGTAAATGTTTACTTGTAAGTTAGCCCGTCTCCACCGTTGAACAGCTGCTGTGCGCTCAGCCCGTCTTCTGGGACGTACCCGGTTTGCCCGCTGATCAGGTAGTCCGCCATGACGTCAAGTTACCGCTACAAGTCCTTCAGTCTTTAATAAGAAATCAAGTAGACAACGCTACTAAGGCAACGAGTGAACACACAACACAAACACAGGCCTGGGAAAAGACACCGAGAACTTTCCCTCTCTGACAGAGCACCGTCCAGTCGTCGTCCTGCTCCGCTCGCCTCTGAGCAGCCGGGAAGGTTCCTGTTGGTTAGCTTCCTGTTAGCCGCTAGAAAGCGAGCAGAAATGTCGATAATATGGAATATGTATTGGTGTTTATCTATTCTTTATCAGGCCTCTCTGCCAGTCTGAAATACACGCTCAGTTTCTTTCTATAGCTCCCTCCACACGTGCGTTATTCACATCTGACAGCATTTCCGACATCGACGCACGTCACGTCCGGCCGACCCGCCCCTTTATTATTATGTAAAGAGGGTGCCTTTCATTGTTGGAGTAAAGATTATTCTACTGTCATAACGGAAATAAGAGCCAGCTCGAGTAAACACTCAGGCTGTATTTGTATATTTTAAGTAGCAAACATGTAGTAGTCCATTATTTTAACAGGGTTCTTTAGCTTTGAACACGAATAGATATATCATAAATGAGGTAACATCACCTGTTTTTCAGTTGTTTGGAGTTGAAAAAAAAAACTATTCATGTTATGTGCTGGGCTGTTTGTAAAGAGTATGCTTGATTTGACAGAAGTTACAAATGAAAAACAAAATTCCCATTTGTTCCAAAGATATCCTCTTTTACAGTAGCTTCAAAACTTTACAAAGCCCACAGAGCTGCTTTCCATCAGGAGGAGCCTGCCTGTCCTTCTTTGGAATTACCACTTGAGGGTGCAATCTTTCCTCACACTACATGCTGCTGAGTGAGAGGAAACTGGGCTACACACATAAGGTCAGTTAATACTACCTTGGCATGTTATTACACTTCACTATATTAGGCTGTGGCAGACATCATGGTCCCCGGTACAAAACGAGGTGCCAATCTGATAATGTCAAAGGTGACAGGAGGAGGTTCAGTATTATGTGTCACAACTGCAGTCAGTGGACTAAAATATCTAAAATTGTTCAAATTATATATCTCCTAAAAAGTATGATCATACCATTCAGATTATTTAAAGATGTGGGAGAAGTAAATACAAATCTGAATTCCCTATAATCCATATACGTTTTCAAGAGTAGCTGTATACTAACATTAGACTAGGGCTGGTGTTTGATAAATTTCAACTAAAGACAAAAAAAGGCTTGCATGTAAGGCCTCACAATTTGATGTATAGTTTTTCTTAAAATCAAAATTTTTAAATATATATTATTTAAAAACTTGATATCTAGTTAAGTATAGATAAGTTTTCTTGTGCATGGGATACATGAACACCAGAACTGAACAATAAATAAAAAGTTTGCTTCACAAACTTGGATTCAGACTTCTGTTGATTTCAACAGACTGAGAGGGCTGTTGCAATGCTTACTCAGTCCAAAAACAGCCTGACAGCATTGGCCCTTTCAACACATCTTGTGCCGCCTGCAATAACACCTGATATTCCAAGGCTACCCCGAGAAAGATCTGAGTTGTCTCACTAAAGGAAGAAAGCATTAGATGTTTACTGCTAATGTTGGTGTTTTTTCAAAAAAGAAACTAAAAGGCTTCCGTTGGTTTTGCCTTTGAAAGATGTCGTTAATTTGAGTAGATTCATGTGAAAGTGTTTCATGAACCTCCTCATCAAGGGGTGATAATCCCAAGAAGAATCATGCACAAATCAATATGTCCTGTTATTTAGTAAAAACACCACTTAAGAAACATTTCTTTTTCACCTATCCTTTTACTCTTAACTAAAATGTGTTCATATGGTTTGTTCTTCTGTGTGTGTGTGTGTATGTTTGT
This sequence comes from Labrus mixtus, assembly GCF_963584025.1. Lineage (NCBI taxonomy): Eukaryota > Metazoa > Chordata > Actinopteri > Labriformes > Labridae > Labrus > Labrus mixtus. The sequence continues at coordinate 4,153,585 of NC_083626.1, read as the reverse complement.
ATATTGAACACACAAGAGACTGGGTCCGGTTTTAAAAACTCTCTCAGTAACTCTATTTCTGTATTAATGTACAACCGTTGAAAATTACAACAATTTTTTTGTATTTTTTTCTTTTTTCCCCCATTTTTTTTTTCAAATGATCTATCTATCAACAGCCATTTTCCAGAAGAAAAGTGGGTGATGTGAGCAGGGAGAAAAGGGAAACAAAGAGCAAAATAAAGCAGAGGGAGTGAACATAAAGAAAAGAGAGAGGGGAGAGAGCACAAGATGAGGGGAAAAGGACAAAAACACCAGCTAGGTGGTTTATTTTCTGCAGCAGAGTGTTTGAGCTATGTGTACATGGTATGTGCGTGCAAATGCGATGCCGATGTTTAATGGTGGTTGTTTAGTGTGTGTGAATTTGCTGAGAGTACACTTGCGGCTTCTAAACACTTTCATCATCTGATCAGTTGAGGTGAAAAGATGTATTTTCATCTTGAAAACAGGCAGCAACATCAGCTCAAGACTTCATTTGCTTTTTGACCATAATGACTAGCAGCTAGCAGTAAAGGCTGTAGCAGGTCAGGTCTGATGCAAAAATAAAACAAAGAAGAAAAGGGGTTATGGTGTGTTTATTGTGAAACACTGGCATCAAAACCTAAAAAAAAGTTGTCATCTAAACACACAATCATTTATTGTGTAGTATTTTGTTTACATTAACATGCATTATATGTAGCAAAATATTGTTTTTTCAAGTATTTTGAGCTCCATGTGAGACTATGAGGTCACCATGAACACACACACACACACACACACACACACACACACACACACACACACACACACACACACACACACACACACACACACACACACACACACACACACACACACACACACACACACACACACACACACACACACACACACACACACACACACACACACACACACACACACACACACACACACACACACACACACACACACACACACACACACACACACACACACACACACACACACACACACACACACACACACACACACACACACACACACACACACACACACACACACACACACACACACACACACACACACACACACACACACACACACACACACACACACACACACACACACACACACACACACACACACACACACACACACACAATAAAAGGTTACCATGTTACATCTGCCGTCCAGGATTGTTTATTGACATGTCAAGCTGCAGCTATCCTTGTTCATAAAGTTTGTTCAAAACAGGAGCAGGAAAGTGACAGGGACACCTTTTATCTAAGAGGTTCACACTCTGCCAGATGGCATAGTCTGCAGATTTTGCAAAAGCTGATGTTAATAAACAGGTTTCCATAAAACCTTGAGAAGTCCTAAGCCACCTTGTTGTTATCAGTTTGTCATTTATTTACTTCAATTGACCTTTTGCAGCTCAGGAGGGGTATCCGGATTGAAATATTTGGAGTTCAAGGATGTCAATTTGCATGTGTTTAGGGGCGCTGGTTTACATCAGTTGCTACAGCAGGTGTGTCACTACAGAAAGAAAACAACTCTGCATGTGTTTAGGCCAATCAGATGTGTTGTAAGGGTACAACTGCCACCAAGAGCGAGTTAGTCATTATGGTCCAAGTGAAAGCACCAAATATCCACGATCTGCTGTCTCCTTAAAGAAATTTTATTTCATCTCCATACAAAAAAAGTTTCTCTGCCGTGAGCAGTTTTACTTTGCTGTCATAGAAAAAATGTTGGAGAACGACATCAGTAACTTTTACACTATTGTGTAGAGCAACACGATGCTTTTAGCTGCTCACGTTGGTGTATTAATGCTTAATGTGATATATATCAATACACCCACAACGTTCTGACCAAGGACCTCTTCGATCAGATATGAAAAGCTTCAACAAGTGTAACTGCAGCGGTATGATGCGCCGAAGCCAAAAACCTGTAAATGAGCCGACGATGACAATGAGAAGAGGGAAGGGGAGATACAATCGTGCCTTTCTGTGACCCTGCAGCATCGTGGGAGTAAGAGGAGGGAGAAACAGAAAGAAAGAAGCAAAATGAGCCGGTTGTGGAGAAGCGAAAGGAGGGCTCAGTCTGACTGCATCGATGGATGGTCATGGAAGGAAGCAAAGGTAAAGGAGGCAAGGGGAAAAAAAGGAAGGGGGGGATGGGAGACGCTGGTGCTTTGCAGTCGCCAATGGAGCCTCAGGTGTCGTGAAAATCCTTCAGCAGCGTGCGTCGCCTCTGCTCAGCAATGTGCATCTGATTCTCCAGATCCTGAAAAGTGGAATTAGAAACATTAGAAACACACCCCACCAAAACAGAGTATTAAAGTCAATATTAAAGTTAATACTTTAGTACTCCAATTCTTAATATCTGGATTTTAAATAATTTTGTCTACACGGGTAAATCATCCTAAAGTGGTATGATCAATAGTTCTTACCCCTCTGTCACTAGCACTCAGCTCCCCCTCCCCCACCACTCCTCTCTCGTAGGTGTCGGCCCGCTCCACCTTCCACGACAGGTTTTCTATTTCTGCTTCCAGCTGGGCCTGCTGGTACTCAAACTGAAGAGAAGATGAGGAAAAAGGAGGGAGAGGATGACACCATTAAAACTGCTGGGTCAAGACTTAGCAGGAGCTTCAGGAAAAGACAGGTGGGCAGGGGGCCCAGATCACTCTTCATGAAGTTAAGACATTCTTATAAATACTGTTTCTTACCAGTTTCTTTCGTGGGCCTGACTCCATGTAATAGGCGTAAGGGTATGTATACTGCAGCGTGTAGCGACACTGAAGTAGAGAGACAAGACACTTAAACACTCAGTACCATCTTAAGAAAGTTTGGGAAGTATTCTTTTAAAACCGTGGTGATAAAAATAGGAGGATTGTCTTGATAACTGATGGACAAGATGTTTACTCGACCACTCTAATGGTAGAGAGAGAGAGGGCAATCAGGAAAGAAGACATTACCATTACCATACACAGTGTTTTAAATAAAAACAAACTTGATAAGTCACTTATTTCAGTGATGGCTGTAGTTAAAATGTATCCAGTGTCTTCAAACGTTTATTTCATGATTTCTTATTTTTTTGTGTCTCAGTCTTTCTCTCCTCACTCTCTGTTAGAGTGGACCCAGTTTTCCTCCCATCGAAGCATCTCAAACAAACACAATTGCAGATCAGGTGGTGGTGGGGGTGGGGGTGTGTGTACCTTAGCCAGTAGCTTTGCAGCGTTATGCAGGTACTGCCAATCAATCCAGGTTCCCAGGTTGTTCATCACTCTCTCCTGGATCTTCTCCTGGATCCTCTGGTACGTCTGAGCCTCCAACTGCAGAGACTTGTTGTGATTCTCCCACTAGGGGAATAAAGATTGAAGGAATGAAATCAAATGAGATGTAAAGCCTTGAAGACACAGATACTGAAATATTTATTCAGGAGATCCAGGGATTAGTGGTTGAATCTTGTTTGTGTTCATAAAAGTTTTTGGTTGTACATTTTGTCCTAACAAAGGCTTTTCTGTTAAAAGACTGGACGAGGAAATCTGTTAAAGTTATGTTTCATCTGCTCCTTGTTTGAGGAATGTAGGGTTATTTATAAATCAAAACTCCTTAGATTCCTTCATCAGTCTCAGTACAGGGAGGGAATAATTTGTCTGCTTAGTTTTTACTCTTCACTGTTATCCAACAAGGAGTTTTACCGAGCCTTTTCTTCTCACTAAAACTGTTAATATCATCATGAGGTTACTCAAGCATTTTTATAAATGGGTTATGCAATAAGTAAAGAATCTCACCCTCTCAAAGTAGAAGAGGTATTTCTTCAGGGCCTCTCTGGCCTGAGCCTGTTGGCTCTGGTTGACTATATCAGGGTTTTCTTTGTAGCGACTGCACTCGTAGTATTCACTGCCGTGAGTCTTCCAGTCGCCGAGACACATCCAGCAGAAGTCTTCCAGCAGACACAAAACGCACTTTATTAAACTGCCTACGTCTTACATGCATAACACAGTTTGTACAGTAAGAGAGAATGTTTTACAGTCAGTTCAAACTAGCTGTGGTTATTAATAAATGTTCCATAACTAATAAACAAAGGTTTATTTTTCTACATTTGTAACCCAGATAACAAAATTGGAAAACAGCATATGTACATACACATATTTAAATAAAAGTATAAACAAGTCTTTTTTTCTACTAAGCTTTAACTTTCACTGAGAATGTTTAAGTTCAGAATCAGAAATACTTTATTAATCCCAGAGGGAAATTCGATAATTCATTCAGCAATTCTCGTCTTGTAATGAAGGCTGATGGCTATGTTGGTACTATGTGTGTCCCACCATTAGATGAGTGCAAAGTGCCTCAAAGAACAGTGAGCTCATGCTTCACTGGATCATGCTGGAACTGCGAAACTGAGACTAACTACTCACCGTGTTTGCACTTGGAACATTGCTGAAACAAAGAAACAGACAGAATTTAAAAATGATTTGAACAGAAATCTTACAAACATAGCGTGTGAGTCACACTTTGAGACTGGATGAATGTGAGTACAGGTCAACCACTCAAACCAGTTTGTGCTTCATTTGACACAAAATCTACTTCACACATGTGGCACCAAACCGTTAAATAGAAAAAGATACCATGTGCCTGTGCTGGAATTATTTAATCAAGTGTGACATTATCAAAGCTGAGGATTTCAACTCTCTGAATCTGATTACATTTTTAGCATTTCCTGTCTTCTGTGAAAGTGTGATTCTTCAGCTCTGACTTACCATGTGATTGCACCCTCCATTCTTCTCAATGCAGATATTGCACTTAGGACACTGGAAGAGAACAAACATACTTATGTTAGTAAAAACTATTGCATGACAGACTATAACTAAGATGCATTTTTATGTTGTTGTGAGATCACGTATGTCTGTATCAGTGTGAAAAACTGTAGTCTGCGTACATGTATGTTATTATAGCAGTGACTGTGTGTACATGAATGTATGAGTGCATGTGTAGATCTATCGTACATCTTTAGTGTGCGCGCTGATGTAGTTAGCGGTCTCTGAGTCATCTGCACATTTGGTCAGCCATTTTCGGATTGTTGCACAGTCTGTGGGTGCGTGGTACATCTGACGGCATTTGAAACTTAAACAGAGAAAAAAGAGACACACTCATTTATACAGCACAGCAAAACAAAACTTACAGATTAAGTATGAAATTATGAAACTAAAATGTTATACAAGTGCTTGTGACCTACCAGAAGACTTCACTGCAGCGACTACACTGCACCCGGCGTGCCCGCGGCTCCTGCACTTTGATGACAATAGGACAGTCTGCACCCGGACACAACTGCAACTGGAAGTGACTCTGTGGAAACAGAGGTCAGGATCAGTGGATTATATAGAGAGTAATCTAAAGGAAGGAGGTGTTGCTGCTAAATTTAAAATTCAACTTTTACAACATCATGAGCACCAGAACATTCAGATTCCATTTATTTGTCATTTTTTCCTCATGTATCTGCATACATTTAAAAAAGATCATAAAACATACAAAAACTAAGTACGTCATACGACAAACAGTCATACAACAGACATTTTGGATAAGCATCACAATATTCCAAGCTTGCACAATAGTACAGGTTGTTAAAAAACAAGGGAAAAGGGCATTTTAAAAGAGGCTAGAAAAGAACAATGACTGTTTTAATTAGGCATATTTTTCCTCACCAGCTTCAATAAACTTTTCCCATCTATCTAAATAATCTTTGTTATTTCTATGATCCAAAATAACAACAATTATGTATGAAAACGAGTTTCTTTGCAACTATGGTAACTGCTGAGACACACAGTGGAGGGGTTGATCTAACAGCCAGAGAGAGGATTTTGATTTAATGCTCTCTGAAGGACATTCAAAGGTTCACCAGTAGAAACAAACACCAAGGGTTTACCAAGTGTCTCTCTTCTTCTTAACCCCTTTCTATATGCCTCTGTTGTATCGTTTACCAAATATGCAGACTGTGTACTGAGTCTGTTTGATTAGATGCTTCAACACAGATAAAAACACACACACACCTCAACGTAGTCTCTGAAGAGGTAGCGTCTGTATTTGTCCTTCAGCTCCTCTGCTGGCAGCAGCGGCAGGACAAAATCTTCTGGCATCTGCAGCGAACAGTCCTGAGCCATACAGGAGATACCTGAGAGAACACAAACACACTTATAACAGTTGTGAATTATTGAAAGATTATAGTAAGAGGTACATGTATTCACCAATAAACCACAGTCATATCTTTAAGTTGATATTTCTTTGTTGGGTCTAAGTGTCTGGATTGGGGTCTCACACACACACACACACACACACACACACACACACACACACACACACACACACACACACACACACACACACACACACACACACACACACACACACACACACACACACACACACACACACACACACACACACACACACACACACACACACACACACACACACACACACACACACACACACACACACACACACACACACACACACACACACACACACACACACACACACACACACACACACACACACACACACACACACACACACACACACACACACACACACACACACACACACACACACACACACACACACACGGTAAAAAACATTTCCAAAGGATCAGAGGCTGAAACAGCATTGACACCTTGAGGTGATAAAACATACACGCACATTCAAACAGATAAATCTCAACAGTACAAGGACAGACGTGTGGTGTTTTGACACACAAAACTTCTGAAAATTTCCCGGTACGCCGTATGTGTGAATGCAAACAGCTGATTGCTTCACACCACCTGAACTCAGACATTTTCCTGTCGGCTTGCTCAAAAGATCGCATGAAGTCAGGGTGAGCCGATGTGTGAGGGTAGCATGAAATATTTATGAAAATTCCTCCCTGTGCGAGCTGGTGGGTTACAGGTGGGAAGTTATTCAGCTGCTTCATTCTCTTTTTCACTCGCCTGTATGATCTTTTTCACTCATTCAATGTTACTGCAAACACATCCGACAACACGTAGTATTGATTTAAAGCTGTCGTTATAGTGTCAGACTATGACACTTTGCTTCCGCCATCTTGAAAATCTGCAGCATCTTTTTTTACATCATGTCTTGCCTCCTGAACCCCCCCACAACTCAGACAGAAAACAGGGGCAGGCGGTGCTGAGTGTGTGTGAAAACAGCCATACAGGTTCATGTACAGACAGTGGACAGCTAGCATTCAACAAAGTTTGACTCACCCACAAATACCAGCTTGGATGACACAAACAAACTCGTTACTCACCCACTCCCATGCCGTCTTTGACGAGTACAGTGCAGTGCTGCTCCCAGCATGCTTTGCAGAAGGAGTGCTGGCAGGGCAGTGCCAGCAGCGAGTCTCTTCTTACGACCTGTAGACACACACCACACTGGAGGGACTGAGGGGCCTGAAACAAACAAACACAGAAATAATGAACATCAGATTTATCAAAAACTGTTCTATAAAGCCAGTGAGGGAGATCATAACGCCAGAAAATGAAAGAAAAAAAAAAAACAATCAACTGGATAAGGAAGTGATTACTCCATAAAACAGTACATGGAACTGCTCAGAATTGTACTTCTTCAAAATAACAGTTGGAGAGACAGGAAATATTTAGCGGAGAGAATGAGGATGATACGCAGAAAGGGCAAAGGTCAGAGTCACACATGACTTTGCTGCAAGAGGGACCAAAGCCTCTGCACATAGGGTGTAATCTCTAGCAACTGAGCTCAATCACAACCCCTGAATTTCACTTCTTTTGAAAACAAACATTAAGTAAAGAATCGGTTTTCGGTTCCCATGTCCATTGGTATTACATCACACGTTCTTCATTACTCACAGTGACTGTTCTGCAGGTGCTGCTGGGCTGAACGAGAGCGTCTGACAACAGCAGTGACGAGTTGGACTTATATCTGTGGAATATAGACAGAACCAAAGGTCATAAAAAGATGAGAGACAGGAACTATAAAGACAGAGCAGAATACATTTAGTGTTGAAACAAAAGTGAAAATATAGGATTTGTGAAAGAAAAGGGTTACAGCGGAAAGAAGTGAAATGAGTCAATGAAAATGAAAGACTGTGAGAATGTATATAACAAAATAGGACAGGGGAGGGGAAGAAGTCTCTTACTTGTATTGAGTTTATAACGTCCATATTCCTATGGTATCACTATTTATGTATTTGAATGATTCTGTTTTAATCCTAAAAGTCAGCCAGGGACAGAGCAACCTAGAAACCTGTATGCATGGCATCTACTTTGTACTTTACATATGAAGTAATGTTCATTGCATGTGTCCCTGTTGAATACACGAATAAAAGAAAACATACCTGTCCAGTATTTGTGAAACGTGCCAGTGCAAATGCACCAGGATCAGTTTTGCTACTGCAGGTAAAACCTAGGAGAGATGAAGAGAGAGAGAGCAAGTGAGTAACCTTCATGTCTGTTCCATGATATTCTAACTTACAGCAATACAATGCTGCTTCAATGACAGGTGGGTGAGTTGACTGGTCAGAAAGTCAGTAAAATCTTTATTTGATTTTAATCTGTTTAAAAAAATAAATAAAAAATTCTGTAGATCACGACAGGACAAAATAAGCTGTTTGATGACATCATTTTGGTGGTCATATTATTATGTGGCAAAAGAGTGAGCCACTAACCAATAATAAGTTACTGTCTAATGCTATAATAAGTTGTGGTCCATACATACAAGACAACGTTTCCAAACAAGAGGGTGCATAGCATATGAAGCACAGTCAGTATGTTTCTCCTCTGCAGACTTAAAGCTTCCTCTGAGCTGATGCTCCATTTGTGAATATTAGATGAGGCAGGAAGATAACTCTATAAGAAAGCTACCTAGCACTACTTTAATGTATCGCCTTACACTTCAGGCCAGACATGTACTGTAGGTCTAATGTTAGTCCTTTAGGTCAGAAACGCCTGCAGATAAAAATCATTCCATTAAAACTGACTTAAATGTGCTCCTCTTCAACCTAGCGCCATCAAGAGACACCGGCTCCTTAGAGAGCTGCAGACAGAATACTGTAGCTTTGCTGTGCAGGTCCCAGGTGAGATTATGTGTGACTGTTGGTGTGTGAAGTATGGCTCCAAAATAGCATGCAGAGTCGCAGACTACACAGCAATGTCAAGTTTCTTCTAAGAAATGAAGTGACAAAAAAAACATATATGAGGCATTAAAGGCCGATAAGGTAAAGGTGATATCAGCCAATAGTCTCTGATAATCAGCCTCCTTCAGTCCCGCTGTAAGAATGCATTAATATTTATGTGTGCACTCAGAAGAACCATGTAAAATGTCAGGCTGACATTACAATTAGCCTGCTGTTAGTGCATACTCACTGTAATTACTGCAGCCTGATCCTTCTAATACAGCCACAATAACCTTCAAACAACAAAGTGCACCATGCAGACAAATTGTTTTAGACATCTAAGCGTTTTGAAATGTTATCATTTGGAGCTAAAGAATAAAGCTATTGATTATTTTTCTTTCATGGGCTTTCCAGGATGTTCTTTGGAGATAACTAGTTAGCCATTTGTCACCTTCGAAACTCAGTAACAGACTTTAACGATTATTTGGTACTTATGACAGTGGACCCTTGATCAACCTTGAGATACACCTACACACGGTGCTGAAACAAAAAAAGCAAGACAGTTGATATAATATACCACACACTACTGCCCCAAAAATGATAACTCTGTCAGTGACTCAGAGTTATCATTTTTGGGGCAGTAGAAAAACACTAGTTTCCCTTTTCTTTTGTCAAAATAGTAACCCTTACAATTAATCTGAAATCTTTCATTCTACAGTTGAGTTGGACGATGCTTTACCACAACAATGGTGTTTCCGCTCGCAGCCACAATCAGCTATTTTTTTTCATCTTCCATCGTTTCTTTTCTCAGTGATTCAAATAACTTTGCTTGTTGTGATGCTTGAAAAGTTTTGGGTAACAGTTTCAAAACAGGAAATAGAATTGTAATGAAACCACTATTTGACTGCACTAATGCAATCCTCTTATGTGCAAAGCGGAGAAATGTGTCGGATGAAAATGTGTGTGCAGCCTCACACAGCAATGCTTTTCAGGACAAAGCAGAGCAACTAGGAGTGTGTTCTGCTCTTTTTACTGTCTTCAAAAGTCTAAAGTGCATCAGTGTGTGGTTCTTCTTAGAACTAGTTTGTGCAATACCCAAAAGCCCTTGGAAATGATTCTGCTCACTTAAAAGACACATTTAATAAGCCACATTGCCCACATTATGGTTTCAGATGTTTACAAATCTAATGAAAGGTATGAATTATTTCATTATGCGATGCAGCAACATTAATAAAAAGGTGCTACTGACACAACACACACGCTCACCTTCAGTGCAACAGCCACAGTGTTAACCTCCTCCGTCAGCACCCGCTGACTCTCTTTGTAGGTCAGGCATGTGAACAGGTACTCTTCTGGGTCAAAAGAGTCAGCGCCCTGTTGTTCCACATCACTGGCCACACCGTCGTAGTAGCCTACGATGTCGCCTTGATCCTCCTCTTCTCCTCCATCATCATCATCCTCCTCCTCCTCAGAGTTCACCCCAAAGTCTTCCTCATTGCTGTCCGACGCCTGGCTGTTCATGTCCACAGACATCCAGTCGATTATTTAAACACCCGGACAGGTAGACGCCCCGCCTACCTGTCCGATCCTAATGGTCCGATTGGCTGTAATGTCTCGATTTAAACTCTGCCTCCCTTCGTCACTCTGCTTCCCCTTTAAACCTTCTTGGTTCGCTGTTGGGAGACGCACGGCCTTCCTGTGTGTCAGTGGCGCTTACAGAGCGCTCAGCAGCAGCGGAAGAAGCAGAAGAAGTCACACTCTCCGTCACTCATTTGGAAAACCGGTTACAGGGTTATCTAAGAAGGGGGGAGAAGACTGATGAAGAGGAGAGAAAAGGAAGGAGGAGAGAGGAAGGGGATGGGAAATAAAGAGGCCAAAAAGGGACAAACAAAGGAAGAGAAAGAGCATTTAAAAAATGTATAAGTTATCAAAGTTGTCAACATTTCCTGCTCAATAACTTGTGATTATCATGTAATGTGCTCATCTGGTTGAGTCAAGTTTCCCTCAGTCAACTTCCTCATCTGCAAATCCAACTTGTTTTCTCAGCATTCAATGTCAATTTTCTAAAATATTGCAAGTATGACAAGTAATTCTGAAATTAACACCAAAAAAGTAAAGGCCAAAGCAGAGCAGCAAATGCTAACATGAGAGAAACTTTCTTTTGATTTACTAATCATATATGCCTCAGTTTAAATTCTAAAGTTTTTTAAATGTACTTTATTAATACCGGCAGAAGGGAATTCAGGCTTACACTGTGATACTGAGAGACAGGCTTCTTACACACATAGACTCAGCCTTGCGTCCAATAATATGCTATCAGCAAAAAAAGGTGACATTACTAGTAAATCTCTTGGCTATTTATTTAGGTTTATTTTAGAGATAGGACAGTGGGTAGAGTCAGAAATCTAGTGACATGCGAGAAAGGAGTCACAAGTCGGATTTGAACCCAGGCTGCCAGCTTGGAGGACTATAGCCGAGGTGCACACGCACTGACCACTAGGCTATCTGCTCTATTTTAAGTTTTTTGGCTTTACTGGAGAGTACCAATAAAATGTTTTCATTGCATTTGTTATGACAAACTGTCAGGGTTTTTATTCATCAGTTTGATTACTTATCATTGTCATTGGATACTAGTGATAGAAAGGTGTCACTAGAGGATAATGACATGAGCAAATCTAGTGCCAAAACAAGGGGAAAAAAAGAAAAAATATAGGCTTAGGTAACAGAAAATGCTGAATAGAAAAACATTCTTTGTCTACGTGGTATTTACTGTATTTTTTAAAAAGATAAAAATGAGCTAAAAGTATAATGTTATAAATCAATCCTGATTTTTTTCATCCAGTTATCCTCAAACGCTGCGTATTATAAACCCTCAGTAAGTAAGGAGTGTATTTGTGAAAACCCTGCAGTATAGAAATCTATCCAAAAACATGACCAACTCTGAAAGGGAGAGTCTTACTGACAAGAAGCTCAGCAACCTTTTGCATCATCTTCACTAGGCTGCAAGCGTTAATGGGATCTGCTCAGTGAAGGACACTTTCTCCGCACACATGCACACCAAAGGCTGTAAAGGTCAGCATACAAAATATATGAGGAACTTAAGATGGTGGAGTTTTTTTTTTAATAGCATGAGCCTCTCCTTAGTGTGGAGTGCCTGAAACTGTTCATGAATAATATCCATGCACTGATTAAGAAACCGGCCGACTCAGACACCACACGACAATGTCTTGAGGAAATTTGTTCCAAGTTTTGACTTTGTCTCAGTCAAAACATAATTTCTTTGCATAATAGCCGGGTTACACAAGCAACCAGACAGCTGTTGCTAAACATTTGGCAGTGCTCGTTTTGTCTGCCTTTTCTACTTAGCAGCTGACCTTTCCTGACAGATTATGTCATACTCCCAAAATCAAGCTGGAATCTACCCCTAACAGTGAAAGTGGCTGCTGACTTTGAGGCCTGTTGACAAACGGTTAATTTCCATTGCTGGCTTGAAGACAAGCTCGCCAATGATCTAATGGCCATGGACTGTGACTGAATTAGGTACAAGGTCCCTCCCTCCCTGCCTGCAAGACCTCACCTATCCTACTTAACATTTGACAGTCTGCTTTTCTGTGCAAGGAACAATTAAAAATCCATGTCCTCACTTTCCTCCAAAGGATGACTCTTTTCTCAAGTTACAACTCTTGCTCGTGTATTATGTTTATCCTGTGACAGTTTGGATCTGTTAAACACGTGTGTGGACACAAGGCATGGGTTAAGGCTTAAAGTCACGGTTTAGAGGATTAGCTGAAGATGCTTTAGCTTTGGGGATGAGAGAACAGGCAAACCATAACAGAAGTTTACTTGGGTGCAAAGTGCAAACTGGATAGTAATGCTAAACACAAAAGGGGGCTAAAAATGTACAGGAACCCTGTTTCAGTTGAAATTTAACAAACATTGCTAAATAGCAGCAGTAAAAAAAGTGCATAACTGGATGAGAAATATGACATCACGTGGTTTTCAAAACATTTACATTTGTGTCTACAATTGTAATCATTTACATTTTAAGTAGTTAATAGTTATTAATAGTTAATTTTGACTGTGTTACCCATTCAGATTTCTCAAACTATGACTTCAAAAATACCTTTGAATGACAATCCAAAATGACCACAGTACTAAACTACAACATGACTGAATTATGGTATATAACAGTATAAATGTCACACATTATTTTAACATCATTCCCAAACTCTGTAACGGACCAAACTAATTGTTGTTGGTGAATGTGTCCTGTTTTTTAAATGAATGTGGCCTGTGTGTGTTAGTTGTCTGTTGAGGTGAGCTTCAGGTATAGCTCACTCAATGTTTTATATGTGGCCTTGTGTAATTTGTATGTGTTTATTGTATATAGTGTTACATGTTGTCTTGTTGTGTGCACGTTACATTTACTTTAGTAGGTTATTGGATACGTGCTTTTACTAATACTTGTTTTTGTAGCTTTTAGCGATGTTTGAATTTGTTTTGTTTTTTTAGGGAGCCTTTTATAAAGTATGGGGCAGGGACAACAGATGAAAATTAGCCTTTTGGCTAACTCTGGCATATTTACAAAAATGTTTATCAATATGCAATGTCCCTGTAAAATTTAAAAATAAAAAATTCCTGCATATAAATTGTGCACTGTGAATTGTCAGTTCCGTCCCTCTCAGCGCTGTGCAGCAAACTGAGTTCCCCTGATAAACAATTAAACATGTTGTTTCCCCATTGTCCATATAGTTGTATTGGTGTGGATGCAAGCTTGAGTTTTTCCTTGCCAAAGCGTATCTCCTATTGCATTAGAGAAGAGACGAATATCACAACTTCTAACGGAAAGGACTGTGAAGTGTGAATGATACATGTCGACACCACAGTGGCTCCAAAGTATCTTCAGGTTTATAACGACGTGTGATGTGCGTCCACCACGGTCAACAGACACCACATCAAATCCGTTTGTTGGCATCGATATACAAATGTGACTTTGCAAATATCCACCTGGACAAAAAGCAAGGTTTGCCCTCCATGAGGCGACAGACGCATTCCGCCCGGTCCGGTCCGGGGCTAAAAATAGGCATGAAACTGGGTGACACACATCTTGCTAGGCTAATGTATCACAGCGACTCAGCACAGGTTTGATAACACGTATTGGGGGGATGGGAAGCAATAGTTTATGTAGAGACAAACTGAAGAAATAGCGGATTGGTCATTTCTAAGCATCGGAGATTTCGTCCAATTTCCCCAAGAAACTAAAAAAACAAAAAAAAATGCAGTGAAGTCAAGTCCACAGAACGGCTAGCTAACTTTAGCCGGATTAGCTCCCTGGTTAGCATGCTGGCAGTAATATTTGGCAGAAAAGGAACGACATGCTAAATTTACGAGTTCTAAGAGATAAATGCTGGTCTGCTTTTACAAAATACTTGCAAACGTTCCCCATAAGAGATTAAACAAACATCAATTTATACGATAAAAACTAGCCAATTTAGCCATCCCCTTATCGTCCCCTCCCGCTGTGCCTCCGCGTCTCACCTACTCCAGACCGGGGATCGAGATGTAAACAAGGCCCTCTGGAGCTCTGGAGTAAACAGGCTCATTTGAACAGCCGCTGCATTGATTACCTCAGGTCGGAGTCAGTAATATTTACCTCTGAGATCAGCGTCGACTCTGTCAGCGTTGAAAGCCAGAAGTGGTTTTTGTGTGGGGAAACCCAAAGAGCGATTTACTCTCTGCTCGCTCGGCTGGTAGGCGGAAGATAGACGGGTACAGAGGTACTTATCAATTACGTCACTTCCGCGTTTTCAAGCTCGACTCCTCTCTCCCAGAAGAGATGCAGCAGCTTAACTTTTATGCATTTGTATCATCCATTAATGCATCAGCAGCATTAAAAGATGCAGCAACCACTGTCCACCTTTTGCACACAGTCATCCTAATCCGGCATTAGGAGGTTTCACTGAATATATGTTTCAGTTTACAAAAAACAGGATTTATCTTTTGATAGTTAGGGGGCTTTCCAGTTTTTTCAAGACTCTATAGCAATTCTTACATCTGTGTTCAGTTCACACAGATCACATACAAACAGTGGATATGGTTTGCCAACCCTCTCCTTGCCTGAAATTGTGTCCTCATACTAAAATCATTCCAAAATGTTTCATTATTGTGTAAATCTTTTTTTTCACATTAACCTTCAACAAGATACTCAAATTCCTTTAATACACACATTTAGTGGCAACGCTTTAGTTCTATTCATAGCTATTTAGCCACATACACTGCAATAATCTCTAATGCTGGTTTATTATGTTCACTTTTTGCAGCAACCACTTGACGTTCCTTTCTCTTCCTATAAGTTGCACTGGTTGGAATATAACTGGCAGGAAACATTGCACTCAAAGTACTTAGGTTCTGAAGGCATTAGAGGGATGCCTTTATAAACGATGCATTACCCTCTGCTGTGACTCTTAGTGGTGCATGAGAGAGGCAGAGGGTTGTGCCCCTGAGGTTAATGCACTGATATTTGGCCTTGGGTTGCCCAGAAAGAAGCTGCATCAGCATTTAATGCCACTGACGTTTGGTTAACCCATAAAAAAAAATCACCTCGAGGCGCTGGTGGCACAGTGGTTGGTGTGCGCGCCCCATGTGTGGAGGCTGAGGTCTTCCGGGCGGGCGGCCCGGGTTCGAGTCCAACCTGGGGCTCGTTTCCTGCATGTCATTCCCTACTCTCTCTCTCCCCGATTTCCGACTCTATCCACTGTCCTATCTCTCCATTAAAGGTACAAAAAGCCCAAAAATAAATCACTTAAATACATTTCTAATAAAATAAAATAAAAAAATCACCTCCAACTTCAAATCCATGTTCTTTAGTTTGCACACTATGATTTTTGTGACTAATCGATATAGGCCATGACCGTCTTGGCAGCAACAGCAAGACGGATACCAATTTGTTTTCACGTAATAACAGTTTTGTTTAAATCTAAAATAAACCTAACACCCATATTTCTCCAGTAGGGTTACCCCAACAGATGAAAGTGACATTTAGAAAACTTACATAAGATATTTATATGTATCCTTGAATCAATCGTTGGACACTGAACTCCTGGTAACCTCTGTCTGGATGGAGCCAGTTTAGCACAAGTCAAAATGTACCCACATGATCAAATGAGGAAGGAAACGTAAAAACAACAGAATGATAGCCGTGGTGAATATTTTATCATTTGTACTTAACTGTGTGATAGCTGATTTTAAAACCTGGAGATTTTCTTTATTTGTGGAAGAATTTCATTCTATTTTTAATTATTGTAAAATAGTTTTTGTTATAAAAACACAAACACAAATAAGGTATAACAACATTTATACTGGTGGTTTGACTTTTTTTTATTGATATTTAAACATTTCTTGCAAAAATACTTTTTCCGTACAAAAAATGATTTCCTATTTTAAATGCAGCCATCATCTGCTGCGTGGGAAGACACTTACATACACAAGGTGTGAAAGAATGACGGAAGTGTGGAAAGAGATGAGTGTGAGATCAAGTGCCTGAATGTGAAACACAGAAACACATAAACCCTCCGGGGATTTAGCAGCCTAACGAGGAAAAGGGGGAAGTACAGTGTTTGTGAGAAGAGACGGCGTGAGAGATGGATAAGAAATCATTTAACAGTTTCAATGATCCATTTTTCAACCTCAAGAGAAGGTCAACACGAGGTCACTTGAGCACAACAAACAAGTGAATGTTTTCATCGTCGGGTTTCATGCCAAACATTTGAGCCAGTAGCATTAGTAGAGCTCCGTTAGGCTGGTTTTAGAAAGCGGAGGGAGATTTTGGACACATGCCTCAGTGGAGATGATGAAACTCAACAGAAGCAGGTAGGTGAGGTAGTGCAGCTTCTGAGAGTTTTCAGCAACTTCAACTGAAATAGAAAATGTTCATCAGCCAGTGTTTGTCGTGTCTTTTTAGGCTCAGGTTATAAACACATTATACTCGCCACACTACTAGTCATGAATTCAAGTCTGTGTCGAAAATGTTTAAGCACATGAATACTTGCATGAGGGCTGAGAGTCTTTGTGCCATGCTGAACACATTTGAAACTGTAAGGACTCTTCCCTGTTCTCTCATTCCTGTTGACTTTGTTTACACAATGATAACACTGATTTGTTATGTTTTGCAGGTTTTACCTCAATGTCTCGGCATGTGTACTTAAATTCCATTCAGCTACCATACAAGAACAACTAACAACACAGCATAGGAGCTAGTGGTAATATGTACAGTGATGAGGAAATTGAGGAGAGTTGAGTTCATGAATGATCAGCACTGGAGGAAATAGATCAATCCACAGAAAACTACAAAATATTCCTTTTGTTCATCGTCTCTCTCCAAGGCCTGCTTTATACTGTTAAAGCAAAAGGTCTGCTATATTGGATCATATCAACCAATCTGAGGTGTAGCTTTGACATTCTGAAATCACACTTTCTCAAAGGGGAACATGTGCTTCTCCTGTCCTCTCTTTTCTCGTTTCGTTGTCGTCTTCTTCTTCAGTCCACTGATGCTCCCTCCGTCCTCCTCTGCTTGTCTGTTCTGAGGCCAGGACATGGCCAGCGTCTCTGAAGCAGTCTTAGCTCCTGGACTTCCATCTTCAGCCGCATCCTCCTCATCAGAAGATAGCCCACCCGTCTCCTCTCCCTGAGCAAGGCACGCCAGGCCCTGGTTCTTTTTGCCGTAGCGCTGCTTGAGCCTCTCTCTGATCTGGAGCCCTTTCACCAGCAGAGTCCAGTTGGATATTGCCCTCTTTTCTCTCTTCTGGAAATTTGAAAAAATTAAATGGTAATGCTGTATTTTGGTTTTAACACAGGATTTTTAAAGTACGAGTTCTGGCTTTAACTTGAAAGTGAGCTACCTCTTAACCAAAGTGCAAAACACACACACCTCTTTCTCCTTCTGTTTCTGAAGCTCTTGATCTTCTACCCAGGCCGCTCTGAGAATCTCCTCATGCTCCTCACACACAATGTAACCATCAGTCCTGAAACACACAGAAAACATGTTCACATACGATTAGCATGCTTTCATAACAGCTGTCATTATTTAAAGTTCTTTTGTCACCACGTTAGTCAGTAATTGACCCTCTGTGAGTAGATATCCCATTGTGAAGACTTAAATTAAAGATGTTAGATATTTAAAATCTCAACACTATGCAACTATGCTTACTACTATGCAAATGTTTGTAATGAGAGAAAACATGTAATGCAATTAAATAAGGGGAAAGCTGAGCACACAACAGAATTAAAAGCTGCTCATACAGCAGCATTTTTTTTTTACTAAATATGTGGATCAAAGCTCACTAATGACATGAAACCTGTTCATTTGGACCAATATAGCAATACTTGGATAGCAGAGGATCTTGCTTTGATAAAAAGATTAGAACAGCAATAAAAGCCATAAACAACAATCCTCCTTATTACACAGCACATGTGGGATTGTTAAGGCAGATAAGGGTTTAAGAATGGGAGTGAATGCAGAGAAAAGCCATGGAGACTGATTCATTTTCACAGCTCATGACTCAACCTCTTCCTTATCTTTGATATAAACTAAAGAATGTACAGCAGATGTTGTTCTGTGTCATGCTAGGGGTTGGGAAATATCCCTAATGGAAAAAAAATGAACTAGATGAAGAAATAAAATGACTCAAACAAAGTGAATGCAGTGCAGTTGTTAAACCCTGACGCTGGAGTGTGACTAAATAAACAGTACTGATCCCACTCCCCCTGCTTCCTTTGTGTTTAACTTCTGTCTCAGCGGGAGCTTCTCAGTGTTGTCTTACACAGCGTGCGAGTATCCTCCATGGAAGTCAAAGCCTGTGACCGCAGGGGCAGCGTCCATGTCCAGCTTCTTGGCCACGCGGTGCAGATTGTTGAGCCTCACATGAACACAGCCCACCGGTAACATACAGGGCTTAAACAGGTAGACGTTACCGTAGTCGTTACGAGGAACCTGAAAACAACAGACACGGACAATCAGGAAACAACACTATTACAGGAACTGGAGCTTGGGTTTTCATTTTTTTGTCATTGTTTTAAACCTCTGATTTCTCCATTAAAAAAATAACATCTGACTTCATATTTTCTATTGAAACAATTCTTTGTTGCTCTGCTGTAACCTTATATGTGCTACTACAGTGACCCCTTCTTTTACCTTCCCGTCCACAGCGAGAGGCGGCTGGTAGTCTTCAGTCTGCCACTCTCCAAACAGAGGCAGGTCTTTTTCTTCCTTCAGCTCAGACGCCATCCTGGCCTTACGGGAACGATTGGAGAAGCCCCTCACCATCTGACGGACACAGTGGCATTGTCATACACAAGGTCTTCTTATTTATGCTGATTATAAAATAGAACTAAACACAGAGACTCCTGTTTCAGTCTAAGTTGTGGCTGAACAGCGACTACACTACTGTGTCATTACAGATTAGTCTGGACCAATGAGCTGAAGCATCAACCAAGTCAGTGTAAGTGTGTATAAAAATGAGAATACCAATATGACTGACTGGGTATTTGTTTGAGTGTAAAACACTGTTACACACAGTCACTGTATGGTAGTCACAATACCATTATTTTAAACACTGTTTTGATAGCATTGCAGCAAAAATAGAAGTTACAGGCACCCGATATTGGGTCATTTGTTGTTGGATTTGAAGTGTCTACAAATGTAAATTCTGGTTGATGTTTTTTGTTTTGGATTTTAAAAATTTCCCAAAAAATCAGAGAAATGAAAAAGACCAAATACTATGAGTTTTCAGTTGTATCTTTCATCACTAGAAGTTCACTGATTTACACAAGTCAAGAAAAAGAAAAGGGGCAAGCAAACTCCTTCACGCTGTCTAAATTGCTCAAAAACATTGGCAGTCCATCGGTAATGAAGCATTGTTAATGTATTTGTGCCATTTAGACAGCATGCTCTGTCTCTCTCTTGCTGCAGCTTTGGCCTAAAATTATATAGAATTACCGTAGCTTTTTAAAGCTACGGTAATTCTTTGATAAGATAAGACATCTTTATTGTCACTGTAAAAGGACAACACAATACTGTTGGAGCAAGCCTGTAGATGCCTTACATCGGTAAATACAGTATACAAATACTAGATCCTAAATGTAATGATGATACTTTCCATCATTTAAATCAGTGTTTTTCAAAGTGGGGGTCAAGGTCCACCTGGGGGGTTGCCAGAGAGTGCCAGGGGGTCCCAAAAACTTGGAGGGAGAGGGAGTAAAATGGAACAAGAATAAAAAACTCGAACATTATTTGTGACAATAAAATAGTAATGTGTCTTATTAGAAGTTATTAATCAATTCATATTGGATATATGTTCTTTTGTGTGACAATTTTTTAAGATAAAAAAGAGTAACACAACACTACATCCGCTGCTCTGAGTGACACTGATATCTCAGTGAATCTGCCTGCCGCCTCGTTCTCAGAAACGTGCCTATAAAGATAAGACCAGCTGCAAAAATTGACTGAGCTGCAAAAGAGCCACAACCACAGAAGGCCACTCTGGCGTCTAAAGGGTGTCATTATGAGCGAGCACACAAAGTATGACTTTAATATATGAAGTAAGAATTGAAGTGACCAAATGTGTTCAAGGAAGTTAAAAAATGTTGCAAGAGGGGGGTCCCCGTCTGAGGAGGTTAATGATATATGGGGGTCGTGGCATGGCAAAGTTTGGGAACCGCTGATTCAAATCACAGATCCTATCATTCTAAAACACATGGTATTAAAAACATTGACAACCTAAGTTCACAGTAGCACAGTTAAAAATCGATTCAAAGAAGTCAAGATTCACATCTGTAATCTGAAAAATGAATCTCAATAATATCGTGAGCATCAGCAGCTGTAGAGCAGAGGCGGTTGGCAGCTGCAGAGCAAGATTTTGAAATTGAGGACGCACCACCGTCTTTTAAATTGGAGATGTGGAAACATTTTAGCTGAGAAAGAGGTGAGAAGATAACAGATCAGAAAAAAACTGTGCGCAAATATGTCAAGAAGACAGGGAACTACACAAATAGCACAACCAACATGATGCAGCAATTAATCCACACCAAGGCCAATCCCTACTGACACGCCGGTTTGCAGCCCCGAGCCTAAGAGATTACGAGGTGCATTGATCTTTTCAGGAAAAAATGAAAGGAATCTTTCCCAGTCCTCTCATACTTGTCTTCAGTCTCATTTTGTAAAATAAATCGTATCGTGAACTCAGTATCATGAATCGTATCAAGAGTTGAGTGATTCGTTACATCCCTACCTGCTATTAATTATTCATTTGATTAAAATGAGGCTAATACTACAGTTATCTCTGGGTTGCTCCAACATGTTAATATGTATTTTTTGGCCTTTTTATGCCTTTTTTGTAGTGACAGGACAGTGGATAGAGATTCAAGGAGAGAGAGAAAGTGGGGAACGACACTCGGGGAAGGCGCCACAGACCAGACCCGAACCCTGGTCGCTCACCTGGAGGACCGCAGCCTCCGCACAAACCAACCACTATGACACTGTCACCCCAGGTTGATCCTTCATTAAGGCCTGTAGCTGTGACCACAAATCAAAAAAAAAAAAACGTGAGGTAAACCTCGCTACATAGACCTTTCAATATAACAGCCAACAGATCACACAGCTGATGATATGACCTTTAACAGTTTAATGTTAAAAAAGATCCTTAATGGAAGAGAGGAGGTTCACTCTGTTGTTACCACATGACAACATCTGTGGAGTGTTGACTGACATCTGAAACAATCGACTGTGACCAAGCTCTCATATTGAGGTTAACCGTTTCTGATGTTGTTCCTCATTTTTATGAACATCCGTCATGACTCGTGACGGTTGTTAAACTGGTTTAGAGTTGAGCGTAGAGTGGGTTTGATCGGAGAGAAAAACAATACACAAACACTTGAACATACTCAAAGAAGAGAAGTAATGGATAAGGAAGAGAGAAAAAAAAAAAGAAGAACTCCCCACCTTGAACGGCTCTTCTCCTAGTCTGACCGTCCGAGCTTCTTTCAGCCACGTGTCTTTGGAGTGGAGCGTGTGCACACAATCCCTTTAAAGTAAACAACATTTACACATAAGAAGAATAACAAGAAATACTTTAATTCATCATACTTTAAAATTTGTCTTTGGAGATTCATGTTTTGAAGTTGAACACAAAAGCTAGAGGGAGATGACAGTTTAAGTGATCAAATAGCACCACCAGGTGGACACTGATGCACACAGGCAAAGCTAATTCAGACGAGTGAACAGTGGCAACGGCTGTGTTCCAATACCAGTTCTTTACACAAATTAGTATTTAAAGAGGAAATATTATACCCCCTTTTCCACCTTTTCAAACAGTCCCCTGTGGTCTAAATGAAACATCTGTGCTGTGCTTTGGTCAAAATATAACATGAATCAAGCAGCAGAGGAGGTTTGTGACCCTGTATAAACCAGCTCTCTCAGAACGCTCCGTTTTGGTGTGTGTGTCTCTTTAAATGCAATGACCCCCCCCCCCCCCCCCCCCCCCTGAGTTTTCCTGTAGACATCACTCCTCTGTAGCAAGAATGAAAATAGCAGACCTGCCTGCACAAAAGTTTTGTTCTAGGCTAGGGGTGGAGTCCATGGGTGGAGATATCAGGGGAGGGTTTTTTTTTTTAGACTTATGCAGACCACAAAGAAAGGACTGGATGGGTTTATTTCACATTTTGTGGGTCAGTAGACACTCAGGTTACCCAAATAAATGTTCAAAAACACTGTAAAGGTGGATTTTTCATAATATGCCCCCTTTAAAAATAAAATGATGCATATGTGGGTTACATGCAGTTCACCAAAAGATACTAGGATGTCATGTTACATGTTTTCACAACGAGTGACTGCTCTGGTGAAGCCTTAGAAATAAGTAAAATAATTGCATTTATATTTGACTTTGTATTTAATCTGTAATTCTGACTCAGGAGTATCCAGCACCTGAATAGCAGCACAGAAACTTACGTCACTAGAGCTAAGAGAAAGGATGCTTGACTGTTACAGATCAGCATCACAGACTCTACTCAGACTATGCAATGCATATGGAGACAAACTTATTTGAAACGGATTCAATGCTAATGTTATTTACATTACTGACCTGGAGTACACAGGCTCTCCCCTGCAGTATCCCAGCACAGTAGCTGATGACGGGTAGATAGCTTCATATTTCAGCAGGTGTCTCTGTAAGGCGTACAGCGGGTGGTTCTTGTACTCTCCGACTGAGATGGGCAGAGGTCTGTTCAGCAGCCTGTTCTGAAGCTGGGTGGACATCAAGAGGGACATTTAGGAGATACGCTCATCAGTCGATGAAACAGACAGGTGTATTGATGGAACCATCTGTCTAGAACTCTATGCTAATACAATACAATACAATATAATCGTTGCACAGCATATTTAGTGATTTGGGGTGATTAGGAATAAATTGAACCATACAGTAATGAGCTGCGGATGGCTTTGGTGCGTGGCCTGAAACATGCATATAATAAATCTACATACACTAAATCTGTAAATTATCCAGTGGACACGTTTCTGAAATAATGTGTTTCTCTCTGACATTTCCCTCTGGAAGAGAGGGGGTTGGGACAGAATGAGGCAAAGGAAAGCATTCACAAATAAAACCCTTAATGCGTCATACAAAATTCTAATAAATTCAAAAATATGTTGCTGCAAATTGAAGACGTGCAAAAAGTCATCAGATCTATCTGAGTAAGAGAATATAATGTATTACTGAAAAAATATATGGTATCAAATAAGTTTGTGCATGCTTGAGCTCTTGTGTTGCAAGCTGTACTTAACGAGATAAAAAAATAAATCTTCCGATCTCGCCTGTCTCATCATACTGTCTGTATGTCTACTTGTCTGTCTTCCTGTCTCACCTCCTTCTCCTCCTTTCTGTCCCTCTCGTCCTCAGGTCCCACAAAGGGCTCCAGTGTTTGCTCCCACCACTCTTCATCCACCCGCCTCTTTCTGGTCGATGTCATCCAGGTGGGGTCATACTTCCTTCCCAGGTCCTTTACAAACCCGTCGTTGTCCACTGACACCACGTACGTCACAGGCGCTGTTGCATTCTGGGAGCAGAGCTGAGGCATCCCGACACCGTGCTCCACATCCACGCAGACCCAGGAGGACGTTTTGTCCAGAAAAACTTCCAACCACTCGTCCGCTCCAGGCCCCTCCTTCTTTTTCCCACTCCTTCGCTTTGTTGTGTTGCTCTTTATTTCTTCTTCATCTTCCTCCTCATTCTCCCACTTCCTGTCCTCCTCCTTTACCTGGTTATTCCCTCCACCACTCTTTTTCTTAGAAGCTGGAGTATTCTTGTTGGTGGACACAGTTCTTTTCCCAATCTTTGTCGATTTAGCTCCACTCTCTGACTCTGCACTGTCCTCCTCACTTGATGCCTGGAATTCCTCATCACTAAGCCCCTCCTCCTCCTTCTCCTCTTCACTGTTGCTCTCCTCCTTGTAGCTGACTTTTGAGGCGATGCTGCGACGCTTGGAGTTCTTTGGCCTCTGCCCTGCTGACACGATGGCCTTTTCATCTTCCTCCTCCTTTATTCTATTTGTCTTAGCTTTCTTTCCCCCTCTGTCTTCTTTGGTCTTACCTCCACCTGCTCGTCTCTTGGTGCCTGTAGATACCTTTGACTCGGGGGGGCTGGCCTTGGAGGTTCCCTTGCCTGTGTTCTTTGCACTTTTTCCTGGGGCACTAGCAGGCGATTTATCCCCTTTGCTCTGGAGAGAGAAATATTAAGAACACTAACATGAGAACAGACGATGCTGAAAACATAAATACAAGCTTATGTTGTGTGATTGATCTTTGATACCACAATGAAAATAAGCCCTCAGGCTTTTTTGTGTATTTTAATCCTTGACAATTTATTTTTCTTACATGGAGTCTGATATGATCAGCCTGTCATGTATGTGTTTAAAATTTGTCAAATAAATCTATTTATCTTTATCTATAATCAAAAACCGGTATTTGAAAAACAGATGGATGCTAGGTTGAAACAGTAAACAAGAAAAGTTATTCATAAAGGGTTAAAATAATTAACAGAGTAATGGTTATTCTGTTAAAGGACCAATATATAAGATATCTGCTGAATTAAATGATAAAATGACCTCCCTCATCAGACATTGAGGAAACATGCCATGTTGGAGTGCTGGCTTTTTTGGACAAAAGAATAACTAGTTAGCGCAGCTACAAGTTACCTTACATCCATAATCTATCTCTTTGCTTTAGCAAATTGAAAGAGCTTTAATTTCAGAGTTAGAAGTCAGCCAGAAGTGTTATTTAGGTGATCAAAGTTAAATCAGAGACTCAAGCTGTTATGTAAGGTATGAAACCACTAATTTTAAATGATGATTGGTTTGCTGTCATACTAATATATTGAGTAGCTGGGTGAAAGGAAGTACTCCCTGAACTCTTCACTGCAATCTCTTGACTAAGCACAGTTTCTGTACTCTGGACTTTGTTAGAGTACCTTGGCTGATGGGGCTTTGAGAGGAATCGGCTGCAGAGAAAGAACCAATCTGCAGAAGAGCTGCAGAGACCTCAGGACCAGCAGTAACAGCTGCAGGAAACACAACACAAACAGACGGGACCATTATTACATATCTGTCCAATTTATTTCACCTTTGTTATGTCACTCAGAGGCTGTAGATATCTTTCAATGAACCAGCCTGGTAGAAAAATACCAACATGAGTCATCTCCTGGTGGTTTTTGGCTGACAGACTGGCTAGCCGCCTCCCCAGCAGAGCCCAGGGGTCTGGATGCTCCTCACAGGGAAGACTGGGGTTCAGAGTGAACGTAGCTTTGAACCTAAAAGTGAGGAGCGAGGGAGAGAAAAAGATGGAGAATGAAGATTTACAGGTTATTATTAGACCTGTAGTTTGTTATCAGACTGCCATTACACACTGTGCCATATAAAACAGCTTGAGCTTCAATCTCACAGGCACACACCACTTGAGTAGTCCGGAGAGGTAGTTCTGGTCGATTCGCTCCTTGGCGACCATGGCATAGTGAGGGGGCAGAAGCGACAGAGTGATGGCCAGCAGGTCCGGTTCGCGGCACAGACGGTTGCGGAACATCCCACTGGCTATCAGACACATAAGGTGGACCTGAAAGAACCAATCACAGGCTTTAAAGATTCTGATGTGGTAAGACACAGGATTAGGAATCAGCGAGAAGGTAAACAATGACATAAATCAGCGTGTGTTCACCTTGTGCGTGTCTATCAGCTGGTCCTTCTTGAACCGGTTCACCATCCGCTTCAGATAATTCTCAAACTCTGCCTGCCTCTTTTGCCTGACCAATGACACATCAGGATTGTTGGAGTAAAACAGACATACAAATAAATACATTCTAACATGCTAATTGGCCTTTTGAAAAGCATAAATCAAGACACTAACAGATTAACAAAATGAAGGCTTGCCTCCATTAAATGAGGATCCAAGCAGACATGAGACAGCCTAGTTTATGACTTCACATAACGACACAGAGGTTACATTCTCTTTGAGTTACACATTGACTAAGAACACAACACTTTAAGGAAGTTCTTCTAAATACAAATAAATGCTTTTTATCAAAGATGGTTGGGCACTTTAAACATTCTCAGCTCGCACAGTCTCACTTTGAAGATGTTCAGACTGAACTGTAAGAAGTGTCCTCAAATCGTCTCCATGACAACGTTCAGGTGAGATTGAACAGCTCCAGTTTAAAGGATTTAATTTTAAAAACCTGACAGTTGTTGCTGCTTCCTGTTTGTATGCAAAGCCAGCACAATGCAATGCTGGGTTTATTACAGCTTTGTGTAGCCTTACACATTTTACAGACAACAACACTAACACTAGTTAAGATAATAAAAATATCAGAATCAGTATAGATATCGTTACATAAGATTGATCAGAATCTGATTGGAACTGACAAAAAGTTGATCGGTGCATCTCTGGTTATTATTTACAAGTTTGTAAATAATGTATATTTATCTCAAATGAATATCTTTAAAATTATCTTTGATTTGTATTTATTTGAGATTTTAGTGTCATTTATTTAAAAAATAACCCCGTGAACACATGCTGAATGGATTATTAATGTTTTTATTCTGCATATTTCCAGCAAACATTTGTATTTTACAAGATATCCAAGCGATAATGAATAACATTGTCAAATCATCTCTCACATGTTGTATATTTCAGATATATGCACAGATGTCCACTCACCTTTTCCTGACTTCTGGAGTCTCGATCTCTATCTCTATCTCCACAGGCTGAGAGGGCAGGACCGGTTCTGGAGGTTCAACTGGACCCAGCGGCCCAGACAGCTCTGAGAGACACAGACACACACTCACATTATCTCTTTACTTTACTTTCCAACCCGCTCTTCCTACTGGCTTAAAAATTAGTTCAAATGTGTCATCAGAATCATAAAATATTTTCTGTTTATCGGCACACACCTTCCACTTCTTCCCAATCATCCCCGCTCTCCTCACTGTCCTCCTCCTCCTCCTCATCTTCTTCTTCTTCTTTGTTCTCTGCTTTTTTGGCGTTCTTGTGTTTAGATGCAGGTGGTCTTGACGTCACCATGTCAAAGTCGTCACTGTCCGAGTCCTCCTTCTTAACAGATGACTGGAAGTATTTACTGGTTCTGACAGCGGCGGTGGTTGAGGATGCGGTGGACGACGAGTTGTTCCCTGCAGCTTTTTTTGCGGAGGAATGAGGTTTAGGTTGAACCTTTCTCTTGAGCGTCTCCTCTTTGTCTGTGATGTCACTACCTGGAGGGACACAAAGGGAGTAATGATTACATCAAGGAGGGTTGGTTAAAGGATACTCTTAGGTGGTCAGTATTCTTCTTCTTCTTCTTGAGCCCTTTACAGCTGAAGCATCAACAAATCTGTGTTGTATAATCAACTGAAACAAACAATACCACTGTCATCTCGCCTAATCTGTCTCTGCACTATATTAGATATGTTTAGCCCTGAAGTAATAGTTAAAGGTAATGGGCGGTTAAATTTAGATGACTGTGTGATTAATAATAATAATAGATATTTGATTGAGATATTGAGCTAGTAAGTTAAAGGCAATACCATGAAATGGTCAAGACATGGACTCCCATTCTTTGCAACAATGGTCAGATAAGAGAGATTTGTAATGTCTTAAAAATGACAGAGCATCTAAGACTGAGGGGACATGTTTAGGTGGCAAATAGAAGAAATGGATTATCTATGACACAGTGTGAAATGCATAAGGACTAATGGCACATGAACTGCAAGATACTGGATTGGTATACTCCATTCTCTGATAATGGACTGCTGTAATCCTGACTGTTTTATTCTTGCCTTTCTCTGGTCTTTTCTTTTCTTAACTCATCTTCCTGGTTTAAAAAATAATTTAAAAAAAGTTTGCATGCATTATACTTTCTTTCTTTTGAAGAGCAAACAAAAATAATTAAGTATACAATACTTTATTGGTGTTGCTAAAACAGCTTCTGACAACAGGATGTTGAGAGATTTAAATGAATGGGTGTCACTGTTTATGAATACGTTATCAAGAAAGGCTTAGAGAGGCAGGACAGACAGCCCCCCCCCCCCCATCATAGTGTGATGTGTTTTTAGTAAATACAGCCTGGTACTTTAATGCTGCTGTCATGAAGAGCACAATTCAGCCAAATGTTCCCTGACAGACACAGAAATACTCAAATGATGACAGAATCAAAGAGGCAGAGCAGCCAGCTGATGAACACTCACTAGTGTAACGTGTAGCCTCGTTAATGATCACCTCAAATGATGCCTGGCTTCTTTTTTTTGTAGATGAAAAAAAAACGTTGTGTACATTAACTGTAATCTTTATGTCTGGTGCATGTTGTAAAAACCACACAAGACAGAAACAAGTCTCCTTGTCCCACACTCACAAACATGTTTCATGTTTTTGATGAAGTGGGGCACAGATGTGGATCTGGGCCGCCAGCAGATCCACTTCAGTAACCTTCCACAGCTGCAGTCTGCTTTCTCTAAAAGTGTCTTTTATGGTGGCAACAACACTTAAAAAAGCCACATTTATGAACACAAACCAAACAACAAGGACATTACCTCTATTCTTAGTGGAATCACATTGCAATTATGTTATTTGAAAAGATTGTGTTGTACAAATGATTGATTTCAAGCTCATTTGTTGACATTTACTGTTGAAGGTTTGAAGAATGATTTTCTCACATGTGTTTTATAAAGTCTATTGGTATTTTCAATCACACTACTTATTGGGAATGTGTCTGTTTATTTACACTGGCAACCAGCTCTGATGACTAACATTGCAAACCTTCATCTGACAGGATGTATTCAGCAGGAATCATGTAAATCATTCCTTTCCGTCACATGATCAACACAAAGTAACCAATATCTACAGTCTATGAAAGTAACACATCCCTTTGAATGTCAGCAAGCCGTGTGGTATTCCCATTCATTTGTCTGCAAATTTTACACATCCTTTACATCTGATTGGGTCGTTTTGTTTTTACTCATTTATTGGTAAATGGCAGGACAGTCGGACTGATGAGTGGATTCCTGACTTCTCATACCTGTGTCTTCCTTCTTCGCTCTTGCTTTGGCTCCGCTGTTCTTCAACACCTTCAGTTTCTTTGTATCGGCCTGTGTCACTTCACACTCTTTCCTCTTTGCCATGTTGGCTTTCTATCTATCCTCTATCGTTCTGTTTTTTAAATTACTTCCTTTAAATGTGTTTTTGGTAAAAACAACACGAGCAGAAGTCACTCAGCTTTCCACATTGGTTTGTAAGACGGCAGGGAATCCAATCCAAAGCAGTTATCCAACATTTCACTCCGCAGCTTTCATAAGAGACAACGCAGCCCGGCTGTTTTGGAGGCAGGGCTCTGACGTCACATCCGCCTCTTCTTCTTCTTCTCCACCACACATTTTACAACTACAGTCTATGTCAAAGACACCTGAATTTAAATAACAAAAAAGGTTCTACACACCTTTAAAAACTCAAAGAAGCATCTTTTTAATATATGTGATTATCTTAACGGAGAAGCTGTTTTGTTTTGTTTTTTACGCATTTTTGAGTGATGTAGTATCACATTTTGGACACAGGGAGGCGGTGTTGTGCTGTATGTGAAGCTTTACCAGTACAACTGATAAAAGAAATGCTTAAGATTTACCTCTGTGTTACAGCCGTAGACTGTAAATATGAATTAATCAATTATTGGTTACAGCTGCTCCTTATCCCCCTGATATTAAAAGTGTAATCTTGAGCTTTGACACATTGATAACTACTCTCATGGGGTTTCATTAAAGACACATTGATACTGGTTGGCTAAACACCAATAAGGTTGGTTATTTTTTTATTAGAAGCATTTAGCCAGAGGCAAACATGAGTTCAAAATGTGAACAACTCCAGTGACCGGATCCACCGCTGGCATTAAAGGAGCAAAGCAGATTTTGTTCATGTTTTATCTGATTTAGAACTGATCCCACATGTTCTTCATTTTCTAACAACCATTTCAGGAGCACAGAATAAACTCAGCTTTCTCCAAAGTCCTGACAGGCCACACTCACCCCTTTGGGTTCAGAATAACACATTATTTTAAGATAATCATCATTTTAAGGATTTCAGAGGCTGATTGAGTTGAAGAAAAACTGCAAGTTTAAAAAATATGCCATCTTGTGGTATAGTTTTCAAAGTGGTATGTAGCCTACAGTGTAATGAAAACTTTGTATACAGTGATGCAAGCCAATCAGTAAAGTGTGCAGAGCTAGAGGTCAGAGAGCAACACTCCCTGAAAAGAAAACTTGAACAAAACTGCCTCTATGAGTAGTTTAACACTGAAATACTTCTCCATGTTACTTCTTATTGTATGCCAACAAGGTTGTTTTAAAATGAAAAAATATCCAGACTGAGGATTAAAGATTATAAAATACTGAAGTCTTGTCAAAATGTAACTTTAATATTATTGTGCGAAGATTTTTATCTGTAGATCATTATCTGACTAAATCCATTCAACTGTCTCAGAAGCCAGGTCTAAAAAAACAAGTAGTCATAGGTCAGAAGGATACTTCAAATCAGCTTCTACCATTTCATATCATATGAAGCAGATGATACAGATGCATGGTCTCTGTTTGTTTAATGTTTAACTCAGTGGATGAATGTTTAGTATGTTGTTTCACACCATAAAGAAGTTCAATGTTTTGCAATCTTATGGGTTAAAAAGATGTTTTCTTACAATCTTCTCTGTTCTAAACGGGAAATCTGTGCTCTAATACGGTGACAAACCTGTTCATTGATGTAGAGCTCGTCTGTTTTTAAGGTATTGTAAATGAGTAGTTAATTTAGAGCATCATAGAATCTCAGTGTCCTCTTTCTGACAGACATCATATTTGTTTTAATTCACGTCCTTTTAGTGTTTGTTTCCTCACATGTATAAGTAGAGGTTTTCAGACTGCACTGGGTTTAGATGTGACTGTAATCGTCTCTCTCCGTGTGAGCCATTTCCTGGGATTGTCACTGCTTTTGCACCCGCAGTGTGTGCTGAGAAACTCTCGTCATCCCACTGGGACCATGAATAAGAATGATGTGGGTAAAAGACCTTAACTGTTTTATTATTATTTTTTCCAATCTGCAACGGTTCAGTGTGATTCACCTGCAAAGAGTTCTGCCTCTGTGCTCCAAATCAATTTGGTTCATTTCATTTCAATTTAATTTTCATTCTGTTCTGATTTGATCCGTATCGATCATGGTGTGGCAGATGTGTGTGTTTCACTTCAGAGAGCTGTCTGTCAGCTGATACAGTCAGACAGCTTCAGACTGACTCGCTGCAGTATAGGGGCCCGATGGGAACAGGGGACCATATCAGTCCTCAGCAAAGCATGTACCAAACATAAGCAGACCTATTGCATGCATACGCATAAATGAAATCATGTTTAAGAGCGCAGCGCATGTGCATCCATATTTCTGTGTTGACAGGTTTTCGCTTCACGCTCTCCTGGATGTGTGCATGCATTTATTGCCTTCTGTGAGCATGTAAGCTCTTGAGAGTGGGCTTGTACATACAGCTGT
This sequence comes from Labrus mixtus, assembly GCF_963584025.1. Taxonomy (NCBI): domain Eukaryota; kingdom Metazoa; phylum Chordata; class Actinopteri; order Labriformes; family Labridae; genus Labrus; species Labrus mixtus. Next base: position 4,121,349 of record NC_083626.1, on the reverse strand, counting down.
GCGTATGTGAGTGTGGGTGTATGTGTGTGTGTGAGGGGGTGACAGAGCCCACAGTCAAGTGCGTTGTGCTCCCAGCGCCGTGCATGGCTTCCATCCCTATATGAACCATCAGTACAGTCAGATAGGAATAAAAAGCCATACAGCGCACTGGGCATTGGCAGGACTGGGTTTTAAGAGCAAGGGCATACACACACACACACACACACACACACATGCAAATGATAGATGGAAATACATTTATATAAACCCTCTGGGGCCTGCAAAACTGGATAACAGCAGGCGAAGGTCACAGTCACCTGCAGAGGAAGACATACAGCTTATGGAGGAAACTAAACCCTGTCCACTGGGTACACTGGGAATATAGCATCATACTGGTCCATACTGAGCCACAGACTGACCAGCATACACACAGTGTGTGAGAGAAACCCATTAAACCTCATCATGGAGGAGTGATCACATTTCTGGAGTTAAGGAGTGGCAACATGTGTGACATCTACCCAGAAAGCCCAAATCTGTGCTCTTTATCCCCTCAGTATTGTCTCCCAGGCAGCGGGCTCTCCAACTGTGCAGCACTGACACAATCAGATTGAACTTTATTTTTATTTCCTAAGAATTTGAACAATCCTGACTTGTTAACCTCTTTACTGCCAAGTTGTACATTTTGCAGTGACAGAAAGTCTTTTAGTTTGCTGCTCAGGTCATTTTATTTTTCACTCCTGTATATACACACTCCCTACTAGAACATGTATTCTTTAACTGCTCAACCAATACTACATGATTTCCCCTCCTTTCAGCTTTCTCAAGGGCACCAATAGCAAACACTGTTAGCACAGTGGAACAAGTGTTGGCATCTATAATCCACAAACCTGTTCCCGCATGGATGTTTAGACCTTGAAAAAAGGAAGAAAAGAAGGAAATAGACACTCATCACACTCTAAAAGATAAAAACAGCTTTCAAACATGGAGCAAAGAGTGTCCCATGATGCAAATGTAAACTTTTGCATTTCCATACAATGTAAACAGTTTAAAACTCATAGATCGTATATTGATCATGTTCCAAGCTTGTTTGTTTTAAACCAAATGCTTTCAGATTCACAAACTGTTTGTGCTCTGTGAGATTTATCTTAAACAAATGTTTCCTCTGTCTGAATGAGTGTATTTTAATATGTACAGGCAGTTGTAACTCTTCTCTTCGTGTGAGGAGCTCAGGCTTTTTATGCAAGTGTAAATCCAACTGTGAGGATTGAATTAACGGGTCATCTCTTCCACCAGTGAGCTCTGTGCACCTGTTGTCCTCTTGGATAGTATCCTCATGCTGCAAACTTTAACCAGATTAACACATTTTAATTAAACCTGTTTTCATTTAAACCTGCCAAAGAGAGGTTTGAACTTGAGTTTTATGAAACAAAACAACTTTTTTTTTTCAACTCCATTAAACCAGCATGGACAACCTCTTCCTTGAGGAAGCTGTTTCTGGAATATTTATCGATAAAGTTACACTGAATTTAAAGATCATAAGACTTAATAGACTTAATGTTTGGGACATTTTAGCATTAAACATTATTCAGTAATCCCTCTCCTCTTCCTGAAATACATGTTCAGTCCTGCGTTATTGGGCCTCATGAGCTCTAAGAATGACTCAGATAATGACTGAGAATTTGGCAAGTGACAGCATTAAAAATAGAATAGCCCCCCCCCCCCCCAAAAAAAAAAAAATCCCTAAAAGTCTAGAGAACAAGCCTGTTTTATTATTGTTTCTTACAGAAATAAAGCCCGATAACCCCTTCCTGACGTGCCTTAAGAGGCTTCACAACTTCAAGGAGCGGATATGAAATAAATCCAATTACCGAGCTGTCAATCAGGCCCCTAATTAGTACGACTCCGGCAGACTAAGTGGCATCAAAGCTGGAAACTCAAAATAGAGGCGAGGAGAGACAGAGACAAAAAAAAACCCCACACAAAACAGGAAAAAATCGTGGCAGAAACATAACAACTACCGCAAATAAACCATATCAGACGCCACCCCCCTCACACAACCTCTACGCCGGCTTCTATTTAAGGATCGTCACAGAAAGCAGCTCATGATGCAAAAAAACAACAACATAAGAATAAGAGGAAGAAGTGAGAATCCATGCATTCAAGCCGGGACACACCGTGTCCTCCTACGCCTCTGCACCCGCGCTCCATGCGTCCTGCGCCGGGTTGCTGGAGCTCCTGAGCCACGCCGGCTGATCCGCTCCAACAGGATCAGGCTTCAAACAGGTGGGCTCCGGCTCCAGGCTTGTGCTATGGCTCGGGGGCTCAACAACTGTCCAAAATACAAGTTTTTTTGTCCCTTGATCAGTCTTCCCGTCCAAAGAAGAAGGGGGTGGCTGATGCTGCCGCTGCCACCGATGGATATGTGGAGTTTGATCGCCCCTTTACGCATCTGTGCGTATTTCCATTCAGCGGCAGAGGCAAACAGACAGAGAGAGTGAGGGAGAGGGGGAGAGAGAGTGAGAGGATAGGGAGGGAGGTGGGGTGGAAAAGGAGAGGAGAAGGAGGAGGAAGAAGAGGGGGTGTAACAAAAGCCCCTGAGTGAGGAGGAGCCAGCAAAAAAAAGAGGGAAGAGAGAAAAGAGACCGAAAAAAGCAAGAAGGGGTCATCATCATACCTGAACAGGAGACCTCCCTCTGCTTGTGTGTGTGTGTGTGTGTGTGTGCGCGCGCGCGGTATGTGTGTGTGTGGGGAGTCAGACAGAGGGTGTGAGGGAGGGGAGGCTTATGTCGCCTCAGTGACGCGCTGTGTTAATAAAAGCTGGGCAGAGGGGCTGAATAGGGCTCTTTTCTGTCTCATTCAAATACCGCCAGAAAGCACTTTCATTCTGCTGATAAAGTATAGAAAGAGAGAGGGTGCATGTGTGTACTATGCAGGGGGGAGTGTGCGTGTGACTGCGTGTTTGAGTGTGTGTCCATCTGCATCCCTCTCTCTCTCTCTCCCCGTCTCTCTCACTGTCTCTCCCCTGTCGCTTTCGCTGGCATTTACACTGCGAACAGCCAGACAAACAGACGGCTGGCTGTGCAGCCTGACCGATAAACAGAAGCTCCAAAGTCAGACGAGAAAGTAGACATAATAAAGAAAAGAAGCAGGAACGAAAAGCCAAATCGAATTGGAAGCATCTATGAGGTAAAACAGGCACAAAATGTGAGAGCGGAGAGGGGTGACAGAGCTGCAAAAAGATGGATAAAGACAGAGAATAACCGTCCTTGGCACCCTCTTTCTAGAGGGCAAACAAAAAGGAAGCAGCCCAAAATGTCTACAGACAAGTCATAGAGACGCGCAGCATTACACAAGATAAAAGGGAAAACAAATAGGACAAGAAAAGGAGAGAATAAGAGAGAGAATTTGGGAGAAACACTTCACAGGGATGAAGTGCTCTTGGTCTCCCCCTTCCCCCCCCCTTCCTCCTCTTCTTCCTCCTCCTCCTCCTCTTCCACCTCCTCCTCCTCCTGTTCTCAGGGGCTCGGCTGGAGTTGCATTCCAACGCGTCGCTCTCAATCCCTGTTACTCCAGGCAACACAGTTCCTTGATCTGGTCCCACGTCATGCCGGGCAAAGGAGGAGGAGGAGGAGGAGGAGGAGGTGAAGGTGGAAGCAGTCACAGGGGTAGTGGAAGACAGGATTGATGGTAAAATGGATAAGAGGAAGAGGTAGGGGTCAGGTTAAGGGAGGGGGGTGAGAAGAAAGGAGGAGGTAAAACGGCTAGAGAGGGAAGAAGGGGAGGAAAGACAGCAGAAGGGTTAAAAGAAAAAGGAGGGTAGAGCATAGCAGAAGAAAAGGAGGGAGAGGAGAGGTGAGAGGGGGCAAAGGAGGTGACAGAGGACACAAGAGGGGAAGACAAGAGAGTAAAGGCCAAGATATGAAAGAAGACAGGAGCAGGTGAGAGGGAGGAGGGAGGGAATATGTGTAGGAGGTAAAAAAAAGAAAAGCAGGGGTGGATGCAAAAGAAAGTCAGAAGATGAAGTATCCTAGAGGAGTGTTGAAGTCGTAACACTCCCAACCTTCCCCCCAGTCCTCGATCGTGATTATAAGAAAATTAAAAGTAAAATCACTGTTAAGGATCATTTGCTTCACTTGAGGCCATTAAAGTCAGATGGGTTTGTTCTGAGCTGCCTGGTTTAATAAAGTTCAATAAACGGGAGTTAAATAGGGTGAAGAGAAAGATGGATGGGTCTATAAAGAAGACAGAGAGGTGACACAGCACACTGTGGCTGGATAGCAGTCAGAGAGTTGCTGCGTTTGTTTTAAGATGCTTGCAACGGCAGACAGGTGTGAAGACAATAAACCCCCCAAAGAATGTTTAAAAAGATTCAAAGCAGCTCACCAGGATTAGAGGAATAAGAGCAGATATATTTTATTCACATTTCCATCTTATCTTGATGACATTTTGGATGGGAGTGAGAGTTTTAAAAGATGTGTTAAAGGGATATTCAGATTTTGTTTTAGTGAAACAGGATTGTTTGAGGTACTTCTCAACAGTCAGTCTACAACCTGTTTCACCTTCATGAGAAACTGGCAGGAGAAAACTGAGCAGTGCACAACTTTGGACAGGCTTTGCAGTGAAAGCCGTCTGTATCAGTTTAAGTAAACACTGTATTCTTTAAGGCGGGGATAGTTGTGCATGTGTGAACAACCAGAACAGGAGGATTTCATCGGCAGTCCTCTCGAAATGTTCAGGACGGCATGTGTGAAAACAGCTTGGCATTCAATTCAACAAGTAACAATTGTAGCTGGGCTTGTGGTGCTCACTATTTCCCGAGGGAAGCATCAGTCACTTAGTATTTAATTACTCCATTATTTTCACACCCTAAGTCACAAACCACTGACTGACCTCTGTAATCTATCAAAAAGCTGCCTGTAGCATATCATTCTACAATTCTACAATTCATTTAGCAGACGCTTTTATCAAAAACGACGTACATCAGCATATGGAAATAATGCCCCATGGAGGGGTAATCCAAACATTAAAATGGTGTACATTTTCCAAGGCAGTTGACAACTTTGCAGGTTTCAATTCAAACAAAAACAGCATCAGGTCTCCAAGTGAAGTGAAAGATGACCTTCAGAGTTGATCACCACAGACAGGATGGAAGACAGAATCTACATTGTATGTGGTTGCTGCATTTAATGTGGGCTCAAAGACAACAAAGCGGTAGCTTCAGGAACAAGACTGAAAACATCTCCAGTGAGTTAGGTAAGGAAATGGACACAGTTTATTCTGAAACCTGAAAGGCCATTGTAAGTTCTCATCAGGAGGAACAGTAGCATGTTACATACTTGAAAAGCCTTCAGGATGAAAATCAGCTCAGATAGGGTCGCTGAGCTGGACTCATAGCAACTCTCCGCTGTCAAGCATGAATAAGACAGACAGGAATCTTTCACAACATGAACACATGGTTATATAAGATTGTCCATCACTGACAGCTACCTTTAGGACTTATTTTAGGCTACATAATGGCCCACAATAGGTGGGGTAGATCGAGCGTTCTTAGATCTGTTGTGCTTGAGCGGAGGATGGTAATGTGGTAAACCATTTATCCGGTACTCCGAGGAAAGTAACAGCAAACAGGATTATTGCAAATGGTGGTTATTGATCCATGTGAAAGAGGAGTGGGGGGGTGACGAGGACGGCTTAAATGAGAAGGGAACTAAAGTTAAAGGTCAACTCATCTGGGTTTTGAAGGCCAACCCTGATACCAATATTTGTCACTGACTTTAGAGTTTATCATTTTAATGCTACACACAATGACGAATATTCAGTTTCTATTCCAATGTGTTTCTTTTCACAGCTGGCAATCCTTTGAAAAAAATATTCTCATCATATCTTGCCAGTGAAACTCCCAAACCAATCATCAAAGACTAAAAAGCTCCTTAATAACAGGCTCAAAATGGTCAATCTGACACATCACACTACTCATCACAGCGACAGTAAGAATAGAAGATGGAAAGAGAGATGAATCAAAGGTTGAGATTTTCCTCATGTAGATCACAGCCACTCACGTCTGGATGTCAAATAATGTTCATGCCCAGACCTTATTTTTATGCATCAAACACACCCACCAAAGCTTGTACGTCATGGGTACCCAATGGGAAAAAATGCATTGCTTACTCATAACCTTGAAGGTCATAACTACATTTTGCTCCTACAGTAAACCACCAAATACCAAGGCTCGTCTCGAAATAAATATTCCCCAAGATTTGACATGTTGGGAACTTACTTTGTGGAAAATAATTGATAACAGATTAGACTTTAAAACACAATGAGGCTCTGAAGTTTCTCCATTAAAATGAGAGTAAAACATGTTTGCATACAACGACAAGAATTTCACAGTGACAGGCTGCAGACATGTCTATCCCTGTCAATTCGTAAACATCTCTTAAAGCAATAATGGACACATGGAAAGTGCCCTGCTTGGGTTCATCATGGCTCAAGTGCAAATAGGAGGGACATGTCAGGGTAGTCTCCCGCTGTGAGGTTCATATGTGAACTGCCAAGTCAGGAGAATATCCGGAACAGTGTCAACTTAACCAAATTAACCAAGTGGCTTTTGTGCTCACATCTGGCCAAACTTTACCATGGTGTTACCACAGCTTTATTGCTTTTTAGTTTGAACAGTGATATGTAAGAGTTTTGGCAGGTGTAGATAATATCAAGGCCTATTGTCCTGCTCACAGAGGCAACAGATCAAAAACACTTCTTTGTGTTGTTCTTGACCACATGCTAGCACACTTGTTTGTCCTCTAAATTTGAATTAACTGCGTTATTGTCAAGGGATCAAAGAAATTCTGTACTAAATTTTGGCAAGTAACTCTTATAAATATGAAGACTCTCACAAGTCGGTGAAGGACTTAAACTTAGACGATCACAGGAGTCATAAGGCTTCATCCTCTGGGGACCATAAATGTCTGTACCAAATGTTACGGTAATCCATCAAAAAGTTGAGACATTTGGAGCAAATAAGTGGTCCAACTTATCAACAATACCATCCCAAGAGGAAAATAAAACCTGTATGGGAGGAAAATAAAACTAGCATATGTGGCGTGGGGCTTTAAGGCAAGCATTTTGAGGAATTGAATATATATAGAAAAAATTGTTATTTGTTATTTTTCTATTTTTCTTATGTTCCTCAATTATGTACTGATTATTGATTATTGTATTGAACACAGACATGAGCAACTTTTGTATACCAGCCATATGCAATGTGCAGAGGAGCTGCTCTGTGCTGTGAATATGGATGTGAAGATGATGCATCAGGCAGTGAAGTAAAACCAAGATTTTACAGCTGTAATCAAACACGTCGTAGTCAGACTGGAAATGATGGGAATTTTAATTTCTCCTCATCTGCAAAGAGATATACTCCCGCAGAGTTGGATGAAACACTAAATATGCTTTGTATATAGATTTTTCTCTTCAAGGGATCCTCAGAGACAGAAGAGTGTCAGATCACCTCATTAGAAAGATACTTTTTAGAAAAGTGTCTTGTCCGCTTCAAAACATATAAACTATATATAAGTCAATAAGTTAGGAACGATTACTTTATGAGCCTATTTAAATGTTGGATGATACAGGACGGTATACGGGTTATGAGCTGAGAAATACAATCGTTTGATGGTAAGGCTGAATGTTTTTATAAATGACATTCATATCGGCTGTTAGAAACGATCATTAGAGGAAGACAGAATGATTTTGCAAAGAGAAAAGACGCAATGAGAAAATGAAAGGATGTGTCTTTTGGTCCTTGCTTTAGGCGTTTGATTCTTTGATGAAAGAACAGAGGGAATCAGGTTTTTTTTATGTTACCTACAAACTCTATCTGCCTTTGCCTGAGTGTGGCACATTTTGCCATTATACACAAAACATTTAGTGGGGTAAAGGAAGGTGAGCGAGGAGGGGTAGAGAAATGTGAAAAGATTGAAAAAGGCAAGAGAGAAAAAAACTCAGCAGAAAATAGAAAATGTGCGAGGCAGAATTGAACACAACAGAAGAGAATAGGCTGCAATAGAAAAACATGAAATATGAAATATGAATAGACCCTTGATGATATTCCCATTCTATCTGCCTGTCAGAGGGACTTCATTGATATTCAGGGGAGCGCTCCCCTTCTAGCAGCACATATCAAAAGGCAGTGTTATGATCAATAAATATGCCATGGGAATCAAAGCCTTTCTCTTTGATAGCATTGGTCATTTGCCCAGAAACTGTTTAGAAGTGGGAGTCAGGTGTGAAGCCAATGTGGTATGAGTCACCGGTTACATTTACAAGAGAGAGAAAAATCAGATTTTTAACCTTTTGTTGGGTCAGCTGAGCCGCTGATCCTCTTATCTCTTCGGTGGAGATCGGCTCGTCTCCTCCTCGACAGCCTTGAAAAGAATACTTGTAAAAAATAAAGTTGGGATTGATCGTAAAAAAAATGTCTATAAACAGCTTGTACCCTTCAATTTTTTGATTGATAATGCTGCTGTAATAACAAATTGTGTGACATTTCTGAGTAAACCTGCAGGATAAGGACTGATTGAATGTTTGTGGAGCTGCATGAAACAGGTGTATAAAAAAATCTCTGGGGTAAGACTGAGCAGTGAAACTATTTCCCAGACAAGTGCTTTGTCACACTTAAGTAAAACCATTTTTTAGCAAAAAAAAACCCAAACAAACAAAGAAATTTGTGAGCCTTTGATTTATCAGAGTCTTAAGTGTCAGGAAATTCAGCCCAAAGTTTGGTGTTTCTTAATCCTGACAAAGTTTTATGACAAAAAAAGAGCTGCTTAATGGGCACATATTATCCGAAATGCACTTTACCATGTTTTTCTAACACTCACATGTAACCCTAGTCTGTCCATCCTATCCGTCTTTTGCCTGCTCCACTTTTCAGAAAATGTGTGCTCAAAGAGGCCATTAGGAGATTTTCCCTTCATGACATCACAAAGGGCAGTAACCCCTCCCCCAGGTGGGTGACACTCCCACAGCTAGGTGTTTGTTCTGTCCTCTGAGTCTGCCTTTTCATCATAAACAATAGGGCATGGTGCCAGAAAGCCAAAGCCACCCAAGCCCTTCCAAAGAGGGGCGTGGTCGAACACAGCTCATTTGCATTTAAAGCGACAGACACAGCAGGACTGAAAAAGAGGGGTTTATAGGCATGATCAAATACAGGGTCAGAGTGGATTATTGGCAAGAAATTTCAAATACATGTTTTAGGGACCTCTGAGACTTATTTAAATTGGTTGAAAAGGTGTATAATATGTTAACTTTAAACTACAAAAATGCCAACCTTATATTTCAGAATAGACAAATTTTTTTACTATTAATCAGCTGAGTATAGAAATATATTTTAGGTATATAAATCTTGGTAAATTCATTTTTTTTCCCCTACAACACTTACAAAACTTTTCCCATTCCCTTCAGTCTTTCTTAAACAATATACTTTGTCCTGTATAGCACAAAATGCTGACACATCTATTTGAGACCATGACAGTGACTAACAAGACACCTGCAACACATCAGCATGGTCACAGTCATATTTAAAATGTGTGTGAGTTAGCACGGTTGCAGAACTGTAAGGCTCAAAGCATCTCTGTGTTCAATACAGCCCCAAAAAGCTGCTTGCATGGATCTGGACTGTGAAATTAAGTTATTGTTGTTTGTGTGTGTGTGTGTGTGTGTGTGTGTGTGTGTGTGTGTGTGTGTGTGTGTGTGTGTGTGTGTGTGTGTGTGTGTGTGTGTGTGTGTGTGTGTGTGTGTGTGTGTGTGTACACATGAGTTGCTGTACACACAATGCTTTGTATACTCTTTTTGGAGGCATGTTTTAGTGTGAACGCAGGAAGCCTGATAGCATCAGCAATTCACTCACCAAGCCTGTTGTCAAGAATACTCACCTGGCAGTCACGAATGGAAGACTCAGTTGAATGTGTGATACAATAAAAGCTTATTGAGCTGGCTTTGTAGTGATGCCGTTTTGTCAAAAATGTCAAATTTAACAGCCTGTTGCTGTGTAAAGGTTGTATTTCAGCAACTGACAGCAATGTTTTCTTAGATGTCACATATTTCAGAATGGTTCATGTTACTCCATAACACAAAGAAATGAAATGACTATCCAAAATAATCTAGACCAATCTGTAAATGTACTTAAAAAACAAAGAAGATTTGATAAAACAAAAAGGTAGAAACAAAGGTTGACTTCTTCCTTCCACGAGCAAACACTGGGAGGTAAGATGACAAACTGACTCGAAGCAAAAGCACACAGACACTAAACAGACTTCTGGTGATTGGACACAGATGTGACAAACAAGACACAGGTGAAACAAGTGAAGGCAATCAAAAAGGAGGGAAACACACAAAGGGAGGAAGTAACACGAGACGTGATAAACAGGGGCAATACTACAAAATAAAACAGGAAACACTGAAAACTCAAGGCAGCTGGATACGAACAGTAAAATACAGAGGGTTCAAGCAACAAGGGAGGAACAAGACAAACTAAAACAGGAAAACTTAAAGAAGTAAATGACCAAATTAGACAGGAAAAGACAAATAAGCTACAAACCTAACCGCAACAGCTAGTTTCAACATCTGTTCTTTAGGAAATGAGTTTCTTTGATACAGTTCATAAATGATTCCTGGGGAAGAAATGCTAAAACTAAAGAAAGGTCTTCCAGTCCACATAGCCATGTTCTTCTACTTATACTTGTAGGTCACGTTTAGGCAGCAAGCAAAGCAAAGTAGCCAAGACAGCCCTCTACCATGCTCCACTCTGCAGCTCTTTTAAATCCACATGAGATATATAACCCCTTCAGGACACTCTTGGACTATAGGTCAAGATGGACAAAATATCCCTACAGGGCCAAACTTTTGAAATGCCTCATCTACAGTACATCGCCTTTTTTAAGGTGTTATACTCTGAGAGGTTTTTTCCTGTGCCAAATGGTGAGCCTTCATTGTATGAGATTTGGACACAGCCACCATAACGTTGTTTAAAGTCTCAATCAGGCTTTTGGTCTTGCTCTCATGTTGTTGTATGAAGTAAAAAAGGACCATTATTAGACAAAACTGCAGCTGGAGAGAAAGATAGGGTTAGCAAACGCTACGTTATTAGCTAACAACTGAGCTAATGTGGTGGCAAGATGCAAACAAGTTTCTGTGACAGTCATGAAGATGCTCATTTAAGCTACTAAATAACCTCAAATAAAATGTACTTACCTGAGTGACCAGCCAACTTCCCGCAATGTATTTTTCATACATTAACTAAGTAGGCCTTCTATTGGACACTGGTTTGGCTCAGTCAGAAGGCGCCCTGTGTACAGAATTTATTCCTGGGTCCATGGGTTCAACTCTGACCCTGAACCCTTTGGCTGAAACCTTTTGGTTAAGGGTAAATAACGTTCACTATTAAGGCAAAGGTAAAAATGACTTTTCCACGTCTCTGTGGTAGCAACTTCTTCATCACAAAGTAGCAAAGCCATAAAACATATCCTGTTTTACCATGAACAGGTACAACACTAATGAACATGATGCTATTTAAAAAAATGTTTTATTAAGGTAATAAACAAAAGGAGAAGTGGGATGATTATTTCATTTGCCTCCATACAATTTTTTTTGCCCCCTGCTGGCTTCTACAAAAAATGAATAGTAAAGGCACATCCTCTTTCAGACGCAGAGACTATGTCTGCTTCTTTAATAGTCTTTAGGGAGTCTAAACAGACACTTACGATGTAATGTGTAACTCTACTGATGTCATATTTTCATATTATTCACTCTATTTCTGCATGAGACGTGGCCCCTCTACCTTTATTCATCCTTTTGTGTGCTTGAATATTTACCATCTTTAATCACAAATGAATTTTTCCTCTCCAACAAGACAGAACAAAACATCAACAGCACCATTTTTATTTTAAGCTTGTCTGCGCTGTCGAATCAAAGAGTTTCTGATGTCCATTTGTGAAGTGGCAATCGGTCCCGTCGCCCTCCTGCTCATCACACCTCTATTACCACTGGAGCCAAATGCTGTTGCAATTACTATCACTGTCATGGCAGACACAAGTGGCAAAATCCTGGTGATTAGAGTCAGGCTGTGGCTCACTCACATGGACATGCAGACACGCACGCACACACACACACACACACACACACACACACACACACACACACACACACACACACACACACACACACACACACACACACACACACACACACACACACACACACACACACACAGCAGTAACATGGCTAAGTGGATGCTCCATCGCTGGGCTACACTCAGCCACCTGCTGCCGTCTCCGTACCTTTGCCTCAGGCAGAAACAGAACAGCGCCTGAGACATTAGACATTAGTCATTAATTGAGCTTAATAGTCTCTTTGTTTAATTGTCTGAGACCAACCTAATGATTATGCCAAACTCAAGTGCACTAAACACCTGGCTGCCATAAACTTGAAGCAATGAGTTTCTTAAGCGAAGGGTGGGGACTGGAAGTGGGTCACGGGCTCTCGTCTGCTGGGTCCACCTATGACGGGAACAGGTAACTTTTAATGATCCTGTTACAAGGCTCAAATTGAAACTGGGTTTTAAAACTTTATGGGCACATACTCAGGGATAATGGGAAGTTTATACATGACCAATAATCCTAAAAATCGCAAGTTTCATATACTGTACCTGCAAAGTGAGGTATAGCTCAGCTGTATTTTAACAATGCAATTGTCCTCACATGCAAAGTCATACAAACCTGTGGTTGTGCCCTGAGCGAAACTCCAATTACAGCAGTACTGTTTGGCAGGACAGTGACAGCTGGCTACAAAAAATGTTTTTTATTGTTTCGGTTGGCCATCTACCGATTCAGGAGGTTTCAGCATCTATTGACTGTCTGATTGAATGGAGGCTCATTTGGATGGAGGCATGAACTGAGTGGAGAGATGTATGTGGCAGGGTGGAGGGGGTTTTTGAGGGTTATTGGGTGGACGACTGCCCACCCTTTGTGTTCCAAATCCGGGGGAATCTGTTGGCCATTGTGGCTCCCTGCGTGTTCACCAGCCAGAGAGCTGAGAGAGGGGATTTCAGCTCCGCAGAGCCGATGACAAGCAGGGTTTTTTTTTTTTCTAAATCGTCCTCTCATGGATTCTCTCTTGCTCTTTTATCCTCTCCGCTTTGTTCTGGATGCAGTGCACAGTCAGCCCCAGCCAGCTATAGTTTAGTAATCTGTGTGTGACTGAGGTTAGAAATCCAGCTCTAGGGTCTTTAAATTTGGGTTATTAGGGCTAGCACCTGTGTCTGCTTGGAGAATGTGCTGCAGCTTATGACAGATGCAGTTAAATGCTACATTTTCTTTCCAGTCTCTCTTTTTAATAAGCACGACAGAAATAGCATGCAGTCACCTGGAACAGGCTATTTTTGTTGAGGTAAAATCAACACTTATTTTGATTACCTGCACAGCACTGTCACCCCCAAAACTGAGGGTCTGAGCAGCCTCTGTATCCAAAACGTATGGGATCCTTTCAGGTGCATTGGCACAGTCTCAAAGCAGAGGGAAACATTCCAGTGGGAGATAAAACTGCTCTACAAATATATTAGATATGAAAGAATAAGATTTAAACATCCCCAGCTGAACTTTAAGGAAATGAGAGGTCAAACTGCTTACAGAAGAATTCAATTAGGAAGGAAAACATTGCATAATGCAGAGCATCCGAACATCAGAGAATTCCCACTTCCATACCTGAAAATATTACAATGAACTGTCAGATAGTGCTATAATGAACAGACTTGAACTTTTTCAACTTCTATTGTGTTCCTAAAGTGCCTCAAGGCAGTCTTAACAGATTACTTGGCATTTTTAAATTGTAATTTCAATATAATGCAATTCATTTTTTCTACTAATTCGTATTGCTTCTATAAAAGCGTAACCCTGACATAAATGACTTTCACAGACATAATGAGGTCTCTTTATGTAATGGGACATTGATTCTTAAAGTCACTGGAGTTTCTCTTTCATGGCGTTAAGAGCAAATTTTTATGCTAGAAGTTAAGTGAGATAGCCTAAAAAGTTGAATATTCACAGTTATGTTATCCATTTAAATTCAATGGCTTACTCACTGACTTGTTTGTTTGTTTGTTTGATTGATTGATTGATCCACTTGGGAACCAATTAAATTGAATGTTGAGTCTGAGCACATTTCAGTATTTTTACCTTCACTTTCAGTAGAGAAGACCTGAATTTCAAGTTTGTGAAGCTAGTTAACTTTGTACTTGCTAGCAGTCAAATTTGAACGCAAGTTAGCTTGCTTGACATGTTTGCTAGCTGCTAATGCTGCTCAGAGCCTGCATATTCAGGTTACGTGAGCTAGCTGCTACTCCTAGCATGTAAAGCATGCTGAAAAACAAGCAGAAAATGTAATAGATACAAAGGCTCTTCAGTCAGATGAGTTTTCCAACAGAGAGTGAGAGTGGTCTAAAATGGGAAACCAAGCTTTTATATGTTGTTCAAACCTCCATCCCAGCATGTTGGACATGTGGTGAATCAGTTGTGAGTGAAGCAGAAACCTTCATCTCTGGAAGTGACAAGTTAGGAAACAAATGGGGCATCCTGGTGGTTTTGTGTATCGGTGCAGATGTGTGTGTGTGTGTGTGTTTGCTTGTGTGTTTGTGGGTTTGGTTCCAGTCTCGTGCTGGGCTGTCGCGTCTCTCTGCTCCATTTCCTGTCTCTCTGCTCTGTGGGCTGTCAAAGGGCCTGACGGAGGGGAGGTGGATGTGAAAGGAGGTGTGATGCCCAATCTCTTTAAAATGAAAGAATCGTAACATGAATCAGTGGCTCAAGATGAGAGGGGGGATTCAATGACTCCAGTAAACACACGGCTCAAGATCAGGTTTTATAATGGAGCTACAACATGTTGACACAAATGAAATATTAGTGTCATATTTTGAGATTCTTCCATGTTTTCAGAGATTGAAGATCAAGTGGTCATTCACATTCTGTTGGTGGTTGTGAGACTTTTTGGAGGTTAAGTACAAAACCTTTTAACTCTTCTATAACAAAGAGTAAGGATGGAACTTTTTTTGGGGGGGAAATCAGGCTTAAGAAAAGTTAACGATATTGAAGTTGAATTTATATTATCTGACTTTGACCACAATCAAGACACAACGTCATAATGAACCTTTGAGCGCCCTGTTAAATCAATCACCATACTTCACGTGATCGACAGTAAATTTTGCTATCTTAGCAATAATTTGCTATATAGCTATACATTTTTCTGCATTTTATGTGTCTTACATTTTATATGCGCCCCCTTCAGGTGGTGAGGTGCTATAGTCTTTAAATCAGTGAGTTTAGCACACCTGGCTTGAAGACGGGTCACGGTGCATACCATCATTGACCGCAGACTCAGAAGAGTGACGTTAATAAAAGGCATTTTCATTACAAGGTTAAGGTCGTTTAAGCTCCTGTTTGGCTTTTTAAAAAGTCTACATTTATTTTGCAAACACGACAAGCAACATTAAACATCAACTCTCACTGGATTTATTTTTTCTTCTATAAAGTCTACACGTGTGATGAACTGTAACCAAACTTTCCATGTGGCAAAGACAGAAGAAAATAGGATACTGAAGGGGTTAAAGAATTTTTTTTTATTTTTATGTTTTGGCCACTTCAAATATATGGATACATTTATGTGCTGTAGTGTTATGTGAAATGATTCTCAAAATCACATTAACATTTTGCTTCATTGTTTACATGCAAAGACTTTTTTGTTTTCTCTCCCTTTGCTCAAACTGACAAAAAAGTTATTCAGTTCTTTTAGATGGTACAGTGAATGTGGCAAATGTTCTTAGATTTATGGACATAGTGTGTGTTCTTCATTTTATTTTCCCTTAAATCTTGAGAAAAATACAATACCACAATATATTGCAATATATAAAATTGTAATCCTTGAACTGCTATATGGATTATTTGCCAGATTCCAGCCCAAACACAACCCTGTGATTATGATTGTAGTGGAAGAGATATCACTTTAAAAAGTAATAAAGAGAGTTAATGCTATAGAAGGGAGAGTGGTAGGATTGAAAAAGTATAAACACTTAATTCAAGGTAAGGAAAGAAAATGGTCAAAGAAAAAATCAACACAGTCAAATTGAACCCAGAACGACTGAAACAATGAAATACTGTGAACCCAGGAGGATGAGCAAACAGGCTGAACTGTACATTTCAAACTTTGAATCTGACAACAAAGCGGGCAGCATAAGGATGGATTTAAAGTTTAAAACAAATAAAAACTGTGAAGCGGAGCACGAACGCAGCGTAAGAGCAAGTCGAGCCTGCAGGAGAAGAAAAGGGGACAACAAGAGGAGAAACATTAAACAGAGAACTTTCATCTGAAGGAGCTGAAAACAGCAGAGGAATACACCGCACGATGCAAAGAGAAAGGAATAAGAAATGGAAGGGATGAAAGACACGAAACAGGAGTGGGGTGGCGTGCATGGATGTGTGTATGTCTAAGTGTGTGTGTGAGAGATCCTGTATGAGCCGTGTGGAGCGCGGGCTGCATGGCTGAGCAATTCCTGTCCAGTTGGCTGGTTGTCTGTGAGTGTGTACGGTAGGGGGTCCCAGGGAGAGCTTTGATCATTACAGAGTGTGACAGAAGAGTTCTGACAGAGAGGTAACCCCCCCCAACCCAACACACACACGTACCAGTAACCACATCACTATGACCACTAATGTTACTCCTATACACTGACAGAGGCAGAGATGTGGCAGAAGGTGAACCTAAAGTCAGGTCACCTGCTTTTATACAACTGGAATACACACTGTTCAGGGGGCTATTTTAGCCACAACTCGCAAATAAATACATTTCTGCACATATCAAATGTTGCAACTGTCATTCTAACTCGATGCCAGTCGAATACGTCATCAGGAACGCTTCCGAGTCAGAACTCTGACTTCAGAACTCTCGGATGAACTTCAGTAACCCGAGTGCAAAATCTAAGACGCTGCTCTGTGAAACAACAGTAAAGTATAAATGATCAAGTTTTATCTGTGGACATTTTTTTTATGTTGCTTTCACGCGCAAACTATCATGTAGTGTGTTGTTGTCCCTTGGTATTAGCTAACACAAAAAAGGTCCTCCTGGAGGCGACCATGTTGCTTTTCCAACTTGTTACCGAATCTAAAAGTGGTCAACTTGGGTGTACTCATTCCCAGCTCTGACATCCAACTTATGAGGTAAATGGAGGGCACCCTCATGGCACAACTTTAAAGAGGACATTTTATAGCACTTTTCCACCTTTTCAAACAGTCCCCTGCGGTCTAAATTGTGCTTTGGTCAAAATATAACATGAATCAAGCACCAGAGGAGGTTTGTGACCCTGTATAAACCAGCTCTCTCAGAACGCTCCGTTTTAGTGTGTGTGTCTCTTTAAATTCAATGAGCCCCCCACCACCCCCCCTGAGTTTTCCTGTAGACACTGTCATAATATGTCCCTTTTAACACATTCATCTTATCAGTCTGACCAGCTGGAGACTTCAAAGATTTGAATTAACAATGATTAAAAGACAAAAACCCATTAATTAGTCTAGCAGATCTTTTCTTTTTTCTTTTACTTTACAGAGCGGGACAAACTGACTTCACATGACTTGATTGATTTATAGCAGTAATTCTAAAAGATATAGGCTCTGTTGTATTTTATTCAGGTGCTACAGTCCGTGCACACAGATCAGTTTTAAAGTATTATGATGAGCCTCTATTATGTTCATATAATGGAAAAACATGTCAGTTAATCAATCTATCAGTCAATCTTTATTTCTCTTGTTCAAAATCACAACAAATGTATCGCATGACACTTTACAAAAGAGCAGGTCTACACTGTACTCTGTTATATTAGTGGAAACTTGCATAAAACAGTCATCAGGCAGAACCAGACTCATCGGTTACAGCCGTCTGCCGGGACATAATGTCATGAATTATCAAAGGAATTACTCCTTTCAGAGACTGTTGACCAAAATGATACTGAGGTGGAAGCTACTAAACATTGGCAGAACAATACATCCAGCATTACACTACCTGTGTCAGTGTTGACACAGTTACAGGTTATCTTTGGTACCAGGAGCGCCAAAGTGAAGTTACTTGGAAGCTAGTCGAGCTCACCGAGGTTCAGCTAAGACCTGCATCCTGTTTGACTAAACACTCGAGCGTTCATTTATTTTGTGGTCTTTTATTAGCTAGAGCAGCCATAAGGATTAGTGGTAATTAAATCCACCACACATAGAAACTAATCATTTTATCAGTATCACCTGTGCTGTGACATTGTTGAATAGCTCATTCAAAATCCATGGCCATTAATATGCTGCAGCAACAGCTTCCGCTTCTCTGGTAAAGGCTTTTCACAAGATTTTGTAATCTCGCTGCAGGGATTTGTTCCCATTCAGCTGTAAGAGTATTAGTGGAGTCAGCCAGCGTTATGTTGGACAAAAAGGCCCAGCTCGGCGTCGACAGACTCAAAATGAACATTGATTCTCAGAGGTTGTTGGTTTTATACTGATGAGCGACTTCACTTTAATCGACTTACTTTATTCACACACACACACACGCACACATACACTTCTGTTATCACCTGTACAACTGTGTGTTAGAACACAGGCTAAGAATACAATATTTTAGCACATACACTCTTGTCACACACGTGTTTTACAATAAAACTACCACCCAGACATAAATTCAGCATATCAGCAACTGTTTGCCCACTGAGGCCAAGATCAGACCACAGTTTTGATTTCTCCCAAATACACTCCTGCTAACTATCCGTCCCCTCATGTAATGTCAGGGGTTACACATTTAGGCTTGCAGAATCATAAAGGCTGCCAAGATCATTTCAAAAATCTTTGATGTTTTGGTTTTTATTATCACATCTCACACACTAAAAGTAGAGTAATGCATAGTTTGCCTGTGAGATGGGATCATATCACATCATGTGTGGTACACTGTCCGTACAGCACCTGTTATTAAAATATGACAGGTAAGTGTGTGACACACAATAATTTTTAAAATCTCTCAGTAGGTAAATGTTTTAGATCAGAGTAAAGAACAACAGTGAAGAGTTCCCTAAGGCCACAGTTAGAAAAAACGAGTTTTGGGCCAATCAATCAATCAATCAATCAATCAATCAATCAATCAATCAATTTATTTTATATCGCTTAAAATCACACTAAAATTGATCTCATGAGACTCAGATAGAGCAGGTCTAAACCAGTCTTTGTAAGGCTTAAAGAGACCCCATTTTAATCCACCAATGAGCACTGAGAGAATGCTCCTTTCAAAATCATGCTAGATTTTGAAAATTACCAACCTTGCCTTTAACTTTCAAAACTCCTGTAGCCTGAGCCTGGCCTGGTGTAACATGTTGTGCAAACTCACATATACAGCAACACATGGGACAAAATTAAAGACACACTGGTGATCAGTAAAGTGAACAAGTATGAACAAGCACAGATGAAAAATGAATTTGCTTGTTGTAGTTTACAATTTGGAAATTGTTAATTCAAACAAACTAAATTTTAACCTTTCAAACTGAATACATGTGCAGCAGCTCAACTATACTATTCTTGACAGTTCCTTGAAAGTGCCCCTGAGAAGGACCAAAAGCGACACTTAAGGCGATATAATCATCAGACCCTGTGAAAATATCAGCCCACACACACACTCTCAGTCCAATAATAGAACATTAATTTCACAATTTATTTTGTCTCTGGTCGCTGGCCTGCCAGTCCTTCAGGTGTTTTCATTCAGGTTCAGGCTTCTCAGACACTCCGTGAACTGGTAATTAGTTTCCCCTGGCTTTCTGTCTCACAGCCTCAGTGTGCGCGCGCGTGTGTGTGTGTGTGTGTGTGTGTGTATGTGTGTGAGTCACATCCAGACAGAAATCAATTTCAGGCGGAGATCTATCAGCTTTTGTAGCCAGCGATCCAATCATCAAATAATGCATCTGATATCACGCTGTCGAGGTGGTCTGTTCAGGGAATGATTCACTCGCTCTCTCTCTTGTTCACTTTCTCATTCTCTCTCTCTCTCCTTTCAATTCTTGTCGCCAACACCCACACACCTGCAGTATCGCACACCTTCTGTCTCACACACACGCACACACACGGAGCAAAGTGATGGATAGTATTTGGAAACACATCTTTACCTCGATATAATCAGAGGAAACCCCCCCCCCCTCAGATTCTTTTACACTGTTGGATGTCATCGGTCTGAGATGTTCACAGCATGCCAGGGGATATTTTTAGACGATGTGAAGATATTTATTCATTTTATCTTGTAAACATATCTCAGTGGATTCCTACTTCCCAAGATGCATTGAAATTGGGTGCAATGGCTTAAACAACAGGTGGACAGAGGTACAGTTGAAGTGATAACATGGTGTCATCATTAAAAGCATGTTGAAAATGTTGAAATTAAAGGATAACCCAGTTTACTGACTTTTTTTAAAGTTTCTTTTAATTTATTTTGCATTTTTTCTTCTTAGTCTCTATCCTACCCAGGACCATCAGACAGGTTGTAAACAACCATCTTGCTGAGCAAACTCATTAAAAAGAGAAAACAGAGCTACCCAAAAAGGCCATTAAAAAGAGAGTTTTGGGTGCTGGTTTAGCTCAGTCGGTACAGCAGGTGTCACATACACAGAGGCTGAGGTCCTCCACACATTTGCTAAATGTTTGAGTCCCAGCTTTGAAGCTTGTCTACCTCACTCTTTCCCCACATTGTCATGTATTGAATACCAAAAAGAACCCAAATGCACAAAATTTGGATTAAACAATGAACCAAAAACAAAAGCTTACTTTTTCCAAAAAACAAAGTTAATTAAAAGGCCAACAGAACAATCCAAACAGAAAACAAGCAAAAACACAAGGCGGAACAATGGCGCGCAAATCACTGGAACCACAGGCAGGAAGACATATGAACGACACGGGAAGGAACACAGAGACTAAATAGACACAGGGGTAATCAGACACAGGTGAGACTAATAATGACACAGGTGAAGACAATCAGGGTAATCAAAAAAAGAAGGGGAATCAGAAAAAGACAAGAATCACTGGGCACAAGAACTACAAAATAAAACAGGAAACAATGAAGACACACAGAGAGCTTTA